>NC_052050.1:25693205-26354991 GCF_903992535.2 Arvicola amphibius
GAAATAACTAGGGAGCCTGCTGGTTGTCTTCCTGCTTAAACATTGCAGTTTGGTCCAGTGAGGATATCTCCATGGCTCAAGAGAAACCACAGTGCCGGGCAGGTTTTTGTACAAAAGCAAATAACCCCGATGGGGACCTGATTTGCTCCGGTCATGCTGGCTCTTGTAAGTTAGCCAGAGCCACTACCAGGGCCCAGCAAGCCCCTCGGGAAGCTGACCTCATAGACATAGAGCAGGCGCACTCGGGATAAGGTCATGTAGCCTGCATGATAAGCTGTGGATACGCTGACCTGTGCCTCCGCTCTCTCCCCAGTTGCAGTCCCACCTCATCCCTGGTCTCAACCTGGCTGCTGTAGGGCTCTTCCCAGCCTCGTCCAGTGCCGTCCCACCACCTCCCAGTAGCGTCACCGGGGCTGCTCCCTATAGTTCCTTCATGGTAGGTGAAAGGATTTATTACCGGGGACCCATGGGAGTGCGGGGGTTTGGAACATCGACAAGATGACTTTTGTGTCCAGCATAGGAGCCAGCAGGAAAGTAGTCCAGCCAAGCGGTGGCAGTAGCTTTCCGTTGGATTTTTTATTTTTTTATTTTTTTATTTTATTTATTTATTTATTTATTTTTGCTTCACCTTAGCTGGAAGAGAGCTAAAAAGAGTTCCTGCTATCTTTCTGTGGCCCAGGGTGCAGTTGGATACCCACATATGTGGTTTTTTGTTTGTTTGTTTGAGCGTGGAGGGTGGAGGGGCTCCTGGGTCCTGCCTCGCTCCACTCCCTGGTCCTTTGGTAAGGATTCCTCTGTCCTGGTAGCAGGCTCCCGAGCAGGAGATGGTACAGGTGTTCATCCCTGCCCAGGCTGTGGGTGCCATCATCGGCAAGAAGGGACAGCACATCAAACAGCTCTCGCGGTTCGCCAGTGCCTCTATCAAGGTGATTTGCTCTGAGTTCTTCCAAGACTAGTATGGTCTCCAGCTCCCTTCACACTTTGGGGAATGAAAGCCCAGTCCCTTGTGGGTGTCTTCAGTACTTGAGGTTTGCAGGCTACATGAGAGATGGTATTACATAGACAGAAGGCTGAAATTGCCACAAAGTAGAATGAACCCCATCCCAGACCCATTCAAAACCGATCCCCCCACCCTTGCTGGACTCTAGCAGATCTCAGTTTCCTGGTGTGGGTTGTAGGAAGCAGGGGCGGTGTGTGTCTGTGCTGGTTGTCCTACCTCCCTGCATCCAGGATCCAGGAGAGCGAGGGGATTCTCCTCAGGAAACCAGTGCTGATCATCTCACACGTCCAGATTCATGGGTTTTCATTTAATGGCATTTAAAGCTTTGTGTTTCCCCCCTGGACCCCAAGAGATGTGTAACCACTACCTTCTCCTGCCTAGTCATCACATGACTCCCTGCCTCTTGGCAGCACTGCTAAGAGCCTCAGAGGGGCTGCTGGCTGAGAAGTCCCACTGAGGAATCATCTCTGAGGCAGGTCCTTCTGGCCAGCTGCCCATGCTGTCTTCGCAGGGCGCGTGTGCAGACAGGAACTTGGGTTTGAGGCTTTTTGTTCTCCTCCCCCTCTCAGAATGGGCAATGGGGAGGGAGCTAGAAGGGGTAGGGATGCCTTCCTCTGGAAGCACCCCATCTGACCAACCGTGTGTTTTATAGATAGCTCCACCGGAAACCCCTGACTCCAAAGTTCGAATGGTTATCATCACTGGACCCCCAGAGGCTCAGTTCAAGGTTTGATTTATATTGCTTTTCCACGATGGATACAGAGTAACTAAGGTTGGGAACTTAACACATGCAGGAAAAAGCCTGGGGCTGTCACGGCTTCTAGTCTTGTCTGCAGGATAGACAGCTGCAAAGCTGCTTTCAAAGCTCCATCAAGCTTAATCGCTGTCCATATCCACTTCCTTCCTCGCTTCCACATGCCCAGTCAGGAATGCGAGAGAAAGAAGGGAATCTGGGGCGTTGGCATTTGATGGCAGCTCCCCATCCCCTTTATGTCTGTGCTGCTCCTGCTTCACTTGATCTCTTTGAGGCTTGAGGCAGGGTACTTTCTAGGTACCCAGAGTTAGTTGTTGCCATTCACGGTTGTGATGCGTTAGTTATTGCCACATCTCATAAGTCGTCCCAGAACCTGTGTTTATTCGTGGGAAGAGATTAGGGCAGGGTCTCTGTATGTAACTCTAGCTGGCCCAGAACCAGTTCTGCAGACCACTTTGGCTATGAACTTGTAGTGATCCTCCTGCCTGTGTAGTGCTGGGATATTCATTTACTCATGGGTCATTAATCTGAAGGTCTCCAGCATTACAGGTAATCAGGGAACCATTGTAACCACCTGCTTTATAGCTGGCTGGTTCTCCTAGGTAGAGTTCTGGCCACTTGGGTGGGAAAGGCTGGAGTGGAGCCTAGGGCTTTTCACCCAGATATAGGACTGCTTTTAACCATGACCTCCTCTCCCTAGGCTCAGGGAAGAATCTACGGCAAATTAAAAGAAGAGAATTTCTTTGGTCCCAAGGAGGAGGTAAAGCTGGAGACCCACATACGCGTGCCAGCTTCAGCAGCTGGCCGGGTCATCGGCAAAGGCGGCAAAACGGTAAGCTCCGAGGGCTGAAGGCTCTAGGCTTGGCCTCTACAACCCACCCTTTGGTTTAGACATATAACTTTTACCCTTATTTGTCTATTGACTTGATTCTTCTTCCAGGCCCGGTGCCCTCACCTACTCTCTCCACCCTCCAGTCCAGTTGTTTTTTCTTTTCCTTTGGTGCTGCATCTTGAACTCAGGACCTTGTATATGCTAATCAAAGCATTCCCCCACTGAGTTGCCTTCCGCCCCCTGTACATTTCATTGCTTGTGCTCTGAGCTTCTCTGGCTGTCCCACCCTTAGGTGAATGAGCTGCAGAACCTGACTGCGGCCGAAGTGGTAGTGCCAAGAGACCAGACCCCGGATGAGAACGACCAAGTCATTGTTAAGATCATTGGGCATTTCTATGCCAGTCAGGTATGTACCATGCTCCCCTGCCTCCAGAGGACTCAGGAGCCAGGAGCAGAGAGGGGGCTCTCCAGCTTGATCTGTGTGACTTGCACAGGTCTCCTGCCTGCTCAGCGCTGGGCTGGGCTGGTTCAGGTTGAGGAGCGGATGTTTGCCTCTTTCACTCTTCAGTGGCTCCATGGGTAAAAGCGCTTATCACCAAGCATACACCCAAGCAGTCTCCGGTACCCATGTCACGGTAGCAGAGAACCAACTTCTGAAGATTATCCTCTAAATTAAATGTGCAAATGCATACAATTCAAAAGTTTAAAAAGTTATTAGTTTCCAAGTATATTATGTATGATATATAGTGATTGTAGTTATTAAGTATTCATAGTGTCCTTGGTTGTCCTGAAGCCCTTTTGCACTAGATAGGAAAAGCGTTCAACTTTGTTGATGGAATGGTGACTGTAAAACTCCTGGATCCTTCCTGCTCCCTCTTTACCCTCTGGCCTACCATGTGGATGAGGCTGACTCTCCACTCTCAGTTATTCTGCTTCAGCTTTCTTTTCTTTTTTACTTTTTTAAAAATATTTATTTATTATGTATAGAATATTCTGTCTGTGTGTATGCCTGCAGGCCAGAAGAGGGCACCAGACCCCATTATAGATGGTTGTGAGCCACCATGTGGTTGCTGGGAATTGAACTCAGGACCTTTGGAAGAGCAGGCAATGCTCTTAACCTCTGAGCCATCTCTCCAGCCCTCCTTTTTACTTTTTTAAAATTGTTTTTATTGCTATATTTTTCCCCACTCCCCTTTCCTTCCTCCCTTTTCCCCTTTGACTCTCCCCCTTGCTTCAACTCTCAGAAAGCTGGGGTTACATACGTGTCCCTGTACCTGGCTTTGCGTCATTTCTAACTCTTGCCCCTTTCCCACAAGTCACACTGGTGGCTCTGAAGCCAGGGAAGCAGCGCCCATCTCAGGTTCAAATTTGGTTGATCCTAAGCAAGGGGAGGAAGGGAATTGACGAAGGGGCTCTCTTTTCGGGGGAGGGTTGGTTTTTGTTTTTCGAGTTTCTCTGTGTAACCCTAGATGTCCTGGAACTTAGCTCTGTAGACCAGGCTGGCCTCCAGCTCACAGAGATCTGCTTGCCTCTGCCTCCCAAGTGCTGGGGTTAAAGGCCTGTGCCACCACTGCTTGGCAACAAAGGGCTTAAACCCTCTAACATCAGCTTAATGTTGCATCTTTATCAGTGAACTATGGCCCTAGGGACTGATGGCGTGTTTTGGATGAGACTCATGCTTTCAGCCCAGCTCCACAACACACCCTCTCTGCTGTGCCCCCTGGTGTTCGTAGCTTTCTACTAAGATCTTTGAGAAACAGTGAGAACCATGGGAATGATAGCTAAGATTTTTGCTGGACCCAGCATTGTCTCACAAGCTGTGTCTAGTAAATCCTTCAAGCCCCACAAGAACCCATTATTCAAATGAGGGAAAGGCCGTAAGAATGCCTTATGTCAATGCCAGGTGCATTGACACTGCATTTCAGCCAAAGAAGGCAGTGGAAATCTACGTGAAACCGTCAGTGCCAGTGAGCCCTCTTCCTCCCTCCCTCCTGCCCTTCATCGGATCTTTCCCGTTCAGTGGAGGCTGTAGAACTGCAGTTACCCTTTCTGTTGCTGGCATGCAAAGCCTCTCCTTGGAGGGCCTCATCCTCCCTCTCCTTGCCTGTTTTCAATGCAGATGGCTCAGCGGAAGATCCGAGACATCCTGGCTCAGGTTAAGCAACAGCACCAGAAGGGACAGAGCAACCAGGCCCAGGCACGGAGGAAGTGACCGACTGCCCCTTCCTGTCCCGATGGCTCCAGATCAGCAGGCAGGACGCGGAACTGGAGTGTGGAGGGCCAGTGAGCTCTTCCCAGCAGGCCTGAGAATGAGTGGGAATCAGGGGCTTTGGGCCTGGCTGGAGATCAGGTTTGCCCACTGTCTTGAGAAAAATGTTCCAGTGAGGAATCCTGATCTCTCGCCCCCAATTCAGCCAGGTGGCCACCAAGGCCTACCCCTTGGAATGCCGCCCTTGCAATTGTAGCTTGGGTTGCTTTTAAACGTGGATTGTTTGAGGAAGTTCTCCAGCCTCCATCAGGAAGATGGGTCGGCTCCCACTGGGGAAGAGAAATAAAATTTCCTTCAGGTTTTATTAAACCTCAAAGGACGGTTTGTTTCTTGACCCCATAATCTTTCCAACCTGACTTCTTGGTTATTTGATGAAAATTTCTCCCATCCTCAATGCCTTGACCAATATCTTGCCGCTTCCTGTATTCATTTACACTGTCCTAGCCTTGTTACTATGGGGTGTGGTGGGGGCTGGAACACAGCTTTGTTTACAATATTAATGCTGGAGAACACGTGATCCTCAACCAACCAGTGGGAACAGCAAGATAGAAGGAGAGAGAGATAATGATTAAGATATACTGATCCACGTTTAAAAGGAGTCCTTGGGCTGAGGATAGAGCCCAGTGGTCAGCATACTTGCCTGGCATGCATGTTCAAGGCCCTGGTTTCCATCCTTGGCATCACAAAAAGAAAAACATAGCACATCCTCGTGGGTGAGCTATTACATATCGCCATCTAGAAAAATTGGCACAACAGAAATTTCCCCTGGTCAGCTGGGGCTTCCCCACAAGATTCCCCATTACGTTTATGCCCATGTAACCCTGTGGGTCCTGCATGGTGCCCTGGTACACATGGATGGTACCGTGTACTCAGCAGGGTGAGGGCTAATCACTGTCCCTGATTCCTATCATTCTCAGGCGGATTTTATATTTTTTTTTTAAAAGTCTATTTTAATGATTGGATATATGAGCTCTGGGAAAGGGAGTGTGTGCTCCCTTTGATAACGTCTCAGTTCCATGGAGGAGTCGAGTGGCCCAAAGGTGCTCTCGCTCTGACCTGTGTGCTCTTACAAGGGCTGAGGCAGGCATTGTGGTCCCTGCCACGGCACTGTTTCCTTGTGGCAGTGGGACCTACAACCCAACCTTGAGCTCCTGATAAAGCTTAAAGTCCTTCACCTGGCAGACTTAGTCAATTGGAGAACATGCTTCTGTTTTTATTGTAGAGGAGTATTTAACTGACTGCTCACGGCTCCATGAATTGTCGATTGTTATTATGAAAGGCATGCCTGAGATCAAACTTTAGAATACCAGCAGCATTGTGCACAAAGGGGTGAACACACTTCATTTATTAATCTACCAGGCTCAATAAGATCCTGTTGGAAGTTTAGCCCTTAAGGAGGACAGTGACCATCTTTTAAGTGAGGCTAGGCCTCCCCTCCTAATACTGTACTGATTGTAATGCAGATTTGCCAGGTGATGCACTTTAGCTACCCTGGACAATACTATCAAGTGTGCTGGGAAGACAGGAAGGCCTCTCTGCAGAGCCCCCTCTTCCTGATAGGACAACAGTGACGCCACCGTGACGTGTGGGCGGAGTCAGGCAGTGCTGTGCTAAGTGAACTACCTCAAGGTGTGACGTTACCTCAGCAATGATTTCCTTTTGTTCCCCTAAACCCCGGGTTTTAATTTTCTTTTTTTTTTTCTTTTTGATTTTTTTTCTTTGCGGCTTGCTGATATTTTATATAAAAAAAGAAAAAGCAAAAGAGAAGCTGATAGTCTTGAATATTTTATTTTTTTAATGAAAAGAAAAAATGAGAAAGTTATGTTTCATAATTTCTTACATGAGCCAGTAACTCTTTAGGAGCTCTCTGGAGAACAGGCCCTGTGGGGAAAGGTGGGGACTGGGGGCTGGATCCAGGGGAGGAGTGGATAACCCCAAAGGGGTCCAGGGCCTTGAAGTAGGAGATAAAATCTAGCAGAGCTTGGACCCTTGGGGACCAAACAGCGGTGCCCACTAACCAGATGGCCTGTGGGCACCCCTCCCTCTCCTCCTGTGGTGGAACAGGGTCTCAGCTGAGTTTTCCCACCAGTGGTGCTGTTATTTTAAGATATTGCCTCCGTTTTATCGAGGAGAGAAAGAATAACTAAAAAATATAACTTTTTAAGAAAACCTGTATTTCTTAAAACATATGGGAGCCAAGATTCCGCTTATGGGAGAAAGACAAGGCCAGCCTCTCCCCTTCGAGAGACCGTCCTGGTTTCTCAATGCAGTGCTTTCCGTATTTATTTTTTGGTTATTGTTTCATTTCCATCCCACCTTGCTGTTCTTAGTCTGTATCATTCATAGACTGCTAGGCATGCAGGTCAGCAAGGACTGTCCTCCTCCACCTCCCTGTCTCCTTAGGTTCGTTTGGTTGGACCTGTTAGGTAGAAATTCTCGATTTAGGGTGGTAGACAGCCAAGAGGGGAAGGGAAGATGGCGAACATGATTGGGACAGAGTTTTGCTTTGGTATGATCTAACCACATGGCCCCTGTGACAGCCCCTCATAGCCCTCGAACCATCTGGTCCAAAGAGGAGAAGCAGGAAAGTCTTTTGGATGGTAACAGGCCTGTCCCAGACAAAGGGTCTCCCAACTTCCCGTCTGGCTCTACATGCTTCGTCTCCAAACGAAGCAAACAATGTTCAGACATCGGCCGTTTAGTGATTTAAAGTGGATTTCTTGCAGCAAGCATGCTTTGATACCGGCTCAAGTGATCATGGGTGGAGGGGGGAATCCCACAGTATCTGAAATGAGATTGTTGGGGTATTCCATTCCTTGGGGGCCTGCTCCCTTCACACTTTCAGCCCAAGTCCTCTTCCTTTGACTGATTGAGCCCCCAGAAGAGATCAGAAAGTATGGCAGGGACCTGAAAACTTACATGGATTGGGCAAAGTTCCCCTTGTGGCTGGACTTGTCCAGCAGGAAGATTGTGAAAGTTGGCTTACTAGAAAGATTGACTTGGGGTCAGAGGTCAGCGGAAAGGAGAAGCCTGGTCTGTCTAGGGTTCTGTGACCCGAGGGCCAGATCTTAGCCCCTTTGCCCTGCTCATCACCTCTTGCCCCCCATCCTAGGTAAGAAAGCAACTATTACAATAAGCACTTGGGAGATTTGGATGGTATTGAGAAAAGCAACTTAAACAAATGCTTCCACGTCCTAAGGTGTGTATAGAGAGGTGTATGTATGCGCCACACGTGTGTTTTTATGAAACGACCATCTTTTTAGGATTTTTTTCTTTTCAATTCTTTGAAACACATAGAAAGCCAAATGGTTTGATTCACTGACTTTAAAACTGTGCCTGCCGCTCACAGCGTGGGGGCTTAAACCACCTTTGGGGTCTGGTTGCCTTTGCAGTTGAGTTCTAGACTCAGTTGTTGAAGGGGATTGAGGCAGGAGAGAACCTAGTTGAGGACAGGGCAGTTGTGTGGCCTTGACTCCTCTCTGGTCCTTTCTGTTTCCCATTTTCTCCCTGAGCTCTCCACTCTTGGGGAAAACTCAAGCCTCACTGTTGGCTGGAGAGACCCCATGTAAAACCCAGAGGACACTGGAGCACGATGCTCCAGTTGGTTCTTTATGTCCGTTTTCCTTTGTGCCAAAGACAGACAGACAGACAGAGGCTGAGAGACTGTTTCTGAGACAAAAGCAGTGGCCGGCCATCTCTCTACATCTCCTAGGCCTGTCTGCAAGGGGGAGGGGCCTGGAGACAGTGTACACTAAAGACAAGGACCCACTCTTCTTAAGCTCCTGGGGAGTTCGGGAATGGTGCTTGCTAAGGGCTAGGGAGCAGGAAAAAAGGGGTCCTTTGACTCCCTGTTGCACTTTGGGGAAGGAGGGACTATTTCCTGCTCCTCGTGGGACTGCTTTCCCCTGTCCCCACTGAAGAGATGGCACCGTGGAATTCCCTTCAGGCCTGGCAGACTGGCAGTGAGGAGGGGCCTCAGTTAGCTCTCAAGGGTGCCTTCCCCTCCTCCCTTTCCAGACACCTCTGCCAAACTGGGAACCACCAGTGCTACTAACTACCTCAGCCCCAGAGGGCGCCAGGCCTAACTGAGCCCCCAGGTGGAGCTGGCTGGCGCCTTTAGGCAACTCTACTCCCCCTCTCTTGGGGTGAGGTCTCCTTTCCTTTCCCTGTTTGTGGGGGAGAGCCTAGTGGCTTTGCCATTCTAACCACACAACTGTTTTGCCTGTTTGTTGAAAGCCCAATAGAAGGAAAACAGCTCTGTCTGACAGGACATTGTAGGAAGATTGAAGAGAACTCCTCAACGCCAGGGGATGTAAAAGCCATTTTCCTTCCAGATACTCGATGGTTTAGGTGCAGCATGTTTCTCTCGTATTCAGACGTAGAGTAAAACCAGCCGAAACTCTCTGTTTCTTTCCTTTGGATACATCTCGGTGAGGGTACAGGATATGGGAGAGGCCACGCGCCCGAGGGGTCTGGTGTAGAGGTCAAAGCCTCGGTCCTGCATGGTCTGCGGGGCACCGTTGCTGATGGCCTCGGATGGTAGGATCTGGACTGACAGAAGAAGAGCCTTTGTTCTTCTGAAACAGCAGGAAGCTCCTGGAGCCCGTGTGTTTTCGTGGTCACAGATGATGAACGAACGCTACAGTGTGAGTGGATGAACTACCTCAGTCCTTACAGTGAGATTGGAGATAAGGCAGGGACTCATGCATGAGGGTATGAATCCCAGCCAGAAGAGAGTTGAGGCTTATGCCACAAAAGGTTTGTCTTGGGGATCGGGCAGGCCTGCCAGGGTCCCCACTCATATCGGTCGGGTTGGCAGGGTTCGTCATCACGTCCCGTATCCCCCTTTTCTGCTTTCCTCACCCATGCTTCACCCCTTTCGCTCCAGCTTGTCCTTCCCTCACTTGCTTTAGCTTGGGCGGACAAGCCAGTGAGGAAAGGAATGGGCTCTTCCCTTAAGAGAGCTGGCTGCAGGTGAGTTCTGGGTCTGCCTGGACTCCCTTGCTTGGCTCCTATGTTTGGAAGTCCCAGAACCAGGGCCTCTACTACAGGGTTTCTTGAGTGTCCTCTACCTCCACTGAGCTCCTTCTCCGTGCGGGGCAGTTGGCTCTGGGGGGAGAAGACATGGAGCGTGATCCTTTGCCCTGGGGCCCAGCCCAGTCTATCAGGCTTGCTCAGGCCATCTCTGTAGTGGGGATTCCACTGGGTGACCCAGCCCTCCCCACGCTCTAAGGACCTTCTAGAAGCCCCGTTTCACTTTTGTTTTTATCTACCTCTTAGCAAAACAATATAGAGAAACTAGGTAGTGGCAACTCAACTTGCTTAGCTTAGGGGGGAAAGGTTTTTTTTCCAGAGGAAAAAATATTACCTTAAAAATACTTTCCAAAAAATATTTTAAAAAATTAAAAACCAAAACAAAAAATTATTTTAACGGAGGGAGACAATTTTCAGTAACCAATGGATTAATTGCCTAAACAGTCTCCCCCCACCCCACCCCCAGTACATATGTGTCACTTTCTGGCAACCTTTCTAAGACGATGGGAGCTTCCCTAGTGTGCTCCTTGGCTTATCGTATCCCACCCATGGCTGCCAGTGAGACCCATATGTGCATCTGGTCACTAACTCTCCCAGCCAGGTGACTTAGACCGTGAGAAGGAACACTGGGTTGGGAGAGATGCGGTCCTGACTCAGTGTTCCCTCTTGGCAGGTGGCTAGGGACCACTGGTGACATTAATTACAGTTTTATGTGAACCACTGCTAGTGAGCTCATTCGAAATGAATTTAAGCAGATTATAAATTAGCATAATAAATAAACATCTTCTATAACCATTTGGAGTCTCCCTTCAGAATGTTGATTCTGGTCACTCAAACCAGAGTTAAGTCAAAAGAGCCTGCTCCCCTTAGGCAGAGTGGATTGATTGACAGGCAGTCCTGAGACAGGCTTCCCGGGAGGAGTTGATGCTTCTAGGTGGGAATCTGGGAGGGGTTGGAGGGCTGCTGCTTGTGACTGTTGTATTCGATAATCACAACTTTGAAAACTGTACTTTACCGGAACTCTGCCAGTGTCACATCCCTGAATTTGATTGTGCCCTCCTCCTACCCTTTTCTTGAAGCTGGGGGAGGTGGGCAACTGGCTCGGACTTGGCAAGTTTGTTGTTTCAATGAGTGAGCGCTCCGGGTTCCTTCCCGATGAATGTTGTTTCAGCCACAAAGCAAATTCATTCCATTGTTTCAATCTCAAAATAAAAGAAAACTTCTATTGAAAACCGAGTGTGTTTGTTCCTGGGAAGGGTTTTGGAGTCTGGGGGATGAGATGCCCAGAATGAGAGAACATCCTTTGGGTATGCCTGAGGTTGGTCCCCGGGGATTGCCTAGAGAGGAATGCCCCACAATTGTTAGTGTGGCCACAAGACATTAAAGGCAGGAGGAAGCTTAGAGCCCAGGTTGCCTCTGCTCCCTTATTACCATGAGGGACTGCTATGCTCTGCCATGCCCTGGCACTGATGACCCGAAATAGTGGGTCAAAATAGTTGTCATGTAGCTGGGCGGTGGTGGCACGTGCCCTTAATCCCAACACTGGAAGTAGAGATAGGTGGATCTCTGTGGGTTCGAGGCCAGCCTGGTCTACAAGTGCTAGTTCCAGGACAGGCTCCAAAGCTTGAGAGAAACCCTCTCAAAAAACAAAGTTGTCATGCATTGCCATAGAGGTAAAAGTAATTAATACTCTTAATTCATAATTCATGTAATATGGGATGACTTTCTTCAAGCCCCCCCCCCCTTTATTTTACTTAATAAGGTTTCTCTTCGTAGTTATCCTGGAACTCACTCTGTAGACCATGCTGGCCTCAAACTCAGAG
This sequence comes from Arvicola amphibius, assembly GCF_903992535.2. Classification (NCBI taxonomy): domain Eukaryota; kingdom Metazoa; phylum Chordata; class Mammalia; order Rodentia; family Cricetidae; genus Arvicola; species Arvicola amphibius. Next base: position 25,704,918 of record NC_052050.1, read on the forward strand.
ATTATCTGCCGCTGCCCGAGGCTGGCTTTGTTTCTTGAGGCACATTCTCACTGTGTAGCCCAGGGTGGCCCTAAACTCTTAATCACCTGCCCTAGTCTCCAGTGCTGGCATTCCAGTTAGAGGAGTAACTTCACAGCTGGCCAGGTTCTGGGTACGAGCGAATCCACCTGTGAGCCACTTTGCTTTGGCTGCAGACCTGGTGTGCACTGTCGCCGCCTCGTGCTGCTCGCCGAAATCTGTCACTAGTCCCCTTTTCCGACTACAGTTGCCTTGTTTGGCAAGACCCAACAGAACTGATGCCAGAGAACGTCACTCCGAATCTATTTGGTTTCTACTGCCTGGGTTAGTCTCTGGGCTCACCCATCCGTCATCCACCACATCAGTCCAGTGGTTTGCAGCCCATTGACCCATGAGAGGGACTTGAAGGGAAGATGGACGACCTTTGTGTCGAAACCATGGATTTGCCTTGAAATCTGGGCTCCCATATTAAGATCTGTTGATCTGCTTACCCTGGAGCATGGCTTCCTGGTGTGGACATTGCTGATGGGTGGCAGGAGCCTTGTCCACTGACAGTTACAGGAATGCAATCTGTCATCCGTCTTTTCTGCCTCTGAAGCAGCCCTACTAAGTAGTCCTGGAACCTGCTATGTTCTCAAATGCTGGGGTTGCAGTTGTACCCCGCCACACCTGACTATTGTCTACCAAACCTTGGGGGCTGGAGTGATGGCTCAGAGGTTAAGATCACTGGCTGCTCTTCAGAGGTCCTGAGTTCAATTCTCAGCAACCACATGGTGGCTCACAACCATCTATGAGATCTGGTGCCCTCTTGTGGGCAGGCATGCATGCACACAGAACACTGTCTACATAATAAATTAATTAATTAAAAAATACATTATACTTTATTTTTAAAAACGTCCTAAGCTTACAAAATGAACTCCCAGGTCTGGAGGGCAGAGAGTTATCACCTGAGATACTGGCAAGAAAGGCCTAACACGGTGGTTCTCATCCTAACAATGGTTCTTATCCTCTGGGTTGAGACCACTTGGGGCAGGGGGAGTTGAGCTATACTTTCACAGGGGTCACCTAAAACCAAGAAAACATTTTTACGTTACAGTTCATAACAGTAGCAAAATTACAGTTGTGAAGTAGCAATGAAAAGATTTTCTGGTTGGGGGGTGAGCAAAGCTTGAGGAGCTGGATTTAAGAGAGCACTAGGAAGGTTGGAAACCATGGGCTTAACGGCACAGAAAAATCTTCCCCCACCCCAAGTAGGCCACATTTCAAGCAGTGAATAAGCATTCCAAGTAAGGTTGCTAGTGGTGCGCACCTTTAGTCCCAGCACTTGGGAGGCAAAGGCAGGTGGATCTCTTGAGTTCAAGGCCAGACTGTTCCAGGACAGCCAGAGTTTATTAGTGAGACCCTGCCTCAAAACAACAAACAAAAAACTATATCTGTATTTCTTGTGCATGAATATGTTAACCTGCATGTAATAAGTATGCACTACATGTGTGCCTGACACCCAGTGGCGTCAGAGGAGGTGTTGGATCCCCTGGAAATGGAATTTTAAGGATCTTTGTGAGTCACTGTGGATGCTGGGAATCAAAACTGGGCCCTCCAGAAGAGCAATAAGTGCTTTAAACCACTGAGTCATCTCTCTCCAGCCCCCAAGGTTTACGTGTGTGTATGTGTGGGGGGGCACTCGAGCATATGAATACAAGTACTCCCTGCAGCCCAGGAGCTTTGGATCTGCTGGGGCTGAAATCACAGGCAGCTATGAACTGTCTAATATGGATGCTGGGATCCGAACTCGGGTCTTTGTGAGAGTACAAGCTCTTAACCTCTGAACCATTTTGACAATGTTGTTATCCAGACAGGGTCTCTCTACATAGCCCTGGCTGTTCTGGAACTCAATATGTAGACCAGGCTGGCCTCAAGCTCACAGAAACCCTCTTGCCTTTGCCTCTCAGACTGGGATTAGAGGCGTGCACCACCACTCACAGACTAATTTATTATTTTTTTTAATTTTAATAAAACTTACACTCCAGGCAGCTGTTTGCACACGCCTTTAATCCCAGCACTGCAGAGGCTGAGGCAGGCCCATCTCTGAATCTGAGGCCAGTCTGGTCTATAGAGAGAGTTCCAGGACAGCCAAGGCTACATAGAGAAATGTTCTTGAATTAATTTACTTACTGTGCAGGGGGTAGGTGGGGTAAGTCAGAGGATGGTCTTTGGGGGTAGTTCTCCTGTGTGGCTCCTCGTGATTCAGCTCAGGCCATCAGCCTCAGCTGAAAGAACTGTTCTCTGCTGAGCCATCTGGCCAACGCCTTTTACTCTTTCCTCTGCTGTATAGCTGGGAAATTAAAAGGGGTCCAGCAGGCAGTGGTGGCGCACGCCTTTAATCCCAGCGCTCAGGAGGCAGAGGCAGGTGGATCTCGGTGAGTTCAAGACCAGCCTGCTCTGTTGAGTTCCAGGACCGCCAGTGCTACACAGAGAAATAATCTCAAAAGAAAAAAAAAATTGCCAGCAGCAGTTTGTCCTTTAGGAGCTGTGGTTCCCTGCCCATGAGGAGCTTAGACTCTTATGGGAGGGGCAGCTATGGAAGCCTTTGAGTATCCCCAGGTGCCAGTGGAGCGCTGTGCAGAGTGAGTAATCACTTGGAGCAGACGGGTTAGAAAAACTGGGAGTAGGCAAAAGGATGCTGAGGTAGGAAGAAAGGCTTCTGTCTGATGAGCAAGGCTGGGCAGGAGGAGGAGAGAAATACCCATATTGAATGGAAAGTACATAGGACCAGAGAGGGGGCTACTGTGGAGGGAAATTGTATATCTATTGCTCTCACTGTTAGTAAAAAGCTGATTGGCTGTGCTGGGCTGTGGTGGCACACGCCTTTAATCCCAGCACTCGGGAGACAGAGGCAGGCAGATTTCTGTGAGTTCGAAGCCAGCCTAGTATACAAGAACTAGTTTCAGGACAGGCTCCAAAGCTACAGAGAAAACCCTGCCTTGAAACGCTTCCCCGCCCCCAAAAAAAAAAAAAAAAAAAAAAGGCTAGGCAGGATTTTGGGGGCAGAGAAAATGCTGGGAAGAAGGGGGGTGGAGTTAGAGGAGTCACCAATGAGACAAGGAGAGGAAACAGGAAGTGCAAGATGAAAGAGAGGTAATGCCACACGGCAGAATGTAGATTAATATAAATAGGTTCGTTTAAGTTGTAAGAGCTAATTAGTAATATGCCTGAGCTATCAGCCGAGCTTTTATAATTAAGTTTTTGTATGGTTATTTGGGAGCAACTTCTGAGACACAGAAGCTGCCTACTAGGAAGATTCTTGAAGGTCTTGCGTTCTAGGCTGTTGGGTCTTCATGAAATACTGGTAGGTGGTACTGGAGTTGGGTTCATAAAGAGGCTGTGGCATCTAGAGGGTTAACAGGAGTCAATGGAGACCTGAACAGGAAAGACAGTGTCAGTGGGATTTTCAGACAGGAGATGGAAACCAAAGATAGTTCTAGATACGGAACACGTTGAGACTTCTTTGTACAACGTGATATTTTGTTTGTAATCTGACAAATAAAGGTTGCGTGAAGATCAGAGTACAGAGCTAAGCCACTAGTTGGCCATAGGCCCAAGCAGGGTGGCACACACCTTTAACCCCAGCACTAGGGAGGTGGAGACAGAAGTGATATGGCTGAGTGGAGAGAGGAATACAAGGTGGGAGGAGACAGGAGCTCAGGTGCAGTCCGAGGATGCGGTCTGAGGTTTGATAGACGTTCGGTCTAAGGATTCGTAGAGACGGGATCCGCTCTGAACATTGGTAGAGGTAAGAACTCTCTAGTGGCTGGCTGTTCTGCTTCTCTGATCTTGCAGCATCTCACTCCAGGTTTTTATTATTAAGGACAATTAGAACTCCTGCTGTTCTTCATAGGGTGGCCATGCCTCATAAACTTTCCGCATCAGGAAAACAAGTTTATGTGAAGCACGAATAATAAAAAGCCAGAGACAGATATAGGAATTCAACCTGAAGATCAGAAAAGCAGGGCTGCCCAGCCATGCGAGAACTCTTTTCTCTAAGAGGTCCTCAGACTGGAAGAGAATGAGTTCCTGTCTCGGCGCAGCTTATATTCCTCTCTAGTGCTGGCTGTGTGCCACCACTGCCTGGTCTATAAGGCTGGGTTTGACTCTTTGATCTTCAGGCAAGCTTTTGTTTCTATTTTTGTTTTTGTTTTTTTGAGACACGGCCACTCTGCTATGTAGCTTAGGCCGTCTAACAAGCTCCTATAAATGTACTTCTTAAGGCTGCTTTGATTGCATGCCACAGTATCTTGACAAAATATCTTCATTCTGAACTTTCAGTCATTGTTTCTGATTTGCATAGTAAAGGTAAATTAACAGAGAACCTATACTTCCAAAGAGAACTCTTGTCTTGGGGAGGGGAGAAAAAAATGAAAAAGTACCGGACTCTAGCTCTGCTAGGACCCACCTAAAAGGGGAAAGGGACAGGAGAGATTTATTTGGTGGTTAAGAGGTGTACCGGAGTTCAGTTCCCTGTACCCCCATGACGGCACACAGCCATCCACGGGCTCTGGCCTCTTATGGCCTCCACAGGTATTGCATGCACTTAGTATACAGTACATGCAGGCAAAACATCCATACACACAAAAGCAAATTTAAAAAAATTAATCCTTTTGTTTTTATTTAGAAGGAGAGAGCTAACTACAGAAAGTTGTTTTCTGACTTTCATATATTAGTGATGGCATGCATATGTGTGCGGGCCCCTCTCATGTTCATACACACAATTAAAAAATAAAAGGTATGTTTTGTTTATTTGTTGTTCTGTGCTTTTCGTTTGTTTTTCGAGACAGGGTTTTTCTGTGTAACAGCCTTGTCTGTCCTGGAACCCTCTGTAGACCAAGATGGCCTCAAATATAGAAAGGTCCTCCTGCCTCTGCCTCCTAAATGCAGGCTCACACCTTTTATCTCAGCACTTGGGAGGTAGAGGCAGGTGAATCTTTGTGAATTTGAGGCCAGCTTGGTCTACAGATTGAGATAGCCGGGACTGTTTCACAGAGAAACCCTGTCTCAAAAAAACAAAAACAAGAACAAAAAAGAAAAGAAAAAAAAGTTGCTCAGTAATAGACCATTCTCATAGCACATGTGAGACTCACAGATGCACCAGTCTGGAGATCCAGGGCTAAAGTCACTTGTATCTCTTAAGAGGGCCTAGGTTTGGTTCCCAGCCCCCACATGGCCATGTTCAAACTCCAGGGGATGTGACACCCTCTTCTGACCTCTTCTGCACACAGGTGTACACATACACACAACTAAGGAAAACACTCATACACTTGTAACATAATTTACCTTACAGACTCTTACATAGTCACAAATAGTTATCAGGCTACTAAGAAATGATGGTTATTAACACACTCAAGAATCGGTGCTTTAAAAAAAAGCGTTTTTAAAAATCTCAGTCAGATTAGTGAACTGGGGAAAGAATTACAAACAAATTGAAGATACGAGAGGAGATACAGGGTGGGCAGTTACCTCAGAACTCTGAACTCAAGGCCAGCCAGGGCTACACAGAGAAACCCGGTCTCAAAAAAGCCACTCCTCAGCCGGGCGGTGGTGGTGCACGCCTTTAATCCCAGCACTCGGGAGGCAGAGGCAGGCGGATCTCTGTGAGTTCGAGGCCAGCCTGGTCTACAAGAGCTAGTTCCAGGACAGGCTCTAAAAAAGCTGCAGAGAAACCCTGTCTCGAAAAACCAAAAAAAAAAAAAAAAAAAAAAAGCCACCCCTCAAAGAGAAGAGATATACTAGTGGTTACTAAAGCACTAAATATGGAAAACTAGAACAATCGTGTATTATTGCAAACCTCCAGGAAACTCTTTCTAGGAAACTGCCAGGAAGAAGGCCTTCTGGATGCTGCAGCCGGTGAGCGTAATTACCCAGCATGCATAGATCCCTGGGTTCCACCCCCAATACCACAAAGCCAAAGAAAAACCCAAAGATGTTACTTTGCTATATTTTTATAAGTTTGTGGTCATTCAGTAAGACATTAAGTTGGGCTGGGGGAAGGGAGCTATAATATAAGAACACGGCCGGAGGCTAAGAACATGGCTTAGTTGATAGCGTGTGTACCTAGCATGCACATGGCCTGGGGACCGTCTTCATTACCTCATCAACCTGGCACGTCGTTGCGTACCTGTAATCTCAGCACTCATTCAGGGCCGGAGGATTAGTTCAAGGCCATTCCCAGTTACAAAGAGAATTTGAGGCTAGCCTGGGTTACATGAGACCCTTCTTTCTAAACACCAAACCAGGTGGGAAGAGCTGGAGAAGAAGTGGCTCAGCGGATAAATGCTTGCTGCTTCCAGAGGACCCAAGTCTGATTCTCAGCCCTCAGGTTGGGCATCCCACAACTGCCTGCAACTCCAGCTCCAGGAGTTCCGGAGGGAGGGGGAGGTCCCGGGCCTTGCTGAGGTTCACTGAGGCAAGGTTACTTCCTCTCAGTTAAAAGAATGGAATCTGGGGCTAGGCACACATGTGATGCACATACGTATAAGAAGGCAAACACACGCATAAGGAACATAAGTAAATAGCTAATCCAAGTGAGTCGATCACACTTGGGAGGCAGGTCGAGCTCTGTGCTTTAGAGGATAACCTGGCCTACATAGGCCAGCCAGGGCTGTATATAGTGAGACCCTATGTCAAAAAAGAAAATAACTTGTTTTTGATTTCCCTTCCAAGTGTCTCTCTCTCTCTCTCTCTCTCTCTCTCTCTCTCTCTCTCTCTCTCTTTTGGCAGGGTTTCTCTGTGTAACAGTTCTAGCTGTTCTGGAACTTGCTCTTATAGACCAGGCTGGTCTTGAACTCACAGAGATCCACCTGCATCTGCCTCCCGAGTGCTGGAATTAAAGGTGTGCACCACCACTACCCGGCCCAAATCTGTTTCTAAATTACTTCTGGAAAGATTTTTTTTTATTTTTATTTCTTAAATTTTTTTTTTTGGTTTTTCAAGACAGGGTTTCTCTGCAGCTTTTTTAGAGCCTGTCCTGGACCTAGCTCTTGTAGACCAGGCTGGCCTCAAACTCACAGAGATCCGCCTGCCTCTGCCTCCCGAGTGCTGGGATTAAAGGCGTGCGCCACCACCGCCCGGCTTTCTTAAATTTTTTTAAAGATTTATTTATTTATTTATTTATTTATTTATTTATTTATTATGTATTCAGTGTTCTTCCTGCATGTATCCCTGCAGACCAGAAGAGGGCACCAAATCTCATTACAGATTTTTGTGAGCACATGTGGTTTCTGGAAATTGAACTCAGGACCTTTGGAAGAGCAGGCAAAGCTCTTAACCACTGAGCCATCTCTCCAGCCCGAAATATTTTTTTTTTTGTGTGTGTGTGTGTGTGTTCGTGTTCGTCTGCACGCAAGTGCCCAGAAGAGAGCATCCGTTCCTTGGAACTAGGATTAGAGTTGGCAGGTTATTTCTGAGTTGCCTTGCTATGGGTGCAGAGTCCTCTACAAGAGCAGCAAATGCTCTTAACCACTCACTGCACCACCTCTGTAGCTTGTGTTTCTAAATCCTTATCAACAAGACTAGAACCCAAAAGAGGGGACCTCAGATTCCCTGGTCACACTGCCTCAGTTTCCAGAGGGCTGGGCATACAGGATGAGCGGCAAGCCTGGCTCTTCTTGGTAGTGTTAGAGAACACATTCCTCAATGTTCGTGTGGCTGCCAGGCTTTTTAACCTTCCTGTCTGTGCAAAACTGAGACGTAGAGATTAGGTTACATCATTAATCCCTTTGCCAAAGTAGCTCTCAGAACTGGCACGTTCTCTGTATTTGATTCCAGGCCATTTGATTGGCCAAAAGTCATGCCCACAGTTTTTTCACGCTTTCTCCCTCGACCTAGTATCAGATATAGGGCTTAACAAAAGGCATATCGGGCTTTTGTGGGACCAAACAGTTAATCGTGCTAGGAACCCTTTTGTCTGGCTGGACAGATCTACAGGCACCACCTTAATCCTTTCAAATTTTACTTTAAAAGGGTGCAATAACCACACCTTTGATTTAGTCTTTGCTCTAAAGCCATGTGGTAGACTGCAGAAATGGCCTCTGATTCCTCAGCTCCCCACACCCCAAGCACGCATGACCCTTGGGGCAGAGCTCACCAGAGTTGGAGCCTGTCTCACTTTCCCCAGAGTTTAGCCTGGTGACTTGTTCTCCATTAGCTAAGCGATAAAGGGAGAAATTTGGCAGGGCTTGTGGGGCTGGGCATGCAGTGTGCTTGCCCAATAGAAGGGAAGTCTTAGCACCGGGAGTGGGGTGCCCTCTCCTGTTGACCTCTCAAACCCTTGTGTTGTGTAGACACCTCTGGAAGATGGGGGACTAGATGGAGCAGCTGCGAGTGATTCCAGCAGAGGCTTCCTCAGGCTATTCTGCCATGAAATGCATGGCTGAGACCTTTAGGGCATTCAGACTCAGCCCCAGCTGAGTTAGCCCAAACCAAAAGCATTACAATCACAAGGACACAGACTTATTTTAGGTCACAGTTTTAGGGTAGTTTGTTATGGTGCCAAAACTAATTGGTACAAGTGGGGTTCTAAGGTTTAGGTACATATGGTTTAAAGGTGTGTACCCCAAGAGTTCATATTTGGAAGTGGGCATTATGGTTCAAGGTAGATTATAGAATCCCAGTATTTGGCGGGGGTCAGGGGTTGTGGTGGGAACAGGGGAGTTTGTGGTAGAACTCTGTGTTCTGTTTCTTTTTTTTTTTTAGATTTATTTATCTGTTATGTATACAGTATTCTGTCTGTATTCTTGCTGGCCAGAAGAGGGCACCAGATCTCATTAGAGATGGCTGTGAGCCACCATGTGGTTGCTGGGAATTGAACTCAGGACCTCTGGAAGAGCAGTCAGTGCTCTTAACCTCTGAGCCATCTCTCCAGCCCTGAACTCTGTGTTCTGGCTAGCCTGAGCTATATAGTGAAACCCTGTCTCAGAGAGAGAGAGAGAGAGAGAGAGAGAGAGAGAGAGAGAGAGAGAGAGAGAGAGAGAGAGGGAGGGAGGGAGGGAGGGAGGGAGGGAGGGAGGGAGGGAGGGAGGGAGGGAGGGAGAGGGAGAGGGAGAGAGAAACAGAGAGAGAAACAAACAGAAAAAGAGGGAAAGGAAGGAAGGAAGAGAGAAAGACAAGTCAGACATGTGATACACACCTTTAACTCCAGAACTCAGTAGGCAGAGGCAGGTAGGTCTCTGAATTTGAGGCCAGCCTGGTCTACAAAGCAAGTTCTGGAACAGCCAGGGCTACACAGAGAAACCCTGTCTTGAAAACAAACAAACAAACAGAAAACGAGTTCAAAGTCATCCTGTTCGCTTCTTTTGAGATAGTCTCACTATAAAGCCCTGGCCACACATCAACGTCACCACCAACTGGGAAATTAGCTTTCAAATACTTGAGCCTGTGGAGGAGATTCTCACTCAAACCACCTAGGACTAAATGTTAATACTAAATTTGAGTTGTTTTATGATAATTTGTTTATGGTAATTTGCTGTGCTTCCAATTCCTTACTTAGGGAAGAGAGAATTTGGCTTTTCAGCCCTGAAAGTCCCCAGATCATTAATATCTGTGGATCACAGCTGCAGACAGGACCAAGCATATTTAACTACACACTGGGGATCCTCACTGTGTTGCCCAGGCTGGCCTTGAACTCTAAGGCTCAAGCAATCTTCCCCTTCAACTTTCTGAAGAGCTGGGACTAAAGATGTACACTCTGAGCCCAGTGGTCTCTCCTTTTACAATCAGCTGATTCAAATCTCATCCTGATATTGATCAAGGTGTTTTCATGAGGATTTTAACAGAGACTGTGTGAGGTAGGCATAGGGCTCCTACCCTGAAGTTTTCCTACCTATTTCCTAAGTGTCTGAGTCCCAGGAATCTCCTTTGTCTTTTGTTCTAAGGTGTGGGGGGGGGTTTGATCACTCATCCATTGTAAGTGAACTTAATGAGAGACAGAGTGGCAGTCATAGAGTCTGCCACGTATCAGAGACCTTGGTCAATTAGAAACAGCCCTGGGCCAACGAAGGACTTTGTCTCTGACCCAGCGTTTGATCCTTGAGTTGTTCTGGTCTCTATCCATGACCCCCATGGCCCTTTGGCCTGGCTGGGGTAAGTATGACTGCTCGCTGTGCTCTTATTTCTGTCTGCATGGGTGATCTGCAGACTGGACCAGGCTCATATGTCAGGCCCATCAAGTGTGCTCTGTGGTGGCGAAGAATTTGCTCTTCATTGAGGAGCTGGACACTGAGGTGCTGTAGGATGCTACGGGATGACCCAAGAATGACAGAATTCAAAGGGTGATAGGCACTTGTCTTTTTTTCTCCAGCTTCCAGTAAGGGAAGGGGTGGGTCCTGAGGGAACAGGAGATTCCTCTATTGCATATGATTTCATGCAAGCCCTAGGCTTTCCTTCACAACCCTTCACCATGGGAAACAGCAAGGAAGGAGACATCCTGGTGATGAGTAGGACCAGCCCCAGCCAATGACAAGCTGTGAGTTGACGTTGAATTTTGCATCAGCTGGCTGGCTGAGGTGGTGCACACCTTTAGTCCTGGCACTCGGGAGACAGAGGTAGGAGGATCTCTATGAGTTCAAGGCCAGCCTTGTCTATATAATGAGTTCCAGGACAGCCTTGATTACTAGAGAGACCCTGCCAGAAAAGAAGAAGAAAAAAAAAAGGAAAAAAGAAAACCATGAGAGGTTGCTCACACATGTGTGAAAGTGTATGTTGGGGGTCGAAGGTTGATGTTAGATGTCTTCTTCTTATTCTCTATTTTTTTGAGATATGTCTAGATGTGCTGACCAGGGAACTCCAGGGACCCTCCTGTCTCCACTTCCCCAGCACTCGGCACGTAAGTACGCAGTACCACCTGGCTTTATGAAGCCCCCGAGGATCTGAACACAAACACTGGCAGAGCCAGCACCCACTTCTTTGTTTTAGACAGTCTTGCTCTGTCCTCATCTTCTCATATGGATGAACCTGAACAACGGGCAGTTTGTTCCTCTGGTGACGTTGCTTCTCCCAAACCTAGGGCCTCACAATGCTACACCAGGTACCCATCCATATCCTGTGCTGTCAAATACCCTAAGGCCAAGAATGACATGTTTAAATGAAAAGCTTTGTGAAGGCCAAAATGTGTTCCACTCAGCCTCTGAATCAAACCTGCTAAGATCTTGTTGTGTGGCTGCCTCTACTTTCCATCTGCTTTGCTTCTTTGCTCTTCAGGTTACCTTGAGTGCACAATGTATTTCTTGTAACAAAAGTTTAATCTGCCTCCCCTCCCCCCCCCAGCCCTCCCTCCCCCCGAGAGTGTTAACTTGTTTATTCTGATAAGGCCTCACCTGAAGAATCCTTAATGTTCAACCAGTTTGACCTTAATGTTCAACCTGTTTGCTTAAGACTTAGCCATATATACTCCCATGTCCTCTGCTTCTCTCCCTTTGACAGACAATCTAGGCACTTACGTCACGTCAGTACCTCCCAAAGACAGAACCGTTCAAAATAGACACTAGTCCTCTGCTTTTCCAATATGTCCATACAAACTGTTGGGGGGTAAAACAGTGGATAAAAGGCTGCTTCCATAGATGAGAGGAGTCAAAGTTAAAAAGAAGGAGGAGGGGGAGAAGGAGGAGGAAGGGGAGGAGGAGGAGGAGGAGGAGGAGAAAGAAGAGGAGAAGGAAAAGGAGGAGGAGGAGGAAGAAGAAGAAGAAGAAGAAGAAGAAGAAGAAGAAGAAGAAGAAAGAAGAAGAAGAAGAAGAAGAAGAAGAAGAAGAAGAAGAAGAAGAAGAAGAAGAAGAGGAGGAGGAGGAGGAGGAGGAGGAGGAGGAGGAGGAGGAGGAGGAGGAGGAGGAGGAGGAGGAAGAGGAAGAGGAGAAGAAGGAACAGGAGGAGGAAGAAGAAGAAGAGGAGGAGGAGGAGGAGGAGGAAGAAGAGGAGAAGAAGGAACAGGAGGAGGAAGAAGAAGAAGAAGAGGAGGAGGAGGAGGAGGAGGAGGAGGAGGAGGAGGAGGAGGAGGAAGAAGTTGTGTAGTGGTGGTGCACTCCTTAAATCCCAGCTCTCAGGAGGCAGAGGCAGGTGGATCTCTGAGTTTGAGGCCAGCCTGGTCTACAAAGTGCATTCCAGGACAGCCAGAGATGTTACACAGAGAAACCCTGTCTCAAAGAAAAGGTGTCATATAGCACAGCAATAAAAACAAGGACAAAAATCATCTGATATCTCAACAATGTAGAAAAGGCCCTTGATAGCGTTTACAACCTCTTCAGGATAAAAGCATCAAAGAAACCAGAAAGGGAAGCAACATACCTCAACACCGGAAGTCTATAGCTGATAAACCTGTATCCAGCATCCTGAATGAGAAAGAAAGAAAACCATTCTTAGGTATTTTGTTAAGCCAAACCTCTCTATCAACACAAATAATTTCAATCAAACCAAATTAAAGACACCCATGTTTAATGCAATACTCCCAGGTGGCCACAGGAAAACGTGGAGAGGGAAAGAGAGAAAAGGGGAGACCACGCAAAACAACCCGGAGACCACGTGTGTTCATTCTCTGGGGGGCAGTTTAAATAGCCTGTGGGTGTGGTCCCGACCTTCCCTGGGGAGGCGTTATCGTTTGGCAGGCTTTCTTGATCCTCCCTGAGGAAGGGTCACCATTTGGTGGGCTTTAGACTGAGGCAACTTCCAGGGGAGGGAGATTATTCCAGGAGCTGGGGTGAAGCTCCTAGCCAAACAATCCAGACTTTTTGTACAAAGGGGTGTTAGGAAAGTGAGGTGATGCTTTTGACTAGACATTCCAGGCTTTTTGGATAAAGGGGTGCCAGTGAGCTGAGGTGAAGCCCCTCAACCAAACATATTAGACTCCTTAGATAAAGGGGTGTTGGCTCAAGTCTGGATGCTTCCTGTGAGCATGGGGCGACGTGGGAGAGGGGAGATCTGGGAGTTGGTGGGCTCATGCTCAGTGAGAGGTGTGGCTGGTACTGTCATCCTGGAGATCTCAGGCAGCTGTTTCTTGAGGGAGATGAGAAGGCTGGTGGCCAGAAGAAAAAATATATTGTTATTATTGGCCCTATGATTGGGGCTAGCCATGGGTAGAAATTAACTACCAGAAAGAATGGGACAGAGAAGTGCCCTGGTTGTATAGGGGAGGCTCGGGTGTATAAGTGGGACACAATAGCAGATAAAACCAGATTTTAGTTGGTAGGTGTCCTTGATCCTTGAGAGTTGGTACCAATGGTGAAGTCCCAGGAACTGATGCAGGTGTTGGCATTATCTGGAGAATGCTTTGTAAATTTGTCTTGGCCCAGACAGCAGGAGTGACCTGTAAAATATGCTTGAAAATGAATGGGGTTAAACTAGGCTCTACAGACTGTTTTTAACCAAACCTGATTTTTCATATAGCAGCAGAACTTTTTTCCAGGAACCTGTAGATATCTGTAAGACAACTGGAAGAGATTTACATCTTGGTGTCATAAGACAATTAAAGGGAATTGGAAACTCTGAACCTCTGAAGATACACCTGAAACCTGTTAATTCTGGATTATGAAGCCTGTTAAAGAGGCACACCTGTCTGTATTTTAGCAGGAAATTTAACAAATGAAGTAATGAGCTACCAGTTCTTAAGTCATCAAATGCCATCAGACAGATCTAAGGGGATAAATGAGCAGAAATGAGACAGCTTTTTAGCTACACAGGCAATCCCAAGTCTCTCCTTAGCCCTTGGAGAACACCAACCTTAGCCGCAGTGCTTGCCGTTAGCTGCTAAGTACAAGAGGCCTGAAGATTTTCTTGTGGGGGGAGGATTTAGTCCACCTGTCTTGGCGGGATGAGAAGATTTCTTTCCTGGGTGGCATCCAGGAAGCTGAAGAGGTGGAAGGGGGCTTTTTGCTGTGTGGGTGGCTTTGCCAAACCCAAAGGCAAGCCTCGAGACAGAAGGTCTTTTGCAACCATGTATTTTCTTGGAGGAGCTATAGGAGGCTGCCAGAGCTGGCATGTCTCTGTGTTAGAAGCTCTTTTGTTAAATACCATACTCTCAGATCTGTAAAGGCACTTGAGAATTGAGTACCATTACCTGTTAGTTAGATTAGACATCTATTATTTTACCCAATAGTTACATCTTACCAATGCTAATAAATGAAAGAAGATTAAAGGGAATATTTTAATAAGTCAAAGAATAACTACCACATGTGGGTACTCTTACCCAAGATGGTTGTGGGGTCAAAATGGGGGTTACCAATTTCCTTGTATTTTTCCAGAGCTGTTGTAATTTGGAGTCAGAAATTTTACAGATCTTAAAACATGCACACATATACACAGAGACATAAAGCAAGCCACTGTGAAAAATGCACCCACATACTCATAGACATAAAACAATCATACTGTGGAAACACACTCACATGAAACAATCATACTGTGGCCACATTATTCTAACAGACAGACAAATAAAACACTTTTAGGTAAGTGGCAGAAGCCAGGGAAGCACAGAGGTGGTCCCATTAAGGACCAGATTAGCAGACGCTGCAAGAGGAAACAAAAACAAAGAAGGAACACCTATGTGTTTGGTCGAAAGCATCACCTCAGCTCCCTAACACCCCTTTATACAAAAAGTCCGGATTGTTTGGCTGGGGGGGGTCTTTACCCCAGCTCCTGGCATAAGCTCCCTCCCGTGGGAGTTGCCTCAGTCCAAACTCCACCTCTGAGAAAGCCCGCCAAACGGTGACCCCTTCCCAGAGAGGGTCAAGAAAGCCTATCAAACAGTAACCCATCCACAGGGAAGGTCAAGACCACTCTCAGGCTATTTAAACTACCCCCCCCCCCCCACGGAGAATGAACATGTGGTCTCTGGGTTTTGCGTGGTCTTCCCCTCTCCATGTTTCCCCAGGGGCCACTCAGGAGTAAGGTAATTTATTAAACATGGGCATCTTTTAATTTAGTTTAATTTGGTTTGATTAGAATTTGGTGTCAGCAGAGAGGTTCGTATAAGACAAAATACCTAACAACCATCTCCTCTAAAATCAGGAAAGAGGGAAGGGTCCCTATTTTCCCCACTCCTGCTTGAATCCTCAGCAAGAGTGCTACGACAAAAATCAGAGGAGCCCGCCTGGTGGCTCCCATCTGTAATCCCAGCACTTGGGAGACTGAGGTAGGAGGATTATGTGAGTTCAAGGCTCCTCTGGGGCATGGGGTGGTGGGACAGAAATAGGAAAGGAAGAATAAGGATTATTTTCATTGACAAACGTGCTTGAGAAAGAAACCAGAACAACAAACACCTCCATTCACAAGAGGCTAAAAATACTGAGCAGTAGCCCCAAGCTAAGCAAGGGAGTGAAAAGCCTTCAAAGCAAAAACCTCAAAACACTGAGGAAAGAATTCTTTGGTTGCTTTTTTGAGACAGGGTCTCACATATACCAAGCTGGCCTGGAACTCAGTATGAAACCGAGGATGGTGTTCAGTTCCTGACTTCCCTGCCTCCGTTTCCCAAATGCTGAGAGAACACATGCGAATCACCACACCTGACTAAAGAAAGAATTTGAAACTGAAGAACACATTAGAGGATGGAAGGAGCCTCCAAGTTCATGCATCAGCAGAATTAATATTGTGTAAATTCAATCTCTACAGTCAATGCAATCTCCATGACAATTCCAACAATATTTGTAATGCCTGTGTTACTCTCTATGGTACAGTTCATGCACCACTGTACTGTTCGTGAGCCAGGCAAGGGCCTGGAGATTAAAAGAACACACAAGAGACATAGGTCATTCATGAGGAGATAATGCTGAATGCCATTTATTCAAGCTTAGGAAAAACCTTATCTACCTAGCAGCTGAACAATGAAACTCCCACCCAAGATAGAGTAAAGAATGGCCCCACCAGGGGGGCAGAGAGAGCACAGGAACAAACAGGATGTTTAGCCAGAAAATGCAACAAAATGTCTGGCCAGAAACTGTCCTCAAGATGAACCCCGGGAGGAGAGATAGACCTGTGGGCCCTAAAATATTCTTCACAGAAGTAAAGAAGGAAATCCTACAATTTATCGAGAAGGAAATCCATCTCATGAACACACAGAGGACCCCAAATAGCCACAGCCATCCTGACCACAAGAGCCATGTCAGAGTCATCACGGTGCCAGATTCATATCATACTTCAGACCATAATAACAGAACAGCGTGATGCTGACACAGAGACAGACACACAGACCAAGAGAGCCGAATGCATAGCATCTGACCTGTGGCCAACAGGCTGCATGTGTCCTATGACGGCTATGAGTGCATGTATGGTAGCATGTAGGGTAGGCTGGCTACAGTGGCTTGTCTCAATGTCAAAAGCATGCCAGAAATAGAAATAGACCCACACGGAGACAGCCACCTGAAGCTTAACAAAGTTGCCAGGCAGCATATATTGGAGAAAATATAACCTTGCCACACATGGTGCTCGGAAAACTGGGCACTCACAGGCCCAAGATGAAACTAGATGCCTATCTCCCACCTGGCCGATTAAAAAAAAAAAAAAAAAAAAGATCAATGCAATGGGCTGGAGAGATAATGGGCTGGAGAGATGGCTCAGCAGTTAAGAGTGCTGACTGATTTTCCAGAGGTCCTGAGTTCAATTCCCAGCAACCACATGGTGGCTGACAACCATCTATAATGCGATCCAGTGCCTCCTCTGTGGAGCTGCAGACAGAACACTCATATACATAAAAAGAATAAATCATTAAAAGACGATGAATGCAGGGCTGGAGAAATGACTCAGTGGTTGAGAGCACTGTCTGCTCTTCCAGAGGACCTGGGGTTCAATTCCCAGCACCCACATGGCAGCTTACAACTGTCTATAACTCCAGTTTCAGGGGACCTGACACCCATGGCAAAACACCAATGCACATAAAATAGAAATAAATTTTTAAAAGAAATCAGTGCAAAACGTATCAAAGACGTCAATGGAAGATCTGAAACTCGGAAGCTGCTTGAGGAAAAGCAAAAAAAAAAAAACTATAATATGTAGGTAGGGGTGTCCTTTCCAAAATGTACTACAATAGCCCAGGAAATAATCACATGAATGAATAAGTGGGAATTTATAAGATTAAAAAGATTCTGCATAACAAACAGAACGAAGATACAGACAACTGAATTGGGCAGAGACTCTCTCTGCTATTCGTCCACCTGACAAGGATTGAGAATTGGGGTACATAAAGGACTCAAAAAAATTCATTGCCACAAAAAAAGCTTCAATTAATGAGTGAGTTGGGGGCTGGAGAAAGCATGTGCTGCTCTTGAAGAATGTGCCCAGTGTTGGATGGATGGATGCTGACTGCCTATAACTCCCATTCCAGGGGATCCAATGCCCTCTTCTGGTCTCTGGGGGTACCAGGCATGTATTTGGTGGACATATATACAGAAACTATCTGTGAAGGCCCATGTCTATAATCCCAGCACTTGTGGGGTTGAGGTGTGAGGATCAGGAGTTCAGGGTTATCCTCAGCTACACAGAGAGTTAACTCCACATATATGTATCAGAGACATAGGCGGTGGGAAAACCGATGATGGGAGTATGGGAGGCCCCATCCTCCATGACTAGCTAATATTTGACTAGTTACCTTACCTAGTTACCCCAGGTAGAGTCAATGACAGAACAGAGGAACTCTTCCTCCGCACAAGTCCAGTGTGGTGAGCTAATGCGTTCACTGGACCTGTTTATAAGAGCAAAGGGTGAGGGGAGCTACTTAACTGAATGACCATAAACTCTCTCCATCATGGCTGGTTACCTCATAGGGCCTGCATCATGGAGCCCTGCTTCAGCTAATTTCCTGCCTCAAACTACGGCAGCACTTCCTAAGGCCACTTGCAGTTGGAATGTAAGTGGATGGCAGCTCAGGATATGGTTCTGCCAGTCCTCCCTGCCTTCTGACAGGGAGTGGTGATAGCTGCATTGTTATTAGTGTAAACATAAGTATAGCCAAAAAGCTTTGCATATTGCTTTGCAGTGTGAGGCTCCCTGATGGAAGGGGAAGGTCACGTACGCCAGGAGGAAACAGCTCTTATTGCCTTCTTCCTGCACCCACCCTTGAAGAGCCTCTACTGATTCAGCTACTGCAAATTTCTTCTATACCCTCAATCCCCCGGGAATTTGTAATCTGTTTACCTCAGCTTCCTAAACTGGGATCATAAGAATGTCCTGAGCAAGGGTCTCACGTGGGATGGCCTGGAACTCACTGTGCTGCCCAGCTGGGATGAACTGGAGCTCACGACCCTCCTGCCCCAGAATCTAACTGCTGAGATTATAAATGTGTGCGATGCAGATTTCCCTTTGGTGTTTTGTTTTGTTTTTGAGACAGGGTCTATTTGATAACTGGTTTTCCTGGAACTCACTTTGTAGATGAGGCTGATCTTGAGCTCACAGAAATCATCTTGCTTCTACTGAAAGACCTAGATAAATCCATACCCCTCTAGCAGGAAAAATAGAGTCAAAAATCTAGGTTAGCCAGTTCAGTGACTCTGTTCCAGGAATTAGCTGACCATAAAGTTAGATTATAATCTTGAGAAACGGGGATTATCACTGGTATTTTCGGAATTTTCCAATGATGCACTTCCTACCCTCTTTTGGGTTGTGGTTTCTTCCATTAAATACCCCCTATCCCAGCTACTCGGGGTCAGACTTCTCCCCTGCGTGGGATATGAGTCTCTGCCCCAGCGCTGGTTCCTGTCAATAAACCTCGTGTGATTGCAGCAAGGACAGTCTCTCGTGAGTTCTTGGGGGGTCGTGTTATCCGGAGACTTGAGTGAGAGTCTCCCCACACCAGGGGTCCTTCACTACTTCCCCAGAACTGGGTTTAAAGGCTTGTGCCACCACATCCACTCCTTTCCCCCACCCCAAGACAGGGTTTCTCTGTGTAGCCCTGGCTATCCTGGAACTCACTCTGTAAACCTCTACCTCCCAAGTGTTGGGATTAAAGGTGTGTGCCATCACCACCCGGTGGTTGTGATGGAGGCTTTATTATATACCTGATAATAATAGATAAGAATAGACTAGGTCCAGATTCTTCTTGGCTTCTCTGTACAACATTCCTTCTTCCTGTATTTGAAATAGGACCTCTCCTCAGTGGGGTGGTCTTACAGAGCAGGAAAAAAGGAGCATTAGGACTTGGGACTTGGGCAGGGAGTGGAAGGAGCCACTCACTCCAGAGTCTGGTTTATAAGTCTCTGCAGCTGAGAAGGAAGTATGTCAGAAGAATTAAGGAAAAATTTGCTTTGACAGTATTTGAATAAACACAGTATTTCTTTAATAGAGATTTATGAATTAAACACATTAGTGATTAATTTGGAGTCACTAACAATGTATTGGTGTCCCATTAGGGAAAGAAAGAAAGAAAAACACTGCCTCTTGGAGTCATTTAACCAAGAGCAAGTCCAGGTTTGACATCTCTGTTTCATGATCCCTGTGTCATCTTCCATCCTCCGTCTGTCCCTGTGTGTGCGTCTGTCCCTGTGTGTGCGTCTGTCCCTGTGTCTGTCTCTGTCCTTAACAAAGGGCTTTACTCTGTCGTTATTGAACAGCACAGAAGGCATCACATGGGGAAAGAATGATGGACACTTTACAGAAATCTTTAACAGAGTTTTGTAAGGGATCGAGTCACTGGCTCCAGCTGATGCCAACTGACTCAGACAACAAGCAGCACTACAAACATCATTGTTGACCAACCAAAAGCCATAGATGGATATTCGCTTTAGAAGATTGCTTCCAATCTGTATATGATGCCTTCAGCAAATGATACATACATATGGTCTGGATTGGGGCATGGAAGAGTTACATACTTTAACTAATGCATATGTTTGGGTTGGAAGCATCATCCCAGCCCCTGGCATTCATCCTTGTGGCGCCAATGGAGTAGAAACGGAAAAGGAAGCAGGAAGCTCTATTTTAAGCTCCCTCCCCTGGGAGTCACCTTGGTCCCGACTCCACCTCTGGGAAAGCTCACCAAGCAGTGGACCACTCCCACAGGCTATTTAGGTTGCCGCCCAGAAAAGGAACAATTGGTCTCTGGCTTTTGCATGGATTTCCCTTTTCTCTCTCCCCTCACCATGCTTTCTCCGGGCCAGCTGGTAGTACTGCATTAAACGTGGGCATCTTTTATTCGGTCTAATTTGGTTTGATTGGAATTACTTGCGTTGGCGGAGAGACTCCTCTTAAGAATCCTAACATGCCGGGGTGGTTGTGGCGCACGCCTTTAATCCCAGCACTCGGGAGGCAGAGGCAGGTGGATCTCTGTGAGTTTGAGGCCAGTCTGGTCTACAAGAGCTAGTTCTAGGACAGGCTCCAAAGCTACAGAGAAACCCTGTCTTGAAAAACCAAAAAAAAAAAAAAAATTTTTTTTTCTAACAACATAACCTAAGATATGCATAAATTTAGACTGTAAAATGTCAGAGTGTGATAAACCCAAGGCAAGTAAGGATAACTGGCATTGTCCTCTTAAAGGAAGATTAAACAAACAGACTAAGTACACAGTAGGATACCAGTCTTAAGTGACACCAAAGTACATTATTAACTTTGGCTGTGAGGCTCAGCAAAATTCCAGTAGCTTAGAATATAAGAGATAGTTTCATAATATTGCATTACCAAGGATTTTTTTTTTTCGAGGCAAGGTTTCTTTTGTGTAGCCTTGGCTGCCTAGACCAACTCTGTAAACTAAGCTGGCCTCAAACTCAGAGACCCACCTACCTTGGTCTCCCAAGTGCTGGGATTAAAGGTGTGCACCACCATATCCAGCAATTAATTTATTTACTTAGCTTTGCCACGGGAATTTCAAGTAAGAATGTATGTATATATGTGTATGTATAAGTGTGTGTGTGTGTGTGTGTGTGTGTATGTAGTTCCCCAGGCAAGAGCATGAATGAAGTCCCTCACTGTCACAAATTATGCAGCTGAGTTTCTCATATTTGGGGAAACCATAGGAGCTAGCACATGCAGAGTGGACCGCACAATTCTCTGCCTGGAATCTCCTCTCAGGTAAGTATCCAAAAAAAGAATACGAAAATAGCAATGACACTCGGGAGCAGAGGCCGCTAGACCTCTGTGAGTTCAGGCCAGCCCGGTTCTAGAACACCAGAGCTATGTAAGGAGACCCTGCCCTTTAATTCCAGCACTTGGGAGGCAGAAGCAAGTGGATCTCTGTGATTTTGGAACCATCTTGGTCCTACATAGCAAGTTACAGACCAACCAGAATTACATAGTGAGATCCTACCTATAAGGAAGAAAGGAAGAAAGGGAGGGAGGGAAGGAAGGAGGGAGGAAGAAAGGAAGGAGAAAGGAAGAAAGGAAAAAAGAAAAGATTTAAAAATAATTCACCTTTGGGGCAGGGGAGATGGATAGTCGGCAAAGTGCTTTCCTCATAAGCATAAGGGCTTGAGTTTGACTCCGGAGCACTCAGGCAGGAGGGATGTGTCTCTAGCTCCAAGGCTGGAAGGGTAGAAACAGGCAGATCCCTGGAGCTCACTAGCCAGCCAGTCTAGACTGATTGTTGAGCTCCAGATTCTGGGAGAGACCCTGTCTCCAAACAGAGGGTGGATAATAATTAAGGAAGATAAGGATCTTGGCTTCCCCTGATTAGAGGTTTCCAAAGAACTCCCCAGGCGGTAGCCTGGAACTGTGTCTCTGGTCCACATTGTTGTAGGATCTTAGCAGATGTGGGTAGGTATTGGAATGCACGGCTGGTGTTTAGAAGTCCTTTGACCTTTAAAAATCCTTGTGGAAAACAGCTGTTGTTTGCTGAAGGGGCTTTGCAGCCAGCCCATAGCTGGGGGTCACAAGATGTCTCAGGCACACCTGAGGCTCTTGTATTTTGTGTGTTGCAAAAGACACATCATAAGGACTAGAGTCATGGGGGCATGTGATGCTCTTCTTCAGTAAGACGCGTAGATTAGATCAGGGACCTTGGTTTGAGGAAATACTTTGTGTAACTTTCAATAAAAACACCACTGTACGGCTGTTTGGGGTTCAGTCCATCAGAAGAGGCTGGACCTTCCTGCTGCCGCATACGCTTTAAAATTTCATCTTCGAGAGTCTTTCTTCAACTGACCTGACCCATGCTACACGGAGCACCCTGACATTTGGCACCCAGCGTGGGATGTGAGGCAAGAAGGGTTCGCACACCCCAAGACTGGGAGGTGATGTATGCCCACAGTAGTAGGTGAGAGTCCAGAATAGTGCAGGAACATGGGGAATTTAAATTCCCCGTCTCAGGAGTAACAACAAGTAAAATGGCTCCTGGGACAAAAATAAATAAATCAAGAAAAAAGGCCCTTCTCAGTAAAAACAGGGAAAAAAAGAGAAAGTTAAAAAAGGTATTTTTCATGATAGAGAAAGGTGAAGGAAAAGAAAAAAAGAAAATTTCTTCATGGAAAAAGGAAGAACGTTTAATCAAGAAAACAGGATTTTCCCGGTAGGAGAAGGGAAAATGTTAAATCAAGGCCTAGAAATAAAAAGGCCTCATAAATGGGGGGGGGAAAGCCTCTTCCCAGTAGAAACAGAGGAAGGAAAAAAGGCTCCTTCTGATAATAGAAAGAAATTAAGGATTTCTGAAACTCAGAGTTGCACGCAGCCTGTCAGCTCTTTCAGAGATCCTTCTGCCAACACAGAGCAGGGACACCGAATTCCAAAGCTTAACGGGTGGGCGGGGCCTCACTGCTGCCGCCTAAGCAAGCCCAGCCTGAGCAAGCACAGCCTGCCCAGAGCTTAGATTTGTTTGTTTTTTTGAGACAGAGTTTCTCTGTAGTTTTGGAACCAGTCCTGGAACTTGTTCTGTAGACCAGGCTGGCCTCAAACTCACAGAGATCCGCCTGCCTCTGGAGTGCTGGGATTAAAGGCGTGTGCCACCACTGCCCAGCTTAATTATGGGTAATTTAATGAGGCTGACAAAGAGCCAGGAGTATTTGATTTCTCAATAATAAACACCCCAGAAATAAAAGATTTCAGTTCACTGGGATATGATGACTCCCAGAGATAGGTTATATAAATGCTAATGAAACAGGAACAAGAATTGCTGAAAGACATTGGACCATAGAAAAAATTGCTGGATTAAGTCAGCCTGTGTACTGCAAGGATGCTTTGACATCAGTATGGGAAATGGGGAAGGTGTTACGATGGGGTCAAGGTTATGCTTATGTTTCTATAGGAGTTGAGACATTGTGGATACCACCAAAATTAATAAAAGTTAGATATGAACAAGAGAGATCTCCCAGATGCCTTGACTCCTGCTATGGATAGCACAGCTCTGGGGAGAAAATGATACAGAAAGACTTTAAAGTTAACAGCTGATCCTCCCACACGGGGGCAGCTTAAGAAATGGACTAAAGAAGAAGCAATAGTTCAGCTGGCCAAGAAACCTCTGAATGCTACGACCTTGTTCCTGGCTATGCTGTTTGTGGTAACTGTACAGGTAATGGGGACTAATCCTACTGACTGGGTTATATTCCCAATCCTCCAGTTAACAGAGGAGTAAGTTGGGGAGATATGGATATTCCTGTTGTGGTCAATGAATTCTCTTGACTACCTGGTTCTTATGACCACAGAGGACCGTCTAAACCTGAGGAAGAGGGTGAGGAGATTACAGACTACACTGTGGGGGTGTCCAGAATTCCTATTTGATTGGGTAATGGAACTCACTGTCTAAACATAACTTTTCAACTTTGTCTCTCTTTAATCATAGTACTGCCCAGAATTTTCATGATAAATTTCATATGCTTTATGCGTCTGGTTTTAGAGGACAGGAAATTAACGCTACTTATAAATTAATTTCATAAACCTACCGTCTTTTGAAATGTGGGTTGTCAACAGCGAGTCAGATCGGCTACACTGGCAACAGTGAAAGGTGAGAAACCTCGCGTGCCTATTGTACCTCCCGTGGAGATGTCATTGACTGGTGCCCTTATGGCTTCTCTTGAGGAAAATGTTTAGATGGCAGTGGTGGAGTTTGAATGGAACTTTAGAAATTAGCTCTACTTGATGAACCTATCCAATGGCACAGAGTTGGCAATTCAGTTCTGACTAATTTGTGGAAACTGACAAGTGCCTTCTACCCTCTTAAACTCTGGAAAGTTAAATGTTGATGACGGTGAGCATGCTTTGTCCTTTAGACTGAATCAAAGTCACACTTCTGTAGCATGTGTACCATTAGCATACATATCAGTAAAGGGCCTATCCAATGGCACCCCAATAATGGTCTCATGCACATACGTCAGAATACACCTGAAAGCCAGCAAAATTATTATCATAACAATAACTGCAGTATCACTCGTGAACACTGTATTCA
Source organism: Arvicola amphibius (assembly GCF_903992535.2). NCBI lineage: Eukaryota > Metazoa > Chordata > Mammalia > Rodentia > Cricetidae > Arvicola > Arvicola amphibius. The sequence continues at coordinate 25,729,252 of NC_052050.1, forward strand.
TCATACCCGTACTATTGCTAAGTATGTTATTGGATGTCACTCCTGAAAGTTTATATATTCTTTTTTTTTTTTTTTGTGGTTTTTCGAGACAGGGTTTCTCTGCAGCTTTTTTAGAGCCTGTCCTGGACCTAGCTCTTGTAGACCAGGCTGGCCTCGAACTCACAGAGATCCGCCTGCCTCTGCCTCCCAAGTGCTGGGATTAAAGGCGTGCGCCACCACCGCCCGGCAAGTTTATATATTCTTAGAGCAAAGCCATCATCAGTCTGGATACCAGTGAAATTGACGAGCCCTGTGCTGATTCTAGTCAGTAACTCACTGAGAGAATATTAAAAAAAAAAAAAAACCCACATCAGATGATTGGACTGATTATTGCTGTAGTTATGGGAATTACTGCATTGGCTGCTACTGCTGCGACAGCCAAAATGGCCCTTTCTAAAGAAATTCACACCAGTGGATTTGGTCACGACTGGCGTCAGCATTCTACAGAGCTTTGAACTTAGCAGAGTCAAGTAGATATAACAAGATGGTAAATGAAATGGCTGACTTAGGCAAGCTGGTACTTTTGAGAGATCAGTTAGAGACTTTAAAGGGATAAATTACGTTGAAATGTGATTGGAATGTTACACTTACAATATTACACCTTTAACGTTTAAGGAAAGCAAGTACGATTGGGGAAAGGTTAAAATACATTTGTCGAGTCTCCCTAATGCTTCTCAAATGATTTATGATTTATGAGAAATTAAGAAAACCTCAATTAAGTTACCTAAAGTGTCTGGGATAGATGTTACGGAAAGTCTTACAGATACCATAGCTTCATTTAATCCTAGCAATCATTTTGATAAGTTTCTTATCCCAGTGATTGTGATGATAATAATTTTGCTGGCTTTCAGGTGTATTCTGGCGTACGTGCATGAGACCATGAGACAACACGAAAGAGAAAAGGCTGTCTTCAGTGTGCAGCTGCATGAACTTCAATGCAGGTGAAGTTAGCTTAAACCAGAGCAGGAACTGCAGGAACTTAGCAGACGTACTGCATAGGGTAGGTATTGGAATGCACGGCTGATGTTTAGAAGTCCTTTGACCTTTAAAACTCCTTGTGGAAAACAGCTGTTGTTTGCTGAAGGGGCTTTGCAGCCAGCCCACAGCTGGGGTCACAGTATGTCTCAGGCACACCTGAGGCTCTTGTATTTTGTGTGTTGCAAAAGACCCATCATAAAGGACTAGAGTCATGGGGGCATGTGATGCTTTCCTTCAGTAAGACACGTAAATTAGATCAGGGATCTTGGTATGAGGAAATAATTTGTGTAACTTTCAATAAAAAAACGCCTTTGTACGGCTGTTTGGGGTTCAGTCCATCAAAAGAGGCTGGGCCTTAAAATTTTATCTTGCAGTGCCTTCTTTCTTCAACCAACTCACGCTACACACTACAGGGTTCACCCCAACACACATCCCATTGCCATCCATGCTCAGACAAATAAAGGAAGATGAGCATTTCTATGCCCCCCGAGGCCCAACCACAAATCACAGCACTGCAGTGCCACAGGAGACATGACTGAGTGAACCCCTTCCCCACTCCAAGTCTCGAGAAGGGCTGGATTTAGATATTTAGATAGGGTGTTGGGGGTGTGGAAGGCAGTAGAGCCAGCATTTGTGTATGCAAGCAAGTCCTGGCTCATTGCTACCACAGTAGTCTGACCCAGCCATGCTATAGGAGTTAAAATCCAAGTCTGTTCCCTAACAAGTCAGGCACCGTGGCACATCCTCAATAAGCCAGTTCAAAGAGCAAAACTCATAGTGAAAAGCTGAAAAAGGAGATTTGCTCAATGTGGTCACTTTGAGGAGAGGGACAAAGAGATCAAGTGTCTCTGCTTCTCACAGCTCAAGGTTGCTAATCCAATCCCAGTGTCTCTGCTTCTCACAGCTCAAGGTTGCTAATCCAATCCCAATGTCTCTGCTTCTCACAGCTCAAGGTTGCTAAGCCAATCCCAATGTCTCTGCTTCTCACAGCTCAAGGTTGCTAAGCCAATCCCAATGTCTTGGGTACATTGTTTCAGTATTCTGATAGCCAAAGCAGAGGACACAAGTTTCTTGCAAAATATCCTCATACCTGGCAGACTGGTTACAGCCATATAACCAGTTACAGGCTCTGGATAAATATAGATATACTAATTTTATACATATATAACATATGTGTGTATGTGTAGCATGCCTGTATACCTATGTGTTAGGTGCATATCGAGTACCTGCAGTCATCATAAAAGGGCACCAGATCTCTTGCAACTGGAGTAAACGGATTTTGAGCTACCATGTGGGACCCGAGCTCTGGCCCTCTGCAGGAGCAGCAAGTGCTGCTTCACCTTTGAGCCATCTCTCCAGCCCCCAGACTCAGTCTTTTCCAGCCTGACTCAAAGGGATGGAAGAGGCCGTATCCACCCCAGAGAAAGTTCCAGTATTTCTTTACTTTCTACTCCTTCACGGTCAGTGCTACTTTACTGGTTGGTCTTGTCAAAGACCACGTAATACCCATCTTCCCATTTGGAGTAGAAAAATTATATGTTACTTGAGACCCCTCTGGTTGGCATTTTGTTGGCTGAGGAGCTTGGAATTCACTGGAACCAAGGTTGTAGATCACTTTGAAAATTCTTGTTTTAATTTTTTTCTATTTTAATTAGCTAAGTAGTCTGTTTCCTGATGGCATTTCCATACATACTTAGTGATGTGGGATTCCCTTATGTATGCTGTGAATATCACTGGTTAGTAAAGGAACTGCTTTGGGCCTATAGCAGAGCGATAGGGGAATGGAGCTAGGCGGGAAAACTAAACTGAATGCTGGGAGAAAGGAGGCGGAGTCAGAGGAAGCCATGTAGCCCTGCTAGAGATAGATGCCAGAACTTTTCCCGGTAGGCCACAGCTGCATGGCAATACACAGATTAATAGAAATGGGTTAAATTAATATGTAAGAGTTAGCCAATAAGAAGCTAGAGCTAATGGGCCAGGCAGTGATTTAATTAATACAGTTTCTTTGTGATTATTTCAGGGCTAAGCGGCCAGGAACTAACTAGCAGTCTCCCTTTCAACAACTTAGTTTTAATTGACTTTCCCCTGTAACCCTTCTTCTCTCCTGTCTCCCTAGCTCCCATCCCCACTTAAACCTTTCCACTCCAGTTTCCATTACCCCTCCACTTCCATATCACATACGTATCATTACCCTCCTGTCCTAGTTAGGGTTACTGTCGCTATGATGAAATGCTGTGACCAAAGTAACTTGGTGGTGGTGGTTTGAAAGAAAATGGCCATAAAGGGAGTGGCACTATTAGGAGGTGTGGCCTTGTTGGCGGATGTGTGTCACTGTGGGTGGGCTTTGAGGTTTCAGAAGCCCAAGCCAGGCCCAGTGGCTCTCTCTTTCTCTCCTGCCTGTGGATCCAGATGTAGAACTCTCAGCTACCTCTCCTGCACCTTGTCTGCCTGCGTGTTGCCCTGATAGTCACCACCCTAATAATGGACTAAACCTCTGAACCTGTAAGCCAGCCCCAGTGAAATATTTTTCTTTATAAGAGTTGCCATGGTGTCTCTTCACAGCACTAGAACAATGACTAAGACAGTCAGCTTTTGTTAATCTAAATAATCTTATAATCTTGGGAATTTATAAACATTATTTATCAAAAATACCTTATTCATCAAACATGCTGTTCCTTATCTAAACGTTTTACTCTAGCCGGGCAGAGGCAGGCAGATCCGCTGTGAGTTCGAGGCCAGCCTGGTCTGCAAGAGCTAGTTCCAGGACAGGCTCCAAAACTACAGAGAAACCCTGCCTCGAAAAACCAAAGCAAACAAGGTTTTACTCTTAAGACAAAAATTGTCATGCGAAATCCATCCTAATCCAAAATATCTCAGAGACCTGCTGTGGCCTCCTTAGTCTAAAAAGAGGCACAAGGATAAGCAGAGGACTCAGCGGGACGACAAAGTGTTATGGGTGCTGCCTTAGTTGGTATCAAAATGGTGGTGAAGTTACCTGGCATGCACTTCCTTTTCACATTAGTAAAAGTGGCTGCCAGCCACGTGGCTGTTTCCACTCTGATGTGGCCACCAGCCACGTGGCTACTTCCACTCTGATGTAGCCATCAGCTAGGACCGAGGCAAGCCACATGGCCGCTATTTAAAAACAGCTGTTTTCTGAATGGGGTTAAATCCAAGCTGCAGATGCAGTAGTAAATTTAGATTATTTTAGACAGAGATTTTTTTAAGTATTAACCTTTTGTTAACTTTCCTTTTCTTTTTCTTTCTTTCTTTTTTTGAGGCAGGGTTCCTCTTTGTAGTCCTGACTGTTCTGGAACTTGCTCTGTAAACCAGGCTGGTCTCGAACTCAGAGAGATCTGCCTGCCTCTGCCCCTTGAGTGCTGGGACTAAAAGAGTGCACCGCCAATTCTTCGTTATAACTTTTAAATTAACTTTTGTTATACATATTTACTGATTTTTAAACCTTATTAAGTGAATTTACAAAGCCTGAGATAAAGAGTTTACACAATAGTCTTAAGGGATTTCTTTATGACAGCAGAGACAAAAGAAATAAAAGATAAAAAGAAATAAAAAAAAAGATAAAAGTGGAAAGTAGCCAGGTGGTGATGACCCTTGTCTTTCTTTAATCCTAGCACTTGGGAGGGAGAGGCAGTTGAATCTCTGTGAGTTTGAGGCAAGCTGTATCAACAGAGTGAGTTCCAGGACAGCCTAGACTATACAGAAAAATTCTGTCTTGAAAAGCCAAAATAAATAAATAAAATAAAAAAGGAAAGAAAAAAAAAACCTAAGAAATAAGAGACTTTGGGGATCATTTGCTTGTGCAGTGGCAGAAGTTGTTAGTCTAAGAATCTGAAAATTGGGTGTTGTTTCATTTTGTGGCCCTGGATCTGTATGGGGCCAAACCATGTGTGGTGAAGACATCGTGGCTTTATTGTAATCACTGAGTCCAGGGATGAAAAGAGAAAGGTTTGCACACAGAACTCATCCAGAGGGAAGGCTCCAACTCCAGAAGAGAGCTGAGAGACAAGGGGGACAAGGGTCACACGCAGGAATTTCACCACAGGGAGGATTCCAGTAAGGTAGAGGACCAGGAGGGCGCAAGGAAGAGACAGAGCCGGCAGCTCCTAGAAGGAGGTGAGTTAGCTCCACGGAGGAGCTGAGACCCTGTGGGAAGTACGACAGGTCTGGGGTGGTGTGGGGAGAGAAGGGTAAATGTCCTGTTCAATTTGGGGCATCCTCAAGCAGGTTCAGAGACTTGTTGGAGAGAAATGTCCCCAATCACAGAGGAGAGGTGTCCCTTTCTACATAATGTGGAACCTGGAGGGGGTAAGGACCAACCCTAACACACCTGTGTGGCTTTCAAAGCAATGGAAGGCTCTCACAGCCAGCAAGCCCACAGAGAGACAAAGCAGACAGCTCCAGGCTGACACTCACCCAGGAGATGAGAGAGAGCTGGTGGAGGCAGTGACTGTACCTGTTCCACATCCCAGGTTCCAGGAGGTTGTAGCAGGCTCCCAGAGCCTGGCATCACAGTGGAGAAGCATAAGCAGGTCAAGGGAAGAAGCCGCTGAAGAGGCAAACTCTAGAATTTGGAGTCAAATACGGAGGATGACAGAAGCCAGCAGAAACAAAGGATCCACAAATACCTTGGGAGAGTAGAATCAGCAGCAGGTTCAGCTAGGAGGCAGGGGCCTCTTGACAAGGGCTTTATTTATGCCCCACTGGGAGGTTTCAGCAGCAGATATATAAAGTGAGGACAAGACCATTCCAAGGTATGGTTGAGAGGAAGGTTTTTATTGTAGCTTCGAGGGAGAGTACAGCCAGAGGCACTTGGAAGAGTCCAGAGTGCGGGACAGATTAGTAAATCAAATGTAGACGGCAGACTGGACTTGGTGGGTGGGTGGGGGCGACCGAGAGAAAAGGAGCAAGAGAAGGGGCCAAGAGAGAAAGACAAAAGAGAAGCCAAGAGCCAAGAGCATACAGAGCCAAAATGGCGGGGTTATAAGGGACTGAGAAAGTGAGGGAGGGAATCCATGCAATGGAGACGTTTAGGATAGGGGGTAGGGGGAGAAAAGCTGAGAAGAACCACAGGTAGTTGTGAAACGGAGGAAGCCTTAGGGACCAGCATGCACTTTGGCGTGCTAATAGGCACCACAGAGTCATTTGTCCTGACCTGACACCTGTCAACATCCAGAAAGTTGAATTCATATCCACCACAAAAAGAGGGGAAAAAAAACAACCAAAAACCAAAACAAACAAACAAGCAAACAAACAAACAAAAAAAACCCTAAAACCTACGGTGGACTTGAAATGAGAAAAAAAATATTTTGTTCGTTTTTTGAGTTATATATTCTACAGTAATCCTGTCAGGTGTGCCGCTGGCAAAAACTGTATTTTTTTTTCCTGTGGGCTGTATTTTGACCTGTAACTAAGAAGAGAGAGCTCGAATTCTGGTTCTCATGCCTCTACCATCCAAGTGCGAGGGTGTACTCCACCGTGGGCACCTGGTTTTGCTTACTTGAAATTTGAATGAAATTCATGCACTAACAATGCAGAAGCATGCATGGGCAGCCCGTATTTGGCAGTTCTGGCTTTCGTGGTCTAAGTTGACGAGGACGACTGACCAGATCTCCTCAAGTTTTGCATACTTAGGACTGTATTGCTTTTAACCTTACTTCCTTTTTGCGATGCGGCACGGTATGAAAAGCATACCGCCCTTTCACAGAGGGCCCGTGCGATCCTGTCTATCCTGTCTCAGCGAAACTAGTCGTGGGCATGCAACTTGGCTGGGTCAGCGTAAAAACAGTACAATCCCATTAGAGAAGGGCCCAAGGAAAACCACCCCCAACGTCTTCGAAAAGGGTTTCACAAATGCAAATGCGGAACAATTTCGTGAGAAATTCGCTTTAAAAAAAAAAAAAAAAAAAGAAACAAACCAAGCACAAAGGCATCATGTGGTCGGATAGGTCCTTGCAAGAGGGACTGGACCCGCCACTGCGGCTTTACTTTCCTTGCTTTCCTGGGGTCTTAGGACAATTTGTGGTTGAGTGTTGGGGGAAAGGTGGATGTAGAGCAAAGGCCGAATTAGGGCGAGCTGAAATTTGAACTGTGAAAGGGCAGGAAGGGGCTGAGGTGACCAGGAGATCTAGGAGTGGGCTACGAGACTTCCTCTGTAGGGTGGACAGAAATGCTTGATGAGCCGAGGAGGCAGCGAAAGAGGACTAATTTGGGGAGAAGCGCGGGGGAGGGGGAGCGCGTTAGAACTCTCCAGCACCACGCACGCAGGTTAACCAAGCCGTGCGAGGATCCGCCCCGCAGCGGGCAGGACGATTCTGGAGCTTCTGAGGGGAAAAGAACTGGGACTTTTTGCCCAACTTCACGTAGTTCTAGTCTATCCCCTGGAGTTTGGGGGGGGGGGGAATGCTGAATCCACGCAATTTCCCGAAGACCAGCTCACCAAGGAGTTGTAGTGGTCTGACTTGGGGGTAAGCAGAGGTGGCTTGCATTTTTAGCCCTGACCTAAGGGACATAAAATACACCCAAAGTGAGTTGAGGTCGGGTTACTCTGCTTACAGTTTGGTTACCCCCACCTTGCCTCAATTTTTTCATCTACAGCAAGCCTCAGCATTGTCCTTGGGAGATATTGTAGTTTATAAAGAACTGAGCTCGCTACTCTTCTAGTAGGAAAGGCTGGGGTGGTGGTCGCTGCAAGGACCGTCTAGTTCCCGGAGCATGAGACCCTGTCGCCTCACAGTCACAATGGACCAACCCAAACAATGACAAAACTGTTGGAGCGCAGCTGGGACACGAGGCTAGGTCCAGCACCTGGGCGGGAGCTGTGGGATGTGGGCGGGTACGGTCCCGCAGTTTTTTCCTTCAGCTCCGGTCGGGACCCGCCCTGGGCAGTCGGCAGAGAGGTGGCCGGAGCAATCGGCGATGACTTCCAGCTAGTGAGTGTCCCCGGCCCGAGGAACACGGGCGCGCAAGGCTGGGGAGGAACAGGTGCGGGTGGAGCCCTGGGAGTTCTCGAGTGGGCGGCAGCATCCCTCGCGCACGGCGCGTGCAACCTGGGATGGAGACCCCCCCTCCCCCCACCAGTCCCCTGTCTCGGCGGCTGCGCCCGCGCAAACGTGGAACCAGTTTTCCCGTGAGAAAATCTGACTTGGAGGTTGTTCCACAAGAACACGCCGCGGGCACGTCTGAGCGTGGGGTCGTGCCTTCGGGGTGCCGGCCGCACAGCTAGAAACCCTGAAGCGCTGAGCAGAGACTAGGCGCCTACCTGATTGAGTTCCGGGATCCAGCGGTAGGATGCGGGTTTATAAAGGCAAACTCGGGAGCCTTGGTCCCCGAGTCCTTTACAGAGAGTTCCATAGCCGCCCTCGCAGACCCAACGGTTTCAGAATGTTGGGTCTGGGGTGAGGTGTTGAGCTGTATGTACCTTAATGAGTCTGCACCACTGCACCGCAGGCCGCCGAAAAGGCTGAAAAGGTTGACTTAATAGTGAACGCGGGGGGAAAATGTATTTGGACGACGTGTTCGATTAATTTTTACAAAGTACATAGCAGGATTAGGTTGTGTCCTGGCGGTGGTGGCGCAGGCTTTTAATTCCAGCACTCGGGAGATAGAAGGAAGCGGGTGTTTATAAATTCGAGCTTAGCCTGATTTATAGAATGAGTTTCAGGATGGCCAGGAATGTGCAGAGAAAGCCTGTCTCAAGAAAAAAGAACAACAAATGTGACTTAGAAATGAATGTTGTGCGTTGTTTTCACACACACACCCCAAAGGTTATTTTCTCTGTATTTTTCCCCTAAACACAAAGTCAGTTAAGGGGGATGTAGCTCAGTTGACGGTGTACTTGCCTGACACTCCAGAAGCCTTGGGCGCAATCCCAACTACTTGAAAGGCAGAGGCCCACAATTTTGAGGCTAGATGGAGGGGTCCTGTCTCAAAACTTTAAGATGGGCCGAGGAGGGTGCTATGCAGTGGTATGGTGCTTGCCTGCTATGCACCAGTACCCGGGATCATTTCTTTTGCTTTCTTTCCTTTTTTAAATTTAAAGATCTATCTATCTATCTATCTATCTATCTATCTATCTATCTATCTATCTATCTATTTATTATGTATACAGTGTTCTGCCCTAAGAGGGCACCAGATCTCATTACTGATGTTTGTGAGCCACTGTGTGGTTGCTGGGAATTGAACTCAGAACCTCTGAAAAAGCAGCCAGTGCTCTTAACCTCTGAGCCATCCTTTTTAAAGCACACACTTGTTCCACAAAGGATGCAGGGAGTGAGGGGAGGAAGGCAGAGCTTTCGTGTATCCTGCGCACTGCTGAGGACTTCAGGAATTCCAGGGTCCTTCAACATTCTCCCTAACTTCCTGCCTGAGGGAAGAAGCAGAGATGCTGAGGCTCCTTCCATAGAATCAGACAACAGGAACCATGCCGGTGGATTTGAGGTTGGCACATTTTGTCAAACTTCGTTTTTCTTTCACTTATGAAAAGCTAGAATTTTGCCTCTTAGATCTACAATATTAATCCATGCTGTTTGCTGTTTCTCTGTTTCTACTGCTTGATGCTGGCCAGCGTGTTCCTGGGGAAACCAGCATCTCTTTTAGCCTCTAAAAAGGGATCGTTCCCTTCAACACACCCTACCAACTCAGGGAGCGATTACTGTCCCATAAACCACACTGAATGCGTGTTAACTTTTACATTCATTTCCAAAGCCAGTGTGATGGTGCCCATCTGTAGCAATTCCAGCAGCTCACCAGCATTTTTCTTTTTTGCTACATTATGAGTTTGAGGCCAGCCTGGGCTACATGCGACCCTGTCTCCAAAGGGGGTTAAAAGTCCAGTTCATTCTGTACCCTAAGGAGCATTTAGGCGTGGGCTCCAGGGTTATATTTCTCTGTAAGTGGACAGAAAAGCCTGATGCCCAGGGGAGGATAAAGGAGACCAACATGGGGCGTCACTGTTCCCCTGTGCAGCATACATTTGGGGTGTGTCAGCTGTGTCCTCTAATCTCCCAGAAGAGTTCCTAACAATGCCTGGGAAGAGTGAACTCTCCACTTTGTTACAGCTGGGGAAACGAGGGAGAAAGCTGTCCAAGGGCCATGCTGGCAGGAGCTGACTGGAGTTTAGCTCGATTCAGTGGATTTTGATTTTTTGGGACATATTCAAGAATTTCATTTGATAATTGTCGGAAGCTGGAGAGTTGATTCAGTCGTTAAAAAAACAGGGCTCTTGCAGAGGCCCTGTGTTGATTCCCAGCACTAACGTCTAGCGGCCCTAAGGGTAAGCCTTGCAGCTCGGATGGGAAAGTATTCTGGCAGTCGGGAGCCAAGGAATACCGCGTAGAAGCTCACAGCCCTGCTCCAGGGAAAGGCTTCCCAATGTAACAGCTCTGCTCTGGCATGGGAGCGTTTCCCCAGCGAAGTATGTTTCTTTCACTGGCCCTTTTAAACCTTTTGACCTTAATTTTAGGGCCAGGGCATATTGCTTCCACTTCTATGGCCAACATGTGTTTATTTGGCACTGGTTTCAGGCACGGTGTGTTTCTTTGGTTCTGGGTTCAGGGCTAAAATATTTCTTTCACTGGCTTGGATTTCAGAGCCACGGTGGGTTTCTTTGACTGGCCCTTTTACCCTACACTAAGCACTTGTGACTTTAGCTCTAAAAGGTCCGAAACCAACACAATTATACACGCGCGCGCACGCGCGCACACACACACACACACACACACACACACTTTAAAAAAAAAATCTTGCCGGGCGGTGGTGGCGCACGCCTTTAATCCCAGCACTCGGGAGGCAGAGGCAGGCGGATCTCTGTGAGTTCGAGGCCAGCCTGGTCTACAAGAGCTAGTTCCAGGACAGGCTCTAAAAAAGCTGCAGAGAAACCCTGTCTTGAAAAACCAAAAAAAAAAAAAAAAAAAAAAAAAAAAATCTTGCCGGGCGGTGGTGGCGCACGCCTTTAATCCCAGCACTCGGGAGGCAGAGGCAGGTGGATCTCTGTGAGTTCGAGGCCAGCCTGGTCTACAAGAGCTAGGTCCAGGACAGGCTCTAAAAAAGCTGCAGAGAAACCCTGTCTTGAAAAAACAAACAAAAACAAACAAACAAAAAAAAAAACAAAAAAACCCCCCAAAAAAAACAAAACAAAACAAAAAAAATCTTAAAACTTATCCAGACGTTGCATGGTTCCTATTATGTGCTGGGTGTCCGACTAGGTCCTAGAAAAATAAAAGTCCCAGCTTCTTGGAGAAGTGGTAACTGTAGTATATTTGACGTCAGCATCAAATCAGATGCCCTGGGCAAAGACTTTTATCCCAACATTACATGTTCCTCCCTTGGACCTTGTATAACGCATTTCTTTTCTTTTTGGGGGGTGGGAGGTTTTCTGTGTAGCCCTGGAACTAGCTCTGTAAACCAAGGCTGTTCTTGAACTCACAGAGATCCTCCTGCCTCTGCCTCCCAAGTGCCTCAATTAAAGGTGTGCGCCATCACCACCCGGTAACACAGCTCTTTTAATGACTCATCCTAACTTCAGTGAGCTTGTGCATTTCTTCCCCCCACCCCTGCCCCGAGACAGGGTTTCTCTGTAGCTCTTGTAGACCAGGCTGGCCTCGAGCTTGTGCCTTTCTGAGGATGGCTTTTGTCTGCAGGGCATGCATAAAGGGGACATCTTTCTTCTACCTTGTTGGTTGCGTGGGGTCAAATTCATGTCATCAGGGTAGCAAGCACCTTTAAAAGTGGACCTGCTTAGCCATCCTGCCAGCTCCTTCTCCCCCACTTTGCTGCCTTCCTTCCTTTCTAATTCTGAGATGCGGTTTCATGTAACCCAGGTTGGCTTTGAACTCACTGAGTAGCCAAAGATGACCTGAATGCTGGATCCTCTCACCTCTGTAGTACTAGGATTGAAAGCATGTACCACCACTATAGTCAGTTTATGCTGGCTGATTATTATTTGTTTTTCAAGACAGGGTTTTTCTGTGCATCCCTGGCTGTTCTGGAACTCACTCTGTAGATCAGGCTGGTCTCAAACTCAGAGATTTGCCTGCCTCTGTCGCCCGAGTGCTGGGATTAAAGGCATACACCTCCTCAACTACCCTGGCTGCATTCAGCTTTTTATGTGGGTTCAGAGGTCAAACTCAGGTCACCAGGTTCCCATGGCAAGTGGTTTTACCAGCTGTGCCTTCTTACCAGTTTTTCTTTCATTTTAGAGCAGCCAAAAAGTTAGACTTTCTGAAGATTTTCAGAGTGTGTGAGATGTGTATGCAGTAAAGAATTAACGAAGGCCAGGGATGTAGCTCAGTGGTAGAGTCCTTGTCCAGTTTGCACGAGGGCCTGAGTTCATGCTTTATAGTACCAAGGCAGGGGGACTTGGTGAGCTAAGATGTTTAATTCAGACTTAATAAAATATTACACTTCCCAGGAAGTTTTTGGTGGTGCTGGGTGTTGACCCCCAGCACTTCCGGAATATTCAGTGTATGCTCTACTACTGAGCCACAGCTTCACCCCACACCTAAAACAAAGTCCAAACCAAAAACCTACCACCAAGAAACACATACACACACCATATTATACTTGGTAGTTGGCTCTGTTTTGACATTTTAACTTTTTGTTCATTTGTTGTTGCTATTTGGTTTTTCGAGACAGGGTCTCTCCTGGCTATCCTAGAACTAGCTCTGTAGACCAGGCTGGCCTCGAACTCTAAGATCTGCCTGTGTCTTCCTGGGATTAAAGGTGTGTGGCTGCGGCACCTTTTGTTTGTTCTTTGAGACACAGTTTATGTAACTCTGGGAGTTCAAACTCGCTTTGTAGCCCAGGCTGGCCTGGTCCTTCTGCCTCATGGTATTTTCAGTCTTAAGCATCAGTTAAAACCTTAGGTTTCATCTTCAGAACTCATTGCTCTTTCACATCTGCTTGTAGGGAAGTAGTCACACCAGGGAAGAGGTTTCATAAGTTCCTGAGCAATGTTGACTTTTACCTAACAACCAGAATCCTATAGTCCAGGCTGAGCTTATTTCTGGATATATGGACAGCCTGAGACCTAACACTGAACATCCCAGACCTAACATCCCAGGTAGGTGCTGGGACCCAGTTACGCAGCTGTGAGTTCTTCAAATGAAATTCCACATTGTTTTCAAAGCTACAGTGCTCACCCGAAGCTCCTGAATGTCATTAAAATACAGCAGTAAGCAACGGCACAGAAAGTCATACCTTTCTGGGATAAAAGCCTCTTTGTGCGAAAATTAAAAATTCCCCAAATTAAATGCAACAAAAGAGCCTGTGGGATGGCTCAGTGGGCTAAGGCACTTGCACTGTAAGCCTGCAGACCTAAGTTTGATCCCAGGAACCACAGAAAGGTGTAGAGAGAGAACCAACCGCATAAAGCTGTCCTCTGATACACTTGCCTGATGTGTATGCCCCACCCCATCACGCCACTGTGCCTGTGCATGCACACACACATATGTGCACACACACACACACACACACCAAGCCAGGCGTGGTGACACACTTCTCTAATCCGAACACTCAGAAGGCAGAGACAGGAAGACCTCTGTGAGTCTAAGGTTAGCCTGGGCTACATAGAGAGTTTTAGAACAGCCAGAGCAACATAGGGGGTCCCTGTCTCAGACTAAAAACAACAGAACATACAAAGCAGCAACAACAAACCCCCAAAAGCTGTTGTTTACTTGGGGTATATACTGTTGCTTGACAAATTGTGAACTAAAGCCAAGACCCTTTAAAGATACCTACAAATTTACCAAACTTGTCAGAGCTGGGGGGCGGGGTGAATTCCAGTGTCACAATCAATATAATCAATCAACCAATCAATCATAAACCTAAATGTTCTCAGAACATTTATTTATTTTTCTATGTAGCCTAGGCTGGCCCGGAATTTGCTTCCTATCCTTGGCAAGCCTCAAACTCTCCTTCCTCGGCCTCTTGAGTTCTGGGATTACAGGTATGCCCTGACACACTCGGATTTAAACATATTTTAATGAAAACATTCACTGTAATTAGTCTAAGGCTTGAGTAAGGCTCCAGTATCCACTTCCTAGCTGATTCCTGTGCCCTTTGGCTAGAGGTTGTAGATCCTCTTCGGGTGGGACTCTGCCAGGTCCCCACATAGAAGAGTGAAAAGAAGAAATAAAAAAGGAAGGACATGACTGCTCCTAGAAATGGTGGAGTAGAAAGTTAATTGTAGATAAAAGGGGAGCGCATGGCCAGAGGCAGAGACATTTGGGAGAATCCAGAGTGACCATGACCAGACTAAGCCATGTGAGGGAAGGGATGTAGGTGGTTTTCCTGTCCCAGCCACCTGCTCCCAAATAACTGACTCAGAGACTTAATATAAATCATAAATGCACTGCCAATAGCTCAGGCTTGTTACTAACTAGCTCTTATAGCTTAACCCATTTCTATTAATCTATGTGATGCCCTGAGGCTTGTGGCTTTTACCTCTGTCCCATTTTGTGTGTCCAACTCCCGTTCTCTGCCTGGCTGGCAACTCCTCTGACTCCGCCCTTCCTCATCCCATCATCACCAGTTTGCCTTTCCCACTTAACTTTATCCTGTTCAGCTATTGGTCAGTCAGCTTGTTTATTAAACCAACCATAGCAACGTATATTCACACATATCTGTAACCTTTTATGTCTGTATAAGCAAAAACTCAAAACCTGCCATGTAGCATGCTGTCAGAGCTTGCATCGACAGCTTAAGCCTGAAGTCCTCTCTGTACTGCTGCCTATGTGAGAGACTGCAGCAACCTACTGTGCAGTTTAGCTCACGGTGTACTGGCAGCTGCCAGGAGATGTGTCTCTGTACCATGGCCAGCATGAGAGACACGAGAGTAGGAAGCTGAGTTTAACTCCATTTTTATGTATTTAGAACCTTTTTAAAAGCCTCTTCAGGTCTTATGTGGATCTATGGCAGACAATGGGTGCCATTTGTAGGTGGAGTTTTTCTGTCCCAATCACCGCTTCCCAAATAACTGACTTGGAGACTTAATATAAATGATAGATGCTCAGCCAATAGCTCAGGCTTGTTATTAACTAGCTCTTACAACTTAACTCATTACTATTAATCTATGTGCTGCCCCGAGGCTCATGGCTTTTTATCTCCATCCCATTTTGTATGTCCAACTTGTTCTCAGTTTGACTTTCCCCGCTTAACTTTATCCTGTTCAGCTACTGGCCAGTCAGCTTGTTTATTAACACTGTGTACAGAAGGATTATTCCATAGCAGAGCAGAAAGAGGAGGGGAGAGAAGAAGGGAGCCAGACAAAGAGACCAGGAGGGTAAGGGGTAGATGAAAGAGTAATCCAAATGGTTGAATTATATAGAGAAGGGCATCCCAGCCCCTGGACTAGAGAAATTTATGGTAGGAAGTGGGGTATGCCCTCCTGGAGGGCCATGCAACAGGTAGGAACTAAGGAATGCTGGGAGACCTGGATTCCAGTGTCTGCTTTGATGTGTTAAGCAGGCACCTCAGTCTTTCAGTCTTGGGTTTGAGACCTAAGGAATTCCTCCTCAGAGCAAATCCCGTGAGACTGCCACCAAGACCAAAACCACCGTGACTTTTACTACCTAATTGCAGAAATTGCAAAGGTTATGTGCGTGTTTGCTGATCAGAAAAGCCAAAGTGAGAAAGGACTACACAAAACTGTGGCTAACTCGAGGCGCAGACCAGCAGGAGCTACTTTGGAAGACCTGTTACCACAGTGAGCGGAGGAGTTAGCTTGTCTTTGATGCAACCACTTGATAACCACATCCCGGTTACTAAAAAAACCATCCTGGTTCCTGGAAAAACCATAAGCAGACTGCTGACCTTGTTGGCTGACTTTTCCTGCCTTTAAAACCCCTTTCTGAGCCCCAAACAACTGGACAAGGGCAACCAAGTCTTGGGACTCTTCATGCCAAGCAGCTCTAACCCTGACCCAAGCCCCAGATCCTTTGCATGCAGGTCAGGATCCTCTCACGTCTGTTTCTGTCTCTTTCCCTTGCTGTGCAATAGGCTTCTTTCACTTCCACACTCACCTGTTGTCTGTGAACTAGTGTGAGACGTGACCCAGTGCTGACCTCTGGCGTTAGGAGCGCTGGTGTTTACACCAATACCAAGCCCACCTGAGTCTACTAACCAGACTCCCTTGACCTCCAGGTAAATGCTCCCTTCTCTATAGGACTTAATTTTTTTTTAATCTATTAGTTGTGTGTTTGAGTGTGTGTGCATGTGTACACAGGCCTGCACGCTCCAGGGTGTGCACACACCATCTCGGGACAGCTTTCCACCTAGTTTTTGAGGCAGGGCATCTCCTGTTTCTGTTGCTGCACAGAATACTCCAGGTCAGTTGTGTAATGGTTTAACTAAAACACTGCAGGTCCCTGAGTGGTGGCAGTCGGTGGGCAGCGGGTCCTGAGACCATGGCGGGCCACGAAGGCAGCCGGATCCCAGGCAGGAAGCCGCATGGCGGGTGAGAGACCTAGATGGATAGGCATGCCATGCAGAGTGAAGTTGGATATTTATTAGTGGGTTATGAAAGGGAAGGGGAGAAGGGGGAAGAACAGAGAGGCCCTTGTACCTTCTACTGAATCCCCTGTCTCCACTTCCCATCTTGCTTTGGAAGCCCTGGAGTTAGAGGTGCGAGCCGTGGCATGTGACTTTTTACATGGGTTACAGGGTTGAACACAAGTCGTCCGGCTTGCAGAGCAAACATTCCTACTTGGGACCCCATAGAATTTGTTTTCAAAGTAGAGATGGAACTTATTAGGAAAACATCTTAACACAGATTTAAGCACACAGTGAAAATGGGGGTTTGTTTGTTTGTTTTTACAGTTTATTCCATGCTGCAGCGAATCCCACATTGTAAGTTTTCATTCTTTGAGGGCTTCTTTTCTTCCCGTAGGGGACCAGCCTCGACAAAAATACCCTTTTCCAGGGTAAGGGCATGGGGATTTATAAATATAGTAAAGAATATTAAGACACAAGTGAAACTAATAAAGCTGGGAGACATAAGATAGTATCAGGAGGGAGTTCCAGTGAGTACTGAAAATTCTCCCACGTTTAATTTCCAACTGCTTAAAATACCCCTGACCCCGAAAGGTAGGAGTAAGACAAAAGACCGCATTAAAGTGAACAGACCAATTGAAGGTCACGGGCTACATTCATAGTGAAACATTCTGTTGCTAGAACGAAACAAGTCACACACTGAACCAAAACATTTCTCTACGCAGACCACTCCCTGGGTGGAATCTTAACTCATTTTCATAAAGGGACCCGGAACTTAGTTGGATCCTTAGACTTATGTCTGAGGTGGGAACAGCTCTATTCCAGGAGCACAAGGGCTAGCAATTAGTCACACCTGTTGACAATTAACCTTGAGCAGGCAGAGCTCTCTCACTGCCTTTATTTGAGGCACAGTAAACCTGAAGGAATTAGGGGAAAGTTCCAAACTCTCTGACCTTTGGCCGAGGTAGAAATCTGCATTTTGGGACCTCCACGTCCATCACCTTCTGGCTTAGGGCAGTGAGGATCAACTTCATGAAGCAGGGGAGCTCCTGTATGGGTCAGTCTGCCCCTGAGTTCTGTCCGTAGGGAACACAGCTTAACACAGCCTGGATGGGTGGGTTCGCTGTCCTAGGAATCTGTACCTGGCCTTGAAGCTCAGCTGTGTTGTCTGTTTTCTTAAAGATTACTTTATGCGGGCGGTGGTGGCGCACGCCTTTAATCCCAGCACTTGGGAGGCAGAGGCAGGCGGATCTCTGAGTTCGAGGCCAGCCTGGTCTACAAGAGCTAGTTCCAGGACAGGCTCTAGAAACTACAGGGAAACCCTGTCTCGAAAAACCAAAAAAAAAAAAAAAAAAAAAAAAGATTACTTTCTGCTTATGTGTATACATGCCTCCCGCATGCGTGTATGTGTGCCCCACGTTTCCATTTTAATGCCGGAGTGGCTGTCATTTTCTGTGTCAGACTCTTGGTGGTTTTGTGATTGTGCATACTTGTTTCCTTCTGGGACTTTGTGAGCAAATGTCTCTTCACCCCACGTAGCACACCTATACACACCAATGACAGATGGAAGTGTGATGCCGCCAAAGCCCAGCCAGACAGACTGATGAGTGTGGGGCACTTACAGACAGAGCAGGAATGAGGGGTTACTTGAGGAGCACGGGGGATCGCAACTGTATCAGTACAAGGTTGCACCCTATTGTAGATGATGCCCGGATGGGAGCCGCACTGTGGAGTCCCATGGAGCCCCATTTCCATTCTGCCAGCTATCCTATGTGCTCTAGAATCTCCCAGGATCACACTTTTGCCACTGAGCAAGAGCAGGACGTAATGGCTGCCCTCCCAGCAGATGGTCCTGTGAGCATCCTTGGGCGCCTTCTACTTAGAACTATCAACAGCAACACTACCAGCCAAAGAACCTCTGCTCCAGAATATGTCCAGAGGAAGAGTGTCGTGTCACAGTGTCCTTGACGGTGGAACCAGTTTTACAGACGGGCACCCCAAGTGGAGTACGGACGCCTTTAATACTGGCACTCTGGGAGGCAGACGCAGGCCATTCTCTGTGAATTCGAGGCTAGCCATGATATACAAAGAGAGTTCCAGGCCAGCCAGGGCTACATAAGAAGACATTGTCTCAAAATGGAAAAGTAGTAGTGACTTTCTTTCCCTTTCTTTTCCTTTCTTCACCCCCCTTTTTAAAAAAATTTTTGAGGTGTGTGTGTGGGGGGGGGGTCTCACTAATTCTGCTCTGCTGGCCAGAAACTCACAGAGATCTTTCTGCCTCTGCTTTGGGAGTGCTGGGATTAAATTTGCCATCACACCTGGAGGGAGAATGACCAAGTCTCACAGGTTACCTCAGACTGCTTCCAGGGAGAGTCGCTTTAATTATTACTATTGTTTGCTATTTTCCCTGTTGTCTTAGTGCCCTCTTATATCCCCACACAGATTTTATGTGTGAGTGGAAGAGGGGAGGATCCACTTTTTAAACCACCATCACTGATATGACTGTGTGCACTGTGTGGTCTAGCCCAGCACTCAGGAAGCAGAAGCAGGAGGATCTCCAACTTGGAGGCCAGGCTGGTGTACAGAGTGAGTTCCAGGACAGCCAGGGCTACTCAGAGAAACCCTGTCTCAAAAAACAAACGAAATTTGTAAATAAATAAATAATCAGGCATTTACAGGAAAACCTGTAAGGCGTTTACTTAATTAATGATGATGTTGATGGGCCCAGTCTAGTTTGGGTGGGGCCATCCCTGGGCCGGTAGCTCCGGGTTCTATATGAAAGCAGGCTGAGCGAGCCATGTGGAGCAAGCCAGTAAGCAGCACCTCTCCACGGCCTCTGCATCAGCTCCTGCCTCCAGGTTCCTGTTCTGTTTGAGTTTCTGTCCTGACTTTCTTTGAAGATGGACAGAGATAGGGAATTATGGACCAGATAAACCCTTCCCTGCCCAGCTTGCTTTTGGTTTTTAGCATAGGAGTAGTAACCCTAACTAAGACACCGGCTTCACTTCAGAAATGTCGTTCACTAAGCAGGTATTTTTTAAAAGTTGTGGTATACATTTCAACATTCCGTCTCTGCCACTACAGGTGTTTCTGCGCAGTCATGACTCAGGAGAGGACGTTGGTGACAAAGGGCACAAAAATCCTGTTAGGGGCTGGAGAGATGGTTCAGCGATCAAAAGCCCATGCTGCTTTGGCAGAAGACAAGTCCGGTTCCAAGTACCCATGGTGGGTGGCTCACAACTGCCTGTTAACTCCAGCTCCAGGGGATTCCGGTACCCTCATCCGGACTCTGCAGGCACCCACATTCACAGACACTCATAGACACACACACACACACACACACACATATATACACACACACATATACACACACACATACACACACAATTTTTTAAAAAAGTCTTAAAGACGGGTTTCTAAAGCAAAAGGCAGATCGTGCTGATTTCTGCGGTGTGCACAGACACAGACATGACAGCGGGGAGGGGATCAGAGAGGGAGAATTACAGTAATCAGAATGCTCCTTATACGTGCACGAACTTGTCAAAGGGAAAATGTAATAAAAGTTATACAAAGTTGGAAAACGTAATAACAGTAATAATGATAAATTACCTTCCTGTGGAGGAACAAGAGGAAGCACTATCCAGGGCGCAGGCTTCTGCTGTTGCCAGTTTTTCTGCTCATTTCAAAAGCCAACTGTGTCAGTGGCATAGGAACCGGAGGGACACAGTGTCACACACACACCCACACACACATGCACGGCCACCTGGCTCCTTATTTTGGCATGGACTTTATAAGTTACATTCTGGACCTTTCTTGGATGTTTCATAGATACAGTCCCACCAGAAGAGCAGACTCATGAATATTTCAACCCCCCTCCATGGACGCACACAGGCTGCTCTGTTTCAGAAGGACAAAATCTTTGCACTCACCCAGTAAAAATTAAATCTTTATTTATAATCTTCTACTAGAACAGCCTCTGCTAATGATTATACTGTAAGATGTTTTAGGGAATCAGAAGTCTAAGAACTTGGGGATGAAAGCGTAACTCAGTGGTAGGGTGCTCGCCAGACATACACGAGGCCGTGGGATCAATCCATAGCATTACCAAAGTACAGGTTGCAGAATTTCAGTTTAAAGCAGCACTTGGGTGGGGGGGTGGGGGTAGAAGGATGAGGAAATGAGGATCAGCTCTAGCCAGACAATAAGTTTGAGGTCGGCCTGTTTATTTAAAAAGGAAAGTCTGTGGGCCATGAAGACGGCTCAACATGTGACGGTTCTTGCTACTTAAGAGAAACAAACTGAGTTCAATCCCTGAGTCCCGCATGGTAGAAAAAGATAAGCCACTCCCCAAAGTTGTTTCCACATATGTTCCATGGCACATGCACACTGATGTATCTCCCCACGTGAAATAAAGAATTAATAGTTTTTAAGAGGCTAAGAAATCGATGAAGAGCTGGGTGTGGTGGCTCACGCCTTAATCCCAGCACTAGGGAGGCAGAGGCAGGCAGATCTCTGTGAGTTCCAGGACAGCCTCTTCTGCAAAGAGAATTCCAGGGCAGACAGAGCTGTTACTCAGAGAGACTGACTCACAACTGTATGTAACTCTACTCACCTTCTCCTGGCCTCTATGGGCGTAAGATAATGCATGTGGTACACAGACATACATGCGGGCAAAATACCCATACATAGAAGATAAAATAAAAATAAAAAATTTAGCAGAGCAGTGGTGGTGTACACCTTTGCTCCCAGCACCCAGGAGGCAGAGAGAGGCAGATCTCTGTGAGTTCAAGGCTAACCTGGTCTACAGAGAGAATTCTGGGATGACCAGTGCTACATAGAGATGCCCCCATAGGCTCATATATTTGAATACTTGGTCACCAGAGAGTGGCTCTATTTCAAAAGATTAGGAGGTGTGACCTTGCTGGAGGAAGTGTGTCACTGGGGGTAGCCTCTGAGCTCTCAAGAGCCCACGCCAATGGCAGGCAGTGAATTAGGTTGTCAGCTGCTACTCCAGTACCTGCCTGCATGCCGCCATGCTTCCTGCCGTGATGATAATGGACCAACCCCCGGCACCCTAAGTCAGCCCTCAGTTAAATGCTTTCTCTTAAAAGGCTTACCGTGGTCATGGCGTCTCTTCACACCAACACAACACTGACCAAAACAAAATGGAGATCTCATAAGGAAAGGTCTCTACATGTGTCAGACGGGGAAGCAAACCTCAGGAATGAGAATGAAAACCCCGCGCAGACTGACTTGTCAGCTTGGGTCAGACTTCGGGAGTCTACTGGCAGGCGGTTCATCGGCAGCATCCTGAAAACACAGTCCGATCTGGGGAAAGGTTTCCAGGCAGCAGTCGGTCCACTTCCAGGTGCACAAGGTGCTCAAACTGTGAATACGTAGGGGTAGGGGCTCTTTTCCAAATGAAATGCTTTTGTTTTTGTTTTTTGAGACTGGGTTTCTCTGTAGCTTTGGTGCCTGTCCTGGAACTAGCTCTTGTAGACCAGAGATCGAACTCACAGAGATCCACCTGCCTCTGCCTCCCGAGTGCTGGGATTAGAGGTGTGTGCCACCACCACCCGGCGAAGTGTTTTCTTTCTTAAGAGTTGCTGTGGTCCTGGCATCTATTCGTGGCAATAAAATCCTACCTAAGCCAGGCACATCCTTAATCCCAGTCCTCCCAGCACTCTGGGAGGCAGGGCAAGATCTCTGAGTTCAAGGCCAACTTGTCTGTAGCCTGAGTTTCTGAACAGCCAGGGCTACACAGAGAAACCCTGTCTTGAAAAACTACACACACACACACACACACACAGACACACACACACAAACACAACCAAAACCCAATCAAACAAAAACCCTAAATGAATTAGTTTGTGGAGGTATTTCCAGGGAGGATCAGGCCGGAGGGTCTCCTTCTCCCTTGGAAGAGGGTCACAACACAAACAAGACCTCCTCTGATGTAGCTGGTACTGTCCCTAGGGCTTGGGGCAACAAAAAGTAAAAAATGAGAAAACCAGAGTTCTGGCTTTCCCCTTTCCCAACTTCCTGTTTTGCTGCTGCTTGAGGAACCTCTTTGGGCCCCCTTTGCATGACTGACTGAACTTCTGAAACCACGAGGCCAAGTGAGCCCGCTTCCGATGGTTCTGCAAATCAGTTAATCACCTGGACACACACGAAGCTGATGCGTGAGCTCCCGTGCCTCCCCCGCCCCCCACCCCTGCCCCACCCCCGCCCCCTTTGAGATTATTTTGCTCATCCCGTAATTTGGAATTTTTCCTGGGTCCTTCTGTTGTTACTTCCTCCTTCTCTGATTCTGAGTTTTCCTTAGAAACACTTTTCACATGGCTGTCTCAGAATTCACTTTGTAGACCAGGCTGGCCTCGAACTCACAGATCTGCCTTCCTCTGTCAACCGAGTGCTGGGATTAAAGGCGTGCGCCACCACCACCCAGCCACTTTTCATCTTCTTTAAGAGAGCCTCTCATTGGCCTGGAGCTCACCATTAAGCTTGCTAGACTGGCTTGCCAGTGAGCCCCCAATATCCCCCATTGTTTTCCAGATTATTTTGGAATTACAAGCATGTACCAACATACCCAACTTTAAAAAAATTAATTATTAATTCAAGAATGGTGGCACACCCTTTTAGTCCCAGCATGAGAAGCAGAGGCAGGCAGACGTCTATGTATTCAAGGCCAGAATGATCTACACAATGAACTCCAGGCCAGTCAGGGCTATATGGTGAGATCCTGTCAAACAAAATAAAACGAGTTAATATTAATATTATTGAGTATGCGTGTGAATGTATATGTGCAAATGCTGCGGCTCAGGTGTGGATGTCAGAGGAGCTGCTCCGGTCCTTCCCCTGTGGGTTCTGGGAATGGAGTCCTCAAGCTTGTACAGCAGGCATCTTACCTACCAAGCTGTCTACCAGGCCGTCCCCCGCTTCTGACGTGGGTCCCGGAGACTTGACGTGGGTCCCGGAGTCTGAACTCAGGTCCCCATGTGTGGCTTTGCTGACTAACCTGTCTTCCTGGCTCCTTAAAACCAAACATTTTTAAAATGTATTTTGCTTTTTCTGTGTGTTCTGTGTGTGTCCTGCCAGCTCCAGAACTCTGTGGCTCCTCAAGCTATTGCTCATGGTCCTGGGACTTGCCGTTGTTCTGTTCATGTTCCGAAGTGTGCCCCTGCAAGCAGTGTTCAGCACATTCGAGCCAGAGATCCCGAAGCCTGCGCTGGATGGCCAGGTGCTGAAGCTTCTACCTGAGAAGCACCTGAGGAACCTCTTTACCTACAGTGGCATCTGGTGAGACTCTGGGCGCCCTGGACTCTTTTGTTGTCTCCCTTGATGTCTCTTTCCAGTGTTTCTGTGGAGCCCTAGGCCTCATGGGCTGTTCTGAACAGCTGCTGATTGCCAAAGTGACTCTCAGAGACCAGGCATGGTCTGTGGGATCCGGGCTATATCCTCCACGACATCCAGAAACCATACAATCTCATGGGGAAGATGCTGCCTCTTGGTGTCTGCCCTGGTGGGACTTATTGCCAACTGAAGCCTGTGGTTCTTGGGTTGACAGAAGCTAGGTGGAGGAGGGGATAATTCAAGAGAGGGCCGTTGTGCACTCAGGAGACTGAGGCAGGATGTTTGCCATGGGTTCAAGGCCAGTCTGTGCCAAATAGACAAGATCTTGTCATAAAAGGGAGAAGGAAAAGAAGAAAGAAAGGGGGGGGGGCTCTTCAGTCCTCCTCATCCTCCCTCCGACCTCCTTCAATCTGTCTCTGCAAGGGGTCACTCGTGGGTGGTTCCAGGGTGTAAACCCAGTTAGGAGAGCCGTGTGGGAAGAGATTTTCAGGGTGTCACACAGGATTAGGGCTAAGGTCCCCTCCCTCCCATCAGCCATCCATGTATACGCTTCTTTTGCTTGTTTTAGGCTCTTCCCAAAAAATCAGTGTGACTGTGATTCCGGCCAGCTGAAAAGAAAATACAATTTTCAGGGTGCCTATAACCAGAGCGACCTCCCAGCTGTGAATGCCAGGAGACAGGCGGAATTTGAACACTTTCAGAGGAGGTGATGCAGGCTGTGGGGTCCCTCAGGTCTCTGGGGAGAACAAACACCCATTCTGAGTATTTGAGGGAGCGAGGGACCCTAAGAAACAAAATTTGGACCTTGCCCTCTTGATGGGCCCCTGGGAGGAACTGTTGGGAATAAAGAGAGGAAGACAATAGAGAGTAGAGTCCTCCAAGGAAGATTTGGAGGGGTTTGTGTGCATAAAACATTTCAATAAAACAGAGAAAAAGGAACAAAGCTTGTTCCACATTGCTCAGTCACGGTGGTGGCACTAGGTGCCAAGGCCAGCATAGAATGCAACTTGATGTGCTGGGAGCATACTGTCTGCCAGCTCTGTGCAAAATGTGTCACTTCTTGACTTTTGACAGTACTGGGGACTGAACTTAGGACCTCCTGTTAGCTAGGCAAGCACTCCATGCCCCGCCCCCAATTCTTTCCCTGTGGTGCTGGGCTTCAGACCCAGATCCTTGCAGGTGCTGGCAGATGCTCTGCCTGCGAGGCACAGCCCCAGTCCCTCCTTTGCAGTCACAGGGCATTGATACCAGGATTGCTGGTTGAAGAGGGCATTAAAGTGAGTTCTGGCTGGCTTTTCGTGGAGGCATTTTGTATATGCTGGCATGGTCGGTACTCAACTGCCATCCTAGGGTGTGGGAAGCTGAAGCAGGAGGACTGTAAGCTGAAGGCCAGCCTGGGCTTCACGTTAGACCTGTCTCAGACCAACAAGATGGCGTTGCTTACGACAGCCCCTTTAAAAGTAACTAGAAGCCGAGAGGCTTTGGAGAAAGGCTTCTTATGCAGGGCTAGTGGGCCGTGGCTGAACGTGAACCTCTATTCCTGCTTGTATTATCTATGGTACTTGTTTCAGGCATAGATATATTCCACCTCAGGAAGCAGCCAGATAGAACTGGCCTGTCAGGGATGAAACTGTTCTTTCATCAGGATTTACTTTTTATTACTTTGAATCATGTGTGTGTGTGTGTGTGTGTGTGTGTGTGTGTGTGCGGGTGATAATTTCACTTGATCCTATTGATTATGAGAGTAATTTTTTTTAATGTGTTTTGCCGTACACTAACTCTCGTGTTGCTGTCTCCTGAAGAAAAGGGCTGCCCCGCCCACCGCCTCTGCTGGCGCCACCCAATCTCCCCTTTGGATACCCAGTGCATGGAGTGGAGGTGATGCCCCTGCACACAGTTCTCATCCCAGGTGAGTACATCTGCATCCTGAGAGGCTGCAGACAATGCTCTGCTCTCCTTAAGCAAAAGGTGTGCCCTTGTGCGCTTGGCACAATGCAGGAGGCTTGGTGGGATTTTGTTCTGTGCTAGACTCCCTGGTTCCACAACCCGGAGTCTCTCTTTGTAGCTGTGGATTCCCTGTGGCTCTAAGATAATATGGAAGTTGGAATTTTGTGGGCCTCGGGGGCATCTTAGGGGATAATTGACTTTCAAAGGTTCTCTAGCATCAAGAGCGTCTTGATGAACCCATCTCCAGGGAGGGTGTTCTGAAAAGAGTTTTGTCTGTTCAGATCCCTTCTAGGGCAGGCTTGGCAGGTTAAGGTGCTTGTGCCAGGGCTGCCACCTGAGGTCTGTACTTAGGACCTACATGGTAGAAAGCTGCTTCCTCAGGCTCTTCTTTTCCTCCCACGTGAGCCGTGGCGTGCATGCCCCCCCACCTCTATGCACAAAATAAAAAATTTAAAAATGTAAAATAAAATAACAAATTTTTTTTCCAAGCTCAGTGTGGTGATACACACCAGTAATCACACAAAAGTCAGGAGCCTGAGGCAGGAGGACCAGAAATTTGAAGCCAGCCTCAGAGACACATTGAGGCTGTTTTAACCCCACACCCCAGTACCAAACACCCAAAATTAAATGCAAATAAAGCAATAAAGACAAAGCAAAAACAAGAGCAGCCCTTCACGGGGTCTTTAAGCATCCCTCTGCTTCAGCATCACCTGATGTTTCAAAGCCAAGTACAGAGATGCCAGGAGACGGCAGGCAATCCATGCATTTCCTCCACAGAAGTGGTGGGTGGACGCTGGGCCATCTCATGGATTCCTCCCCTGCTATGGGCTCTCTTGGCATCTAGAGGCAAACAGCTCCCACCACGAGCCATGGGAAAGACCTTGTTTAGCTGGGTGACAGTGGCACCTGAGATCCAGCAAGTCTCCATGAGCAAGACCTGAATTATCCAAAGTCACACCGCTAACAGGTGAGATGAGAGTGAGTGCCCGGGACAGAAGGCATGCAGACGCCAAATCCGTGGTCCAGCCTTCCAGACAGAACAAGGGGAGCGAGAAGCAGCCTCCTTGGCCCAGTGGCAGCTAAACCTTGTTGCGAGCCCTGCAGCCTAGTCTCGGATCTGTCCAGTGGGCTTCCCCAGGGCAAGGCACCCGTGGAACCGGACTCTCACGTGGCAAGGACCAGCGGTCCACGGGGCAGTGTAGGAATCTGCAGGCTCCTCTCTTGCTATGTTGCTGATTCTTTGGGTGGTTTTTAGTTTCGTTCTGCCAGTAACACATGCAGCCGCTGTAGTTCCCCTGGAAATTCTGTTCCTTTTCAGTTATTTTCCCTTAAGATCCAGCAGGGGATTGATACCTCTTAAATCTTTTCTCTGGAATCACTAACTACAACTCCCAATCCTGGAACTTTTCTGACTCAATGGCGATAGTGAGGTACATACGAGAAAGCAACACTTGGAACATTGACCAGGTCTCACAGTTCTGGAAGGGAGAGTAGGGCATGCACACAGAAAATAGGGAAAAGGCACGGGGATACATAGTGCCAGCTGTCAAGAGGAAGTTCCCTGGACACCACGCATGTAGTAGAAGCAGTGATAAGATCTAGAATGTTCCAATGGGAAAATGCAGTGAGACCTGGGGTGGAGAGAGCCATCGTTACCATACACAGGAGCTTGGATTGCTGGGAGGAGTGTGGTCTAGTGAGAGGGGGAAAGCTTTGTCAGCGTCTGCCCTTGACAGAGAGATTGAGACATGGGACCCTCTTGCCCTCTTGTACAAAAGGGAACTGTATAAAAGCGTATCTTGCAGACATGAAAGGATTGTTTGGCTCTGAATATTGTCCTTAAAGCATTGTGTCCATGTCTGTTACTTTTTAACTTTGTCATCGCAAAAAAAAAAAAAAAAAAAAAAGGGGGGGGGGCTGCCAGAGCAGGCTGTGTCCAGCTCGATTTTAGCTAAGCCTGCAAAAATGCTGAACTCTATGTCTAGAATAAGGTTGTGCAGGGGTGGAAAGACGTATTTGGGGAAGCATAAAGGGGAACAATGGGGGCTTTCATAATGATCACAGTGTATTCGGGAGGCAGAGGCAGGAGGATTTGTGAGTTCGAGGCCAGCCTGGTCTACAAGAGCTAGTTCCAGGACAGGCTCTAGGAACTACAGGGAAACCCTGTCTCGAAAAACCAATAATAATAATTAATAATAATATCTATTTATTTTATATTTGTTTATTTTTAAAGATTTTTTAAATTTATTTTTTTAAAAAAGAAACAAACTATCTTTTCTCATTATACATACCAATCCAAGTTCCCACTCCCTCGGCTCTTCCCATTCCCTCCACATACCCTCCCACCCCACCCCCATCCAATCCTCAGAGAGGGTAAGGCACATTACTTTGGGGAAGGCCCAAGAGCCTCCTCCCTATATCTGGGCTGATCAAGGTATCCACCCAAAGAGAATAGGTTCCCAAAAAGCCAGTACATGTAGTGTTGTTTGTTTGTTTGTTTGAAAATATCTGTTATTTACGCATCTATGCGTGTCTGTGTGAGTATACACGTATGTGAATACATGTAGATGCATATGGAGACCAGAAGACCGTGACTGGTACCCCTGTTGCTTTTGCCGTTTCCTCTTGAGGCAGGTTTTCTGGAGTTCATAATTCTCTGCTAGGCTGGAAGTCAGCAAGTCCCAGTAGTCCTCCTGTCTCTGCGCCCCTCAGATCTAGGATAACAGGCGTGTGTAGAATTAATATTCAGCTGGGACCTGCATTCAGGTCCTTGGATTGTGTCGCAAGTGCTCTTAACTGCCGAGCCATCTCTCCAGCCTGTTTGCTCTGTGTTTTTACTCTTAATGGAATAATATTAAATGCCCTGGTGCACTTGGTAGTTTCAGGGAGTAAGTGGTGCCCCCTGCAGAGAGTTTGGAAACCTTGGAGGGTGTCGTTTCATTGTTTGCTCGTTTGTTCATTTGTTTTTCCTGTTACTCAGATAAAATATCCTGACAAACTGGATAGTGGTGGCCCATGCCTTTAGTCCCAGCACCCGGGTGGCAGAGGCAGGTGGATCTCCGTGAGTTTCAGGTCAGCCTGGTCTACAGAGCAAGATCCAGGACAGCCAGAGCTCCACAGAGAAACCTTGTCTCAAAAAACCAACACCAAAACAAACAGCCAAAAATCCTTCATATACACACATGTAGACAAAATACACTCACACATATAAAATTAAAAATATCTAATTAAAAAATTAAAAATAAGTACATATGATCCAATGAGTTTTATTAGGCTTGCTTGCATGAGTGTGGGGCCAGCAGCTTACTAGCAGCTATACCGCTGAGGAAACTCTCCCCTTCTCTAGCCTTTGACTGCCGACATCGCCTCTCGCAGGGGTGTGGCCTCATGAGCTCTTCCTCCCTCCACAATGGGCCTGGTCTTGTGCTGTGAGTTCACGACAGAAAAGGCCACAGCATATCCAGAGGACAGCTTTCTACGGCTTTCTATGGCTTTCTACGGCACTGCTCCCCACCTTCTGACCCTCGGGTTTCTTATCCACGCTTCTCTGATGTTTCCTGATTCTCAGAGGGGACAGGGTAGAGTCGTCTCCTTTAGGGCTGAGCACTGTGCTCAGGTACATGTTTGTGTATGAGACAGAGTCTCCTGAGCCTCCAAATCCTTGCCGTCACTGTAGAAGCCAATGGCCTTGAACTCCTGACCGTCCTTCCTCTACTACCTTAGTACTGGGAGTGTACCACACCCACCATACCCAGGGTTGTGTGGGGCTGAGGGTCAAACCCAAGGCCTTGTGCATGCTAGGCAAGCACCCTACCTGCAATACATACCCTACACACACTGAAATCTTATACCCATTTACCACTCACTCCCTTGTCTTAGTCTATTTCCCCGTTGCTTTGCTAAAATACCCTGACAATATCAAGTCAGTGGGGAAGGTTTATCTTACATAATAGTTCCAGTTTACAGACTGTCAATGTGGGGAAATCAAGGCATCAGGAGCTTGAAGCTAGCCGTCAGTAGAAGAGGGCATCAGACACATGCACATTAGTGTTGGGCTTATCCATTCCCACAACCCGTAATCCCCTGCCTAGGGAATGGTGCCACCCACAGTGGGCGGGTCTGCTCCTGACCTCACACACAGGCCCAGATGCCCTTCTCCCACGGGATTCGAGATTCTGTCAGGTTGGTAATTGACTTTAGTCATCACATCTTCCCTCCCACGTCCTGGCAAGTTGTGCTTCTGTCTCTGAGATGACGACTATTCCCAGATCCACCTAAGGGTCATTCATTGTCTCCACTGTTGCTTCCCCTTCGCTAGCAGGGGCATCTGGAAGGGGCTGTTTGAGTTCACAGAACCCAAAGCTGAGGACGGGCGCTGAAAGCCTAGGACCCATGTGGGTTTGGGACCGTGGAGCCCTCGCACAGCCTTGGGAATGGGGGCTGTGCAGGCCAACTGTCGGATAGAGAATGACACTAGTGGGATCTCCAGATATGCTGGAGTCGGAGGTAGAGGGGTGTACGAGGGAGAGTCAGTGTCCTCTGTCAGTGTCCCCTGTCAGTGTCCTCACAGATATTTTTTTTTCTTGTCTTTCCTGTGTCTTTTAGGCCTCCAGTATGAAGGGCCAGAAGCCTCGGTCTATGAGGTAAGAGTTCCCATCCCAGCAATTTTGGCAACTGTCTCACAACGATGACCCGTCTCAGTCTTCAGCCAGCCCCTGTCGTGTATCCACACGAATACAAAGTGGGACATGGGGGCATTGTGCAGGGGCGTTGCAGTCACTGGAGTGGCCGCGGGGAGGGCTTCCAAAGCTACACAAAGCTCAGAACCGCCGTGCCTGTTTTTGCTTTAGGAGAAGGAAGCTGCTGCCTGTGTGACCTCTGGCAACAAAAGCGGTGGTGGCGCACGCCTTTAATCCCAGCACTCGGGAGGCAGAGGCAGGCAGATCTCTGTGAGTTCGAGACCAGCCTGGTCTACAAGAGCTAGCTCCAGGACAGGCTCTAAAGCTGCAGAGAAACGCAGAGAAACCCTGTCTCGAAAAAAAAAAAGCGCGGGATGCCCTGCTTCCCTCTCCTCTCAGTGTAGCTCTGGGTTGAGGTTAGGACGGGATGTCTGATGGGTGACAGATGCAGGTGCAGAACCTGCAAACGGGTCCTGGGACACGAGGCTTGGAGCGTGTGTGCAGACATACGTACACAGAGAAACGTATGGAGGCCAGAGAAGCACATCGTCCTCCGCTAGGGCCTTGAGACTCTGGGGGAGCTCACAGCCAGCACGTCCCTGTGACCCATCTTCTGTTACTGGGGTTGCCTGACTTTTTTATGTGGGAACTGGGCACTCAGAATTTAGGTTCTGATACTTATACAAGGAGTATTCTTACCCACTGTGCCTTCTCAGCTCAGCGGTGAGATCTGCATCCTCCAACCCCACAGACTGAATGGAGGGTGTGGGTGTGTGTGGGGGGTGAATGAGCTGCTCTGTGTTCCCAGAGGCCTCCTCTGTCCCCCGTACATGCCCTCCCATCCTATCCTTGTCATTTTTCTCATCACTGATTGATTCTTCATGAGCGCACTAGGGATGGAATCCGGGCCCTTACAGGCGCAGGGCAAATGCTCCGCCCCTGAGCCACGCCTCTAGCCACTCCCATCACGTGCTTCTCCGTGCCTGGTTCTGGTGTGGGCATGGCTGCATGCTTCCTTGCCTCGTGGCCTACAGACTTGCTTCTCAGAGAATTATCTGTTGATTGGCTGGAGTTTTCAGTAGGAGTGACATAACCCATTGGGTTTCCTACAAAGATACCTGGCTATTGCAGGCAATCAGAGAAAAAAGCTGTGGGCACGGAGAGAGGCCTGCTGCCCTCCCCCCATCTTCAGGTGGAGCTAATGGGCAGGACTTGCTCCCAGGCGGGCTGCAGGTGAAAGGAGTGTAGCACAGCAGGAATGGCCTTAACGTGCGGGCGTGCGTGCATGTGTGTGTATGTGTGTGTGTGTGTGTGTGTGTGTGTGTGTGTGTTAGCCCACACCTTTAATCCCAGCACTCGGAGGTCTAGTACAGCCAAGGCTACACAGAGAAACCCTGTCTCGAAAAACAAACAAACAAACAAGCCACTCTGGGCACCTGAGAGCTGGAATGGAAGCTAGTGCCTTCTACACCAGGATGAGGGGGTGATGGCATTACAACAGCGGTTTCTATTAGTAACGGAACAATTTAGCCAGGTCTTGTTTGTTTGATTTGTGCTGAGAATTGAACCTAAGTCACCATGCCTGGCTAGTATTTCGTGTGTGTGTGTTAGTGTGCATGCTCACGTGCACATACGCACGGAGGCCAGAAAAGCCGTCTGATCTCTCAGAGCTGGAGTTACAGGCTTTCGCAGAACGCCCGTCTTGTTATATGGGCACTGGACCCCATATTCTGGTCCCCATGATTGTACAGCTGACCTATCTCTCCAGCTCAGTGGTTTAGTTTTTACTATACTAAGTCTGAGCTGCATGCGAGCCTTCCCAGCAGGGTGTCTTGGCTAGGGTTTGTATTGCTGTGCTAAACACCACAACCAAAAGCATCTTGGGGAGAAAAGGTCTTGTTTGAGCTTAGGTTCCACATCACAGTGCATCACCACAGTCAAGGCAGGGACAGAAAGCAGGAACCTGGGAAGCAGAAGCCACGGAAGGAAGGACGCTGCTTGCTGCCTTGCTCTTTTTCTCTGTAAACTGTACACTTTGTATTTCTTTTTGCCCCCCATGCTCATCCTCATTGTAGGCCTGCTTAAGAGTGGTTACTAAGAACCACATGGCAGAGTCAACAACAGGCTGTCTTGAAATTTCCCCTGCAGAAGAAATTAGTCCGTTACATTTAGACTTAGCTTCAGGCAAGTTCTTAGGATGAAAGCGAAAGGAGATTTTACCAAATTATCACAAGGATGATGTCTAACCCGGTTGCTGATATTGTTCCCCTCTGAAACCTCCATAGTCCGCATAGCTGCCAGCATTGCTGTCTTTCAAGATCCTACTAGAATGGCCCATTAAGCTCAGCTTATAGCACTTAACCACTTTCTTAGTCTAATGTCCCCAAATCTCCCACATTGCTCCAAAAATATGATCAGGTCTGTCACAGCAATATCCCATGAATCTGGTACCAATTTCTGTCTTTGTTTCTTTTCTGTTGCTGTTATAAAACACCATGACCAAAGCAACTTACAGAAGCTTTTTGTTTGTTTGTTTGTTTCAAGACAGGGTTTCTCTGTGTGTATCTCTGATTATCCTGGAACTCACCCTGTAGACCAGGCTGGCCTCAAAATCAGAGAGCTGCCTGCCTCTGCCTCCCAAGCACTGGGATTTAAGGTGTGTGCCACCACTGCCCGGCTATAAAAGCTTTTTAATTGGGATTACAGTTCCAGAGGGTTAGAGTCCATGATGGGGAAGAAAACACGGTGGCGGGAACAGCTGAGAGCTGCATCTCAGACCGAAGGCAAGAGGCAGAGAGCACACTGGGGATGGAAGGAGACGTTTGAAGTCTCAAAGCCAGCCTCTGTGACACACCTCCTTCAGCACCGACACACCTCCTAATCCGTCCCAAACAGTTCCACCAACTGAGGACTAAGTATTCAAACATATGAACCTTTGGGAGCCGGTCCTATTCAAACCACCACACAGGGCAAACGGTGAAGGCAGCAGGATGAGTCAGACACAGACATTTTGTATGTATGTATGTATGTATGTATGTGTGTATGTATTTATGTATTTATTATGTATAAATATTCTTTCTGCATGTATGCCTGAAGGCCAGAAGAGGGCACCAGATCTCATTACAGATGGTTGTGAGCCACCATGTGGTTGCTGGGAATTGAACTCAGGACCTTTGGAAGAGCAGGCAATGCTCTTAACCTCTGAGCCATCTCTCCAGCCCCCCGCCCCTTTTTGAGACAAGGTCAGTCACTACCTCACCCTGACTGGCCTGGAATTCGCTCTGCAGACCAGGATTCTTTAGTCTCACAGACATCAGAGCCTGGGACTGAAGACCCATGCCACCAAACTGTGCTGAGATAAACACTTTGAAACCACTTGAAAATTGATGGTTTCTGTTTGATGATGGATAAAAATCCTCGGGCAGGGAACTGTGCTACAATAAGAGAAAAAGACTCAGAACCAAGTCCTGGAAAACTATTGGATGTCAGACGGAGGGGGAAGAAGAGTGACTGACAAACAGACATCAGTAACGGTAGCAGGGGAGCAAGGCAAAGTGGCCCCCGTCTGTAGTTCCAGCTGCTAGGGACGAAGTGGCAGGAGGCAGAGCAATCTTTAGAGCTACCGGGCAACATATTGAGACCTCAGAGGGAGGAGGAGGAGGAAGAAATAACCTAGAAGAAGACTCTTGAAGAGCAGTGTTCCATAAACCCAAAGATAAAGAGGTTTGCAGGAATGAGTCCTTTAAATCCATGAGTCTCTAGGTGTTGGGTGTGAGGAAGAGAGCCTTAGCTGAAGAGTCTACTCCTTTCCAGCCAGCCGTGTTCTGTGCCATCCTCTGATGAATTTCTCCACTCTGGGTGCTCTGCCCCCTGCTGGCCGTCCTGGGTACTTGCCTTTCCTGCAAATGAAATTTTGGACTTCAGGGTTGAGACTAAGGAGTTACAGTCTGATGGGTATAAAGTTTCACTGGACAGGACGAAGAGATGGATAGAGGTAACCAACAGCTGCACAATAATATGAGCACTCTTAATGCCACCCCCAGGTCACCCTGAGAGCTTCTCTGGGGACACTAAACACCCTTGCCGACGTCCCAAACAGTGTGGTACAGGGCAGAGGCCAGAAGCGGCTGACCATTTCCACCGGTGACCGGACACTCCTGAAATTCATCCTTCAGCATGTGACGTACACCAGCACGGTGTACCAGCTCCGCAAGGTGGACATGGGTGAGAGCCTCTCTTCCAATTGCAGATATTCTCCCTGTGCACCAGATTCCAAGCCTAGACACACAGAGCACCCAGAGTGGAGAAACCCATGGGGGATAACACAGAACACGGCTGGCTGGAAAGCCTAGTTACTCCCCTTCCTGTTTACAGCACCCAGCAGCACCCAGTAGTGTCCCCCTGTTGCCACTGACGCCATGGAGGGACTTGAGAATCGTCCTTGACACTGCTCATCTCGCACAGGGCAGGCGCCAAGTCAGCGTCCTGTCACCTGAGGTAACAACGAGGAGGAAAGGGTTCCTCCGGCCCCAGGTTTGGAGGCTTCCGTCCCTGGCGAACCCTTTTGCCAGGGGTGAGGCAGCGTAGTATGGCAGGGCTGTATGATAGAGAAGAGCCTCTCGGCTCACAGCTAAGAAGTGAACAGAGCCGGGCAGTGTTGGCGCACGCCTTTAATCCCAGCACTCGGGAAGCAGAGGCAGATGGATCTCTGTGAGTTCGAGGCCAGCCTGGTCTACAAGAGCTAGTTCCAGGACAGGTTCCAAAAGCCACAGAGAAACTGTCTCGAAAAACCAAAAAAAAAAAAAAAAAAAAAAAAAGAAGTGAACAGAAACAGAAGCAATGGGAAGTAGGCCCTGCTGTTACCTTAAAGGCCACAGGGACTTCCCATCAGACCCCAGCTCCCCACAGTGTCACCACAGTGGCCTATACCTATGCTATGTGAACCAAACCTTAGCACCATCTGATTCTTTCTGTATTTTGTTTTGCTTGACACATGGTCTCAGAGATCTCAGGCTAACATCAGACTCTGAACGTCTGCATGCTGGGATGATAGGCATGCACCTCCAAGTAAGGTTTATGAGATGCTGGGGATCGAAGCCAGGACTGCCAGGACATCACTAGTCCTGCTGTTTCTTGAGACAGGCTCTCATGTAGCCCAGGATATCCCAAACTCTTATGTAGTTGTGGCTGGTTGGTCTTGAACTCCAGACTGTCTTTCCCTGTGTGTACCACCACACTAAGCTTATATTTTATTTTATCTGTCTAAGAGGGAGAATCTTGTTGCATATCCCAGGCTAGTCTCAAATAATCAATTCCTCTACCTCAGCCTGCATAATGCTAGGATGACAGGCATCCCTATACCTGGCTAGCCTTATCTAGTTCTGTTAGTCATTCTCTGCAGCTTTTATATTTATTTATTTAAATTCCATTCAGTTGTTTATTGGGGGCATGGACACATCATAGAGGCCACATGGAAGTCAGAGAAAGTCAGAGGACACCTTGCAGGAGCTGGTGTCTCCTTCCACTGCATGAGTCCTAGGGAGCAAGCCCGGGTCACCAGATTTGGCACAAGCAACTTTACCTGCTGATTATTTATTTATTTGTTTGTTTATTTATTTATTTATTTAATTTATACTACATTTGCCTGCATGTATGTTTGCACACCCAGAAGAGGGCAGCAGATCTCATCATAGATGGCTGCTAGAAATTGAACTCAGGACATTTGGAAGAGCAGCCATCTCTCCAGCCCCATTTTGGTGACCTCTTTGCAACTTCTGAAGCTGCCTCAGCTTCTGTGGAAGAGGCCCCAGCCCAACCAGCCTGTGCATGGATATTTTGTCCTGAACACTCACGGAAAGAGAGAATGTGCCCAGTTCCCCGTCCCTCTCCACATCCCACCATTGCAGAACTACTGAGAGAACAAATCTTGCCACCCTCAAGACAACCTCTGTTTCTATTTGCGTCAGTTAAAAGTATCTTTTTTTTATTTTTTAAGTAGCGGACATAGCACAGTAGCAGGGGGAAATGCAATATGAACAAGTAACAGCTTTGCTTAGTTGGTAGAAGACTTACTTGCCCTGCACACACATAACCCTGGGTTCAATCCCCAGCACCACATAAAATCGGGCATGGGGTGCCATGCCTAAAACCCCAGCACTTGGGAGTTGGGATTGGGAGGATTAGATGTCCCAGGTTATTCTCCATAGCTGCAGGGCGCATTCTCTCCACCTCCGGATTTTAAAGCATTTCCCTTCAGAAAATGCCTCTGTGCCATTTGGTGCAGTGGGTATAACTGTCCTGGTTTTTGTCACCGGAGAAGCTGGGGGAGGAACTTATTTCAGATAGGCCATGGTTAATCAAACTTAATCCAGATCCTTGACTCTCCAGCCTGTTCCAGCAGCTGTCCTTATAGCAGGCTGTGCCAGGAATGCACAGGCAGGAGCCAAGATGCCCAGCCTGCTGCATGGGTCCTCAGTCTCCTCCCAACCAGGACTCCCCTGCAGCTGCTGGCCTCCTTGGCTTCCTCAGGGCAGCAGAATCTTGTCAGATTCCACACTGCCCAGGCTCTTACCTCTTTTTTCCTTCCAGTGAGTTTGGAGTCCAAGTCCTCAGTGGCCAGGTTTCCAGTGACCATCAACCAACCTAATGTACCCAAGTTGTATGACCCTGGACCAGGTAAGGCTCTTGTCCTTGGGGGTCTAGGATTGCATCAGGCTCAGTGAAGTTCAGAGGGTGTGGTGCTTGGAATGACAAGGGCTCCCATGGACTCATGTATTTGAAAGCCTGGTCCCCAGTTGGTGGAACTGTTTAGGAAGGATTAGGAGGTGTGGCCTTGTTGGAGGAGGTGTGTCCCTGAGGGTGGGCCTTGAGGCTTCAAAAGTCCATGCCAGACCCAGACTTGCTTTTTCTGCTTCCACTTGTGAATGAGATGTAAGCTCTCAGTGACTCTAAAGTGCCATGCCTGCCTGCTTGCTGTCTCACTCTCGGTTATTACGGTCATTGTCTTAGGGTTTCTATTGCAGTGTAGAGACACCATGACCACAGCAACTCTTATAAAGGAAAACATTTAATTGGCTGGCTTACAGTTCAGAGGTTCAGTCCATACCATCATGGTGGGACATGGCAGCATTCAGGCAGACATGGTGCTGGAGAGGCAGCTGAGAATTCTACATCTTGTGCAGGCAACAGGAAGTGAACTGAGATAGTAGACACAGCTTGAGCATATATGAGATCTCAAATATATGAGATCTCAAAGCCCACCCCACAGCGACACACTTTCTCCAACAAAGACACACCTCTCAATAGTGCCACTCCTTATAAGCTTATGGGGCCATTACATTCAAGCCACCACAGTCATGGGCTCACCTTCCGAAACTGCAAGCCCTCAACTAAATGATTCATGTGTAAGCTGCCCTGGTCATGGTGTCTCTTCACATAGAAAAGTACCTAAGACAGAAGACACTTTTTCTTTATAATTCATTTTTTATTATTTTTAATTGTGTGTGTGCACACATGCTCTTGTGTATGGGTGCCCACAAAGGCCAGAGGTTGAATCGCCTTAGAGCTGGAGGTGTAGGTGGTTGTGATCCACCCGACATGGATGCTGGGAACCAAATTCTGGTCCCCTACAAGAACAGTGTGTGCTCTTAAGAACGCCACCCTTTTTTGAGACAAGGTCTCATGTGGCCCATGGTGAGCTCAAACTGTGGATATAGTTGAGAAAGAGAATTACTGAACTTCTGAGCGCCCTGCCTCATTTCCCCAAGGGCTGGAATCTTGTACCTGCGCCACCACGCTCACTTACGAGGGATCAGACCCAGAACTTTGGGTGTGTCAGGCAGGTGCTCCACCAATGGAGTCATAGTTTCACCCCTTCCTTCCGTGTTCCAGGCTAGCCTGGTCATCTTCTGGACTCAGCCTTGTTAGTGGTGAGATGGCAGGCAATTAGAGATTGTGTGTGTTTGTGTGTGATGCAGTGCACTCATACCAGAGTGGGAGTATGAAGTTGAGAGAACAATCTCAGGTGCTGTCCTTGCCTTCCACCTTCTTTGAGGTAGGCTCTCTTTTTTGGTTCGCTACTTGCATTCACCAAATCACCTGGCCCTCAGCCTCCCAGAGACTCTCCTGTCTCCACCCCCATCTCACCTCAGGAACACTGGAGTTACAGATGTGGCTATAGAACCTCGCAGTACACAGATGCTGGGGATTTGAACTCACAAACTCATGTTTGTACAACAGGTGCTTTGTCCACCAAACCATCATTCCAGCCCTGATTTTTTTTTAAATGTTGCATCTGTAAACATTCATTCTTTTAGTGATTCTGCTCTTTGTTTTGTGAGATTGGGTATTGTTACATAGTCAAGGCTGGTCTGGACCTCGCCATCCTCCAGTCTCTGCCTCTGAATCCTGGGATTGCAGGTGTGAGTCGGAATTCCTAGTGATTAGTATCTCTGTAGCTTTGGACCCTGTCCTGGAGCCTGTCTGTAGACCAGGCTGGCCTTGGACTCACAGAGTTCTGCCTGTCTCTGCCTCCCGAGTGCTGGGATTAAAGGTGTGTGCCACCACCGCCTGGCCTGTGTGGCGCCATTTTACCTCACCTGCATAAGACACCTTCTGATTGGTTTGATAAAGAGCTGAATGGCAGACAGCTAAGCAGGAGGGGATAGGCAGGACTTCTAGGGAAAGGAACTTGGGGGAAGAATCAGAGTGGCGGGGGACTCACCAGCTGTTTGCAGGGGAAGTTGGATGTCCAAGCCTGGGGCGAGGTAACAAGCCATGTGGCAGAATGTAGGTGAAAAGGAACAGGTTAATTTAAGTTATACTAGTTGGGAACAGCCTAAGCTAAGGCCAAGCTTTCATAATTAATAAAAAGTCTCTGTGTCATTATTTGGGAGCTGGAGGTCTGAAGAAAGAACGCCATTATACATTATAACGTCTTTATTTCCCAGTGCAGCTGACAAATTCTAATTAAGCACGCCCTGTGTACAGAATGCCTGAGGTTCCCAACTCTGACCAGTCAGAGGAGAAAGAAGCCATCAGATGACTGGAGTGTAGCTCAGTAGTTGAACACTTGCTTAGCATGCATGAGACTCTGGGTTCAGTCCCTGGCCCAGCAGAAAACAAAACAAAATCCATCTGCAGAGAGCAAATCCAGCATCAGGTTCCAGCATCCACTTTTAAATTTTTCTCTAGAGAGGAAGCTCAGGAACCTGGTGACCATTGCCACCAAGACTTTCCTCCGTCCCCACAAGCTTATGATCCTGCTGCAGAGTATTCGAAAATATTACCCGGATTTAACTGTGATTGTGGCTGATGACAGCAAGGTGCCCCTGAAAATTAAAGATGACTACGTGGAGTATTACTCCATGCCCTTCGGGAAGGTATGTTCCCCTCACACTGGGTGTACCTAGCTCCCAGAACAGGAGGACCCCAGATTCAGCTGCTTCCGTGGTCTTCTCTAGGGAGCAGAGTCCTGTGGGAAGAGGGGTCTGGGCTCCTGCTGTTCAGGTGCAGAGGGAAACTGGAGCAATCTCATTTTCCACATTAATGAACTGTTAGTTTATTCCATCTTCATGCCGATTTGGTGTAAAATTGACAGGGTTCTTATGAGTGACTTACAGGAGCTGGCATCTGATTGTGGTGTTGAGGGAAACAGCAGACTTTTGTTCCCTATGACTGAGCTCAAGCTAGGCTCTCCCCCTCACCTGGCCTGCTTACTCTCCTCCCCTTTTCCCTCCCATCTTCCCCCAAGGATAGAAAAGGGAAGGATACCACTGATAGCAGATGCTCCCCAAACCAGCATCTCCCAGGAGATAGAAGAGAACTAAGGTGAAAAAGGTGAAAAATCTATTCCCAGAGGCCCCTGGACCAAAGGGGTCTCCCCACTCTTTGTCTCAGTCTCTGAATCCAGGAAGTCACTGTCCCGCTCTTTCTCCGAGGCACCCTTGGCCCCAGCAGGTGTCAGCCTTGTCTGACCTATGACCTACGGAATCCCCACAGATTCCAACTTCCCCCGTGGTGGGAGGCAGCCTGGCTGGCAGGAATTCAGAAAGTCCCACCCCCAGGTGGCAATTGCTGATCCGAACCCCATGCCACCCGCAGGGCTGGTTTGCTGGTAGGAACCTGGCCATCTCACAGGTGACGACTAAGTATGTCCTCTGGGTGGATGACGACTTTCTCTTCGACAACAAGACCAAGATTGAGGTCCTGGTGGATGTCCTGGAGAAAACGGAACTGGACGTGGTAAGATGGCCGCCGTGCAGTCATGAGGAGGGCGGGGGGAGGGGGGGGAGAGTGGGAGTGCAGAGTCAGGGTGAGGCAGGAGAGGGGCTCACAGCCAGGGGATGGCTCAGCCCTTAAAGGCTCGGCTCACAACCAGAAATATAAGAGCAACTACTCAGTGGTCTCTGAGCAAATTTTGTGCCCCACACAAAAGACCCTCCCAACTGTTCTGTTTGTAAAAGCGCATGTTCATGCGTCATTTCTGATTCCTTTCTTGGACTGCATGAGGTTTAAGGGAACGGTCTTCTTGTTCGGTCATGACATTTTAATTATTTTTAAAGATTTATTTATTTTTATTTTATGTGTAGAGTTGTTTTGCCTGCATCTATATCTGTGCACCATGAGCATGCCTGGTACCCACAAAGGCCAGAAGAGGGTGTTGGACCCCCTGGAACTGGAGTTACAGATGGGTGGGAGCGGCCATGTGGGTGCTGGATAGGAACAGAACTCAGATCCTCTGCAAGAACAAGTGCTCTTAATCTCCAAGCTCTCTCCACCCACCACAACACTTGTTTTAAATATAAAAATACAATTGGGCATGGTAGTGCACGCCTTTAATCCCAATACTGGGAGGCAGAGGCAGGAGGATCTCTGTGAGTTCGAGGCTAGCCTCATCTACAGAGTAAGATCCTATCTCAAAGACAACAACAATAAACCCTAAATAAAAATATTAGCTGTGTGTGATGGCGCATGCCTGTGATCCCCGTGGGAGGTGGAAGCAGTATGATGGGAGTTGATGGCCAGCCTCAGCTACAAAGCAAGTGTGTATATATGTGTGCATGCCTGCGTGTGGAGATGGGGATTCAGTGATCCAAAGGACCCAGCAGCAGTATGAGAAGAGCTGTGGTCACATGGCAGAGCCACTGAAGGTCCTTTGGAGGTGAGATCCATAGAGTACACCATCTATTCTATTGGAGGGAGTCCTTCCTAGAAGGATGCTTCCTGACCCTGCTCAGACCCCGGCTTCTGTTTGCTGACTAGGTGGGCGGCAGCGTGCAGGGAAATTCATTCCAGTTCAGGCTGTTGTTGGAACAGAGTGAGAACGGGGACTGTCTTCACCAGAGGCAGGGACATTTCCAGGCCCTTGATGGCTTCCCCAAATGCGTGGTGACCAGCGGCGTTGTAAACTTCTTCTTGGCTCACACAGAACAACTCCGAAGAGTTGGTTTTGATCCCCGCCTGCAACGAGTGGCTCACTCAGGTGGGAGGCTTGGAAGGGGTGGTGCAGGGAGTGGAGGAGGGGGTTCTCCTTGGAAAGCCCTTCTCGCTGCACCAGGGATCTCCTTCCCCTTTCGCCCCAGACTATGGAACTCACGGTCTCTGCGTCCCTCACCTCTCAGGGTCTCCCCTAGGCTGCCTCTGCCCATTTGAGACACCCCACTTCCTTTTTCCCAAGGCTGTCCTTTACTTTTGCCGACCCTGCCTCCCATTCTCCCAGAAAGTTGTTGTCACCTAAAACTGCACCTGGCGACTGCGCCCTCCTTCCCCCTTCCACTCCAGAGCCCACAGGACCATTTAATGGAACCCCGTGGAACCTCTGCCCACACTCCTAACTGAGAAACCAGGTTATCTCTTTCTTCTTCCAACCCTGGGAATCCCTGGAGCCGAGTGTGTGGCTCCACACGGTGCCCAGCTTCCCTATGGTTAGGAACCAGGTGCCCTCCTCAAGCGTGGGTGGGAAAGCCTGGCTGGCTGACTGCAGCTCCCTTTGTCTCCCATCCTCCTCTCTTGGCAGAGTTCTTCATTGATGGGCTGGGGAGCCTGTTGGTGGGCTCGTGCCCAGAGGTGACTGTACAGCATCAATCACGGTCACCGGACAAGGATCCAGAGATGGCCGCCATGGAGAAGTCTTACAGCACATACCGGGCCAACACCAACGCTCAGGTCCAATTCAAGCTAGCTCTCCACTACTTCAAGAACCATCTTCAGTGTTCCACTTAAAGATGCAAGGAACTGGAAATTTAATAAACAAAACGGATTGGATATGGGCAACAAAAATTGTAGGACTGGCCCCTAAGGACACCAAAGAGAGACACCTGATGAGAGGTGCAGGGAGCTGGAGTGAGGAGATGTGGATAGCTCAGTCACTGCGTCTTTCAGTTCAGAGGCATTAGAAATGGGCCGTCCCTGGTCAGGGCAGCGGAGATGACCTAACAGTTAATGAGCACGGGATGCCCTCCCATGCACGAAGTGCCTGCACAGTGAACCACTCACTTCACTCATCTGAGCCTTGTGATGAGAGAGATGTTGATTGATACCCCCCCATCAAGGGAAGGGCTGCTAAAGGCATCGGGATGGCTCAGTGGGTGGAGCACTTGCTGCGGAGACTGACAACCTGAGTTTGAGTCCTTGAGACCCACATGGCAGAAGGGGAGAAATGACTCTGACATAATTGTCCACTGACTTCCATGGGCGTCTGCCCCGCCCCCTTCCCTCATACCATAAATAAATGTAAAAATAAAAGTAGATAACAGCATACACCTTTAATAACAGCACTCGGGGTTGAGTTGGTGTCTGTGACCCCTGTTGCCACCAAGAGTTGTATGGATACCCAGGGTCTGGACAGCCACCTGAGACCATGTTGGTGTCCAAGGGCCTGTGCTGCCACAAGGGCCATGTCTGGGTCCACGTTCCTGGGGCAGTTTGGAGGGGGGTGTCTGTGATGGTGTCCATGGCCCTTCTTCCCACAGGGGGTTATAGGAACCATGTGTGTCAAAATCCAAGGGCCAGGTTGAGCTGGCGCTGCCCCTCACTGACCCTGCAGGATAACTGACCTGCCCCTCCCTGGACACTGCAGCAGGAGAGCTGGCCCTGCCCCACCCCACACCATGTGCTGACCAGGATAGCATAGGCCTAGGAGAGCTGGTCCTGCCCTTCACCTGAGGTGGGCGGTCCCAGTGGCCCAGGCCAACCTGCTCAGGTATCATCCAGACCCATGTCCTGGGCCTTGGGTTGGCCCACCCTAAGACCGCATCTGTGACATGAAGGGACTTGTCATGTGGAATCTCCATGACTCGGAGCAACAGCAGGATATCCGAGAGGATTTAGTGATGAGGGTGTGCCAGAGGCAATGACTCTTTTGTGGGTGGGGCTGACTGGATGAAAGGGTATATGCTGCCCGACACACCAAAGCACCCACTGGGATGTGTTGGAAAGAGGAGTGAGTGAGGTGGGCATTTTGTTTGTGTTGTTTTGTTTGTAATTTGTTTGGGGGTTGGGGAGAAAGTTGTGGGGTGGGGGAAGG
The DNA here is from genome assembly GCF_903992535.2 of Arvicola amphibius. Taxonomy (NCBI): domain Eukaryota; kingdom Metazoa; phylum Chordata; class Mammalia; order Rodentia; family Cricetidae; genus Arvicola; species Arvicola amphibius. Next base: position 25,773,280 of record NC_052050.1, read on the forward strand.
ATATGGAGGGACGAGGAGGCAAGTGGGATTAGGGTGCATGATATGACATTTCCAAAGAGAATCAATAAAAAACTGTTTTGTATATATAAAGAATATTGACCTGAAAGGTTCTTGAGCAAATCAGCTGTAAAGGTAGACAGCCATACACTTGCATCGCCCCCACACGCAGGTAAAACTTTAACTTGAGCCATTTCTGGTACATTCCTATGTCAGATGAAAACAAAACTCAGCTTCAGCTAATCACAAGCAGCTACTAACACGATGGTGGGCATTGTTCCATAGACAAGAAAACTTTTTTTAAAGATTTTATTTTTTATTATGTATAGTGTTCTGCCTGCAATGCATGCCTGAGGGCCAGAAGAGGGCGCCTGATCTCATTACAGATGGTTGGGAAGCCACATGTGGTTGCTGGGAATGCAATCACTTAATTTTTCAATCAGTCGAATTAAAATAATGTTATACAAAGCCAGGTGTTTTGGTGCACAGTTGTAATACCAGAACTCAAGAGGTGGAGGTAAGAGGATTAAGGCCAGCCTGGGCCACATGAAAGCCTTGTCTTTGAATGAATGAATGAATGAATGAATAGGGGGCTGGAGAGATCTCAGTGCTTTAAGAGTGATTCCCTGCTCTTGCAGAGGACCTCAGTTTGGTTTCCCAGCACCACGTGAATACTCACGACTGTCTCTAACTCCAGTAACTCCAGTTCCAGGGGATTGGAAACCTCTTCTGACCCCCAAAGCTCCTGCACACACATGGGGCACGTGCATACACTCGGGCACACATATGCACACAAGACAAAAAAAATTTAAAATAATAAATGATTGGATGACTGAATGCATAAATGTTAACCAAGTTATTCCGATCTTACTTTGTTGAGATGGCCTGGCCTAGAACTCACTCTCTAGGTCATGGCAATCCTCCTGCCTCCACCTGTCAGTGCTGCAACATCAGGTGGGAGCCAACCATTTCCGACTTGATTTTAAACGTTGAAACCTTGACTTAAAATAGGATACTTGTTTATTATAATTTCTGTATTTTTATTTAATGGAATATTAAAACAAATGTGAAATATAGAATATTCTAGAATAAAAATAACTTCTAAATCATGAATATAATGCTAATTATAAATTTACATTTACTCCAATTTATCCTTGAGTCAAATTTTGGACACTCTGACACACTTTCTTTTTTTTTTACTTCCTGAGGTAATTATTGCTCAGGGTTGGTCCATAGAAAACCAAACATCAGGGGCTGGAGAGATGGCTCAGAGGTTAAGAGCACTGCCTGCTCTTCCAAAGGTCCTGAGTTCAATTCCCAGCAACCACATGGTGGCTCACAACCATCTGCAAAGGGGTCTGGTGCCCTCCTCTGGCCTGCAGACATACACAAAGACAGAATATTATATACACTTTATATATATAATAAATAATATATATAACCAAACACCAAAGGGGAGAATGAAGGGGGCCGGGCATGCAAAGCAAGGCAAGACTGATGGTCTGTAACCCCAGGCAAGCTCGGTCTGGACTGGTTTAATTCGGTTAGAGCCAGCCAGAACTGGTTTGAACCGGTCTGCACCGGTTTAATCAGGTTTGAGCCAGTCAGAAACAGTCTGAACCAGTTTAATCCGGTTTGAGCTGGTCTGAACTGGTTTAATCCGGTTTGAACCGGTCAGAACCAGTCTGAGCAGGCTTAATCCGGTTTGAACCAGTCAGAACTGGTCTGAGGTGGTTTATAATCCGGTCAGAACCGGTTTGAACTAGTCAGAACCAGTTTAAATCCAGTTTGAACCAGTCAGCATGAACCGGTTTGTGCCGGTTTGAACCGGTCAGACCCGGCTCGAACCGATCAGAACCGGTTTGAGCTGGTCTGAACTGGTTTGAACCGGTGAAACCGGTTTAATCCGGTTTGAACCGGCCAGAACCGGTTTGAATCGGCCTGAACTGGCTTACTCTAGCGTGAACTGGTCAGAACCTGTTTGATCCGTTTTGAACCGGTCCTGAACCGGTTTGGGACCGGTTTGATCCGGTTTGAACCTGTTGGAACTGGTCAGAAACCTGTTTAGGTCCGGTTTGAGCCGTCTGAACCAGTTTAAACCGGTTTGAGCCTGTCAGAACCGGTTTGGAGCCGGCTCTAGCCGGTCTGAACCGGTTTTGAACCTGTTGGAACTGGTCAGAACCGGTTGAATCCGGTTTTAACCGGTCTGAACCAGTTTGAACCTGTTTCAACTGGTCGGAACCGGTTTGATCCGGCCGGAAACCGGTCTGAACTGGTCAGAACCAGTTTAATCCGGTTTGAGCCGGTCTAGGACCGTTCGAACCAGTTTGAGAGGGAGGCGGTCAGAACCGGTCTGATCCGGTTTCAGCCGGCCTGAACCGGTTTGAACCGGTCAGAGCCGGTTTAATCCGGTTTGAACCGGTCTGAACCAGTTTGAACTTGTTTCAACTGGTCGGAACCGGTTTGATCTGGTCGGAACCGGTCTGAACTGGTCAGAACCAGTTTAATCTGGTTTGAGCCGGTCTGGACCGGTTTGAACCAGTTTGAGCCGGTCAGAACTGGTTTGAGCCGGTCAGAACCGGTTTGAGCCGGCCTGAACCGGTCTGAACCGGTTTCGAGCGGTCTGAACCGGTTCGAACCAGTCTGAACCCGGCCTCAACCGGTCTGAACCGGTTTGAACCGGTCTGATCCGGTTTCTACTGGTGTGAACCGGTTTGAGCTGGTCAGAACCGGTTTAATCCGGTTTGAACTGGTCAGAACCAGTTTGAACCTGTTTCAACCGGTCGGAACCGGTTTGATCAGGTTGGAACCGTTCCGAACCAGTTTGAGCCAGTTTGAGCCGGTCTGAACCGGTCAGAACCGGTTTCAGCCGGCCTGAACCAGTTTGAACCGGTCAGAACTGGTTTCGACCGGTTTGAGCCAGTCTGGACCAGTTTGAATCAGTTTGAGCCGGTCAGAACCGGTTCGAACCGGTCTGATCTGGTTTCAGCTGGTCTGAACCGGTCTGATCCGGTTTCAGCCGGTCTGAACCGGTTTGAACTGGTCAGAACCGGTTTAATCCGGTTTGAAAGGTCTGAACCAGTTTGAACCTGCTTCAACTGGTCGGAACCGGTTTGATCAGGTTGGAACTGTTCCGGACCAGTTTGAGCCAGTCCGAACCGGTCAGAACTGGTTTCAGCCGGCCTGAACCGGTTTGAACCGGTCTGATCCAGTTTCGACCGGTTTGAACTGGTCAGAACTGGTTTGAGCCGGTCTGGACCGGTTTGAACCAGTTTGAGCCGGTCTGGACCGGTTTGAACCAGTTTGAGCCGGTCAGAACCGGTTCGAACCGGTCTGATCCGGTTTCAACCGGTCTGAACCGGTTTAATCCGGTTTGAACCAGTTTGAACCTGTTTCAACTGGTCGGAACTGGTTTGATCAGGTTGGACCCGTTCCGAACCAGTTTGAGCCAGTTTGAACCGGTCGGAACCGGTCTGAACCAGTTTGTGCTCGCCTGAACCGGTTTGAACCGGTAGTGACCGGTCGGAACCGGTGTGAACCAGTTTGAGCTGGTCTGGACTGGTTTGAACCGGTCAGAACCGGTTTGAGCCCGCCTGAACCGGTCTGATCCGGTTTCTACTGGTGTGAACCGGTTTGAGCTGGTCAGAACCGGTTTATATCCGGTTTGAGCTGGTCTGAACCGGTTTGAAACCTGTTTCAAAACTGGTCGAAACCGGTCGGACCTGGTTGAACTGGTCAGAACCAGTTTAATATCCGGTTTGAGCTGGTCTGAACCGGTTTGAACCAGTTTGAGCCGGTCAGAACCGGTTTGAGCTGGCCTGAACCGGTTTGAACTGGTCTGATCCGGTTTCAACCAGTCTGAACCAGTTTCAACCGGCCTGAACCGGTTTGAACCGGTCTGATCCGGTTTTAACCGGTCAGAAGCAGTTTGAACCGTCTTATCTGATTTATAATCCGGTTTGAACCGGTCTCAACCGGTTTAATCTGGTTTGAACCATTCTGAACAGGTTTTATTCGGTTTGGACCGGTCAGAACCGGTTTTAACAAGGACAAGGGTCTGAAGAAGAAAGAGGCGATAAGTTATAGTAAATATAAAATAAGAGATGTGCAATTCCCGCACATCTCAGTTGTATCATGAGCTAAAATTTTGATTCTGCTGGATAATAATACAAGGTTGAACATCTGTAAATTAAAAATCTGAAATCCTAATTGCTCCAAAATCTAATTGGGGTTATCATCAGCATGTTCAAATCTCTTCTCTTCTTCAAGATCGAGAAGATCCTGGAGAGACTGTTTCTCTCCAGAAGAGAAACAGTCAAGACTGCTATTAGCCACAACATTATACAGTAATTGCTCACTCAGCATCTTTTCAAGAGCAACTTATCAGAAACAAGGGATCTGATAAGGGCTAAACCAAAAAGCAAGACTTTTTGGCGTCATTGTTTTGTGAATAAAGTGGCTGTCCTTTGCTGTACATTTTTGGCACAGCTAACTCCCTCTCTGCTACATATTTGGGAATTAATTCCCCAGTTCAGAACAGTTTTCCACTGCCAGGCCTTCATTCCTCTCTCCTAGGTAAGCGCAGAGATCTGCCTTCCAGCAACTATCTTTAGCAGCAGGCATTTGGTCAGTGTTTAGGGTCCAGGCATAGAGCATTTAAAATATTCACAGATCTCCAAGGACATAGAATTACTACCTGCCCAAGCTGCTGCTCTGGTTTTACCCCACAAGGCAGGTGAACAGAACTGCTGATAACAGCATACCCTGGAGCTGATAATTTAGAGGCCTGGGTTCCTTCTTTGTTTCTACTGCCTAGAGCAAAACTCCAGACCTAGGCCTGTGAACCTCAGCATCTGGCTACCTGCTATCTGATCAAGAGCCACCAGCTTCTCCCTGATTGTTTAAGTAGATTGCCTGGTTACCTAGTAGCCTCTGTGCATGCTGGGAAAAAAGAAGTGGTGTGCTGACTTAAACAGTCCATTCCCTATTCATAATTTTACTGAAAATAAACGTTTTAGCTCTCTACTACCACCTAAAATGTACCAGTAGCACATTAAACTTCCCCTCTAAATTCCCTGACGATTTTATATTCCTTTTTCCTTTTTTCCTCTCTCTCTCTCTCTCTCTCTCTCTCTCTCTCTCTCTCTCTCTTTGAGATAGGGTTTCACTGTTTGGTTCTGTCTATTTGTAGACCAGGCTGTCCTGTATGAGTCAGAAACTTTGGCGGGGGAACGCAGGGAGCAGGTCTCTATGTAGTTCTAGCTGTCCTGGAACAGAGATCATCCTGCCTGTCCTCCCAGAGAACTGAGATTAAAGGCCTGTATTGATTTATTTCTCAAAATGGACAATCTTTAGTGTGTCTTCTGATAATATGCAAGAGTTAAAGCTTTATTCTTTTCCATTTACTTATTTTTTTAAGACAGGGCTTCTCTGTATAGCCCTGGCTGCCCTGAAACTCCCCCTGTAGACCAGGCTGGCCTCCAATTCAGAGATCTGCTTGTCTCTGCCTCCTAAGTGCTGGGATTAAAGGCACGTGCCACCACCACCCAGCTGGAAAAGTTTTTATGCATTCACTCCTCAGAGACAAGCTGTCCAACTGTCACCAACAGAGCTTTTTGGACTTGGGCTAACCATGTTCTTGATGACATGCAGGGGTGAAGAAAATCATACATTATACCGAAGAGGTACTTAGCAGGATAGTGGATAACTCACAGCACTCAAGTGGGTGGACAAAACAGGCACAGGAAGGTCGTCAAGACGCCCGGGGACTGAGCCAACCAGGAAGCCAGCAAGGTCAGTTTGCTCGACAGGTCACTTGGGGGGGCCAGTGGATACAGCACAGTGCCTTACTGCACTGAGGTCGATGGCTGTCAGGGCCAGAATTGGATCCAATTCTAAAGTTTTTGCTTTGTGTGTCTGTCTCTGGATCCTAAGTCCATCTGACCAAGCTAAATAAAGACAGACAGATGGACAGACAGACACACACACACACATCCTGAGCCTGGAGAGTAAGTGTGTCTGCCTTGGGGCACAGTTCAGCTGTCACTGACTTGCAAAACACTGGATTCCTTAAGAAAGTAAGACATGCCCGTGTTTGTCAACGTGAATAAATCTGAAATTAACTGAGATCCAAAAATGGAGGGCACACCTGTGAGGGATTTTTGCTTAATTTGAAGTAGGAAGATCCACTTCTAATCCAGGTCTTGATGCGTGAAGACACGCCTTTAATCTGGACCACACCTTCTGCTGGAAGCGTCTACTCACTAAAGCTGACCTGGCTACAGATCCGGCTGAGTGCCAGGTCTGCCAATGACAGAGACCAGCGGCAAGCCTCAGATATGGCACCACTCCCCAGGAGTACATACAGCTAGTGACCTGGTGGCAGGTTGACTACATTGGATCCACACGTACCAGAGTAGACACTTATTTGGTTATGGGTTTGCCTTTCCTGCATGTAATGCTTCTGTCAAAACCACCATCCATGGACTTACAGAGTGCCTTATCCACTGTCATGGTATTCCACACAGTATTGCTTCTGACCAATGAACTCATTTCAGTCAGCCACTGTTGGAGTAGCTGGACCAAAGGCTGCAAGTCATTCTATAAATCCCCTTTACATATGTGTGAGTGTATGTATACGTACACAAATATTCATTATATACATTGTTGGTCTAGGGGCCCCTGACTGATACAAGGTCACACAGCAAATAGATTGCCCTAGTGTGTAACTCTTCTGTTTACACATACATGGATGGCATCTTAAGTATTTGTTTGGTTTGCCTTTCGTCTCAATACAAGTCTGCAGTGTGTGTGTCCCCATCAAGGCCAGCAGAGTAATGATCCACAGGAGGCAGGAAGGTAGTACAATTTAACACAACTCAGTAACCCAGTGCTGGTTCAAACTTTGAGAGTCTGACACCAAGGAGTTTATTGTAGGCACGTTTAAGCACAGCACAATTTGGTGAAAACTTTCCTGGTGATAATTAACTTAATCCTAGGTGCACAATTAACTCAAAAATGTGTGCACAGCAAAGTTTAAGACACAACTACACTGAAACTCTTTGTAAAGTACATGTGACATCTTCCGTAAAGACAGTTTCTATAGCGGTGAAGGCCCTTACTCCCAGCACTTGGGAAGCAGACTGGTCTATGGTGGCGTGAATGCCAGGACAGCCAGGGCTGTTACACAACAAACCCTGTCTTGAAAAAACAAAAACAAACAGACAAAACTTGTTTCTACAGATTGAGAAAAACACACTAATGATAAAGGTCGCCAGGCTGCTAGGTGGAAATAGGTTATACATCACTCTCATTGAAGAGATAAACAACCCTGTGTGTTTAACATTGCTGGTTCCTTAGTGCTTATCAGAGAGAACACGGACTCCTGTGCCCGGCACACAGTTATTTCTTAAACGCTTGTGGAGCACTTAGGGAATCTCCATTGTTTATTTTGTCAATTCTCACTGTATTTATAATAAATATATAGTCAGGAACCTTCTTGAACGCAAATCCTGGTACTGATGGATGCCCGGTAGGATAACGTCCGGATGGTGAAATTGCTGAGTCAAATTACGCGTAAACTACTGCTCGACTGTCCTGCAGAAACACATTTCGAGTCAGTGAAACGCGAGACAGCCCGGAGAAGTGTCTTTTTTGGGGGGTGGGGGGGTGGGGGGTGTCTGTTGTTAAAGATCCGACTGGATGGATCTTTCTAAGGATCCAAATTCTGGAAGGTTCGGCAGCCCGGGCTTTAGAAGCGCACGCGGAAGTGCAGGACTGGAAGCGCCCCGGCAACTTGGCGCGCGCCGGGGGCTGCGGCCCCCAGCTTGGGGGACCTCTCCGGTAGCCCGGGCTCAGCCTCCCAGTGCGTCCGGGGTTTGAACGGCCGTGCCACCACGTGCCAGTCCGCGTCCTTCCCCGCTGGGCCAGAGCGTCCACGCCGCACGCCTCCTAATAGAAACACATTAGACAACGCAGGCTGCGTGAGCGAGCCGAGCCTCCTGCCCGGAGTCCGGGGCGCCTGCTTTCTCCAGACTCGCTCCGACCCGACAACTCGCCGTCTCCCAGGACTTGCGGGCGAGGGCCGGGACCCCTGGAGAAGCACCGGAAGCAGTGACGCCTCGGGGCCCAGGAACGTTTGGAACTCGTAGGGACACGGGAATCTCGGTGGTTCCGCGTCCGCCCGCCATGGTGGCCCTGGGCCAGGGTCCCAAATCAACTGTAGCGAAGCTTAGGAAAAGTTGCCCAACGTCATGTGGCTTGAGAAGGCTGCCGGGCGCCTAAAGCCGCCAGCGGGTCCCATGGTGTAATGGTTAGCACTCTGGACTTTGAATCCAGCGATCCGAGTTCAAATCTCGGTGGGACCTCACTGGACATCATTTTTGGCCTTCGAATCCCTGTTTTGGGGCCTGCAGGAAATAGCGACCTGCTCGAGGCTGGGCTGAGGATGCACTGACCTGCAGGACGGCCGTCCAGCTTCCCTCCCCGGGTTCAACACGCTTACATTTCAGGAGCAGCCTGGGCCGGGTGGCACTGCGCACGCGCGCCGAGTCAGGCGGAAAAGTAAATGTGTTGATGGAAGACTAAACAGAACTTTACCCTGAAGGGAAAACCGAAAGAACCCGAAGGCTCCCGAGGCGCTTCTGGCGGGGTACGGCCTCACTCGGTGCATCCGGAGGCCCCGCCCCGTATATCGCTTATTGGCTACTGTGGCAGAACGCGCGGCGGGATTGCTTTGTGAGCTGCGAATGAAGTGGCCGGACAGGGCTAAGGGGCGGGCAAATGACTCCAGGGGACCTCTGATTGGCCACAAGCGAGTGGTACCCGGAGGGGTAAAGCTTTTGGGGTCAGAGACCGTGTTTTGTTTTGTTCTTGGTTTAGCGCTGCTACACTAGCGAGGTTCGTTTTTCAATTAGACATTTGTCAGGAACCGTTTCTCACCGTCCACGGGGTGGTTTTTCCAAGCGCAGGATAGGAATTCTGCAGCATTGCGCGCGTGTGCGTGGGACCTGCGGGAAAAGGCAATAGTGCATTGGTTGTTATCTTCTTTGGATTCATACCTAGATTTCGAGATGTTTTTCCCTGTAGGGTAAGTGACGAGGGAGCCTGCTGACGCATTATGGTCTCCCTACAGAGTGATTGGCACGGTGGCTATTAAGTTCCCACCCTTGGGAGGATGCCATAGAAACAAAAAGGAGCCTCGTTTGGCTTTCCTATTAATTCTCAGTACGCCTTTTCCCGACCCGACCCACGCACTCTTTAAGACGCCTGAATGGATCAGTTTGAATGAGCCATCTCAGCCTCAAAAATTATCTAGGCGCGAGAGGAGGAAGGACTTGTGCCATCAGAGAATTAACCTGCTTGCCAACTGTACACTGAAGAAATATATATATATAACAACGGTGTTACCAAAAGAAAATGTAAATAATAATAATAATTGGTACATCAGAGTAGGGAAAAGGACCTACTTGACATTGGCCATTGTGTTTCTATGGAAAAATATGAAATCGGATTCCTCTCTAATGTACACCAAGCATAGCCGTAAATCCCACGTTAATTGGAGAAGGCAGTGAAGCCTTGGGTGGCAACATAGGGGAATACGAACATCTCTCAGTTCAAACAAAGCCTTAATTAAAGACACAAGAGTGTTATACTTCCCAAGATGAGCGTGCTACTCTGTGCCCTTATCAGAAGATACCAGTAAGAAAGAGGACATTCTGGGTGTTTTGCTCAGGGGTAAAGTATGCAAGACACTCAATGGCCTGGCATAATGAGAGAAAAAAGGTAGCCACAGAACAGGGATTTGTATGTGTAATGCGTAAGTGATAAATCTAAATAACTAAATATAAATTATAAAAAAAACCTGTAAGAAAACTGCCTGCAGAAAAACAGCAAAACCGTGGGCTAGAGAGATGGCTCAGCTGGAAAAGGGTTTGCATGCAACAGTGAGGACCTGAGTTCCGTCCCCGAAACACACGTCAGAAGATGGACCCAGTGGCACTTGTTTATAGTGCCCTCCTGGGGACGCAGAGACAGGAGGGTCTCTGGGGCTCGCTGGCCAGCCAACAAGAGAACCTGTGAAAAGATGCCTGAGGAACTGCCCCTGAGACTAACCTCATGTGAATGGCTTCCACATTCACATCCACACCCACACACATTTTTAAACCGCAAAATCAAGAGGAAAATTGCCTAAGAGTTGAGGGGGGCCCTCGCTTTGGAAACCCAAAAACAGCTAATACGTATCAGAAGATGTGGCAGATCATTAAAGAACTCAATTGGATACCACACAACCACCGGAAGACAATGCCGGTCTGCGTGGTGAGTTCCAGGAGAGCAGGGATATGTAGAAACGCCCTGTCTCAGAATAACTAACTTAATAATAATAAACGAACAAATAAATAATTTTAAAAGACTTTGTCTAAAACAAAAACCTATCCAGCAATCTGGTTTGCTTTTACTAGACAAGAGGCTGCATTTTCAAGACCAGTTTACATCTGGTTGTCATACAAAGACCTGGATAAACGCATTGATATTGGCTAGATATATCTGGGTGATCCATTTGAATGTTCTAAGCCCCTTTGGTAAAAGAATATCAGCGGTACCTTCTGTCTGTCAGGGTTTTGAGAATTCGTAAAACAAACAGGAAAACCCCAGCAAGGTGTATCGTCACTTGCCTGTAATCCCAGTACTGGAAAGGTAGGAACAGCAAGATCAGAAGTTCAGGTCATCCCAAACTATACAGCAAGGTCGAGACTGCCTAGAACTTCATGATATTCTGTCAGAGAAAGAAAGAGGCCAGAGAGCTGGCTCGTGAGTGGAGTCATTACCATCCGAGCCTGGTGACCTGAGTTCTACCCTGGCTGCAGAGGAGAGAGAGAACTGAGTCCCGAGGTTGTCCTCTGACCTCCACACACACCTTGACACACGGTCACCTCCACCCAGCTCATCAGGAACACGCGCACGCACGTGATGTGAGAGAGCGAGGGGAGAGGGAGAAGAGTTTCCTTGTCTCTGCCCGCTCTTCTGCTATGTTCAACAATGCTAACTTCTAAAAAGACAACCAAGGATAGCAGCGTTCTAGAAGCTCAAACACTAGCGCAAGGAGGGAAAACTTAGCACAGACAGCTCTTTAATGTATTTTTCTAGTCTGGCTCGTGGCAGAGGCAGAGAATGAGAATTTATGGGTGGAAGTCAGGGGGAGCAATTAGGAAAAACATCTAGCATTTGGTGCTGTCCATCAACAGGACTTCTGGTGCCTGGAGATGGTCCAGGGTACTTAGAGATGGAGCTATGCACAGAGTCAGGCTTTCTCGGCTTCCGTCTACAGTGAATCCTCACTTCCACCTCAGAGCTTTGCTGTTCAGAGAGCTTTCAAATCTGGGTTTCCAGGGTACCCACCCCCCATCCTGTTTTTTGTTGTTTGTTTTTTCATTGGTACTAAGACTGTCAGTCGGATAACATCTTTTGGCCTCATAAACTAGTACACACACACACTGAAATATAAGTTTAAAAAACATGATCTGAGCTGGGCAATGGTGACACACGCTTTTAATCCCAGCACTTGGGAGGCAGAAGCAGGAGGATTTCTATGACTTCAAGGCTAGCCTGGTTTATACAGGGAAACCCTGTCTCAAAAAACCAAAAAAGAAAGAAAAGGAAATGTTGTGAGGTATTTGATTACACTACGTAAGGATTGTCATTGTGATCGGCTTAATAAAAAAAACTGAATGGCCAGTAGTTAGGCAGGATTTTGGGGGCAGAGAGGACCCTGGGAAGAAGGGAGGAATCACGAGGAGTTGTCAACCAGGTACAGAACAAGCAAGACATACAGGAGAGGTAACAGCCATGATCCTTGTGGCAGCAGATAGATTAATAGAAATGGGTTAATTTAAACTATAAGAGCTAGTTAGAAACAAACCTAAGCTATAGGCCAGGCTTTCATAATTAGAAGTCTGCATGTACAGGGCAGTCGTGGTGCACGCCTTTAAATCTCAGGCACTCGGGAGGCAGAGACAGGCGGATCTCTGTGAGTTTAAAGCCAGCCTGGTCTACAGAGTTAGTTCCAGGACAGGTTCCAAAGCTACACAGAAAAAAACCCTGTTCTAGAAAAAACAAAACAAACAAACAAAAAGAATTTTATGTGTGGTTATTTGGGACCTGGACTGGAAAGATGGCTCAGTGGTTAAGAGTACCCGTTCCTCTTTCAGGGGATCTGGGTTCGATTCCCAGCACCCACATCAATGCCCTCTTCTGACCCACCTAGGTGCACCAAGCATTCATGAGGTGCACAGGCATGCATGCAGGCAAAACATTTATACATAAGATAAAATGAGTAAATCTAATTTAAAGAGATAGAGATGACCCAGGGGTGGTGCTGCCTGCTTGCTACTCCAGCCCTGGGGTGGGGTGGGGTGGGGTGGAGATTCTGTAGTGAACTCAAGGTCAGACTGGCCCTACCTGTCTCAGGAAAAAAACAAGCAAGCCAAAGAAAGATACTTACCCTTAACATGTAAGCAAACATTCTGACATTTTTCTAGGTGTTTTATGTTTAAGATTTAATCATTTATTTTATTTATGTGTGATACCTATATGAGTTTATGTGTACTTGTATGAAAGTGCCCTTTAGGGGCCAGAGGGCATCAGCTCCCTGGAACTGGAATTACAGGTGGTTATGAGCCACCTGATACAGGTGCTGGGAATTGAACTTAGATCCTCGACAGTCAACAGTAGCACGTACTCTTAAACCACGGAGCAAGCTCTCCGATCCCAGTGTATGTTGTTTTTAAAACATTGGTTTTGACTAGCATTCCCCATCAGTCTTTTTCTGTTCTTTTTCTCCAGTTCTCTGACTCCATCCTCCTCTCTCCTAGCCTCTGGAGCTTTGGGGAAAACCGTCTCTTTCTCACAGGAGTCTGGGAAGTCCCCTTCTCAAGATTTTCTTCCCAATTAGAGAGAGAGGATGGACTCTTATTTTCTGAAGGGTGCTACAGACTACCTTCTGGAGCATGTTGTCCCCTTGAGTCACCAGCAGAAGGGCAGCACCCTGGCACCAGCAGAGTTGCTTTTGGGAGCCTACCTTCCCAAGGCAGTCCCTTACCTGTCTTGGTTTCCATTTGCGGAAAAAGATAATTGTGTGCAGCTCTTACAACATTGTCTGGCACACAGTAAACCTGTGAATTGCAGAACACAGACTCCTTTCATGCTGTGTGCCAGCATCCTCTGAGGTCAATGAGATAAAGCGAGGTTTGACCCCTGCCCTCCAGTAGTCAAGAGGAGAGAGAGGGAGAGGGAGAGAGGGAGGAGAGGGAGGGGGAGGGGGAGGGGAGAGGAAGAGGGAGAGGGCGCCAAAACCATTTAATTGGAGCTGGAGAAACATCAGTTAAGAGGGCTTGCTGCTCTTGCAGAGGATGACCCAGGTTCTATTCCCAGCACCCCCAAAAGAAACTAACAACCATCTATTGTAACTTCAGTTCCAGAGAATTCAATACCCTCTTCTGGCCTCCTCAGGCAACAGACACCGAACACAGTACATATAAGCAAGACATTTACACATGTAAAATTGAAAGAAAAAAAAAAAAACCTCACTGTATATTATCATGTGGGGGCATGCCGTGTGCGTGCATGCGTAAGGGTGGGGGCATGCCGTGTGCGTGCATGCGTAAGGAGGAGCTCTGGCAGAGGTTAGAGGACAGCTCTCAGGCGTCGCTTCTCTCCTTCCACCATGGGTTTGGGGGATTGAACTTGGGCAATCAGGCCTGTGCAGCAAGGACTTTAATCTGCTGGATCATCTCACAGGTCGGGACTGCAATTTTGACGGAAATATTAAAATTGAAACCCTAATCCTGACCCCTGGAAGGCTGAGGCAGGAGGACAGTGAGTTAGAGACCAGTCTAGACTATATAACAAGTTTCAGAACAACTTGGGATAAGTACTGACAAAGCTGGCTCAAATTCTAAACAAGACAGGCATGGCGGCGCATGCCTTTAATTCCAGCACTTGGGAGGCAGAGGCAGGCGGGTCTCTGAGTTGCGTTCCTGGGTATCCTGCCCTATAAAGCAAGCTCCAGGGCAACCAGGGCTATACAGAAACCTTGTTTAGAAAAAAACAAACAAAAAAATCACCAGAGTAAAGAAGAAGGGCTTTAAGAGAAGGAAACAATATAGAGAGTGCACTAGAGACAGGGAAAGCCTTGGGCAGGAGAGCTCCCCAGGAAGCTGGAGTCTTGGGTGGCTAGCCTAAGGCAAAGGGTCTTTAACTTAGGGTGTGGCAGAGGGAGGGAACAAAACCTTTTCAGAGGAGTGCTTGAGAGTTTTACAGTCATGGTGAGTTAGTGTAGTTAGGAATTAGCACGGCCCACGGCCTGTTACAAACCTATAATCTTAACACTTGAGGAGCTGAGGAAGGAGGATCAACACGATCAGAAATTAAAGGCCATTCTCTGCTTCTTAGTGACTTAGAGACCAACTCAGGATACATTAGATCCTGTCTCAAAAAGAAAACAAGAGTATGCCTTCTCCCCAGCCCAGAACCCTCTGAACTGCAATCACCTGGTCTCTGCGGAGCACTCTCGTGGAGCACTCTCGTGGAGCACTCTCGTGGAGCACTCTTGCTTCTCTGACCCCTTCACTGCCCCTCCTCCTCTGGCCTGGGCGAGTTTTCTGGGTGCCTCCAAACTCCATTTCTGGCCTTCTTCTTTCAAACATTCACAGCCCTCTTGAGCAATCTCCTCCCCTCAGGAAGATAGCTACCAGCCTTAATGATATGACTAGGGCACAGAGGGTGAGAGTAGATGCCTAGGGGACTCTCAGAGAAAGATGCATGCGCATCTCCTAACCACACTGCTCGGAGACTGGCTGCATCATACTGCTTTTCCTTTCTCCGGGCCGCCATTCTCAGGGTGGCCTGGGACTTGATTAAGGTTTTGGTCAGGTGGTCAAGGTCATGGAGCATAGCAGCTGAAGATGAATAGATCTAATAAGATATTGAGGTTAGACCCTTTGCGGTGAGCCCAGAGATTGAAGACATTAGATGGGTCTCTAGTGGCTTGTCCCGCTAAAATAGGCAATGACTTAGGGGTTGGGTTGTATTCTCCAATACCTGTGGATCATGGAGAGACTTCTAGACAGCCATGATGTCTTAGACCATGCTGTCTTTAACAAAATAATAATAATAATAATAATAACTCTTCCCAGTTAAAAAGAAAGGCAATAAACTTAAGATGAATCCTGGAGCTGACGTTAGTGAAAACCCTGGAGAAATCCAAGCGAGGTCTTGAGTTTACTTAATAGCATTGTACTAATGCTTTCTTAGTTTTTGGTTGTTTGTGTTGTGTGGTGTGTGTGCACTCATTTCAAGGCCTTTCTGTGGATGTCAGAGCAAAGCTCTCAAGTGTTGATTCTCTTCTTCCAGCTCCTGGGGATCCAACTGAGGTTGTTAAGCTTGGCAGCCGGTATCTTGACTCATTGAAGTCCCTTTTCTCAGCCCCTATTGTTTGTCTGTTTGAGACAGTGTCTCACTGTGTAGCCCTGGCTTGCCTGAGACTCACTGTGTATAGAATGTGCTGGCCTGGAATTTGTTGGTAATTCTCCTGCCTCTTTCTCACGAATGCTGGGTTACAGGCTTGTACCACCACACCCATTTCTTAATTTCTTCATTTTAATAAATGCCATGGTCATATAAGAGATTACAATTGGGCAACTTGGGTAAGGTCATAGGGGAATTCTGTTTTCGCAATTCTGCAACTTTTATAAAAATCCAATGATATTTCAAAATGAAACCATCAAGGTGGGGTGGGAACTGGAAGGAGTAGAGGGAGGGGAAACTGTGCTGGGGGCGTAAGGGGGTGGTGGTGCACGCCTTTAATCCCAGCACTTGGGAAGCAGAGGCAGGCGAATTTCTGTGAGTTCAAGGGCCAGCCTGGTCTACAGAGTGAGTTCCAGAACAGCCAGGGCTGTTTCAAAAATCAAAACCAAACCAAACCTAACCTAGGTTCCATTGGGAAAACTGCCTGGTGCACTCTGAAGAACCAATGGTACCTCTCAGGGCTCTCATTTCAGGGGTCCAACCCTTGGAGATCTATGAGCTCGAGATGGGAAGGGTGGTGTAAATGCCACCAGAGACCCGCTCACAAAATGGTTATGCTCAGCCAGGCAGTGGTGGCACCCGCCTTTAATCCCAGCACTCGGGAGGCAGAGGCAGGTGGATCTCTGTGAATTCAAGGCCAGCCTGGTCTACAAGAGCTAGTTCCAGGACAGGCTCCAAAGCCACAGAGAAACCCTGTCTCGAAAAACCAAAAAAAGAAAAAAAAAGATCATGATCATTCTCTTTCTGTGTGTAAGCCAAATGTCTTTCATCTTTTTCTCTTCTTTTTTGAGACAGGGTCTCACACTGGTTTAGAATTCAGCAGTCAGCAAGTCAGTACAGGTCCACTTGTCTCTGCCTCCCCAACCCTACTCCCTCTCTGAGACAGGGTCTCACTATCAAGCCCTGGCTGTCCTGGAATTCACTATGTGGACCAGGCTGGCCTTCTGCCTCCTGGTTGCTGGAACTAAAGGCATGGGCTACCATGCCACCTCATGCCTTGCTTTCTCCTGCCTGCCTTCTTAAAAACATGGCTTTGTACTTGCAGAGGGAGCGCTTTACTGATGAGCCATCTCCCCCTCTCCCTTTTTTTTTTTTTTTTTTTTTTTTTTTTTTTTTTTTTGAGACAGGGTTTCTCTGTAACTTTAGAGCCTGTCTTGGAACTAGCTCTGTAGACCAGGCTGGCCTCGAACTCACAGACATCCGCCTGTTTCTGTCTCCCAAGTGCTGGGATCAAAGGTGTGCACCCCCCCCAAGCCCATTCTTGTTCTCTTAACCTGCTCACATGAGGCTTGGGCTCAAGAGGAAGGAGTGCTGTTGCCAGAACCCAGCACCATACTTCCTCTGAGTGGAAGCTGCGTTTTGTGCTCAGACAGCTGATATTCATTATGGTATTATGGAAGCAGAAGTTGGCTATAGTGTGTACACTTGTAGTCAATCCCACATTCAAGAAGCTGGGGCAGGAGGATCTGGTGTTTACGCATAACCTGGGCTACCTAGTGAGAATATCTCAGTAAAACAAGCCAGGCCAGTGGTGGCACACACCTTTAATCCCAGCACTCAGGAGGCAGAGGCAGACAAATCTCTGTGCGTTTGAAGCCAACCTGGTTGACAGTGTTAATTCCAGGACAACCAGGGATACACAGAGAAACATTGTCTTGAAACAAACAAACAAACAAAACAAAGGAGGAGGAGAAGAAAAGAAGAAGAAGAGAGAGAGAGAGAGAGAGAGGGAGGGAGGGAGGGAGGGAGAGAGAGAGAGAGAGAGGGAGAGCAAGCAGACAAACCCCAGATAGAAAAGAGTGTTGGGTCAAGGACTTAGGGTTCAGGGGATCCTGTAACTGTTAATGTACCTCGGAGTGGTTAGGTAAGTACAGCCTCCTGAGGGCATGTGGGGCATGAGGGTCTGAACGAAGGCGAGCTAAAGAAATGATTCCTCCATCTGGAATCTCAGCCAAAAAGGGTTAGAGTTATTGCTGGGATCAAAACCCTAGCTACTGGGTTCAATTCCCAGCACCTACTTGGCGGCTCACAACTGTCTAATTCCAGATGCAGAAGATACAACACTATCATACAGACAGACAGACTTGCAGGCAAAACATCAGTGTACACAAAATAAAGATAAATACATCATTTAAAAACAAAAAAACCTAGCCCAATAATGTCAGGTCTCCTGGAATCCGAGTTACAAACAGTTGTGAGCCAGCATGTGGGTGCTAGAATTGCATGGGCTCTTTGAAAGAGCAGTAAGTGCTCTAAACCAGAAAGCCATCTATCCAGCCCTTCCTTATTCTTTAAAATAAGAATCAGGCAGGCATGGTGGCACACCTTTAATCCCAGCACTGAAGAGGCAGGGGTATCTCTGTGAGTTCAAGGCCAGCTTGGTTTACTTAGTGAATTCTAGAACAGCTAGAGCTATATTAATCTGGAGAGAGAGGAGAGAGAGAGATTGAGAATCTCAGATCTCCTGGAGCCAGAGCTGGTGGTTATGAGCTAACTGCCTCATGGAGGTGCTAGGATCTGAACTTGGGTTCTCAGTAAGAGTAGTAGTATACACGCTCGTTTTTGCTGTTTATTTTTTTGAGACAGGATTTCTCTGTGCAATAGTCCTGGCTGTCCTGGAATGGTCCTGGATCCGTTTGCCACTGCCGCTGAGACCCTGAGTGGTGGGGTTAAAGGCGTGCATGCGCCACCACCCTCAGCAGCACATGTCTTAAAAAAATCACAGGACCCTCTGCCCAGTCCCTGATGTTTGGTTTTGCCTCTTAGCTTGGAGGGGTGTAGAATCTCCTTGGAGACACACCTTGGGGTGTTTCTGGCAGAGTGTTCAGTATTAACTGGGTGAATGATTTGCCCTCAGAGCAACTAACACTTTCTAAATGGTGGCCCAGGGATAAAGATGTCTAAGGAAAAAGCCTGCCTTGGTTTCTTCCTTCTGAGGATTGTCTACTGCCAACGCCATCCTCTGCTAACATTGAACGCCAGCTTCTTCTGCCTTCCAGCGTGGACTAAATGAAAACTAGTGACTCTCCAGACAGCTTCCGGGTCTTCCAGCAATGAGGCATCCAACTTTTGTGGACCAAGTAGCTACAAAGTTCTCAGCCTCTCTACCATACAGATGGACACTGTTGGAATTGCCCAGCCTTTATCCTGTAAGCCAATCTAGCAAATCCCCTTATATTGTGTATACATGGTCTATTGGTTCCGTTCCTTTAGCTCACCTGGACTAATGCAGCTGCCATTCACAAATACATGCTCTCCTTCCCACCAATCAGATGTCAAGATCTATAAACGTTATTTCCCAAAGAAACTCTCCAGGCCACCCCCCTCCTACTTATGGTCACTGTTGTTTATTTCACCTGTCCCTTGAAGGAACAATCACCTCTTACTTTCCTCTCCAACCTTCTCTTTCCACTTTTGATCTTATCAAGAACAAATTTCTACTAGGTGTGGTGGTTCTCACCTGTCGCGAGCACTGGGAGGTGGAGGCTGTGAGTTCAAGGTCAGCCTGGGGTACTGTGCAAGATTCGGTCACCAGTAAGTAAACAAACAAACAAGAGAAAAAAAGTCAGTAAGTCACTCTCGGCAGGTAAAGTTGTGTAGCCCAACAAATCAGACCTTCCTGATCGTGCAATCCACCTCTAGTGGGGATCCTAAGGACCTGGGGCTTCCTCTTGGCATTCAGCTCACACCTAACTGCTGGTCTATTTAAAATATAGTTCTTGGGGCTAAAGAGATGGTACAGCAGTTAAAGCACTTGCTGCTCTTGCAGAGGACACATGCTGGTGCCCGTACCAACACGGTGGCTCACACGAGTCTATAACCCTGATACCAGGGAATCTGATGCTTTCTTCTGACCTCGGCAGGCAATAGATATTTACATGGTACATACACATACATGCAAGCAAAATACTCATATACATAAAACATATACATCTAAACTTTAAAAACACAGTTCAGCTGGGCATGGGGGTGCATGCCTTTAGTCTCAGCACTCAGGAGACAGAAACAGATAGGTCTCTGTGAGTTTGAGGCCAACTTGGTCTAAATAGCAAGTTCCAGGTCAGCTAGAGCTACATAGTGAGATCCTGTCTCAAAAGAAAGCAGACCATAACACCAAAAAATTTTTGAATGAGAATAGCCCATAGGCTCCCATATTTGAATGCTTAGTCACCAGAGAGTGGAACTGTTTGAAAGGATTAGAAGGATTAAGAGGCGTGGCCTTGTTGGAATAAGTGTAGCCTTATTGGAGGAAGTGTGTCACTCGGGGTAGGGTTTGAGGTTTCAAAAGTCCACACCAGGCCCAATCTCTCTTTGCCTACTGCCCATGTATCATAATACAAAGTTCTTAGCTGCTGCTCCAGCACCATGCATGCAGCTCTGCTCCCCACCATGATAATAACGGACTAACCTCTGAAACTCTAAGCAAGCCCCCAATTAAAGGCTTACTTTTTTTTTTTTATAAGAGTTGCCTTGGTCATGGTGTCTCTTCACACACACACACACACACACACACACACACACACACACACAATTTTTGAGTCAGAGTCTCACTAGGTGTCCCAAGCTGGCCTCAAACCAAGCTACATCAATTTTCCCAGTGTTGGAATTCATGCCATCATGCTAGGCACCAAACCATGGTTCTTTTCTCTCTCCTTTCTGTGCCTCTGTTTCAGTTTCCTTCTCCCCAGGAGTATCACCTTCATCTACTCATAGCATAAGCCTGCACTCAGTTCTCCTGGGAATTAGTTCCACCTGGGGACCCTTTCCATCCTCTCTCCCAGGACTCAGTGTGCCCATTCAGCTGGATTAGGGAGCCCTTCTTGGGGTTCCTGTAGCATCCCACAAACCTCTCTTATATTTCAAGGAGTATTCTGTACCATGAATGCTTGTCTATGATTCTTTCATACAAGAGCTCTTGGCTAATAAGGCCTCAGAGTTGTGCCGTGATTATATTCTCAGGCCTGAGCAGGACCTGGCTGATCTTGTGTTAATTGAGCCAATCCCTTGGCTGCTTAGATACCTTCCTTGGCTTCTGTTTACCCCTAAGGGAAAGAAGACATTTCCTTTCTTTTTAGACAGGGTTTCCCTGAGTAGCTCAGGCTAGCCCGGAGTGTACTATGTAGCCCATGCTGGACTTGAACTTGTGATCTTCTTTCCTCGGCTTCCCTGTTCTTGAGACTATAGGCATGTGCCACTATGCCTAAATCACGGAAGCAATACTTCTAAACCTTTTCTTTATATTTTACTTACTATCTATTTTTAATTGTGTATATGTGTTATTTTTAATATTGTGTGTGTGTGTTTGTGTGTGTACATGCTCATCCCTGGAGGCCGGAAGCATCAGTCCTCTTCAAGAAAAGCACTCACTGTTAACCACTGAGTTCTCTCTCTCTCTCTCTCTCTCTCTGTCTCTCTGTTTCTCTGTCTCTGTCTCTGTCTCTGTCTCTCTCTCTCTCTCTCTCTCTCTCTCTCTCTCACACACACACACACACACACACAAAGACCTTTCAAGTCTTTACCACGATCTCTCTTTGCATCACCCCTTTTATGCTACGCCCTCTTGTTAGTGGTCACCTTGACCTTCTTCACTGCCCTGAACCTGCATCTGCTGTGTGTTTCTGCATGGCCCTTGTCTCTGCAAGTTCTTCGGGTTTTCTCTGCCAAATCCCATGAAAATAAGAACCAACTAGTCTTGCTCATGCTTCTGGCTGTATTACCTAACACACTAAAACATAACAAATACTCAATACATTAAATAAACCATGTAATCAAGACCCTCCAAAACATCTCTCTGTCTTCAGGCCACCCCAGCTAATGCAGTTTTTTGTTTTGCTTCTTATTTTGTTTCCTTTTTTGAGACAGGGTCCTATCTAGCCTAGAATGGCTTCAAACTTCTGATGTAGTAAGTATGACCTTGAATTTCTGATCTTCCTGCCTCGAACTCCATAGTGCTGACACCAGACAAGGTGCCAGGCCCGATTTATGTGGTGCTGGGGATAGAACCCTGGGTCTCCTGCATGCCAGGCAAGCACTCAGCCATCTGAGCTTCTCCTCCATGCTGTGGTCTAAATAACTAGGAAGAGGATATTGGGATAGGGCATGGGGCAGGGGAGCCCTCATCCCAATCTTTAGCCCAAACTACATGGGAGGAAGAGAAGAAAGGTCAAGGGTGGGGCCCTTCTAGGAGGCGCGCATGCCCTCTGGGGTCTCAGGGCAGTGCCGGCCACCTGCTCAGCTGTGAAACTTTCTCCAGGTGGTGTCATCCTCCATACCTCCAACTCTACATTCTTCCTGGCCACACCGCCCAGTGGCGGCCCCTCCCGGTGTCCCTCTATCCCTTGCCCTACCATAAGCAAAGGCAGGAAGGTGGAGAAGGCAGTTGGAGGACAGGGTGGGAAGCAGGATTGAGAATGGACTCCGTGTATATTTTTTTCTTCAGCATCTTTACTCATTTTAAGTCTAAGAGGAGGTAAACGTTGGTCGCCTGGGTATCCCAGCACACTAGGGCCTGGCTGAGGAGGGACAGGAAGAAAGGGGGGCGGGTGTTCTGGGCCATCAGCTTATCACACAAGTGCCTCTCTCCTTGAAGGGATTCTTGTCTTCTGGGACGCCTTGGAGAAGAGGGTCAGCCCCTGCTTGGGCCTGAACGTAATCCTTGATTTCCTTTCCTGTCTTGGAAATCTGTAAGATGACAAAACAGGGTCACAACTCTTGTGTGTGTCTCACAATCTACGACTTGGCAATCTTAGAAAAATGGTATGGTAGGGCTGAGGTCAAAGAGGAAGAAGGGGGCAGAGAGAGGCGGGCAGGAGGACGAGTCCCTGGACGGGATGCATGGCCAGCACAGCCTGGAGACAGGGCGGAACACACTGGGCTCCCCAGAGCTCTCAGCCTCTCCTCTGTGCCCAGGAATGTGAGGGGGACCCCAGCTGTCTTCTAGTACAGAGATAAGTCCTGGGCCTAGTGTCTCCTCTGAATTCCCAACAGAAAGAGAAAGAAGCGGAGAGAAGGCGTGGCGGGAGGCTCACCGGATCGCGAGGGTTCTTCACTTCCTTCTTCAGCTGCTCCACCTCCATCCTCAGCAGCTCTTTCTCACTGAGATCCTGGGCCATCCTGCCCTAGAGGGAGAGCTGAGCCCTGACAGGATCAGACAGTCACCAGCACTTCCCCTCCAGGCTCCAGTGCCACTCTTCCTGACCACACCCCCCAAACAAGGCCCCTCATTGGCTAACATTTCCCTCCACCCTTTGTTCTGTCTAAACAAAGGCTTAGAAGAAGTGACCAGTCAGATAGGGATAGCTCAGTCTTTGCCCTTGGAAAAGAACCTTTCTAAGGAGGAAACAGAAAAGGAAGGGGAAAATGGAGTTTGAGTGGGGAAATTTGGGATGAAGAGTTGAACGGGTGATGCTTAGTCTCTAGGTTCTGACAAGGGACTGTCAGTATGCCTCGTATTAAGACTATGGGTCAACGAGAGGCCAGCTGTGACCCCAAGTTCTGCTGCTCTCTCCTTGTATGACCTAAGACAAGTCACTTGGCTTTTCTGAATCTTAGTTTCCCCAGCAACAAATGAGTACATAATAGTAATGCTGCTTTTATTCTTTTGAGACAGCATCTCATGTAGCCCAGGCTGGCCTCAAACTCTCTATGTAGCTGAGGCTGACTTTGAACTCCTGATTCTTCTGCCTTTACCTCCTGAGTTCTGGGATTATAGGCAAGCACCACAGTACTTGGAGTGTGTGCTGCTGAGAATGGAACCCGGCTTCGAGCATGCTAGGCAAGAATCTTATCAATCAATCTACATCCCTAACCCCCCTATGCCCGTGAGAACTAAGAAAACTGCATGGCAGTTGCTGGAGAGATGGCTCGGCATCTTAGAGCACTTCTTGCCATCGCAGAGGACAAGGATTCAATTCCCAGCACCCACCTGGTGGCTCACAACCATCCATAACCTTAGTTCCAGGGGATCCAACTCCCGCTTCTGACCTCTGTAAGAACAAGGCATGCATGGGATACACATATATACATGCAGGCAAAACACTCACACACATGGAATAAATGAGAAAATAATACATGGGAAACATTGTCATACTGTCTGGTACATACTGGACAGAGCACATTTCCTATTTTTATTTCTGACAATGGTATCATTACCATCATCGCGCCATGGTAACCAGGAGAACCAGCCTGGTGCTTAACCTTAGTTAACTAAGACTAGCTCCCAGACCGGTGCCCCCAAAGCCTCCTTACCTGTTAGCACTCTCTCCAAATCACCAGTCCAGGACCAGACACGATGGTGTTTGAAACTCCTAGTGCCTCATCAGCTGAAAATCTTCAGATAAAGCAGATGGTCAGCAAAGCCTAATCGCTAATGCCTAAGCTGATCATGGGCTGGGGTGGTAAGTCCTGATCCGCCCAGTTCTTCACTCTTCCTCCGCAGACACTGCACTGGCGTTCCACCCACCGAGTGAAAAACAGACCACTCCATTGTAGGCCCTGGACCACATCAGCGGCTCTCCTTTGGTGACTCCCGCCACACCATGCACCATGCCCGCCTCACAGCCTCCCTCCGCATGCTCCCCTTGCCTGTCTTTCTCCATCACAGAGCCTGCTCCAAGCCTGTTTCTCCCCAAAGGGATCCAGAAGCTCTGTGTCTTCCATTAGGGGGTTCCATAATTACACCTTACAAGGGTCTGTGGGCTCAGTCTTCATTCGCTCCGTAAAAACATACCCTCACGTCCAATGCCCACTGTTTGAATCCAGAGGCTGTATCACCCTCATGCCATGTCCTGTCTTCTCGGCCTCAAGCCCTCCCTGGCATGCGTGCGGGACTCCCTTGTCTTCAGCTCCCAACACTCACCAACAACCTGCTCTTCCCCCTCTGCCTCTCCCAGGGCTACCTGACTACTGTGACGTTTATCAAAGCCGAGCTCCTGCTCTGGCTGACATTTGTCCAATAGCAAGGGATCTCTTGAGGGAATGTTAAGGAACCAATGTGGTCAGTGTGAGGGTTCCTCTTCTGCCGGGAGGATGACAAACTGGGAGGGGGAGCGGCTGTAGGAGGCCATCTTTGCCTCAGGATCAAGTCCCACTCACAGCTGGGCGCCCCAAGAACAGAACATCAACCCATCCAACGCCTTGTTAATACAACAAGCCCCGCTCAGCACTCTGTCCACCAGTGATGCCTCAGACCCCACACATCCATCTAGAATGGTGTCATCCCACATCCAGGGTCTCCCTGTCGCTCATCTGAGTCCCTCATACTTCTCATTGGGTC
The DNA here is from genome assembly GCF_903992535.2 of Arvicola amphibius. NCBI lineage: Eukaryota > Metazoa > Chordata > Mammalia > Rodentia > Cricetidae > Arvicola > Arvicola amphibius. The sequence goes on from NC_052050.1 coordinate 25,798,133, forward strand.
CATTTCATCTTCTCTTACCCACATCAGGCACAAACATGGGTCACAGGACTTCCTACCTGACCCTTCACAAGCTTGCCCACAGTACTCCAGGAACTCTAGACATGTCTTCCTGGTGTCTAACCCTGATACTTCTTGCTGCTGCATGGGCTGTTTTCCATTGTTGCTGTACTGCTGTGTGACTTATCTCCATAGCCCATCCACCCTCCACTCCCCCATCCCTTGGTGACTCATCCCCAAGCTTCCCAAGGAAGCCCCCACCCTCTGCCCTTTCCTCCCCTCTTCCATGAGTGGAAAATCCACCCCCCCCCATAGCAGGCCAGCCCCTTCCTCCTGTCTCTATTACCCCATCCCCCCATCGGCTAGCTTCCTCTCCAGGACCAGGGAGCAATCACAGATGCCCTGACCTTGGCTTCCTTTGCCTGGTGAGATTGGGAGGCTGAGCCCCCAAAACAGACCCGTGGCTTCCCTCTTCTCCTGAGCAGGAGGACAGGGAGGCCCAGGCCGGGGACCCGGGGTCTGACTTCCTCTAGTCCCGGAATGAGCATGCCTACCCTTTGCAGGCAGGTTTGGGTCTCTCACGCAGAGGAAACCAAAAGCAGTGAGAGGGAGGGAAGGCAGAGCGGCCAATCAGGGCCAGGGTGAGGCTCAAAACCAGCAGGCTCCCCAGGGAACCCCACCGAGGCCCGAGCCATGGCTGAGCTGCAGCAGCTGCAGGAGTTTGATATCCCCACGGGCCGGGAGGCTCTTCGGGGCAACCACAGCGCCCTGCTGCGGGTGGCCAACTACTGCGAGGACAACTACGAGCAGGTAAGTGGAGGGAGCGCACGCTAATGCACCCCTGGAGGGGACTTGCGGCCCAGTCCCGCTGGCAGGGTCATCTGACAGGTGTCCGTCCTTGCCTTGGCTGCGCAGTCTTCAGGCGTCGGCATCAGCCCCTTTTCCCAAGCGCCGTCACCGCACTTGGTCTCTGACAGAACCTCGGCGGTAGAAGATGTGTACACCTCACGGTACATACACTCTGCTCTCCCACCTCGCTCCAGCTCGACTCTTAGACCTACTAGACCCTTTCCTCTCACAGGGGCCGGTACCATCTGCAGGCTGGCTTTAGTGGAGTTGTCAGGAAACTTCATACACACCACACACACACACACACACACACACACACACACACACACGAGCAAGTCAGGATGAGGGAAGAGATCTGGTGCAGAGGCAGGGGACTTACGACCTGGCTGCTGCGAAGGGAGGAGGGAGGGAGGCACTACAGAGCAGTCTGAAATTTTTATTTAGCTGGGGTTTTTGAGACAGGGTTTCACTGTATGGCCCAGGCTGTTCTTCAGTTCTCTGTAGCTCAGGCTAGCCCTCTCAGTCGTCCTCTGAGCTGGGTTTAGAGGATCCCACCACCTCACCTGGCTGTTGTTTGTGTCTTGTCATTTTGTTCCGGTTGCATTGCGAAGGGCGCCCAGGGCTGTCTGGGAAGTGCTTTTCTGCTGAGCTAAGCCCCAGTTCACCCTGGAGTAGCCTTGCTGATCTCCTGCTGGTTCCATTGCATTGGTTCCTGGGAGAGGAACAGGGGCAGGGGACTGAGTAACTGCCCACCTGTTTTTTGTCTGTCCTCAGAGCCACCTTGTGAGACAACGGCTAGAATTCTGGGTTTAGAAATGTGAAAAGAGCCACTCGCGGAGGGAAGTGACTTGTCTAGGGTCACCCGGTTGGAGACTAGCAGAGCCAAGCATGGCCTCCCTGCCTGCTCACCTGAACTCCTTTCTCTCCATCCTTCTGCCTGTCTGATATAGTGTATGACTTGGGACAATTTATCCGCATTCTTTGTCCTCGGTTTCCTCTGCTCTAGTAAGAGTGACAGGCTAAGTCTGTGACCTCTTACTGCTGGCCAAACTGTGAGACAACACGAGGGGCCTCATCCTGTAGTAGGGGGGCTGGGAAGAAAAGGGGAGCAAGCAAGAAGAGGCAATGGTAACTAAGTTTTCTCCATATCTCCCACAGCCTCTTTGTCCCTACCCCAGTCCTGTGAGGTGAGCCCCAGTCCCACTTCACAATGAGAAAGCTGAGGTTTGGAAAGGGTTAAACTGTATTTCCAGAAGCCTCCAAGATAGTCAATGGGACAGGATTCAAACTCAGAATTGTAGTTGGCTGTGGTGCCCTACCTGTGATCTCAGCACTTGGGCGGCTGCGGCAGGGGGATCTCCAAAGCGTAAGACCTGCCTTATAATCTCTACATAAGTGGTCCAAGCTGATCAGGATGACAGAACAAGACCTACCTCAAGGAGATCAAATCAACAAATCAGAACCCCAAACAAAAAAGCAGCCAGAATTCTAACTCAGAGTCCAGTTGCTAACCCTTTAGACCACAGTGCTACCTTCTGTGTCATTCTGGTGTGTGTGTGATGCTGAGTGACCCGCCCATAGATGAGGTGGCATGTGGTTTCTAAACCAGCTCTGCCCCCCCCCACGACACTCAGGCACGCTCCCCTGGCAGGGATGATGCTTCTGGTGGGTCCAGTCCCAGTGTACAATTGGTGTGTACACAGGATCTGAAGCCACAAGGCTGAGTTCTTGGTCTTCCACCTATTGACTTAGGAATCTTTGATGAGTTTCCCGTTGGTCTTTCTCTCTTTTTTCCCTTTTTTTCTCTCTCTCCTTCCTTCCTTCCTTCCTTCCTTCCTTCTCTCCCTCCCTTCTTTCTCTCTTTCTTTTTCTTTCTTTTTTCTTCCCTCCCTTCCCTCCCTCCTTCCTTCTTCCCTTCTTTCTTCCTGTCCTTCTGTTGTCACGCTATAGCTCAGGCTGGCCTTGAATTTATGACGTCTGCTGCAGCCCCAGAAGACTGGGATTACAGGCCTGTGCCACCATTTGGGGGTGGGTGGAGTTGCTTCTCCAGGGTGGGTTAAAGTATCACCTGGAACAAGGTCCTGAAGCATTTGCCGAGGGCCTGTCACCCTGTAAGAAGGGTGGGGATGAATGCAGCAACTATTGCTGCTGTTACCATTTCAGTAGTGATGGAACCCAATCTGTGGAGGTGACAGCCTTTGCAAACACACCCAGTGTATCGGAAGCCCTGACCCGGGTTGGAATCCCTGGATTCCTTTGTGTAGAGCGTTGCCTCTCAGACCACACAATCAATGACCATCCCTGCCTGTCTACAGAAGAAAGCTTTGGGTGATGTCTTTAATAAGGTCTCCATCCCATCCTTCCCCCCCACTAACCAGATGTCAGAAGCCTGTGGGGAATAGCAGCAGGCAGATGAGTGTAGGGTTGGTTCTCAGTCAGGGTTGACTGAGTGTATAACAGGGTCGTTTGCATAACAAACGCTCAGCTTAGATGAAGGATCCCAGAACCTTGCTCCTCCAGACCTAACTGTGGGCCAAGATCAAAGCTAGAGAGGTTAGAAACATCTGGGCTAGAGGTACCCAGAGCTGGACCCAGACAGACACTTCTTGTTTGGGTCGCTAAGTCCATGTTTTGTGTTGGGGAGGGAACTGTCAAGGGGCAGAGGAGCCTTTTCTTCTCACCCTTTAAACAAAGGTCTAGAACGAAGCCTGTAATCCTTTCTAGCTTCTTTGCCTGTTCAAGGCTTTGGGTGACATATGCTGATGAAATGTAAATGTTATTGTATATGCAGATGACATGCAAATAGGCACACAAATGAGCATCGTTTTCCTGCTGTCAGAACAGAAAAGTGGGGAGGGGAGGACCATGGCATGGGTTTTCCAGAAGGTTCTAGTTCAGGCTATAGGAGAGGACTCCAGAGCTCTGGTAGTTCCAGTGACAGGGCCTGTGGCATACACAAAGTTCCAAGCCAGGAGGCCATAGGGTGTACCTCCTTGCCTGTCGGTACACTGCCTCTTCTAATTTACCTCATCTCTGCCCGCCCCCCACCCCTGAGAGGGACAGGCTGCAGCAAGCTCATGATCAATGGGGAAGGAGGAAGCTGTTTGGGGAACCAAGAGACCCAAGAAGGTTTATTCAGCCCACCCAAGTCTGGTCTGGAACCAAAAAAAGGTCTTGTCTTTAGCCACTCTCTGGCCACCTCTTTCCCACCGGCTGGCAGTGTGACACCGGCCAGTGTCTGGCATATAATAAGAAACTACTCAGCTAACGTTGGCTTCCCCTTCCACCTGCCAGTCAACAAACGCGTAGCGTATTTATTTACTATCTCCTAGGGGTGTGCTGGGGACTGTGTCAGCAGAGACCGCAGGATGGAATGAGCCAGCTCTTTGGTTTTCAGGGTGCTATCTGCCTGGGGGCGTGGTGAAGGGAGAAAAAAAAAGAACAGGCCAAGTATAATAAGAAAGGTGAGCTGGGTACAAGTTTAGGGTGGCGAGAAGAGTGGAGAAGCTGGAATCATCTAGTGAAAAGAACACTGAGAAGTACAAGCACTGCTGGGTGATGGTGGCACACGCCTTTAATCCCAGCACTCAGAAGGCAGAGGCAGGCGGATCTCTGTGAGTTGGCGGCCAGCCTGGTCTACAGTGTGAGTTCCAGGACAGGCTCCAAAACTACACAGAAAAACACTGACTTGAATATACAAAACAAGGCCAGGCGGTGGTGGCGCACGCCTTTAATCCCAGCACTCGAGAGGCAGAGGCAGGCGGATCTCTGTGAGTTCGAGGCCAGCCTGGTCTACAAGACCTAGTTCCAGGTCAGGCTCCAAAGCCACAGAGAAACCCTGTCTTAAAAAACAACAACAACAAAAAAGAAAGTACAAAACAAGCAAGCAAACAAACAAAGGCCCCCAAGGTAGGAATGATAATTCTAGCATTTTGGAGACAGAGACAGGAGAATCAGGAGTTTGAGGCCTATACTAACTACATGAAACCCTGTCACAAAAAAAAAGAAATAAATAAAAGAAAAGAAGCATATTAGAAAGCTGTTGAAGGGAAGGAGAGAATGCAGTCATTTGGTTCTGGAGTCCTTCACCACACATCTGCCTGAGGATTGGGGCTGAAAAGTTCAGGGTCAGCTAGGGGCTGCTAGACTCTCAGCCTCACTCCAAGGAGACAGGTTTTCAGGTTTAGGGTAAGGGTGTGATGTTGGTTGTTAGGTTTTTAAATTTAGTTATGACTCCTCAGGCCAGCATCACCTCCTCCTTTCCTCTCTGCTCCTCACCATCCAGCCTGCAAAGAGGCACTTGCTGAGGTAGGCAGTAGTAGGGTCCCGGCCTCTCAACTCAGGCCTCACCTCAACTCTTGGAGGAGAGGACTCCTCTCTCATCCCACATCCCTACAGCCAATTCTCTCAGGCTCCAGACTCGTTTTCCTGATGTCGCTTACCGCAACATCATCCATTGGGAAGCTACCTCAAGTGTCTGAGAACCTGCAGCAATTCTCTAAGCGGAGATCTCACCTTAGACTCTCTTCTGGTCCCACCAGACCTTGCCTCGGAAGCAGTGGAATGTGCTGGCCTCAGGCCAAGGCTGTGTGTATTTCAGGCCACAGACAAGCGGAAGGCATTAGAAGAGACCATGGCTTTCACCACCCAGGCCCTGGCCAGTGTGGCCTACCAAGTGGGTAACCTGGCTGGGCATACTCTGCGAATGCTGGACCTTCAGGGTGCTTCCCTGCGGCAGGTAGAGGCCAAGATCAGCACACTGAGCCAGGTAAGAGTCTGGGAAGGGTTCCCCCTTTCAGCCCCAGCTCTTCAGTCCCACTCAAATATTCTGTACAACAAAAGTCTCTTGCTTTTCTCCAGAGCCACACACCGCCAACTTGATTATAGAATGTTGGCAGTGTCTGAACTCTGGAGACCTCTGTCATGGCTGTGTCTTAGTGGGGTCCTTGCTACCCCATTAGGTGCAAAGATCTCTGAAAGCAGACTCTCTGTCTATTTCTCTCTCTCTCCCTCTCTCTCTCTTTGTATTGCCCTTGATATCTGAAAGCCTTATCTGCTGCTCACAGCACCTGCAGAGAGCAGGAGAGACTAAAGGCCATCATCCTGTTTTCATTGAAACGTAGGCAATGATTAATAAATGTCCTACACTTGGGCTAGGCAAGCCCATCTTTAGTCCCAGGGAGTCCCTGCCCTTGGCTCATAAATACTCTCAGCCTTCCTTCCTGGATTCTTGACCCCACAAGGCACATGCATTAGCCAAGTTATGCTTTTGGTCTGACCACATATCCCCAAGGGGCAAGTGTATGGGGTGTGTCTTCCTCTCCTCCTGAAGACCCAAGGTCTCATCCCTCAAGGCCTGAGGGAACATTCCAAGAGGAAGCTAATTCGCACATTTGTCCCCTAAAGGGGAGAGCTGATTTAGTTACCGGTCTCTGCCACCTCCACGCTATGCCCTCCTGCTCCAAAGGCTGCCCTGTCCTTCAATCCCTTCCCAGCACCCCCAGGGATGTTGTTTTTCCCTTTTCTTCTGTTTCCTGCACAGCTAATAATAACCCTCATTCTCTTCTACCAGGAAATTGCTCCAAAGTGGCTCCATCCTCTGCTACTCTTTCCCAATTGCTATGGCCACAGGGACAAAACTGGCTTTCTCTAGATTTCCCTACTTTCCCTGGTCCCTATTCTTTCCTCCTCCCTTCTTTATTTTGAGACAGGGTCTCACTATGTAGTCCTGGCTGGCCTAGAACTCATCATATAGACCGAGCTGATCTTGAACCCACAGAGATCTGCCTCTGCCTCCTGAGTGCAAGGTGTCTCCCTCTCTTAAAGGGAGTGGTGCTGCACAGGCTGCCCCTCGCTGTCACCTCCCAATCCTGTCATGCAGATGGTGAACATACATATGGAAAAGGTGGCCAGAAGGGAGATTGGCACCTTAGCCACTGTCATGCGGCTGCCCCCTAGCCAGAAGGTCATCCCTCCTGAGAGCCTACCGTCCCTCACCCCCTACTACAGAAAACCCCTCAACTTCAGCTGCTTGGATGACATTGGCCATGGCGTCAAGGTAAGGGGAACTTTGCTCTTCCCCACTGCCCACCCTCTCCTGCCATGAGGCTCCCTCTTGGCTTCTTTCTGAGCTCTTGGCTCTTGCGTTATCTCACAACCCCTTCCTTTCTCCAGTTTCCGTGGCCTGGAGCCATGGCTTAAGCTCCTCACCCTTCCAAGGTCCCTAGCTGCCCTCCGCCCTGTACTCACTTTGCAGCTTGCAAAGATCACGAGCTGTCCCTGCCCCCCACCCAAGGGTACTGGGTGTGTGTGTGTGTGTGTGTGTGAAGGGGAAGAGGGGGAAGGGAGGGTGTCAGGACATGCATGAGAACCACTTCTCAGCCACATGAGAACAGCAACTTCCTCTGTCTGGGGGTTTGAGGTCACGACTCTAAGAAGTCACCCCAGAATGCTGGGGGTAGTGGCAGGAGGCAGCGACAGAAAGCCGGCTTGGCGAGGGGACATATCTCATTGTCACCAGTGCTACCTATCAGATTAGATTAGAAATTTTCCTGGGTCTTAACCCCTTGATGTGATGATGGCAGCCCCCGGAAGGGAGAATAAAGAATACGTCCCTTCAGTTCCCAGGTCCTGTGAATTCTTTCTGTTGTCCAACATCCTTTTTCTTTTTTCTTTCGATGGTGCTGTGGATGGAACCCAGGTCTGCTATAAGCCCGGCATAAGCCCCACCCCTGAACTGTATGCCCAGCCTCCACCCTGTCCTTTATGCCTCAAGTTCCCTTTGTCTTGTCTCTAGTGGGGCCCCAGATGCTCATCCTGGGGGAAGTCCCGAAGTCAGAGGTTTCTCTTGCGTTGGGAGTTGCCCCCTATAGTCGACTTTCCTAAGTGTCTTGGGTTCTGCCCTCCCTCTGCCTTGAATTTGGGAAGGTTGGTTCCTTCTGTTTATGGAAGCGTTGAGTGGGACAGTTCTGTGTGGTGGGTGAGTCTCCTCCGCTTTTGCTGGAGCAGACGTCATATCAGTTAAGACCACCAAGTGACACACACAGATCCTTGTGGGTCTGAGACAGTATGGGGGTGCAAAGGTCCATTCAGTCACTGTGGCGATGCAGAGGAAGTGGCGCTCAGACGAGGGAGTCTGTGCTGCGGGTTTCTTTCGGTGGGGCGGCTTTGTGGGACCTGCTGCAGACTTAAGGTCCTGTGGCTCAGGCAATGACACCCGTGTCTGGGGTGGGGGGTTGGGCGGGAGGAGAGCTGGGAAGTGGAAGTAGGAACTTGCTGAGTCTGGCTAGCCCTCCCAGTTCTCGTTCGCCCTCCCCCAATTCTTAGGGATGAGGGTGAGGATTGTTCCCCTTGCCTCAGATGTCAACCCTACCCCCTCTAGGACTTGAGCACGCAGCTGTCTCGGACCGGGACCCTGTCTCGCAAGAGCATCAAGGCGCCTGCTACACCTGCCTCCGCCACACTGGGGTGAGACCTCAAGGCCACTCCTACCAGGCCTGCTCAGCCCCTTGTGGTTCTCAACTGCTCCCCTACCCCTTGCCCGCAGCACCTGGCGCCTTGGTGCTCCTGAACCTGGCGCCCAGCTTCCCCTTCCACGACCCTTTCTCAACCCCACTTCTGCTCAGCGGAGTTCCCCCACTCCTCATGCCACCCTACTTCACCCCAGGAGACCACCCCGGATCCCCGAGCCCGTGCAGCTCCCAGTCGTGCCCGACGGCAAGCTCTCGGCTGCCTCCTCGGTCTCTTCCTTGACCTCGGCAGGGTAAGCCCTTGAGTCTAATGGGTGGGTAAACCGTAGGTGGATTTTTAGAAGGGGCCTCCTGCCAGACCTCTGGGCTTGAGAAAACTAAGGACCACTAGATAAGGAAAATAATTTGAGGCCAGATTTTGGGCTGCAGGGGTCCCTTAGGGACGCTGAGTTAGAAGGCTTCCGTCATCTGTGCCGTTCTCTGGTCTTTAGCAGCGCCGAAGGTGCCAGTGGGATCCCTCAGTCCAAGGGACAGGCAGCATCAGCAACCCCGCCTGCACCCCCAGCACCTGCAACCCCGCCTCCACCCCCAGCACCTGCAACCCCGCCTTCCCCGGTCTCTGCTGAGGTCTTCTTGCCGCCTCCCCCGCTGGAGGTGTCCCAGGCCCCTACAGGTAAGAAGTGCCCACATCCTCCTTCACCCCCACCTTGAGATTCTTTTGAATGCTAGCCCTGCGCTCCTCAGGAACCTCAGGGGAACCAGTGATCCGAGCTTATTTTACACTAGCCCTGTGTTTGAAGCGTCTCATTCAAAGTTAACTTTGACAGGACCTTTACCGGCTTAACCAACCTGCCCAAGGGTTGCCCAGCAGGGTCTGCCTACCCTGTGCTGAGTACTTCCAAGCCTTACCAATGGACTGGAGGCATTTGGGTGATGATCCTAAGGATCCACCTGTGACACACACACATCTTTTCTTCTTCCCAACAGAAGAGTTGCCCCTGCCCCCACCTCCAGCTCTAGAAGGGGATGACCTGGGACTACTGCCTCCTCCGCCACCGGGTTTTGGACCAGAAGAACCCAGCTGGGTCCCTGATGCCTACTTGGAGAAAGGTACTGTCCTCTTGGGACTGAGAAGCACCAGAAACTCTTGCCAGGTTTCTGGCCTCTGTGACTCTGACCTCCACTCTTCATCCCAGAGGCATTCGCTCTCCCTGCCAAGGTGTGACCCTATTTTTGTCTTTTATCCCCTTCATTTCTGATGAACCGGGGTCTGAAGCCTGCTAGGAAAAGAGCAGCTGGGCTGAGTTGGGGGAGGGGGACTATGAAGGCTCAGAAGCTCCTCCTGTGACGGGGGGCACCTCACAAGATTTCCTTTCCTGCCCCTGCAGTGATATCACTATACCCATACACCCGTCAGAAGGACAATGAGCTCTCCTTCTCTGAAGGCACCGTCATCTGTGTCACGCGCCGCTACTCCGATGGCTGGTGTGAGGGGGTCAGCTCAGAGGGCACTGGATTCTTCCCCGGGAACTATGTGGAGCCCAGCTCCTGACAGCCAGACCTGTCCCTGCACCAACCCAGCACTGCCTCAGTGGGCCTCCTGAGCCCCAAGAAGCCAATGCCACAGTCAAGGCTGACTAAGGACCTGTCTACCTCTTGGGCTGTGAACTGAGTTCAGTCCCTGCTCCACATAGCAGTGTATGTGTGTGGAGGGGGGGGCTAGAGGGAGGTGGTACCCAGGAGATTGCAGCAGATGGTGGTGTGGGGGAACCTACCAAAAAAACCAAAAAACTAAAATCCACAGATTTCAGGCATCTTGCCCAGAGGACCCCCCCTAGCTCATGAAGAGCAAATTGCCAGCTCTGAATAAAACTGCTGACCTCCTGATACTTGCCCCGCGGGGCTAGAGGGCCAGGGGGCCGTGATGGAAAGGGAGCAAGCTCTAGAACACAGTAGAGCCCCACAGAAGTACCCAGAAGACCGCTCTCCTCCATCTCAGCCCCTTTTTACTGTTCCCACTAGACCCCGACGTCCCAGGCAGCCGTTCACGGCTTCTTTCCCTTCTTGCTTGTGTTCAGTCTGGGCTCCTCCAAAGCCTCCCCCACTTTTGGCTGAGAGGAAAGGGCACCACTCTCGCCCCTCATACGCAAGAGATGAGTCACTTGGACCCCCTTCACCTCCTTTATAGGTCTGAAACACCAGAAGGAGAGGGGTTTGGGTTTCCCTGACTCTGCTTAAAAACATGGCTTTCTGTTCCATAAGGGCGGAGGGGGGTGCGGAGGACGACTTTGGTGAAGTCCCTAGTCTCTTGCTGCGGTAGTTGAGGACGGAGTGAGAGGATCTGTCAAACTCTCCGAGGTCTTTGGTTGGTTCTACCTCGTTCCACCAGCAGGAGGCGGCTGCTTCCTCTGGCTTTTTTCTTCTTTGGGGGATAACTGGCATGGGCGGGGTGGGGGTGGGGGGGAAGGAAGCCAGGCGCAGCCAGCGCAGCGGTAGAGTAGGATTGCGGTGGCTGAAGCAAGATCAAGGATGCCTAGGAGCTGTCTTCCTAGAGCATCACGGGTCTGCGCGAGAAACCCGGTGCTGGCATGCGAATTGGGGGATCCTGAGTCTTTCTGAGAGAAGACTGAGTAGGGGAGGTTACGCAGCCGAAGCAGCAGCTAAAGCAGTGGGAGATACTCATTCTCCCAACTGCCAGGAGCCCCTTCCTCTCAGTCTGAGAGACACTGCCTGCCTTCCAAGGGGTGCTCACCACTCCCTGGAGGGGAGGCAGCTGAGCTATGATAACTGCATAGATAGGGACGGCTCTTAATCTCCGCTCCCAGCCCACAAGAGAACAAAATTCCAAAACTGCCCAGAGGAGCGTAGCAAAGCGAGGGGGAAGAAGTAAAACCAGGTGGTCTTAACCAATTCCCAGTCCTGTCCCCGCTCTGCGGGTTCTCCCCGGGCACCCCTTGCAGGCGATGGTCTTCAACACATCTTCAGCACCTGTTGTAGATGTTGGCGCACGTCGGCGGCTGTTTCCCAGGGCACCACGTGAGCTCGGAAGGAGCTGGGCTCGGCCTTCTGTGCCTCTTGGATGAGGCGGTGCATGGGGTAGCCACGGCGCGGGAAGGCCACGTCCCCGCCCGCCAGCAGCCCCATGGGGCAGAAGTCATTTGCACCATCACCCACGTAGAAGAGGCGCTCGAAGTGCACGCCGTCGCGGGCCCGCTCACGCAGGTATTCACTGAGCACCTTGTGCTTGCACATGTTGGCGGGGCAGCGGGAGCAGCTGTGCGTGTGGAAGGGCCGCAGCGTCAGCAGTCCCCGCGCGTCCGGCCCGGACGGGTTGCTGAGGATGCGGCGGAATAAGCTGTGGTGGCCAGCAGCACGCAGGGCACTCTCCACGCCGAAGGTGTTGGCATCCGAAATGAGAATAACCTCGAAGCAAGAGCCCTGTTTGGCTATGAACTGCAGCAAATCACCCATGCCCGGCGACAAGGGGATGGTCTCGTAGACAGCGCGCAGGTCCCGGGGCCGCACACCCTGCTCACCCAGGTACTTGAAGACACGTTGCATGTACTCATTGTAGAAGCCTTCGCGGTAGGTGGCACGCAGGCTCTCAGGTAGCTGCTGACCTGGCGCAGCGCGCACGATCGAGTCGTCGCTGTTTTCGTCCACGATGGTCTCATCGAAGTCGAAGGTCAGGAGGAAGCGAGGCGCGCCGGGCGCAGCCATCCTGCCGTCCTGGGAGCAGGGGGAAGAGGAGCAGGAGGAGGGGGCAAACGAGAGGCGGCGCGGCGGGAGCCGGCCGGGGAGAGCCTGGTTAGCGGGCCACAGCCAGGGTCGCTGGCACATCCAAGACCTGAGAAGGACCCAAGGCTGGTTAAGTTGGAGACATTACCAATGTGTGGCCCACGCCCTGCCGTCCCTTGCCTGTCTCTCACTTAATCGTGCGGGGGCTGACGCAAGGGGGAGCGTACTAGTCGTGAAGCCAAAGACTTGCTTGGTTTCCATTTCTGCTGCTCTCATGGGGTCCCTGGGGCTTAGCAAGACAGCTTAGGAGGAGGGAGGAATCATTCCTTAACTAGGTTGGAGACTTCTGGTGGCCTGTGTGGTGGGTGCAGGCAATCCGCAGCTCTAACTCAGCAGAGTAGAAGCAGAGAGAATCATTCATGTGCCTGGGGGAGCAGCCTCCTTTCCCTTTGTGGCATCGAGGTCTAATGGAGCAGCTAGGCTCCAGGAAAAGCCATTGGCATCACGAAGGCAGGTGGGCAATGAGTGTCAGGTCTTCCCGGGGTGGGGGCCTGGATGTTAGCTATAAGTGCTTGGGAGGCCAGGTTCTGGACCTTTCTAGGTCCTGGCCAGAGGACTAGATTTTAACCCTTGAAATTACCAGGTAAGTATGCAGACCATACAAGACCCAGGGAGGCTCTTTGGGAGCTTCCAGCCAGATGGCACTGGGCAGGGGGCTAGGGATGAGGCATAGCTCCTCCAAGGAGTTATAGGGCTCATCACTAATCACTTGCCAATTCCCTGGGAAGAACGTGTCAGCGGGTGGGGTTTCTGCCAGAGTCCGAAGCAAGCAGGCAGCAGGAGAAGCAATGGGGCTTAGGGAGGTGGGAGCCCCCCTCGCCAGGCCACGGCATACCTGGGAGACAGGTAGGGGAAAGGAAAGAGAGCAGCAGTGGCTAAAAAGGCAGAGGGAGGAAGGGACTGGCAGCTAGCTGGAGGGGATTGTTTGGGAGGAAGTCAGGCAGGGGAGGGTGACTACTGGAGTAAGAGCTCTAAGAAGTGAGACTTTGGGCAAAGGGGGAACAGCATGAGAGAGGATGGGGGTACAACGGGAGTATTGGGGCATAAAGAAAGGCAAGCACACCACACGGACACAGCAGGAGCCCCCATCTACACCCCGTGACCCCTTTGTTTGCCAGCAGAGTGACCGGTATTCACCATCCTGCCTGCCTCTCTGCCTGGGCTTCCTGTCCCAACTTGCCCGCATGGAACCTGGCTTGCTGTCACATGCTATCACCCACTTCTTTTTAAAGAGAGGGTCTCACATAGCTCAGGCTGACCTCAAACTTGCTGTGTAGCTGAGGATGAACTTGAACTCATGATCCTCCCAGTGCTGAGAGAACAGCTACATCCCAAGCCCTCCCCCATGATTCCTTCCCATGGCTTTGTAAGACAACCACGGTTTAAGTCATTTCAGAGCTGGGACTGGAACACGGCTCCCTGACGCCCTAAGGGAACTGTCCCTTCCACTTTATCCGCCCCCTCCCAGTAGTCGCTTGGAGTTTACCATCAACATGTGGGAGTGCCAATGGCACCAGGACCCACATCAGGGAAATGTCCAGGGATTCACCATTGGAGAGGGCACCAGTGGAGAGAGGGCAAATCTGAAAGGGACTGGAAAGGGCTCCTCCTATCTCAGGGTGGAAAAGTTGGGGCTTGAGGCCTCATCCTGAAGGACCCCACTTACCCTAGATAGGCATCGCAGGCCAACAGCTGGAAAACACCCGCTCATTGTCCGTGAATTGCCCTGGCTCCACCTCTAGAACCTTGGTTGGTCTCAAGCCGTCATCCAGAACTCCTGGGAGAACAAACAGAAAACCAAGTAAACCCCACACGAGTCCACACCTGCCCATTTGGAGCCGGTTGTCGCATCTTCAGTCTCGGCATTTGGGAGGGGAGGCAGAAGCAGGCATATCTCTTGAGTGTGAGGCCAGCCTGATCTACATCGTGGTTCCAGGACAGGCAGGGATACATAGAGAGACCCTGACTCTGTTCCATCTGAGCCATTCCCACGTTCTCAGCAAGAGCAAGATCTTAAAAGCACGCTCAGGCCATGCTCCTTGCTTTTATCACCCCTGGCAAGTTCCCAGACTCACTCATCAGAGAGGTGACAAAGAGCATTCCTGTAGATCCAGACAGGCTAAGGGACTTGCTCAAAAAGTGGCTGAGACTTTTCAAACCAAACCTCAGAGGCTGGTCCAGGGCTTCTTTCTCTGGTATGGCCTTTGCCTACACGAGCAGGGCATGCTATAGTTTACCGATCACCTTTATTCCCAATTGCATTCACGGTTCATGGGACCCACAAAGGCAGAGAACAGGGATTAACTCACTTCCTAGAGGCTATATTGTTTAAGCAATGTGGCCCTTGGCTCACAAATGCTTTCACCACTTTCTAGAGGCTGAAAGCCTTGGGCTTTACATGAGATATGAGACTTACTTCTGCACTACCTTACTCAGGGATCTCAGCAACTGGACAGGCTGAGTTTAGGTGGCCGGGTCTGATCTTTTGATTGGGGCCTTCATCAGTGCAGCTACACAAGAAACCATCTATGGCTTCCGGTACCTCCCTACTCCCCTACCTCTCCACCCCCAGACTGAGAGACTAGAGAGAGGTCAGCCCCTTAAACTTAGATATAGCTTGGAATTGGAAAGAATACCAGAGAAAAGATAGCAAAGAGCTGGCTGGTTGCTGCCCTCTAGTGACTACAACGGGTAGCACAGTTAACCCCGACTGTCAAGGTGACGCTCCCTGACTGACCATCCAAGAGCAGCAGAGAGGCAACTGCCTCCAGAATAAACTAGGGAAGGACCAGGGGGACACAGACCCTGGAACCATCTTTATAGAGTCACTGGCTACCCTCACTTTCTCACAGCAAAGATTTTCATTAGAGACTGGAAGTAACTTTCAGTGCCCGTCTCCCCCCCCCCCCATAGCTAGTAATTGGAAGGGGGCTAAAGATCACTAGCAATTCAAATTCAAATCCTGCTGAGATAGTGGAAGAAGGGGATGGGATAAGGGAATGTCATGCAAAGGATATTAGGGGAACTGTCCCAGTGCCTGTCACGGAATCCTGGCTGATACAACCTTTGTCCCAGGACAAGAAGTAGAGGAGAAAGGTCGGGGTGCCACACCCATTGTAAAAAGCAGTCTCAAAGAGAGGGACAGCATCAGGCATGGAGAGGAGCAAGGGGCAGATACAAAGAAAGATACAAACCGCTTACAGCAGCCACATAGACCAGCTTTCTTTTCTCTCATTCCGTTTCTCCCTTCCCTCCCTCCTTTCCATAATCACGACCACAGATCTTTGCCAGTATCTTTACAGCACGCCCTTAATCCAGTATTTTGTTTTTGTTTTTAATCTTGAGACAGGGTCGTCCAATATGGACTTGAACTCAGGCTCCTGAGTACAGGGACTGTAGGCACGTAATAAACACCCTGCCCTGCTAAGATAAATTTTCATCTCTTGGGGGAGGAGGTGGTTAATTACTTGCCTGTTTTCCTTAAAAAAAAAAAAACTATAGTAATCTTATGCTCCAAACCTCTCATGTCTCATAGTAGTAGACACAGTTATGTTTTTACCTAACACTAGTCAGCATTTATGGAAATCTTAAATTTTGTTTTTGAGACAGGGTCTCACTACCTAACCCTTGGCAGATCTGCAACTCTCTGTGTAGACCAGACTGACCTCGAACTCATATCTGCCTGCCTCTGCTTCCCAAGAGCTGGGATTAGAATCCAGCACTGCCTCTCCTGGTAATCTTGCTTCTTTTTCTATCTGCAGCGCAGACACCAGGCATCCTGGGTTTCTCCCCAGAAACTAAGGCAGTCTCACAGAGACACCCCATCCCTGCCCTATGGCAAGGGAAGTACATATATCTAGTTATTATTTGGCTTCATGATGTTTGAAAAGGCCATGGGCAGTTGCCTGGCCTGGTGATGCAGGAGAATCTGAGTTAAAGACCAGCCTGAACTACACAAAAAGTTCCTCTTTCAAAACAACCACACACAAAAGTCACTCACTTCTGACAGGTTTGTATGATGATAAAATCCTGTGTGGTGAGCCAGGCGGTGGTGGCGCACACCTTTAATCCCAGCCAGCACTCAGGAGGCAGAAGCAGGCAGATCTCTGTGAGTTCAAGGCTAGCATGGTCTACAGAGCAAGTTGTAGGACAGACTCCAAAGCTACAGAGAAACCCTGTCTTAAAAAAAAATCCTGTGTGGTGCCGGACAGTGGTGCTGTTCACCTTTAATCCCAGCACTCAAGAGGCAGAAACAGGAGGATCTCTGAGCTCGAGGCCAGCCTGGTCTACACAGTGAGTTCCAGGACTCCAGGACTACACGGAGAAACCCTGTCTCAAAAACAAAAACAAAACCTAAAAACAAACAAAAAATGCAAAACCTGTGTGGGCAGCAGGGTCCCTTGTGGAGAAAGGGGACAGAATCCAAGTTTTTTCAGCATGCTAAGGCAGGGAGAGGAGGCAGATTTTCTGGGGTGGAAGATAGTTCTTTTCTAGTCCCATCTAAGATCAACGTTTGCGGCCCTGATTCCACAGATCACAGGCTCCCAGCCTGCACCCTCCCTCCCCTGACACAAATACTCTTAAATTAAATCTGTGGGAAGGTGGGACAGGTGTGTGTGTTTGTGTGCGTATGTGTTGGCTTAATCTCTAAGCTTAAAATTCTCCTAATGGGGCAGAGGACAGAGCCCATAGGAAAGTTTGGGGAGTTTTCCATAAGAAACATGCAGGCTGAGAGTGGGGGTGAGGACTTCAGAAATATCACGGTAACAACCCCCCTCTGCTTGAAGAAGAAATGTCTCTCACTAGGAATCAGATCCGACAATTAAACTGGGATTTCTTTCTGCTCCTAACACTCCCAACTTCACACACCTCTTTCTTGTTTATTAACCCTTCATATGGGGAAAAAAGAAGCCCAGAGAAGTTCGGCTAACATCATGGGCATCACACAGCATCAAAAACAGGACTAGAACTCAGGGGTCTCTACTGCCTCGTAGAAAAACTATCTGAACCTCCCCGTTTGCTCCAGAGACTCTGTAATGGTCCCTGTCCTAGCTAGCTAGGGAGTAATGATCTATGCCCTGGTGCCAGTGAAGAATCTGGGACTAGGCGTCGCTTCTGGGGTCCCCTGCCTGGGTAGACAAGTAGAGTTTGATCTTCACTGGGTAGGGGCAGGGAGATGGCAGCTGCCGGTGGGGTAGCAGGAGAGATATTTTTAGAGGTGACTGGAAAGCAGGCACTCTGGCACACCCCCAGCTGGCGGGCACTTCGCTCTAATGCGGGCGGGGGGTGCGCAGCTCGGGGAGAAGGAGGACTTGTGGGTGGCGGGGAGCAATGATAGTCCCCGGAGATGAAGGGACACTGGGCACCATGAACCTGGGAGAAGGGGGCTCAGTTCTCTGCTCCAGGGATTGCCCCACCACCAAGCGCATGAAACACCCTCAAACTCTACACGGCCCCCACCCCAACATTGAGATCGCGGTCCTCCCGAAACCCAGGACTCAAGCGGGGCAGCGGCGGCTGCGCTGTCCGTCCCGGTTGAGTTCGGAGTGAAAGTAGTGGGAAGGGGGCTAGTTAAGGGATTTGGGGGCAAGATGAAGCAAGGGGTGCTTACGGGAATTGGGGGGACGCGGTCTTATCCACCCCCGGATTTCTGAGCTCCGGCTCACGCGTCCCTCCTGTCCCGAGGGACCGTGGATGATCTGCTTCTGTTCCGTCCCTTCCACCTGCCCCCCATCCCCGGGGCCGCCGCCGCGTCCCCTTTAAATGCCGGGGAGCCGGAGCTCGAGCCGCGGCGGGCGCTGCGGCAGCCGCAGCACCCGGGCCCACCGCAGTCCCCGCACGTCACAAGCGCCCAGCCAATCACCGCGGCGCCGGCGCACATCAAAGGGGCGGGCTCCCCGCAGGCCACGCCTCCCGGCTTTCCCCCGAGGCCGCACGGGCGTCGGTGGGACTGGGCGGGCTGGACCGGTGGAGCGTGGCGCGTCCCGTCCGAGGAGCGTGGGTGCGGGGCACCCTCTGCGTGCGCGTGGCACGTGCGTGAGTCGCTGTCACACTGCCCGCCTCCTGCCGGGCTCGGGGTGGGGAATCTGCACGCAGTCCCTCCCTCCACCGGCCGCCGGTCCGCCCTGTCGCGGAGCTCTGCGGGACGTGCTTGGTGGCCGGAACCGCAGAGCAAGCAGCACGCGGTCCACGTGCGCCGAACTCGGTGTCCTCTGTCCTTCCCGGAGGAGCCACGGCATCCCGCCGAGTCCTCGGTACCCTGTCCCCAGATTACCGGGTACTCGTGCTTGCTGGCGGAGGGGTTCTGCCACCCAGCCCCGCGTAAATACGGAGTTGGAGACCCAACACTGCATAGCGGTGCAGATAAAAACCCCCGCTTACTCCTAAGTCACGAGAGTGCGTTCCCGTCCCCATCCTGCTATTGCCCTCTGGGGAGCTTTCCCATCCTTCCCAGCCCTCAGGTGAGGACGATCCAGAGAGAAGAGGTGAAACCTGGATTTCCCGAGCCCGTCCTACGTGAACCCACGAGAAACTATTTGCCCAAGAATTCAAACACCTCACTTGAGCCATAAAACAGGCTCTGTGGGTGAGAAGTAGGTGCACCCAGACCTTCCTAATTCCCCCTGCTCCTGCAGCAAAGCCAGTCAACAAATTTCGGTGAACTCTGTGCAGGACAGGTTGGATACCTGAATACTAGCACTCCGTGCTTCCACCGGTACAACAGCAGCTAGGCAGAAAAGTTGCCAACCTGATCTACCACTCCCGACCTTCAAACCCTGATGATGACTTCTCCATTGTCCCTGCTCCCTAAACCGCCAAGCACCCCTTCACCTTCTCTATCCCTGATGCTTGCTGAGGTCATTGGACAACTAGCAGGTACCACTGTATTCCTTCCACCTTACCTTGCCAGTTCTTGTGGGTTTTTTGTTGTTGTTGTTGTTGGCTGGATTTGAGACAGGGTTTCTCTGTAGCTTTGGCTATCCTGGAACTAATCTGTAGACCAGGCTGGTCTTGAACTCACAGAGATCCACCTGCCTCTGCCTTCCAAGGGTTTAAAGGCATATGCCACTCCACCTGGTTTTGGGCTTTTTTTTATTTTGAGTCAGGATCTCTCATATCTTGTGCTGACCTCACCTACTTATTCTAGGCCTGGCCCCGAACTCCCAATCCTCCTGCCTCCACTTCTTTGCTGGATTAAAGGCCTGAGTCACTACACCTTGCAATCCTTCCTCTTGCAGAAGCAGTTTCAGCCCCACACTCTGCCCAAGACTGGTTGGTTCTCTGCACGGCAGTGCCCCTACCCTTTGACATTTTCTTGGAGCCCAGGCTAGTCTGAAACTTGCTATAGAGTCCAGAGTGACCTTCAACGCCTGATCTCCTGCCTCCACTTCCTGAGTGTTGGGATTTAAAGGCATGTGGTACTATACCAGTCCCGCGTGTACTCACAGATCAGTAGGTAGGTGCTGGAAAGATCTGAACGTGTTGAGCCACAATCCAATCCAAGATGGTGCCAGTCGGGCCTATGAGGAAATCAAGGCATGATGGAGTAACTGAGCTTGCTCAGGGCCACGCTGTTGAGAGATGATAGTGCTAGGGTCCCAAGCTGCCTTAGCCGTAGCCTCTTCTCTCCTGGTGTCAGTCACCCTTCCTCTCTTTTAAGTTCTCGCTCTGTATCAGTTTCACTGTGGGACTTGGGTCACTGACCTGGCAGCGAACTTGTGGAGTGGAGAGTCATCTGAGTTGACAGAGCTTGCTCAAGTCTCTGGTGACCCTTGACTCAGGTGGCTAGAGTCTCCACCAGGTCCTCACGCCGAAGTTGAGTCACTGGCCCAAGGTTCCAGTGGTAGAGCCAAGAAGCCAGGACTCCAAGGTCACAACCTGTTCTTCAGGTAACCTCGTGGAAGGGGCGAAGGTAACAGGGAGGAAGGGACAGTTCAGTTTATAGGACCCACCTGGGAGAAGAAAACCACTAATCTTTCCAGGAACCTGCTGGGTGTTGGTCGGCTGGGTGTTGGTTGTTAGAGTTTCCAGTTTTACAGAGGCAGAAGCCTGGGGACATTAAGAAAGTGCCTTGCCTGAGGGCACTATGTGCTCAGCTGTAATTCTGCAATGCCGGTGAATGAGGAAAAAGATGGATGGGACCCCTCAGGGACCTGGGGGCAGGTGATGGTGGGCTTAGGTGGGAGGTGTGACCAAGTGTGTCTCATTCAGGCATTTCAACAGTAAAGCAGTTGTGACCAGGACCGAAAGCCTCCCTTCCTAGCCCCCATAGTCAAGTCGGGACAATGTGGCTCATTCTGAAATTATCTGCTCTTCCTTCCCACAGCAGTCCCTCTGTGCCACTAGCTGCTCCCAATTTACACATGACAAAATATGTCACTTGCCCCAAGTCACAGAGCTGGGAAGTGGCCAAAGACAAGATTGAAACCTGAAGGTTTTATTACACATTTATGTTTTCATTCAGGTGATTCTCACTGTGTAGTCGAGGTGGCCTGGAATTCCCAGTCCTTGCCAAGGCCAGCTGGGAGCCAAGTCACCCCCCCCCACCCCCGCCTCCACACACACACACTGTGGACAGGATTTCATGGAGCTTAGGCTAGCCTTAAACATACTATGTAGCTGAGTATGACCTCCTCTCCCCGCCTCCCCCACTTGAGTGTTAGCATGGCTCTGTGGCCTGCCACACCGGGCTATGTAGTAGTGGGGGTGGAATCCAGGGCTTTGTGTATGTTAAGTAACCAACCCCTCTTCCAACCGAGCCACATGCCCTGCTCTCATTTTTTGATTTATTTTTATTTTATGCGCATTGGTGTTTTGTCTACATGTATCGCCCCATACTGGAGTTATAGACAGTTGTAAGCTACATGTGGGTGCCGGGAATTGAACTCTGGTCCTCTGGAGGAGCACCCAGTGCTCTTAACTGCTGAGACATCTCTCCAACTGCATTCTTAGAAGGAAGTGCTCTCTTCTGGCACAAGAAAAACATACCGGCCCTAGAGATAGGGAGATGAAGAGAGGCTCAATGTGTTCTTTTTCTTTTTGTTGTTTTTCTGAGACAGGGTCTTACTAGGTATCCCTGGCTGGCCTGGAACCCAGCCTTACATTCTTTTTGTCTTTCTCTTCTCTCTGTCTCTCTCTCCCTCCCTCTCCCCCTCTGTGTGTGTAGAGTCCAGGGTCTCTTGTAGGCTAAGCCAGATTTCGACTCACTGTTCAGTTGAGACTCACCTAGGCCTCATGTTGGAACAACAGCACTAAAGTCTGGCAGGAGGCTCATGTTCTTGAATAAAACACTTCCTTTTCTAAGCACACTGGGCCTACTAGTTTTGTTGTTTGTTCGCTTTTTTTTTTTTTTTTTTTTTTTTTTTTTTTGAGGCAGAGTTTTTCTATATAGCCCTGGCTGTCTTGGAACTCTCTATAGACCAGGCTGGTCTCAAACCAAAACAACAAAAACCTTAGTGCTGAAGCCAGGTGTGGTGGTGGTGATATAATTATTCCTATTATGCTGGAGCTGGAAGCAGGAAGATCAGGAGTTCAATAATAGCCTTGGCCATAGGAGACCATGTTTCAAAGGAAAAAAGAAATCATACAAGGGCTGAGGAGATTGTTCAGTGGTTAAGAACGTGTGGTGGAGCCTGATGGTGGTGGCGCACACCTTTAATTCCAGCACTCGGGAGGCAGAGGTAGAACTCTGTGAGTTCAAGGACAGCCTGGTCTACAGAGTAGGTTCCAGGACAGCCAGGACTGTTTCACAGAGATACAGTCTTGGGGGGGAAAAAAGCCTTGCCTGCTTCTTTCTCCAAGCTAGGTGAAGTTCATAGGGTGTGGTGGTTTTAATGTGAATGCTCCCATAGGCTCATTTGTTTGAATGCTTGGTCACAGTTGGTGAAACTGTTTGGTAAGTATTAGGAGGTGTGGCCTTGTTGGAGAAAGTGGGGGTGGACTTAAAGGTTTCAAAACCCCATGCCAGACCCAGTCAGTCTCTCTCTCTCTCTCTCTCTCTCTCTCTCTCTCTCTCTCTCTCTCTCTCTCTCTCTCTCTCTCCCCCTCCCCCTTCTTTGTCTGCCATGTATTTGTGGATCGAGATATAAGCTCTCAACCACTGGTCCAGCATCATGCCTGCCTGCCTGCTGCCAGGCTTTCCACCACAATAGTCATAGATGGGCTCACCCTCTGAAACAGTAAACAAACCCCAATTAAATGTCACTCCATGTCAGAGCCTTGCAAACACATGCTATCAGGGAGCTGCATGGGGCGTCCCCAGGGAATGAATACACACAACTGTGCATCATGGCTCCGTCTGGAGGTGGGTGGAGCCTGCACTGTGGACTTGTTTACATCTGTATGTATTTTCATCTGCACAATAGACCAGTGTGTTTAGGAATGTGCCCACAATCACAGTTTGCTGGCTGGGGGTGGGGGTGGCTGGGAGAAAGCTGGGTGGTTTAAGGTCCTTCTGGGATAAGTTAATGGTCAAGGCTCCTAAGACCCCAAGAAAACTAAAGAGTAAACTACACATGATGATGCTAAAATGCCTGTCTATACTCTTTTAAATTTAATTTATTTATCTATTAGACAAAGTCTTAAGTAGCCCCAGCTGACGTCAAATTCTCTGTGCCGCCCAGACTTTGACCCCTCATTCTCCTGCCTTGGCCTTCTGAATCCTGGGGTTACAGACCATGAGTTACAGTGACAGCACCTATTTTTCATTCTCTCTCTACAGCTGTTTCCTGGGAACCCTGGACATGCAGGGATATGTCGGCGACAATGGTGCCAGTCTCCAAGGGGCCCTGACATGCTCCCCTCCTGATGTCCATTCCACCATGAAGTGAAGGGCCATCACCTCCAAGGCTGAGTTACAAGGCTCTGGCTCTAGGGCAAGCAGCTGCTGGGTTGAAGCAGCCCTGAGAGAAGCCCCAGGAGAAGGAACCAAGCCCTGGCCAGAGAGAGCCATGGTCTGCGGCTCCCTCATGAATGAGCATGGACATGACTGTAGCAGCAGGCCCTTGTTGGTTCCTGGCAGCTCCATAGCTTCTCTCTGACTCCGCCTCCTTCCTCCCAGCATTCAGTTTAGTTTTCCCGGCCTAGCTCTGTTCCCCTATAGCTCTGCTATAGGCCCAAAGCAGTTCCTTTATTAACCAATGGTATTCACAGCATACAGAGGGGAATCCCACATCCCATGACTCTACCCAAGAGGACCACAATCCTAAGGGGCTCCTGCACACACAATCTTAGGAGATAAATACTTGCTGGTGTGAGCTGCTAAGACTGGGGCCAATTTGTCACACAATAGTAGAAAACTACATCAGAGTTCCATCTTAACCAAACTGACATAGAGTTCTTAGCAGGAAAGGAGGTAGACCGCACGCAATGAATGAATGCTCACCCCCAAGGTCAGCCTGGTGTGCCAGGCAGCAGCAAGCACCGTGGAAAAGACCCTGGTAGAGAAGTAGGGAAGGAAGGAGGAATGGAGAGTCCATTTAAATGGGGTGATTAATAGGGGTGTGGTGGTGCATGCCTGTGATCCTGACACTCATCAGGCAGATGAAATAAGATTACAGGTAAAGGCTAGCCTGGGCTATGTATGTGAGGCCTGTCTCACTCAAACACACGTGTGCACATGCACACATACACTCACATGGGTATGTGTGTGACAATTAAGTGGGCTGATCGAGGAAGGCCTGACTTAAAAGGAAACATTTAAACAAACATCTGGAGCCAGCCAGATAGCTCATCCAGAGCTTGCTCCATAGTAGTCCCATGTCTCAGTGTTCCTGTTGCTGTGAAGAGACACCATGACCACAGCAACTCTTGTAAAGGAAAGCATTTAATTGGGTGGCTCACTTAGAGTTCAGAGGTTCAGTCCATCATCATCATGGACGGACATGGCGGCATGTATACTGACATGGTGCTGGAGTTGGAGCTGAGAGCGGAGAAGCAGCTACACCTCGATCATGCAGGCAACAGGAAGTGGTCTGAGACACTGGGCATAGCTTGAGCATAGGAGGCCTCAAAGCCCACCCCCACAGTGACACACTTTCTCCAACAAGGCCACACCACCTCCTAACAGTGCCACTCCCTCTGAGCTTATGGGGGCCAATTACATTTAAACTACCACAGCCTGCCTTTGTAAATTCAGTTCCTGGAACCCATAGAGGAAGGAGAGGACTGACCCCTGAGAGTTATCCTCTGACCTCTGCGTGTGGCACCATAGCAGAGTGCCTGCACTCCCACAACATATAACACACTACACGTGCACACTGATATATAAATATATTAATAAATACCGGAAAGGATAGAGTGGCTGATAACTGAAATCAGGGGGGATGCCAGCGTTGTGACACACACCTGGAGTCCTGGCCTCTCAGGAGCTGAGGCTGGGGATCCCTAAGCCTAGCTGTTTTGGGGCCACATAAAAGACCCTGTCAGATGGAAAGAACAAGGAAAAAGGGGGAAAGTAAGGGGGAAAAGGAAGGAGGGGAGGAGGGAAGAATGGAGGGGTTAGGAGAAGAACATGCTGGTGTTAGAAACAGCAAGTGCTTGGGTCCCGAGGTGCAGACATGGCTGAGTCACATGACTCTTCTGACCTTATATATTTTGCCACCAAGTTTATTGTCCCTGCTGGGCTTAGCTCTGGTCACTTCCAGAAGTGGGAGTAGGTGGGGTGTGGAGGTCTCGTTGCTCTTGTGAGGTCCCCCTAAAAGGCTGAGGGTTTACTCCTTGGCTCCTTGACTTTGTCCCTAGGAGCGGGTCTCACGATCTCCAGAGATGCAAGCTGCTGCAGGACCCTGTCTTCCCAGCAGGTCTGGAACCCATTCAGGGTAAGCTGCAGTAGGACATGAAGCAAATGTGGTGTGGGCTAGGAAATCTACAAGGTCAGAGCCCTCCAATAATCTACAGGGACAACATGCACAACAGCCCAACCATAACCTGGTGACTGCCTCACCCTGAGGATGCCTACCTCTCCATAGCATCTCCCCAGAAACCCCAGGGTTCCCTTGAACAAGTCCACGGCCAGGGTAGCTCTGTTTGGCAGGTGTAGATGGACAGAGCGTGTGACGAACCTGCAGTTAACACTTCAAGGGCAAAGGGACAGAACAACACTGAGGATGGAGGAGGCCGGAGGTGGACACTAGGGATGTAGTCCAGTTGGTAAGTCATAGGTTTAGGGCCCTGGGATCAACGATCAGCACCAGCCACATAAACTGTGGATAGTGGTACACACCTGTAACCCCAGCACTCAAGCAGATGCAGGGGGATCTGAAGTTTAAGGTCACCATGCTTTTCATGGCAAAGCAAATTCGAGGCTAGCCTGAGCGAAATGAGACCTTATGTCATGAAAGAAACAGGACGGAATATAAACACTGAAGCCCAGGCTTTCCTAGAAAATGGAGGGTACAAAGTGACCAAGTACCACCCCAACCTCCCATCCCTAAGGACCTCCCAAGAGACCCACACATCCCAGAGTGGCCAGAGGAACCATTCATTTATTCATTTATATATATTCTTTCAAGGCAAGTGCTAGGGAAACAAACTAAACACAAAGGAAGAACCATTGTGTGAGGCTCTTAGTTGCTCGGGAAGACAACCAGGGCCCAGACAAGGCCACTGTGCCTCTGGAGAACCTAGAAGGGTTGCCCATCCCAGGTCTGGATGGATGGGTGTATGCACTGTGATGCCTGGGAAGGCTTCTGTGAGAAGTAGCTTCTAAGCTGTGACCCAAAGAATAAGTGGGAGGAGGGCTGAGGAGAGGGAGAGCTTGAGAAAGGTTGTGAGGTGGCAGAGAACACACACACACACACACACACACACACACACACACACTTTTCATGCCTCCATGGCTGAGTAAGTCGCATCTAGAATATGGCCAGGATGAATGACCCCATTCCTAGGGCGTGTGTGTGTGTGTGTGTGCTAGGGGGGGGGGGTAGGTAATAACAGGCTATCCGTTGCTCTGCACCCCACCCAGCCCGGCAGACTTCAGGGTAGACTTTGAGGATACTATCCCTGTGTCTTGTGGGTAAGGGCTCCCTGTCACTGCTGTCCACTCCCTGGGATCGTCCCAGGGTGGCCGGCCTCCTCCCAGAACCCTAGCGTCCAAGATAACAGGGTAGCTTAGGAGCTGTTTATGAAAGGCCAGTTAGCTGGGGATGGGCAGAGCCCTTGGGAGCTGTGACTGCTGCCACAGATAGCAAATAGGGTGGGGAAGCGTGTGTAAATTACAGCTCCCAGAATAGAGGGGCCCCGCAGGGAGTGGCGGGGCCTCCTACCAAGGAAGCCCTGGCAGCTTGCCTAGCTTGTCTGGGCTCCAGGCACTGCTGGAGGCTTAGTCCAGCGACCACATGACGGACTTGTGGGGTGTCTGAAGTGTGCTGTCCACTCTGTCCAGCCAGCCCATCGCAGGGAGCGAGACCTGCCTGGTGTGAGCTTCTAAGAGGGGGATGAGAGGCAGGAGATGGACAGTTGAGGATGAGCGCCGGATAACATCTTGCTTACCCCTGGAGAGGAGGCGATTTTGCCTTAAATGTCCCTGGGGATACTTCATATGAGTGTGAGATCCTCTAAAAATAACAGGAATGACAGGCAGACTAATAGCAGCCGAGTGTCAGGTCGTTCCAAGCAGTAGCACGCATTGCTTCCGTTCACCCGCATGGTGAACTGAAGTATTATCCTGACTGATGTGAGCATTCTTATCCTCATTTACAAACCTGGAAACCGAGGCTCTAGAAGTCACAAAATGAATCAGGTGACCTAGGGCTGGTAACGCAGACCTGAACCCAGGTGTGACAGCCGTTTGCCATTGCCAGTCTGTTTTTCAGCTATCCCAGAGGGTCATGGTCATGCCCTCACGTGGACGGGCTGTGGTGGACAGAATGAGAACGGACCCCATGGGCTCATCTAGTGGAATGCTTGGTCACCAGGGAGAACAGTTTGAGAGGATTAGAAGGATTAGGAGGTGTGGCCTTGGCGAAGGAAGTGTGCCACTGGGGGTGGGCTTTGAGGTTTCATAAGCCTGCGCCAGCCCCAGAGTCTTCCTGCCCGCTGCCTGTGGGTGGGTCAGGATGTAGTTCCACTGCTCCACTGCTGTGTGAGTAGCCACGCTTCCCGCCACGATGATAATGGGCTAACCCTCTGAACCTGCAAGCAAGCCCCCAATTAAATGCTTTCTTTTGTAACAGTTCCTGTGGTCACGGTGTCTCTTCACAGCATTAGAACAATGACTAAGCTGTTGGCCCTCCAGAGCTGTGGCCACACCAGAACACAGCAAGTTCTGGAGGGCTCCAAGTCTGAACAGGAATCTAAGCCTCGTGTCCTATCCAGTCCAAGCTTGTTTCCCCACTGTAGACCGGGGAAATTGTGGGTCTGCATAGGATCCTCTGGGAGTATGATATCATGCACATGTGAACTTGTTTGTTTGAGACAGGGTCTCATGTAGCTCAGGCTAGCTTCACATTTATGACATAGCCAAGGATAACCTTGAACTCTCAGTCCTTCTGCCTGTACCTCAGAGTGCTGGATTACTGGTGTCAACCACTACACCTGGTTGATGCAGTACTGGGGCTTGACCCAAAAGACTTCGTGCCTGCTGGGTAAGTCCTGTGCCAACCGAGCCACACCCTTAGCCAAAGAGCTGGAGTCTTTGGAAGTGGTGTATGCACCAGAGATCTCCACAATGCGATTTACGTGGAAGCTAAGTAGTTTACACGTCGTTTGTGTCGTCTGCTTGTATGTCTGTACTGCATACCACACGTGCCCCTGATGCCTGTGGCGATCAGAAGAGGACATCAGGTCCCCCAGAACTAGAGTTACAGATGGTTGTGAGCTGCTATATTGGTGCTGGGAATCAAACCCAGGTCCTCTGGGAGAGCAGTCAGTGCTCTTAACTGTAGACCCCTCTCTCTGTCCAGGGAAGTTGAATATTAAAAGGGGCAGTGATGCCAAGCTTACCAGGGGAGCTCACCTACATCCCCAAGCAGCATCTTCTTCGAAATGAGGAATTTTTGCCTTTGTTTAAAATCCTTTTAAACATTTTTATTATGTTTATATATTTCATGTGTGTGTGTGTGTGTGTGTGTGTGTGTGTGTGTGTGTGTGTGTGCAAATGGACTATGGTGCACAGTATCTGTGCAGGAGTTGGTTCACTCCTACTATGTGAGTCCCAGGGACTGAACTCAGGTTGTCTCGGTTTGGCAGCAAGCACCTTTAACCACTAAAGCATCTTAAGCCTCCTTCCATTGTTTCTGGGAGATATTTGGTTTTCATCCAAGGGGTCCTTTCAAAGCAGGGTACACACCCATTTTCATTCTCTTCGAGGTTTTTCTGCTTTCAAACTGACTTTCTACAGTTGCTTGTAGCCAAGCTGCCGGCTTTCAGCTGAGGCTGGGGAGCCCATCTGGGGAGCCCCACATTCCCTGCTTTGGTTGTTTCCTAGGCTGGAGGCCTCCCATCTGCAGACTGGGCCCCGGGTGCCCCTTTATCCAGGCTGCTGGTGGCTTTAGCGCCTCCTGGCCTCCCACACGTATTTCTTAATGTCATAGATGAGTCGCTCCACTTCCCCTAGGGATGTGCTACAAGAAACCCTAGGGGCTGGAACTTGCTGATTCATCTGGGGAGCCAAGGGCAGGTTAAGGGCACAGAGCCTGGAAGTGGGAGGGAACACCAGGCTCGAAGCTTTACAGACACTGGGTATCGACAGCGACAGCGGCTGGGTTCTCTCTAATCCTCAGCTTGGTATCTACAGTGGTTGGTGTCAGCAGAGGACAGGGACCACACCCTCTACCTGCTCCCCAGGAGCAGTACTCCCTTTTCTGCAGCAGGACCTCCCTTCCCCCAGGTTCCCTTTCAGCGCCCTTTCAGGTGAGGTGAGGAGCTGTTTCCACCTGGCACCTGACACCATCCTGTTGAGATTTTGTTGTGCTGTTGTAACTGCCCGAGGCCAGTAAAATACACCAGAATCGCTGCCTTCCGGAGACCAAGTCGCTGGATAGAGAGTGCTCGGGAAGTCTTTGGAGGGCTGTTAAGGGAGGTCACTCGGGTTCTTTCATCGCAAGCACCACGTGAACCAGCTGTGCCGGGTTCTGCTCCAGACGCCAGGGAGCTCGGGTCCAAAGGGAGGGACCAGCAGTAGCAAAGTGCGTAGATACCGTGTGAGCACAGACACCCTGGGAAACGTGGAACAACCCCGGTCACTGGGAGAGATACTATCTATTGGGAAGTAGAAGAGCCCACACGGACTGGATGCTGAGCTCAGTTAGGGGAGAAGTGGGAGGCCACCTGTAAGGAAGTGGCTTCCTGCCAAAGAAACTGCCAGGACTAAGGCAGGAACCTTCTTAGGTGTTCCAAGAGCCACAGGGACCCCGCCGCAGAGTGTGGGCAGCCATGGGACCACTGGAAGGAGAGAGTTTTCACTTAGAGGGAAACAGATTTGATGGGTGACAGATGGAAAGTTTTGGCGTGAGATCATTGTGAACTCTTCCAGTTTGCGCCTCAAACCTCACTGGGGTAAGGGCTTAGACTCCAGTCTGAGGCCCTGTGGCCTTCATGCTAGAGAGGCTGGGTCACACCGTCCCTGCCCACTCTGCTCATCTCCCCGAGCCTCTTTCCTGGTGCCCTCTTCTCGCCTGCAGGGAGACTTGCAGGCACTTCTTCCCGGTGAAGAGTGGGGGAAGGGAGGTGCAGTGAGGACCCTTATTCACCCTGCTCACTGCAACAGAATAGACTCTTCTCTGCTTTATTTTACACATGTGTTGTGTGTTACCACGTCAAATCTATTTGGAGAAAGGTTTTATTATAAGGACACACAGGAACGCATTCACACACGCGGGATCTGTGCAACACTGGGTGAAATCCTGTCAGCAACTTGTGTTCTAGTGTAACCCCGCTTGGTGGGTCAGCTATTCAGGGTCCCCTGAAGGGGCGCTACCTGGAAGACATGGGCTGAAGAGAGGAACGAGATCAAGCAAGATTCTATTGTCAAGGTCTCGTTTATTGGGGTGAAGGTTACAGCTTATATAGCCCTTGAAAGAGGAACATGAGGGGCTGGAGAGATGGCTCAGTGGTTAAGAGTACTGTCTGTTCTTCTAGAGGTCCTGAGTTCAATTCCCAGCAACCACATGGTGGCTCACAACCATCTGTATTGAGATCTGGTGACCTCTTCTGGCGTGCGGGCATACGTGGAGGCAGAATGTTGTATACATAATAAATAAATCTTAAAAAAAAAAAAAGAAAGAGGAACTTGACATGGGGTGGGGATAGGAGTAGGAACTTTGCTGGGGTAACAGAAGGTCATCAGTCAGCACCTGGTGTAAGCCGAAACATGTGATCCATTAACATTTTTCAAGATAGTTGGAATAAGGGGCGGGTTCTCCGTAAACATCCTTAGGGCAATGACCTCTGCTATCCTTTAGGACAATGGTCCCTGACATTCTAGAACACAAATGATTATGTTGGCTTCAGTCTCCTCAAGTAGAAATAGGGACCTCCAGGGATTTCTCTAATTCTTCAGAGAAGTCTCCGCTCTAGTGTTTGTGATATGGCTGTTTTTGACTCTGGAGTTCTGTGAACCAAATCTTTAAAATATTGCTTAAGAAATCTCTAGCTAGGCAGTGATGGTGCACGCCTTTAATCCCAGCACTTGGGAGGCAGAGGCAGGTTGATCTCTGTGAGTTCAAGGCCGGCCTGGTGTACAGAGCAAGTTCCAGGACAGGCTCCATAGCTACAGAGAAACCCTGTCTCAAAAAACAAAAGCAAAGCAAAACAAAAAGTCTCTAGCAGGGCAGTGGTGGTATAAACCTTTAATCCCAGTACTTGGGAACCAGAGCCAGGTGGATCTCTGTGAGTTTAAGGTTAGCCTGCTCTACAGAGTGAGTTCCAGGACAGTCAGAGCTACACAGAGAAACCCTGACTCAAAATCAAATCAAAACAAAAACTGAAGAGAAAAAAAAGGGAAAAAAGAAGGAAATCTCTAAAAACAGGGCCAGAGAGATGGCCCAAGAGATAAAGGTACTTGTTACCAAACCTGCAATCCCTAGGACCCACAGGATGAGAGAGAACAGACTTCCAGAAGTTGTCAAATGACCTACACAAGCATGCTGTGGCATATGTGCGCACACACACATGCTCTCTCTCTCTCTCTCTCTCTCTCTCTCTCTCTCTCTCTCACACACACACACACACACACACACACACACGAAATGATGTAATTTTTTTTGAGACAGGGTCTCTCTTTGTAGCCCTGGCTGTCCTGGAACTCACTCCATAGATCAGGCTGGCCTTAAACTCAGAGATCCACCTGCCTCTACCTCCCAAGTGCTGGGATTAAAGGCATGTGCCACCACCACCCAGCATAAATGCAATTTAAAAAAAATTTCTCAACCCTGTCTCGAAAAACCAAAAAAAAAAAAAAAAATTCTCTTCAGCTCAATAAGCACCTTTCCCCCTCCCCCCAAGACAGGGTTTCTCTGTAACTTTGGAGCCTGTCCTGGAACTCTCTCTGTAGACCAGACTGGCCTGGAACTCACAGAAATCTGCCTGTCTCTGCCTCCCGAGAGCTGGGATTGAAAGCGTGTGCCACCACCGTTCATAAATGTAATTTTTAAAAACTTTATTTAATGTTATGAATGAGTGCTCTGCATGTGCACCTGCGTGCTGGAAAAAGGCTTCAGATCCTGTTGTAGATGTCGTGAGCCACCATGTGGGTTCTGGGAATTGAACCCAGGACCTCTGGAAGAGCAGCCAGTGCTCTCAACCCCTGAGCCATCTCTCCAGCCCCTCATAAATGTAATCTTTAAACTTAAAAAAAAAAAAAAAACAACAGCAACAACCAAGAGGCTGAAGTGAGGGGTTAACTTTGATTATCCTTTCTACCGTCAGGGTTTCCTCTCTTGTATCTCAATTTTTGCCAATATTCAAGATAGGAATTTAGGGCTGGGGAGCTAGATGAACAGTTAAGAACCCTGCCCTTCTTCTATAGGACCCTGATTTGGCTCCCAGCACCCACACTGGGCCGTTAGCACCTGCCTGTGATTCCAGCTCCAGGGGATCTGGCGCCCTCCTCTGGCCTCCTCAGGCAATATGCACAAACGTGCACAGGCATAAACACAGAAAAGAAGCAAACCCTTAAAAGTGTAAATTTATGTCAATAATACATTTGACACTTTAAATAGATAGTTTTGGACTGACTGGATGGCTCAGCAGGTAAGGGCACTTGTCACCCAGCCCAGTGACCCAAGTTCAATTCCAGGGACTTGTACGGTAGAAGGAGAGAACTAACTCCCGAAAATTGTCCTCCGACTTCCATGTGCACACTGGTGCGTGCCATTTAGCAGGCACAGCTGCTGCTGCTGCTGCTGCTGCTGCTGCTGCTGCTGCTGCTCCTCCTCCTCCTCCTTTTGTTGTTTTTCTTTAAGACAAGGTTTCTCTATAGCCTTAGAGCCTTTCCTGGAACTAGCACTTGTAGACCAGGCTGGCCTCAAACTCACAGAGATCCGCCTGCCTCTGCCTCCTGAGTGCTGGGATTAAAGGTGTGCACCACCACCACCCGGCTAGCAGGCACAGCTTCTTGCTTATTTAAATAAGGTATCAAGTAGTCCTGATTGGCCTCAGATTAGATATGTAATAGAGAACTCCTGATCCTCCGACCTCCACCACCCAAGTTCTGGGATTTGTGGGTATACACCATTATGTCTGGTTTATACAGATTGAACCCAGAGCCTCACACAAGCTAGCAAACGCTCTGCCAGTGAAGCTCCATTCCAGGCCTCAGTTTTAATTTTATTTCACATTTCACTTTTATTTCTTGATTCAGAGTCTCTTTGTGTAGCTCTGGCTGTCCTGGAGCTTGCTCTGTAGACCAGGTTGGCCTCAAACACAGAGATCCAGCATCCTCTGCCTCCTAAGTGCTGGATTAAATTAAGGCATCTCTGTGCCCAGCACCTCTGTCTCAGTTGTTAAAATTTTGTTAAATTGGTTGGTCTTACTATCTAGCCTAGTCTGACCTGAAACTTACTATGTAACTCAGGCTGACCTCAAACTCATAGCAATCCTCCTGCCCCAAACGCTAGAGTGCAGGGATTATAGGTGTGCACTCTGGCACTGACCTTATTTGAAACATGTACAGCTTTGTCCCTGTCCAAATGCTCGGCTCCCAGATGAGTGCTTTATTTACTTATTTATTTTTAACCTCTGCACACAGAGAGAAGTTGAAATACAGAAGAGCCGGTGAGCCTGCTCCTAAGACACGCCCTGAGCCATGCAGAGACACCCCGCTACTCAAGGAGAAGAAGCCGGGGCTGTCATCCAGTTGTCCCCTCTTACATTGTGCTACCTATCAGACCCAAGCCATTGTTTCTGATCATTGTTCCTAACAAATTAGGAAGAAGAAAGAACCAGGATTTCAAATGGCTGTGGCAAGAGGCAATGAAGGAGGAACTGAGAGAGTCTGCTGCCCACAAGCTTCAGGAAACAGGATTCTACTATCCATCCCCTCCCCCCCCCCCACAAGTTACTCACAGAAGGCCCCACCCCTGTGACTCACAGGGTTTTTCATGTGGTTGATAAACCTGGTCTTTTTCTGGGCAGGGGGAGTGGGGAGTGGAATATGATCTCACTTTGTAGCCCTGGCTAGCCTGGGGACTAACTTTGTAGACCAGGCTGGCCTCAAACTCACTCACAGAGATCCACCTGCCTCTGCTTCCCAAATGCTGGGATTAAAGGTGTGCGCCGCCAAGACTCACTTTTTTTTTCTCTTTTTAATCTTATTTTTTGGTCATTGTTGACAGAGAAGTGATGTCCCAAGGTCCCTTTATCCTTCATTAATTGCCTTTTATGAAGTTGGGCTTTGTGGTGCAGGCTTGTAACGATAGCTGTTCAGAAAACCAAGGCAAAAGGACAGGAAGTCTGAGGTTGGTCTGGGAAATGTAGTGGTGAGACTCTGTCCCCCCCCCCCCCGAAAATGTGAAAGCACATAGGTTGTCCTCCCAGAGGTCCAGAGTTCAATTCCCAGCACCCACATGTGGGCTCACAAGCATCTGTAATGAGATCTGGCGCCCTCTTCTGGCCGGCAGGTGTACATACAGGCAGAATAGTGCCTACATAATAAATAAACAAATCTTTAAAAAAAAATGTGAAAATCCAAAACAGAACAAAAGCAATTTGAATCCCAGCAGAGGCAGGCAAATCTCTGAGTTTGAGGCCAACCTGATCTACAGAGCTAGTTCTGGGATAGTCAGGGCTAACCAGAGAAACTGGTTCTAGAAAAAACAACGTACGTGCGCGCGCTTGCACACACACACACACACACACACACACACACACACATTACTCTTCCAGAGGACCTGGGTTCTAGTCCCAGCACCCACATAGCAGCTCACAATCTTCTGTAACTGTAGTTCTAGGGGATCTGATACCCTCTTCTGGTCTCCACAGACCCAGATGTACACAGACACACATGCAAACAAAGTCCATACATGTTGGGTGTGGTGGCACACTCCTTTAATTCCAGGACTTTAATCCCATCTCTGTGAGTTCGAAACCAGCCTGGTCTATAGAATGAATTCTAGGACAGTCAGAGAGAGAAACATAGTGAGTGAGATCCTGTCTCAAAAGTCAAAAGGCAAACAACAAGTTCATGCATATAAAATAAAATATTAAAATAAAAAAATACAAAAAGCACTGGGGAGACAGCTCGGGTGTAAAGTACTTGCCTTGCATGGAAAAAAAACCCTAGGTTCGGTCTCCAGCATCCACAAAATCTTTGTGTGTGTGCTCATGTATGTGTGTGTAGGTTCACACGTGGGAGTAGGGACATGGGCACACTGCACATGTAGACCAAAGGACAATCTCTGGTGGGGGTCCTCAGGTGTCCACTGTTTGTAGTATTTATTTATCTATCGTTTTTTAGATTGTTTATTTTATTTTATGCATATGAGTGTTTTGCTTGCAAGTATGTATGTTACTACGAGGTCAGAAGATCGCTTCGAATCCCCTGGAACTGGAGTAAGACGTGGTTGTGAGCTGTCTCGTGGGAGCTGGGAACCAAACCCAGGTCCTCTGCAAGGCCAGCAGGTACCCTTAACCTCTGAGCCATCTATCCAGACCCTTATTTGTCGTTTTGATACAGGCTCTCCCCCTGGCCGGAACTCACTAAGAATGCTAGGCTGGGGCTGGAGAGATGGCTCAACAGTTAAGGGCACTGACTGTTCTTTCCAGGGGACTGGGTTCAATTCCTAGCACCTACATGGCAGCCCTCAACTGTCTGTAACTCCAGTTCCAGGAGACCCAGCACCATCACACAGACATGCATACCGACAAAACACCAGTGCACATAAAAAATAAATTATTTAAAAAAACATAGCCAGGTAGCTGGGCAGTAGTGACACACACATTTAATCCCAGCACTTGGGAGGTAGAAGGCTAGGCAGCCTGCTAAACCTGCTTGTCCCAGAGATCCACCTGTCTCCACCTCACCAGGACAGGGATCACACGTATTAGCTGGGCATAGTGGTGCAGGCCTTTAATCCCAGGACTCTGGAGGCAGAGGGTGGCAGATCTCTGTGAGCTGTGGGTTAGTTTAGCAAATTTCAGGCCAGCAAGGGCTATATAGTGAAACCCTGTCTAAAAAAAGAAAAAAAAAAAAAGATTGATTTCATTGCTAACAGCCTCATGGTGGCTTACAACTGCCTGTAATTCCAGCTCAGAGAATCTAACATGTCCTCTGGTCTCTCAAGCTCTTGCACGCAGGGCACGGTGCACATACCCACACTCAGGCACGTGAACACACACACAAGAAAATTAAAAAAACTTTTTAAAGAAAAAAAGCACATATGTATATCCCCCCTCTCCCCTCTCTCTCTCTCTCTCTCTCTCTCTCTCTCTCTCTCTCTCTCTCTCTCTCTCCATGCTTGTCTTTTTTACATTGGTTTGGGACACAAGCTCTTTACAGACCGAGCCCTTTCCCAGCCCCCAAATCTTTTCTTGTGTCTTCATGCACACAGTGGACATATTATGTCATGTGTGGAGGTCAGAGGACAACCTGTGGGTTGGGTCCTGTGACTTGAGCTCAGCTAGGTTTGGTGTCCATGGCCTTTACTTGCTGAGCCCCCCAAATCTTTTATTGAGTACACTGGGTGCGCAGTGCTGGGGAGGCGAGCCCAATTGTGACATGCGAAAGGAAAAGAAAACCCTTGCTTAGTCCTGTAGAGGAACTTTGTGAAGGTATCTCAGAATAACAGCGTTGGGAGGCATCAGAGGGGTTAATTTAGCCCCTAAGTAGAGAGGGAAATTGAGGCCTAAAATGGGGAAAGGACACTAGGCTAAAGCTCAGATACAACACTCGCTGGGGATGTGTGAGCGCCAAAAACAAAAGGGGCCCCAAAAGAGAGAGGGGGCTGACTCAAATGGTTCTTAACTGACCTTATTAAGGAGAAAACAGAAGATTTGGTGCCTAGCTACCAATTCTGGAGAAGTGAAAGCGGGAAACTGAGATTCAGGTCTTAACTATAAGGTATGGGCGCCCACCACCACGTGCCCAGGGATGCTGAGAAACCCTTAGCTCTGAGGAGGTGGGGAGAAGCCACGGCAGGGGCGGTGGAGTCTTTCTTAAGGCAGGACGGGAACCCTGAAGGGGCTCCCCTGCCTCTTCAGTCTACTTCAACAGGGGTCAGAGACCCTTGAAGCCTGGCCTCCCCTCCCCAGAGGCTGCAGCCAGGTGGAGGGATTGGAATCTACCCGTCTGAGGATAGAGGGCCTCCCGGGGCCCCGCTGTTGCGAGCCCTCGGCTTTGCCGTCTGTGAAATGGGCTGCCCCTGCTACCTTTGCAGGTCAGCTCAGTTTAGGAGCACCCAAAGAATAAAGCACAGATTCCTCCTCTCCTCCCCCAGGACCACGGAGGCGGCTGGAAATTGAGCAGAGCCAGCCAGTCTCGGCGCTGAACAATCAGCCGCCTCGATTTGGGACTCCACTGAGACAGCGGCAGACGCGGGGGTGTCGCGGGGGCCGGGCGGTGCGCGCTGGGGTTGCCATGGCCCCGGCCTCGCTGCAAGCGCCCCGGCGCCCAGGGCGTTCCCGCTGCGGTCTCTGTGAGCCGGCGACAGCCGAGCTCGGCTTGTCCCAGAAGGACCCTAGCTCTATGGCAGGGACCCTCGTTCCTCGGACAGCGCCTCCGCCCAGCCCCGGCCACGCCTCGGAAGGCGCCACGTCCCTGCCCGGCGCTCTCAGGGGTCCACCGCGACTGCCAGGACGCCTGCCGCTTGGGACCGGCCGGGGCGGGGACCAGGACCCCTGAGTCTCTGGGTCCTCTACCGCAGAGGTCTGCGTATGAATGTGAGAACTTGCTGTTGGACTCCCGACACACGGTCAACTGAGAGTTGGCAATGATGGGAATCCGGAACCCCAGCGGGTGAAAGGGCTGTGGCAACTAAGTCCCTACCCACCGAACTGGGGCGTTTCCAGAGGGTTCGTGGAGGCTGGCCTGTCATTCTCCTGTCTCGAGGATGGGTCGTGGAATGATGGGCTCTGTCATCCTGTGTACACAGAGCCCAGGGCGCAACCAATTCTTTGTGTCTTGCTGATGGGGAAACTGAGGCCCAGAGAGTCCCTATTGTAGTTAACGGCATGCTGGACCGGAGTCCTCGCTTTTGTCTGGCAGGGCTGTCTCCTTTCTCCAGCTCTCCACAGCCCACCTCATATTAAGTCAGAATTGCCCCAAGGCTAAGGACATCCAGACTTTTGCCAAGACCAAATTAAAAAAAAAAATGTCTGAAAAATGAAAGGTTTCTAATAAAACCCATCTTCCTGGGCACCTTGCTTGGCATTTGCAGCCAGGCAGCTCCAGACACACAACGGCACCGTCTGTGGCATCTGGAGGCAGGAATGCCTAGGAACCTGACATGACCCCACTCCTCTAGGGCCCTTCTTCCTGTCCTCAGAATTGCTGTACTGTCCCCGCTTGGGAGGCTCCTGTGGTGTTCCCTAATGCAGACTTAGTGTCTCTAAAAGGACTCGGTCTTAAAGGTCATTCATCTGTGCTACATTTATGAGGCAGGTGACTGACTGTGGTCTTGCTTTTTTTTTTTTTTTTTTTTTTTTTTTTTTTTTTTTGAGGCAGGTTCTCCCATAGCCCAGGCTGACTTCAAACTCCCTATGTAGTCAAAGATGACTTTTGAACACTAGAATTAAAAGCGACATCATGCCCAATTTGTGGAATGCTGGGGTATGAACCCAAGGCTTTGTTCAGTCTGATCATTAACCTCTTTACAGGCCAAAGCCCAAACATCTCTCTATCACTTACAAGTTTACAAGAGTCCTACCTCCCAACTTAACTACAGCCTGTGCTTTTCCTCTACCTTAAAAAAATGCCTAACGGGTCTGGTGAGGAGGCTTAGCATGTCAAGGTGCTCCCATGTGACAGAAGGGGAGAAGCGACTCCTGGAAGTTGTCCTCCGATCTCCGCATGAATGAGGCATCATGCATGCCACTCCCATGCACATAAACACCACATTAACGAACCCAATTAAATTAGAAATGCCCAGAGCCGGAAGACAATGGGAGTGATGAGTGAGATTTCCCCCTACTGTGTCGCTTGCACACGCAGGTGACTTCCTTTCATTCCTTCTTTCTTGTTTTAAGATTAAAAAGAAGTTATGGGTATGCTCCAATGCCTGGGGAGCCCAAGGGCACTGGGTGACTATGGGGGTCCTGCTGTGGGTGCTGGGAACTGAACCCAGGTCCTCTGCAAGAGCAGTACCTGCTCTCCACCACTGAGCCACATCTCCCACCTGGTGAACTTCCTTATTTACGCTCCGATGGCTCTTACTCTGGCCCATAGGCTGATTTGTTATTTCTCTCACTGAGTGCATGTCTGTTGTATGTGGTGTAGGCTGAAGACACAGACACTGTCTGCGACAAGGTCCTCCCCAGAGCCATTCTTCAACACAGACGGCTTTTGCAAAGCAGGGTGGGGCCGCTCTGTTTTCTTTGGCAAAGTAAGTCCACCCTGCTAGCCTGGGATTGCCATCTTGCTCCTGTCTCCACTGCACGCGTCCTCCAGTTATATTTAGACATGGCTTCATTTCCAGTCTTTATGGAGGGCTAATTCAGCCATTATCCAAACACACCGTGGCAGTGTTTCAAACCACACCAACAAGGAGCCTCTGATTCAGTGGCCCACATCAAAAGTAGCTCTTCCTAGATCCCTGCTCTGCCCCAAATGGTACCAAAAGGGAAGGACCACTTGCTCCCACTGTAGCTAATTACAAATCCTAGGGTACTCAGGGTGACCCAGAGAGCAGCTGAGGTACCAGACGAGGACTTGGGTCCTCCTCCAACATGTGGGACTGACTGAACTATTGGTCACACTTATTCTTTGCATGATCTATTTTGGGGTATGGGGTGGGGCTTAGAGTCTCACATAGGCCATGCTGGCCTCAAACTCTAAGTAGCCGAGGATGACCTTAAACTCAATTCTTCTACTTCCACGCTTGGGTATAGGCATCACCACTACATTCAGATTTTTACAGTACTGAGGAATAAATGGAGGACAAACAGCTGGAGAGAGGGCTCTGTGGTTAATAGTGCTTCTTGTTCTTACAGATCTTACAGAGGACGCAGGTTCAGTTCCCAGCACCTACATAGTGGTTCCCAAACATCTGCAACCCCAGTTCCAGGGTATCTGCTACCCACTTCTGGACTCCAAGGGCACTAGGCATGAACATGATATACAGGCATACACACAGGTATAAAATAGATATTAACTCCCCCCCTTTTTTTTGAAACAGGGTTTCTGTGTGTAGCCTTAGCTGTCCTGGAACTGGCTCTGTTGATCAGGCTGGTTTTGAACTCAGAGATCTACCTGTCCCTGTCTCCTGAATGCTGGGATTAAAGGCGTGTGCCACCAGGCTCAGCTCCCCCCACCTTATTTTGAAAATTGGGAATTTAAGATGGGGGGTGGTGGCGGTATACACCTTTGACCCATCCCTCAGGAGGCAGAGATGATAGTCAGGGCTACATAGTGAGACCTTGTCTCAAAAAGGAAAAAAAAAAGTAAAAGTAAAAAAGTTGAGGGCTTAGTGTGTACAAGACAAGCACTTTAGCATCTGAGCCACATCTTCGGCCCCTGCCTGTATCTTCTCAGCCAGCAGAGAATTTGCCACACCAGGGCACAGTGGGACAGGTCACAAAGTGCCTTGAAGTGTCTGGTCTATGCCCACAGAGGGAAGAGAGGTTCATTCAATGTCTGAATTCCTTCCTGACAGCCACGTACCTCTATACATGATGCCCAGATGTGATTTCTTTGAGTCCTGACAAACAAGAGCTACTAGGTCGGGGCACTTGGGTCAAGCAAGCTTCATTTGAGGGCTTAGGAACCCTAGGTCTTTCCTGAGCACCTCTCAGGCTTGACTGCCTGGTCGCAACGTGTGACTGGGGTCATCACAGAGTCTTTTTCAGTGCTGTCATTTTCTTTGAGACAGGTGCATACTCTTGCAGCTCAGGCTAGCCCAGGACAAGATACCCAATCCTCCCTCTTCCGCATCCTGAGGCAAGATCTTCAAGAGAACATAGTTCATTTGGGAATCTGAGGCAGGTGGGTTGCTACAAGTTTTGGGTTAGCCCGGTCTACAGATTAAGTTGTAGGCCTTATTGTGAGACCTCATTTTAAGAAACCAAAACCAGATAACTTGTCTATCCCATTTGGAGAGCCTCCTTAAACACTCATTTACATACCTACCATCGCCCCGGTATGGCTAGACTGAGGTGACCATGGAGACAATTTTCTTCCTCTGAGGCATACACAGGACCAGGGAACAAACAAGCCTGCTACTAGTTATAGTAGGTGGAATTAGGATTGTGATAATTCAACAGGCCATGGTGGAACATATATGTAATCCCAGTCTCAGGATGCAGAGCCAGGAAGGTCAGGAGTTCGAGGCCAGCCTGGTCTACATGAGACCCGGTCTTAGTCAATTTGCACAAGGCTATGACAGTTATATGTAGAGTGTGGCTGGCAGAGGAGGGACCGTGTCTGCTTGGGAAGTCATCCGGCACTTGAGCTGGGTGTGCGAAGATGAATTGTTGACCCAGAATGATGGGCTGGGGTTTGGATGAAAGCTCTGACTTCCAGACAGCCATTCTTTAGTACATGGTTTAGTACATTGGCTACCTGGTTTTACGTCAATCGGACACAAGCTAGAGACATCTGAGAGGAGGGAACCTTAGCTAATGAAACACCTCCTCCTCCTCCATAAGATCGGGCTGTACTCAAGCCTGTAAGGCATTTTCTTCATTAGTGATTGATGTGAATTGGCACAGCCCATTGAGGGTGGGGCCACTCCCGGGCTGGTGGTCCTAGGCTTTCTAAGAAAGCAGGCTGGGCAAACCATGAGGAACAAGTCAGTAAGCAGCACCCTTCCATGACCTCTGCATCAGCTCTTGCCCCCACTCAGGCTCCTGTCCTGTTTGAATTCCTGTCCAGGCTTCCTTCAGTGATGAATAGCTATGTGGAAGCTGAATTAACCCTTTCTTCCCCAGCTTGCTTTTTGGTCATGGTGTTTCATCCCAGCAATAGAAACCCTAAGAAGACATGGTCGGTCCCTAACACTTGGAGGAAACGGAGCCAGGCAGAGAGACTTCAAAGGTGCTGGTCGGACAATAAGAGTTCTGGCCTTGGCACTGCCTGATGGAAACCAGTTGCTCTATTTGCCCCAGCTGAGGGAAGGAGAGGCAGCTTCCACCCAGTTCTCCTCCACAGCCTGGGCGGCACCAGAAGCATAGTCTGGCGAATCTGAACGTTTGCTTCCTGACTGTGTGAGGCTTACTCACGGGCAGAGAAAGCGCTTTCCAGACTTGCTGGTTCCTGCCATCTGGCACAGGGCGCTCAGAGGAAACCAGTGTCTTAGCACAAGGCAGACCCAACTCAGGAGAGAAGGTGTTGCGTTCAGCATGCAATTACGGGACGATGACTTAGCCGCTAAGAAGGCTTTTGGAACCGTTTCCTCCCATTTTGGATCGGTCCCTTTTGCAGATGAACAGACAAGAATGTTTTATATTATTTTGAGAGTAGAACAAGAGAGACGCCAATATGGAAAGGAAAGGAGAAGCGAGGGGTGACTTCCTGAGGGATGTAGCCATGGTGCTGCCCTGAACTCAGGCCTCTGTCCTGAAGGGCATCTGCTTTAAAAAAAAAAAAAAAAAATAGCCGGGCGGCGGTGGCGCACGCCTTTAATCCCAGCACTCGGGAGGCAGAGGCAGGCGGATCTCTGTGAGTTCGAGGCCAGCCTGGTCTACAAGAGCTAGTTCCAGGACAGGTTCCAAAGCCACAGAGAAACCCTGTCTCGAAAAACCAAATATATATATATATTGGTATCCTGACCTGGTGGCACAAGCCTGTAAACCAGCCTACTCGGGAAGCTGAGGCAGTAGGGTCAGACGTTCAATGCCAGCCTGGGCAACTCAGTGGCAGTATTTTCAAAATGAATAGTAAATGAGGACTACGGATGTAACCCTTTCCTAGTGTGAGCAAGGCGCTAGGCTCAAACCCCAGCCACAGAAATAAAAATAAAAGTAAGGATAGTAGACAGATGGCCCCTGGGGTCAGCCCTCCTCCTCAGTCTAGAACACAGGAGCTGAGGCTCACTCCCAGGCACCACCGAGCATGTGGGAGACACCTGGGTGGCAGGGACTCTTGAGGGCAGGGCTGGGGCAGTAGAGGAGGCAGAAAGTGCTGCAGGTCGTTCTGCTGGACACGTCCCTTAATTAAGCCTGGAAAGGGGCCAGAAGCCAGTAGAGTAACGAGCAATGCCGCTCGTTACAGGGGGTCAGGATCACCGAACAGAAGAAAAGAGAAGAACTGAACTCAACTCGTGGCCATCACTTGTCTGCCTTCTTCAGTTGTGAGCTTGCGAAAATCGGACCAGCCGCTGCGCAGCGCTGACGGGTGCGCCGCCGATTTCAGAGTGTGGCTTTTCTCCCGTGCACGCTGGGCCCAGGCAAGAGGAACACCCTGTAGAGGCGCTGGGAGAACGCCAGCCCGCAGGCCTGGAGCTGCCGACTTTTCCAGAGCAGGAATGTGGGCAGGCCAGAGTGAGCGATGTGGCTTGACTTAACAAATAACAGCCCAGACAATTTCAGACCACAAAATAGAGCTCACTCTGGCGAGCTCCGAAATTAGAACTTCAGACATTAGCTAGTTACAAATTAGGAGTCCTTTATTTACCTCGATCGCCCACAGGGGCCGCATCTTTCTGCTCAGGGCGCCAAAGCAAAGGGAGCGAATAGAAGGAGGGCGTGTTGCCGAGGTGGGACATATTTGGGTTGGATTTCTTCAGACCCACACCCACCGATGCCAGTGAAAGAACACGGGCCTTTCCAAAGGTGGTGGCTTTTTCCATCCCTTTGTGATCCAAGTTCCTCTGACCCCAACCCAGGTCAAAGGAAGAGCTGGGGACTTGAGCCCAGGAGACTACTTGCTGAGCACTGGAAACGCCAACTACCTGGTGAATCTGAGTGAAGACTGACTACAGCTGGCAGAACAACAGAACACGCTTGAGGGGAAAGGTGGATCTGTGAGTTCGAGGCCACCCTAGTCTACGCAGTGAGCTCCAGGATGGCCAGGACTACATAGAGAGACCATGTCTTAAGAATTTGTTTTTTCAACTCGTGTGTGTGTGTGTGTGTGTGTGTGTGTGATGTGGGGGCAAGGAGCATGGGCCATGGTGCCGGGTTAAGGTCCAGGAAACTTTGTGGAGTTAGCAACTTTCCCAGTGTTCAGGTGACTGAACAGAGGCCATCAGACTTTCAGGACAATCCCCTTTACTCACTGAGCCGTCACGTTGGCCCCATAATCACCTTTGTTCACATAAAATGCCAACTCTGCTTCAGTGGAATAAAGAAGTTTCTTCTGCTTTAATCCCAGCACTCGGGAGGCAGAGGCAGGCAGATCTCTGAGTTCGAGGCCAGCCTGGTCTACAAGAGCTAGTTCCAGGACAGGCT
Source organism: Arvicola amphibius (assembly GCF_903992535.2). Lineage (NCBI taxonomy): Eukaryota > Metazoa > Chordata > Mammalia > Rodentia > Cricetidae > Arvicola > Arvicola amphibius. The sequence continues at coordinate 25,842,226 of NC_052050.1, forward strand.
CTAGAAACTACAGGGAAACCCTGTCTCAAAAAAAAAAAAAAAAAAAAAAAGAAGTTTCTTCTGAGCCAGACTGAAATGGCCAGGGCTCCATGGCCTGGGAATACAGATTTCAGTTACCCCAAATGACATGTTCCACCATGCAAAGGTTGCATGGGCACTAATCTTCAAAATATTGCACATGAATTCCTCAAAATATTGCAACACATTTTTGGATAGTGTACCTTTAAAGCTACAAGAGTCACTGATTCCCTAGAATAATAACTGTAGCACAAATAACAAAAACCCAGACACAGATTTTGGAATTCAGCCTGAAGATCAGAAAAGCAAAGCAGCCAAGCTACTAGAGAGCTCTTACCTCTATGAAGTCTTCAGACTGAAAGAGAAGGAGTTCCTGTCTCATCCTGCCTTATATTCCTCTCTAGAGCTGGGATTGAAGGTGTGCACCACCACTGCCTGGCCTGTATGGCTGACTAGTGTGGCTGTTTTGCATTCTGGTCTTCAGGCAAACTTTATTTATTAAAATACAAATAAAATATTATTACATTTCCCCTTTTTGTCTAAAACAAAAACGAATAACTAATATAAGTAAAACTATATATACAATAAGTACGATAACTATATACAATATATACGGACAATAAATATATCAACAATATCTAGTCCATGTGCATTTGACAAATTCAGAGAAAATACTCTCTATATATCCTATCTTGGTGAGTCCAAAGTCTTGTACTTAATTTACTTTCTATCATAACTTGCTTTCCGAGTCTGTTAAACAAGGAAAACCATAACTATCTAATCTTCACATTCCTCAGAGACCCAAGAAGGAAATATTATTAACTGAGTAAGAAGGAGGTGCAAGCAAGCGACTTCCAAAAAAAAGTGAGAAGTGACAGAATCAGCTGGTTGCCTGGACAGTCACCCAAAGTTCCTCTGTAACACTGGGGCATCCATCTTCAGCCCACAGGCCAAGTATACCCCACAGACTTTTCTGAAGGACTGTCCCTCCTTGTCTCGACCACGTTTGTCAGTCACTTTCTTTTGTGTCCTGCTTGTCCAAATAGGACAGCACACTGTCAGCAGTCGAGGCAAGGGCATTTTCTTGCCCAGTGGCTTACTTTTGCCACAAAGAAAGTAAACTCCACATGGAGTTCCTTTGATGTCCATTGAAGTAGACTGGTGCTGCCAGGAGCAGACATGTCTCATTGTCATAAAAAAAAAGAATCAATGTTATTAAAACATCTTAAATGCCATACTCTATAGATCTCTTAAGTGTTTGAAGTTGATCTGTCTATTTAAAATATATGTTTGACCTTGAAAACATACCTAATGTGACTACAAGTTCGATTGTAATAGCTGACTAATTACTAACCTGCATTTTCTTATTATCCTAAACAGTTGGTAATAATAGATTACAAGGAATAGAAATTTGCATTACATTGTTAAATGAGTTGTATAGGTACAGTACTGTCAACAAGAGTAGAAATGTATGTTCTTTTTTTTCAGAGTGAAGCTGGATATTTATTTAGTGGTTTATGGAAGGGAAGGGGGAAGGGGAGAAGCAGAGAGAGAGGCAAAGAGAGAGAGAGAGAGACAGAGACAGAGACAGAGAGACGGAGACACAGAGAGACAGAGGGGGGAAGGGGAAAAGTGGGGAGAAAGAAAAGGGACTGACACAGAAGCTGCCGCCTCTTTGGGGGAGAGACGGAAAGGGAGAGGGAGATGTATGTATTAATTTCTAACAAAATTAATCTCAAATTTGTATCAATATACAAAATTTGTATACAATATACAAAAGTCCAATATAATGTAAACATTTAAAACTAGTAGTCGCTTTTTAAAAGTGGATTCAATAATCTACCCTTTTATCCTATTATATCTATATCCTCCCTTTTTTCTTTTCAAAACAAAAACTCTGAATCTAATCTTTTTTGTTCAGCTTTCCTCTTGGCCATACCAATAACAACTAACCAACCCCCCTAAACAATGCCAAATATCCATAACCCATTGAACGACCAAAAACTACCCACCCCACCTCTCGGGAATGTGGGCATCATATTCTTAAACTTATTTCCTGCTGTCTGGGTGAGACGATATCTTTAGGGAATCCTAGAGAAAAGAAAAATTTGGGTTAGTTTTCAAGTCCTGGGAGAGGTAGCTTTATCATTTGTGGTCCAGTCTCTGTATAATTGGAGAGTGCAGGGTGTCTCAAGTCCTGGCTAGAGTAGTCTGTTAAACTAGATCATCTCAGCTAGCCACCTTGAAACTGTTCTGAGAAGTTTGCAGTCCAAAGTCGATCTTTAGGCAATGTTTTTCAGCTTAGTAGTTTATCATCGTCCTGGAGGAATTATTGTTGTGGGGCTCAATTCTCCTTTTGGAGACTTCAAAGGTCCCTGTTAGGTGTGCTCATGGTTCACTGCAGAAAACTGATAGAGACTCAAGCCCAAAATCATGTACAAGAAGCAGATGAAACCTTTTTCTAGAACTAGTTAGTACTCTATATGACTGATAATATCCTGACAAAAAGGTTTTTTTAAAATATATATATATCTTATAAATGTTATACCTTAAGAAAAGCTGTTGAAGAGTGAATATAACCATTGGATTATAAAATTATAAAATAATCCTTAAATTTTTTTCTTCTGTCCCATATCAAATGGCTCTTCTGACTGAGGCAGATTTTGGATTTCACTTTAACAAGCATGCTTGGGTTTAGAGAGGGAGAGAGCCACACTCCAACTCCAAAGCCAACTTTAATCTTTAACTGGACTGGGAATATAAAAGACCATTTGCATTGTATGTATTTAGAGAACAGCAGAAACAAAACTTTGGGAAGATTTATGAAATTTTAACCTGTTGTAAATGTGATATACCAATAGGCCAATGTACTCTTTTGCTTGTGATATTTTTTCTGCATGATTTGTCCTTTTTCTTCAGATGTCTCATTTGTCCTGTGGTCTTCAGATTCCTTAGCTAGATACCTTTATTCTCCAGAAAAGAAAGAAACAAAACCCTTCCCCAACCTAATTTTGAGGAGATTCTTTTTTGGCAAGTTATATCTGATCAATTGAAAAGCATTTGTTAGTTTTATAGGTTAGTTCAGGTTAAACGGCCATGCTGTTTGATGAACTATCATCTAATTAAGAGGTGTCTCTTGTTCAAATTGAATCTTTATCAATTTTGATGGTATTCATAGTTTTTCTTCTCCCATGGAAACAAAAGCAAAACCCCTTCCCCAACATAACACATGTCCTGGTTTCCATTTTGAGGTCAGTACATCTTTAATGTATATCAGCTGATTTAATTCTGTAGTTTTTTTCTACTGTCCAATGTCTCTCTGCAGCTGTTGTTCCTTTCTCAATAGAAATTAGAAAATTCAAAGATAATAAAGCATTATGCAATCTATTTCTGGGGGTATTCATTATCCCTTTCTGTTTATTTAACATATTCTTTAGAGCTTGATTTGATCTTTCTATAACTGCCTGCCCTATAGGATTGTATACAAAAAACTGTTTCATTTTCTTAGAGACTGTTGGACCCTGAAGTCTAACTACCAGGAGGACTCACCCCAAGAGACCATCTCTCACACCACAGCTGATGTAAAAGCATGAGAATTTTATTAATTCTGTCATGACAGGGTCTTTCAGCATTCGAGAAGCCAGAAAGACCCCAAATGGCTGGTACAGGCTACTTTTAAAGCAAAAAGCCACAGAAACAAGGGGGGGAGTCTGGGAGTTGTTCTTTAACTATTATGATTGGATTATTCAAAGGGCTATTACCAATAATTGGCTGGAGAGCAGTTGCCAGATCAGGTGAGGTAAGAGGGAACATCTGAGGGTTACTTTGCCCCTTTCCCAGGGACTGAGTCAAAACACCAGGAACTGAGTCAACACCTAAGGGTTATCTTTCCCCTATTTAATAAGTGAGTTCTATTTGGAGAACATTCACAAGGACTCGGGGAGATGGAAAATTCCCAACATTCCAGTACGTGCATGTGAAGTTGTTGGGTCCTAGAGTTTTACAAGACATAAGCTGGAGCATTGTCTGTCTTTATTTGTACATGTATATGGTCATAACTTCTAGCAGATGTGTGATTACCGAATCAGCTTTTTCCAACCAAACTCAAAGGAGTTACTCATTGAAAATCTGAATGAGTATCAATGGTGTGGTGTACATATTTTAGCTTTCCAAATTCTACAAAATGGAACACATCCATCTGCCAGATTTAATTTCTTTTGAGTATCTTTTGGGTTACTTCCTGCAGGTAGTGGTGTTTGGTTGTATAAAGAACAAGTAGGATATTTCCTTATAATTTCCTTGGCTTGTTGCAACATGGAAAACTCTTTCTTTCTTCCTTTCTTTCTTTTTTGTTTTTTTGAGACAGGGTTTCTCTGTAGCTTCGTGTAGTGTGGAGCTGCGGGCAGGCCTGCTTTTTTTTTTTTTTTTGGTTTTTCGAGACAGGGTTTCTCTGTGGCTTTGGAGCCTGTCCTGGAACTAGCTCTTGTAGACCAGGCTGGTCTCAAACTCACAGAGATCCGCCTGCCTCTGCCTCCCGAGTGCTGGGATTAAAGGCGTGCGCCACCACTGCCCGGCTCAGGCCTGCTTTTCATCCAGCCTGGCTCCCGGCCGCCTGGCTAGCTTTACACCCGAAATAACAACACAAATAGTATTCATTTAAACACTGCCTGGCCCATTAGTTCTAGCCTCTTATTGTCTAATTCTCACATCTTGATTAATCAAAGCCAATTCTCTCTCAGTTTCAGCTGGTAATTCCCTGGGACTGTTTAAGTCCTTGTCACCATCTAAGGTTGTGTTTAAATTAATCATGCCATCAGAACCTACCCCAATAGTGTGCTGTAGATGGGACATGTCTCCTAGCAATCTTTGGAAGTCATTAAGAGTCTGCAATCACTCTCTCCTAATTTGCACATTTTGGGTCTAATTTTTTGTAAACATATTTTATAACCTAAATAATTAATAGAATCTCCTCTTTGTAATTTTTCAGAAGCAATTTGAAATGCCAAGCAAGGCAAAACTTTCTTTACTTCTTCAAATATTCTAAAGTATCTATATTGGAATCAGATAGTAAAATGTCTACCATGTAATGGTAAACTATAGATTCAGGCCGGGCGGTGGTGGCGCACGCCTTTAATCCCAGCACTCGGGAGGCAGAGGCAGGCGGATCTCTGTGAGTTCGAGACCAGCCTGGTCTACAAGAGCTAGCTCCAGGACAGGCTCTAAAGCTGCAGAGAAACCCTGTCTCGAAACACCAAAAAAAAAAAAAAAAAAAAAACAAAACAAAAAACAAAAAACAAAAAAACTATAGATTCAGGAAATTGCTTAGGTATCATTACCAATGGCTGATTTACAAGATAGTGGCACAAGGTGAGGCTCTTTAACATTCCCTGTGGGAAACCTTCTTAGCAGGCTGAGGATTATAAACTGGCACTGTGAAGGTAAATTTCTCTCTGTCTTTTTCTTGTAAAGGTATATTGAAGAAACAATCTTTTAAATCAATAACTATAAGAGGCCATCCTTTAGGCAACAGAGAAGGCAAAGGAATGCCAGACTGTGGAGAGTTCATTGGCTGGATCACCTTGTTAACAGCTCTTAGATCTGTTACCATTCTCCATTTTTCCAAATTTCTTTTTAACAATAAATACAGGAGAAATCCAAGGGCTGGTTGACTCTTCAATATGCTGAGCATCTAGTTGCTCCTATACCAGCTGTTCTAAAGCCTGCAGTTTCTCTATTGTTAAAGGTCATTGTTTAACCCATATAGGTTTGTCTGTCAACCATTTTAAAGGTAGGGCTGTTGGTGCCTTTGAAATATCAGCAGCTGATGTGACCTGTTCTTGTACAACCTGAATGGTCAGTGACTGTTCTTTATAAAGCCTTCTAATATTTCCCAGAAACATACATTAATTTATGGCTTGTTTCTAAGATTTGGGCAATGTTAATCTCAGTAGTCTATTGCTATAACAAATCACGTCCCCATAAATTCATTGCTATGTTAGCCACATATGGTCTTAATATTCCTCTCTGTCCTTCCATCCCTATACATTTGACCCATCTCACATGCTGCTTTATCTGAGATAAAGTTCTGATCCCTAAAAACTGAACATTTGCGTCCTGAAGAGGCCAATTTGGATGCCAAGATTCTGATGAAATTATTGTTACATCCACACCTGTGTCTACCAGACCTTCAATGACAATGTCATTTATTTGTATTTTTTATTTTGGTCTTTGTTAATTTATAGAAGTTTGGCAGAAATTGCTTTATGGTTTCTCCTGAATTTTTTGTTCTCTCTTCTATCTATAGCTGTTCTAATATCCAGAGCAAGGCATTAGGTTCTTTAATTGCTCTGGGAAGGAGTTTCCTCTGTGATGGCAGGAAGTGACTCAACTGAATTTGGCACAGGGGTCTCCAATAGGTCCCTCACAGAGTTTCCCAATGGCAAAGGATTACCTTTACCACACCTGCCTCTTAATCCAGAAGGGAAGGTCATTTTGAATGGATTATTCTCAGAAAAAAACATTGTTTCTAGGAATGGCCTGTCTGCAATCCCTTTTAAGGTGACTTTGTTTGTTACAATTATAACATTGACATTTTGATTTTTTTTCTTAAAGCTCTGGAAATCACCTCTGCTATTCATGCATGATCATGTTCATGAGAGTCAATATAATTATATCTTGAATCCACTCCTCCAAAGGTGCTGACCTTGCCTTTAATGGTCTAATTATTCTTTTGCATAGACAATTGGCATTTTCAAAAGTCAGAGATTCAATTATTATTCGTCTAACTTCTGAATTTGGTATCCTTCTATTTACTACTGAAGTCAATCTTTGTAAAAAATCTGTAAAGGCTTCCTCTGGGACTTGTTGTGAGCAGAGGCCACTCTTTCATTCCTGGCCATCCAGACTTGAATAATCACACAGAAACTATATCAACTACAACATTGTTTGGCCAATGTCTTATGCATATTTCTAGCTAACTCTTACATCTTAAATTAATCCATTTCAATTAATCTTTGAATTACCACAAGGCTGTGGCATACTGGTAAGGTTCTGGCTGCTGGTGGTGGTGGGGTTGCTGCCTGAAGGCAGAACCAGCCAGTCTAGGAAGGATGAATCCTGTGGCATTTGGAGCCCAGGTGCTTCTGGAGTTTGGGTGGCAGCTGGGGACTGTTTCAGAGAGGCTACAACAGGAAAATCCCAAACTCGCTCAGAGGCTTGGGGAGAAAAGGAAACAACGCCTAGTCAGGTGCAGCTCCAGCCTGTGCCAGTGGCAAAAAAAAAAAAAAAAAAAAAAAAAAAAAAAAAAAAAAAAACCACAGGCAAATGACTTTTTCGTGAATTCATACCCCAAACGTTGGCTGCCAAATGTAGCGTGAATAATAAAAACCCAGAGACAGATATTGAGGTTCAACCTGAAGATCAGAAAAGCAAAGCAGCCAAGCCACTAGAGAGCTCTTACCTCTTTGAAATCTTCAGACTGAAAGAGAGAGAGTTCCTGTCTCATCCTACTTTATATTCCTCTCTAGTGCTGGGATTAAAGGTGTGCACCACCACTGCCCAGCCTCTATGGCTAACTAGTGTGGCTGCTGGGATTGAAGGTGTGTGCCACCACTGCCTGGCCTGTGTGGCTGACTAGTGTGGCTGTTTTACATTCTGGTCTTCAGGCAAGCTTTATAAGATAAAATATCACTACAAATAATCTCTCTCCACACCAGTGGTTCTCAACCCTTGGGGTCGCCTGAGACCATTGGAAAACACTGATATTTACAATTTATAACAACAGCAACATTACAGTTACGAAGGAGCAATGGAAATATTGTTATGGTTGGGGGGTCACCACAACATGAGGAGCTATATTAAAGGGTCACACATTAGGAAGGCTGAGAACCACTGGTCTGCACAGTCACCCGTGAATAGTTTGGTTTAGACAGGCTAGGCAAGCACTCTGTCCCTGAACTCCATCCCCAGCCTGACAGGAACTTTCATAGTCACAGAAAGGAAACTCATGAATGAATGTGTTCACAAAATGGACAGAAGCTGGGTGTGGTTTGCAGGCCCATGAAGCCCAAACTTAATGAATCCCAAAGGAGGAAGGGATGTTCCAGGCTACAGCAAGTTCTAGGGCAGCCTGAGCTACCTGGAGATACCCTGTCTCAAAAGAACAAGCAACAGAGCCTGACCTTGAGGCACAGACCCATAGACCAGTTACTTGAGAGTGTGAGAGAGGGGGATTCAAGACCACCCTGGGCAATTTAGCAAAACCTAAAAAGTAATTAGAGGGGCTGTTGAGAGAGCTCAGTGCTAAAGGTACCTACCTACCTACCTACCACCAGGCTTGACAACCTGAGTTCGATCCCCGGGTCCCACGTGGAGGAAGTAGAGAACCACACTCCCAAAAGTTTTCCTCTGACTTCAGTGTACACACCGTGGGGGCAAGAACACACTCCCACCAAACAAGATGTAATAAATATACGTTTATTATTTTAAAAAGTTGATCCCAACATTCAGGAGGCAGAGGCAGGCAGTTCTTTGAGTTTGAAGCTAGCCTGGGCTACAGAGTGAGTTCCAGGACAGTCAGGGGTTCCATAGAGAAATCCTGTCTTGAAACTGCCTCCCCTTTCCCTCTGCCTAAAAATAAAGGTACAGAGGGCTCAGAACATAGTTCATTGGCAGAGTGTTTGCTTAGCATGTCTAAAAAGGTTGAGCTCAATTCCTAGTGGGTGGGTGGGTAGGGGTGTTAAATGTCTTTATCAAGTTCTTAGCCTTAGGGAAAATAGTGCAGTTGGGGCATCGAGTTTCCTTTCACTTTTTTTTTGTTTGTTTGTTTTGGTTTTTTCGAGACAGGGTTTCTCTGTAGCTTTGGAGCCTGTCCCGGAACTAGCTCTTGTAGACCAGGCTGGCCTCGAACTCACAGGGATTCGCCTACCTCTGCCTCCCGAGTGCTGGGATTTAAGGTGTGCGCCACCACCGCCCGGCATCAAGAGCTTTCTTTCACAGTGAAGAAGACACTTGCTCAGATGCAGAGGCCAGCTTGATTATTTATTTATATTTTGAGACAGAGTCTCACTCCGTAGCCCTGGCTGTCCTGGAGGTTGCTCATAGACCAGGCTGGCTTAGATTGAAGAGACCCACTTGCCTCTGCTTTCCAAGTGCTCGGATTAAAGGCGCGAGCCACCATGGCCCCAAATCGTCTGTCTTTAAAAAGAAACAAAAGACAGGGGTGGCTCACACCTTTAAGCCTGGCACTCGGGAGGCAGAGGCAGGTGGATCTTTTGAGTTCCATGATAGCCAAGGCTATACATGGAAAACTATATAGTCAAAGACAGTCTGGGTCCCATGAGAAAAAAACAAATAAAACCAACGAACCAATGAACTCATCCCGGAATAGGGTGGGCCCTCCATCCGTTATGACTAGGGCAATTTGTGTATAGACGGGCACAGAAAGGGAGCACCTCATGAAGGTGAAGGTCACTGGCGGCTTCCACAAGCCAAGCAGTATCAAAGGCTGCCAGCCAAGGAAGGAGAGGAGTGGGAGGGAGCGTGTTCCCACAGAGTGCAGACAGGCGGCTCTGTGGTCATCACCAGACCTGAGGGGACTGGTCCAGGCTGGTGTTAGACTCGGTAGCTGCCAAGGGTCACCTTGAAATCTCTATCCTCTCCCCTTCCCTTTTATTATAATTAAATTTTTCTGAGTACTGAGGATCGACTCTAAAACCTCGGGCACATTAAGCCAGCATATCCTTACACCATAGACCCATGTTCAGCTTTAGACACAGGGTTTTCTAAGTTGTTTGGGTGGCCTTGAGCTTGCCATCCTCCTGCCTCAGCCTCCCAAGAGCTGGGACTACAAGCATGAGCTATCATGTTCAACCCCATTCCCAGAGTTCAGCATCTTTCTTTTCTCTTCTATTTTTTATTTTCTCTTTAAAATACATCATCTTTTGGGAGCCAGGTGTAGTGGTTCATGCCTTTAATGCCAGCACTCGGGGAGGCAGAGGCAAGTGGATCTCTGAGTTTCAGGCCAGCCTGGTCTACAAGAGTTAGTTCCAGGACTAACTCCATAGCTACTGAGAAACCCTGTCTTGAAAAACTAAAAGGGGAAAAAAATCTTTTGTGCTGGGTGTGGTGGCACACACTTTAATCTCGACCCTTGGGGAAGGGGAGGCAGGTAGATCTCTGAGTTCAAGGCCAGTCTGGACTGTCTATATATATGAAGTTCCAGGTCAGCCAGGACTATATAGTAAAACTCTGCCTAAATAAATAAATAAAGCAAAACACTGCTTATAGGCTGGCTAGGCTGGAAATTTTCTAGATCATTAAGTCCTAGCCTCTTTTTGATTTTGTAACCGTCCTTTATTTATTTTGACACTTATTCATTTTATGTGAATGTTTTGCCTGCATGTATGTATGTATGTATGTATGTGCACTACGTGTTCCTGGTGTCTCAGGAACATAGAATAGGGTGATGTCTTGGGACTGGTGCTATAGATGGCCGTGAGCCACCATGTGGTTGCTGGGAACTGAACCCCGGTCCTCTGGAAGAGCAGCCAGTGCTCTTAACTACTGAGCCATCTCTCCAGCCCCTTCAGCTCTGTTTTATCTCATTTAGAGATAGGGTCTCTTTATACAGCCCTGGCTGTCCTGGGTCTTGTAGGCTAGGCTGGTTTCAAATTCCAAAGATCAACCTGCCTCTGCTTCCAAAGTGTTGGGATTAAAGGTGCAAACCGCCATGCCCAACCAGTTTCAGTCATGTTTTAGCGCGCGTGCGTGCGTGTGTGCGCGCATGTGTGTGTGCGTGTGCGCATGCATATGCCTGACCACGATGGTGCAAGCACGGCAGTTAGAGGACAAACTGTGGGAGTCGCTTGTCCCCTTCTCCCATGTGGACGCCATGAACTGTACTCAGGTCATCAGGCTTGGCGGTTCTTTCCTCCCTGGGCTGTCTACCCCACTCCATGGTTTCATGTAGTCCAGGTTTGCCTTGAAGATCCTAACCCTTCTGCCTCTACTTCCCAAGAGCTGGGATTTATCTCAAGCACAATTCAGCACTCCCAGCTTGCTTAAAAAATTTATTAGAGTGTGTGCATGCGTGCGTGCATGTGTGTGTGTGTATGTAGTTCTCTGACGTTTCGTGGGTTCTGGAGATTGAATTCAGGTCCTCAGGCTTTCGAGGCAAGCATCTTACCCACGGAGCCGTCTTGCCTCAGGAATTCTCACCTCCCCCATGGCTTGCTTTTTATTTCTTTCCTGGTGTATTTTTTTTTTCTTCTCACATGTTACCACGAGCAGCAAAAAAGCAGGCAGGCTTTGCCCTGGAATTTGTCATGAGCACTTGCAAACTCCGTTTTGCATAGACTGACCCAACACAGTTCCACCAAGCTGGCCGCTCTTCCTGTTTCCAAGGGCACATTCCTCTCTCCTGCACGTTCACTGAGTGTGTCCAGCTGCTTCTGTTGATGTCCATTCCTGAAGATTCAAGCTTTCTGCTGGGTGTGACCTATCACACTCAAAACTTGGGAGCCAGAGGCAGGACTGCTGCAAGCTCCAGGCCAACCTGGTCAGTCAAGGTGGCACCATGAAACTGTCTCAAAAGGAAAACAACCGATGAAGTCTTCTCTGCTTAGGATATCTTTCCTTCTTCTCTTTCTTTCCTTCTTCTCTTTCTTTCTTTCTTTCTTTCTTTCTTTCTTTCTTTCTTTCTTTCTTTCTTTCTTTCTTTCTTTCCTTCTTCTTTTCCTTCCTTTCTTTCTTTCTTTCTTTCTTTCTTTCTTTCTTTCTTTCTCTTTCTTTCCTTCCTCCCTCTCTCCCTCCCTCCTTCCTTCCTTCCTTTCTTTCTCTCTCTTTCTTTTTCTTTTTTCTTTCTTTCTTCTTCTTCTTTTTTTTTTTTTTGGAGAGAAGGTCTTACTATGTAGCCTTAGCTGGCCTGGACTTGCTCATCCAGACAAGGCTGGTCTTGAACATCCTCTGCCTCCTGAGTGCCTCCATGCCTGGCATTTTTACCAAAGGCAATCTAGGGTTTGTTTTCGTATCAAACTTCTCAAAGTTCTGCCCAGCCCCCTCTCGCTGCCCAGCTTCAAAGCCACAATTGTAGGTGTATACTGTGCCGACTTCAGAACCACGCTCTGGTTTTCTGTTGCAGCAGCTTTTCTGAGAAACAGTCTCACCGCATAGCTCTGGCTGGCCTGGAACTCACTCTGTAGACCAGGCTGGCCTCAGACAGACATCTGCCTGTCTCTGTCTCCCAAGCACCAGGATTAAAGGCATTTATCTTTGTGACCAGCTCAAACGTAGTGGCTTTAAGCAACTCAGAGTCCTGTGACTTTACACTCATTCCTGTTCCTCTGCCACGTGTAAGAAAACACGCACAGCCTTTTCTTCCTCCAGTTAACCATCTGTGCTTACCGGAACCAGGCAGACTTCCCTGATCAACACTGCACTGTTTAGCACACTGTACTTAAACTACCACTGGGGTGGAGACCTTATTACGAGTTGGCTGGAAAGTCCCATGTGAGAACTGCCTTCCTCCAGCCACTCAACCTGTCGGATGTTCTGGGCACTGACACCAGCACCCAAAGCCAAAAGCTGGTTAGTGAAGGAAATAGGCCAGGTCAGAGGTCGTGTTGGACACCAGGCCTGGCTGTGATAAGTCACCATGAAGTCTGCAGATGATGTCACAGGGGTTCAGGAGAGTGTGACTTTTGAATTCCATCTCGTCTGAAGCAACAGGTCTGATCTGTATACCAGTCCTTGGACATGGGCCTCCACCTCAGTGCTGGGTTTCTAGTGGTGTACCACTGTGTTGTCTGACCCTCACAATCGTGTGTGTGTGTGTGTTTTGACATAGGGTCTCATGTAGCCCAGACTGGCCCCAAGGATGAGCTTGAGCTTCTGATTCTCTCGCCTTCATTTCCCGAGGTCTAGAACTGCAGGCAGGCATGTGCGCCATGTCTGATTTATGTGACGGTGGGGACTGACCCAAGGCTTTGTGCACGCACACATCCCTGGGCCTTGCGATTATACTTTTATTGCTTTATAACAAAGTATCCCCAGAAGCAGGCCTGGTATCCCCAGAAGCAAGCCTGGTAGCACAGCCCTGCAATCCCAGCTCCTTGGGACGCTGAGGGTATGATCTGAAGTTAAAGGCTTACTGGGTAACTTGTTGAGACTTGAAGAACAAGGCACTGGGGCTGTGCTCAAATGAAAGAGTGCTTGCCCAGCATGCATGAGGCTCTCAATTTCCAGGGCCACCCAAGCCCCCAACAAGAAATAAAATTGCCATGCCGGGCGGTGGTGGCGCGTGCCTTTAATCTCAGCACTCGGGAGGCAGAGGCAGGAGGATCTCTGTGAGTTCGAGGCCAGCTTGGTCTACAAGAGCTAGTTCCAGGACAGGCTCTAAAACTACAGCGAAACCTTGTCTCAAAAACCAAAACTAACTAACTAACTAAATAAAATAATATTCCCCCCCCCCCACAGATCTCAGTGCCTAAAAACACATTCCCTCAGAGTTTCTATTGTCAGGTGGCTCTCGCTCCCTGCTCAGAGTGTCTGGGCTCTGCCGTGACTGGAGAGTGATCTTCTGACCTTGCTTATGTGACTGTTGGCAGGCTCTTGCAGAACTACGTCCAAGATCTCTCACCTGGCTGCTGGCCAGCTTCAGTTCCATGGTGTCCTGCACAGGCTGCCTGGGTGTCCTCATGACGCCGCAGCTGGTGACTGAAGATCAAGGCCACGTCCAGAAGCGACTTTGCTTTTGAGATTATGCGTCGTATAATCCAGATTGGCTCAGGATTTACTACGTAGCTGAGGATGCCTTGGACTTTCTGCCCTTCCTGACCCGACTTCCTGAGGACTGGGATCACAGGCCTCCACCCCCAAGCTAAATTTTTAGGGTTTTTCTCTGTTTTACCTCGTCAATGGCATCCACTTCTGTCATAACACACTTACCAGAAGGAGGTCACTGGATACCAGCCAAATCAACGAGGGGGTCGTTTAAGGGTGTGACCACACCAGGGACACCTGGCAAACATTGAGCTGAGTCTTTCCCCTGCACAGCTTCATTGAATCCTCATGGTGACCTGATGGCAGTGGTTAGGAATGCCAGCACTTGCAGACATGGCAATAAGCTCCAAGTGGCTAGATTGCTGACTCACAGCCACGGACTATGATTCAGGGGTTCTCAGCCTGTGTCTCAGGGCTCCCACAGGGTCACCTATCAGAGATTTACATTGTGATTCATAACAGTATCAAAGTTACAGCTACCAAGTAGCAATAAAGCAATTTTATGGTTGGAGATCACAACATGATCCGTATTAAAGGGTCACATGCGTTCCTGCTTCCTCTGCTCTAAGATCCCCTTCTGCAGACCTCGGGAAGAATCCAGGTCGGTCGTGCAGATGAGAATAGCTGAACTGGGGCCCGCCAGAGGGCTGGAAAACCTGGCATGTCCCGACTGCAGAGTGCAGGAACGGGGCTGGCAACAGAACGTGGGGCGCATGCCCGAGGGGAATCTTGAAATGGTTGTATAGGTAAAATCCCTCCTCCTTCCTACAGGACAGAATAGAGGAAGCAGAGGTCTAGAAACGAATCTAAGCGCTGACAATTGCAATCAAGAGTATTTCGCTTCTTGTACAGGGGTGCAGGGGAAAAGGGGGTGCAGCGGAGGAGGGGGTACGGCTGTGTAGACCAAAATCTGCGGCTGGTCTCAAGTTACCTACTGCTGCACTGCTGTTGCCCGTCTCACATCTGATGTCCCAGATTCTGAAGGTGGGTTGGGAGGTCACGCTGCTCACTGGGGCTCTGAGCAATCAGCTGTTGGGTCAGCTGACCTGGAGCATTGCGTGTCTTCTATCCTCCGGCCTCCACTGTGGAAGTGCTGGGGGCAGAGGTGTGCGCCGCCACCATACCCGATCATAGCCTGGGCTTCCCCTTCCCTCTTCACGTCTCTCCGTGTGTACACACATGTGCACACGCGCATGGAGGCCTGAGGCTGACGTCAGGAACCATCTCCCACTGCTCCTTCACTTATTGACTGAGGCATGTCCTCTAAGCCAAACCCAGAGCTCACCAGTATGGCTAGTCTTGCTAGTCAGCTTGCTCTAGGGATCCCGTCTCTGCACTCAGCATGCCTGTGGGTTTGGGAGAATCTCGACGCTGGTCCTCAGGCTTGTGGGGCAAACGCTTCATCTGCTGCACCACCTTCCAAGTCTGTTGTCTGTATCGGGAGTCATGTTCCAAGGAAATAAAGGCAGAAGCTGCCCGATGGCTCCGTACATGGGGCATTTGATGAAATCTGACACACTATAAAGGTTGTGGACAAAGGAGGTTTTTGCTTTGTTTTATTGAGACAGGGTCTCACTGTGTATCCCTGGTTCACCTGGAACTCACTCTGAAGACCAGACTGATTTGGAAATCACAGAGATCCACCCACTTTTGCCTCCTAAGTGCTAGGATTAAAGGTGTGCACCGTGCCCAGCACAAGGAAACTTTTTTTTAATGTCACAATAACCTAGAAAGGATGGGTTATGAAGGGCCTGGAAGGTAGCTAAGTTGAGGGCACTTGCTTGCCCAGCACCCATTTCCCAAGAGGAGGCCTATGTGTGAATCGCAAAGAAGTGCTAGTACTTAGCCACCTATTACGGTGCTAGTAATAGGGTATGGTCTCCAGTGAGAAGGGACTGCAAGTGTCTGGGAGTGAAGCTCTGCAATGCAGGAGACAGGGACCAACGATGGCCAGTCTGTGTAAAGGGGCCTGTAGTTTGGATGCAGTCAGAAAAAGACACTGCTGAGACATTGGGAATCCAGTTAAAACAGCCTGACTGTCTGTGAAATCAAATTCAGGCTGCTGCTGCGAAGGGACGGAACCAAGCTGTGCACATACGCTGCTGTGGGACAGGGTTTTGTACTCCAAACAGGACTCACTAATGAGTCTCAAAATTAATTTAGGGGCTCATGATTCACATTTAAAAAAAAGTAATAAGGCTAGGGGCTGAGGACAGTTCAGTCTGTAAAGGGCTTGCCAGAGTTCATCTGAGAATCAACACTAAAGGCCAGGCACTGGTGGCACTTTATTATAGTCCCAGTGCTGCAGAGACAGGAAGACCACTGGGGCTTGCTGGACAGCCAGTCTAGCCTAACTGGTGGGCTCAAGGTTCAGTGAGAGACCCTTTCTCAAAGGAGGCAGATTACATTCCTGGGGGTGACAGCTGTGGCTATCCTCTGGCCTACTGACATAAACACACAAACACACACACACAAATAGACCAACACACACATAAGTACACACACACACGCTCTCATGAATGAGCAGGCACACACAAGCATCAACAGGCAGATAAATAGAGATAAAGATGGGCCTGGTAGCACACAGTAGTCATCCTAGAATTTGGCAGGCTGAGGTTGGAGAAGTATAAGCTCCAGGCCAGCCTTTACTGTATTGTGAGCTCCAGGTCAGCCAGAGGCACATAGTGGACCGTCTCAAATAAATATATAAATAAGAGCACAGTGTCCTGGAACTCGCTCTGTTGATTAGGCTGGCTTTGAACTAAAAAATTCAGCTGCCTCTGCCTCCCAGGGGCTGGGATCAAAGGTGTATGCCATCACCAGCCAGCTATAGATATATTACTTACTAAAGTTGCAGTCAATGTCTAAGAGCCACTGATGTAATATGTGCTGGGGTAGAGGTAGCTATAGCATGTACTAATAAGAAAAAACGTGTTGCTGGGCACAGTGGCACACATCTACAATCCTAGGACTTGGGAGCTGGAAACAGAACTAACAGAAGTTCAACGTCACCCTCAAACACATAACAAGAAGTATGTAGCCATGACTACATACATCTATCTCAAAAACAAAACCAGCTGGGTGTTGTGGTACACCCTTTAATACCAGCATTGAAAAAGCAGAGGTAAGCAGATCACTACAGGAAACTTCACGCCAACCATGGTTACTGTGAGACCTTATCTCAAAAGCAAAATGAGGGGCTGGAGAGATGGCTCAGAGGTTAAGAGCACTGGCTGCTCTTTCAGAGGTCCTGAGTTCAATTACCAGCAACCACATGCTGGCTCACAACCATCTATAGTGAGATCTGGTGCCTCTTCTGCCTTGCAGGCATGCATACGAACAGAACTCTGTATACATAATAAATCTTAAAAAAAAAAAACAAAACTGTGTTAATATCTGTCAGATACAAGAGGGCTAGAGAGGTGACTCAGCAGTTAAGAACCCTCAGTGCCCACAACAGGTAGCTCACAACCACCAGTAACTCCAAGTCTGGGAAACTGACACCCTCTTTCTGGCCTCCTAGGGCATCTTCACACACACACACACACACACACACACACAAAACCTTTAAAAAAGTAGAGAATAAAAATGGCAATTCTGTGGTCTGCTCAGCTCTGTTCCATTCTAAGAGGTTTCAAACAGAGGGAAATGTGAACAATAAGGTTTCCTTCCGAGACACTGGAGTCCCTAATTGGAATCCTGGAAAAGGAACAAACAGGGTGGATGTGAGCTGGGAAGGCTTGTGACAAAGCTGGCTTATCTTCCAGTTGGCACAGCCCCATCTCAAGAGGGCAAGCGTCAGGTTGCAGGGACCCACGTCACCTGAAACCACATTACATAATTTTAAATATATACATGTACTCATTCAGCCCCCTCCCCCAGTGCTAAGCATAGGACCCATGATCTTACTCATGCCAGGTAAATACTCTAATCACCCAACACCAACTCTAGAGCTCTTCTTGTTTTTCTGTTTGAAACAGGGTCTCGCTAAGTTTTCCAGGCAACCTTTGACTTTGTGATCCTCTTGCCTTGGCCTCCCAAGTGGCTAAATTATAGGCTTTGGTTCCAAACTCAGTTGACACAAATACTTGTCAGGTTGTCTCCACTGGAAAGCATGCTCCCTCCCTTGCCCACTGCTGACTCTCTGGGTTCTAGATCCAAGCACTCAATGGACACATGTGGTGTGACTAGCTGAGGGTGAGGAAAGGAGCGGCATCGAGTACTGAATTTCCCATTGCTACCGTTCACTAACTACACTTGATAAGCTGTCTGCCCTGTGTTTAGCTGGGTCATAGCCGATCCTGATCCTTTCCCAAACACCCCCTCGGAAGTTCTGTGATTCCTGCTCAGTTGGTCAGGGCAGTGTTACTGCAGCCGAGGAGCAGCAAGGCAGCAACACTGCAGAGGGGACATCAGGTTAACTGTGGTCGCCAGCCTGGGAGGCATGTCACTCAGCTGAACCTGGGGGTGCAGACCTGTGAGCCCAGAAATTCAGGAGGCTGAGACAGGAGGATGGCACGTTGAAGACCTGCCTGAGTTCTGGAGTGAGTTCAGGGCTAGCCTGGGCAACTTAATAAGACCCTGGGTCAAAATCCAAAGTGAGACGAGGGCTGAGGAGGTAGCAGCGGCACAAGCTGGGGATGCAATCACCAGGACTGAGCGGGCAGGTGACAGGAAATACGCTATTCATAAAAGTTCAGGCAGGATTTGGGGCTGTGATAGGTGCTACCAACCAGAGATACCAACCAATAATCCAGGTGTGGCTTGCAGGATTATTTTATATAAAATGAGCAGTCATTAACCAAGGCACCCTCAGAATGTCATCTGAGCTTAAGGAAGAAATGAAGAAAGACACATAGGAATATGGCTACTTTTTCTTCTCTTTTACTTTGAACATTAGCATGAAGTTGGTTACCGTACACATCCAAAGGCCCAGCATGTTGGGGAAAAAAAATCATTATATGGTACACCCTGTACCAGAGTCTTAATAAGAATAAAATATACAATGCTACATTGAGTGGTTAAAAATACACAAAAAAGTAGTTTTAACAATCTATAAATTTTTTATACTTAAAATCATGATTGAGTTGAAATAAAAAAGTGCATTTCATTGCTAAAAAAAATATTGGTATACTTAACACAAGGAAGAAACTTATCACCGCGGGGGACTGGACAGGATGCTAGGAAAAAGGATGACTCGGACGCCAGGCATTGTGGGCCAGCTCAGAGGCCGCCTAACCCCATCCATCACACAGCTCCCGGGCCAAGCAGCCCTCCTCTTCCGCCATGCTTCCCGTCCCACGAGATCCTGCCCTACCCACCTGCCAACCCCCCAAGGTCCTCTAAGCTTCTTTACAGCATGACAGATACATACATCCTTCACTAAGTCCCACCTTGACTTGACCTTCAACTGCGCCTCTACAGAGACACGAGGGAGACACTGCCTCAGCCTATACAGTCAATCTTTTGACTTTGCAGGCAGGACCGGAAGCAAGTAGCTTCTCTCTTCTCTCACTCATTTGGACAAACATTCAACAGCAAGCTTTGTAAACCTAAGGCCAAAGATTCTCGGCAAGCAAATTGGACTTCCTTTAAGAAAAGAGAAAGTACAAGTGACCTCAGCATTATGGGGACACCCACCTGCTATCTAACCTGGTCACAGCTTCCATTCTGCTTCTGCATTGATCAGGTTCTTGGGTCTTGCTGGGGAAAAGGGACCAGGAAGACAGAAATCAGTAAGGGATGCCCTTCCACGGGTAAACATTTCCTGATCCTACAGGGTAAGTGTTCACAGGCTACACCCCTAGTGGATACCCAACTTTTCATCTGAAGATGAGCAATGAGCACAGTCAAAATTCCCAGAGAGCTGATGAGGGCCAGGAGCCCAAAGACAAGGAAATTCTGGCCTGAAGGGGTACATGCTGTGGGAGGCCTCCCCACTCAACTGGAAGACCTGGTATAACCGATACCTACTACTTGGAGCAGTCCCCATTGCTGTCACAGATGGGACGGTGCTGGGCTGCAATGGGCCACGGAGGAGGAAATAGCGAAGGGGGGTGCCTTTCAGCTCTGCATTTAGTTAGGAAACACTGGATCCTTCGTGACAAGAGCCTCGCTTCCAATCTCATGTCACCAATATTAACAAAGGCTGGATGATTATGCTGCCTGACCCACACAGATCTCAGACCCAGGAATCTCTGCTCCCATCATGAGACCTGAGCAACTACTGAACTTAGAGATATGTGAAAATGTTTTCATCAAATTCAATCAGTGAGCTTTAAAAGCTGAGAGGAAAGTACTTTAGCGCTCCCTTATGGTCAAAACAAGTACTGCAGATGGAATAGAATTAGCTCAAGGAATGAAAAAAATTTATATTCAAATTTGTGGAAGATAATTGATTTTGATTTTCTGAAGTATCTGGCGATAGAACTTGAGAAGTAAACACATGTTTCACCACACTGTTTCTTTTCAACTTAGCTGAAGTGAGCAATCATACATGGGAAGATACTTTCCAATGCTGCCAAGCAGTCTCAGGTCCTATGCAGGGTGTGAGCGAGACCCTGCTTCTGGCTACATGGCCCCGTTCACCTACAAGGCAGACTGGAGAGGCTGTGTTCATCCAGGAGAGCCAGGGATGCAGAAACAAGCTGCTTCCTTCTCAGACCCGGACAGGCAGGCTCTTGACTCCACTGAAACCAGCCAACACAAGCATCAGATTTCCTTTTGATGTTAAGCAAAACCCAGCTTCCAGATCCTTTTGAGCATCTCCATTTCCTATGAAAATCATTTTCAAGTAATTTGTCACATTCCCCATCTCAGCAGATGCTCAAATAGGACGACAGTAACCTGGAGTTAAGCAACGGAACACCTCTGATTCCTGGCCAAAGGCATCCTAATAACACACAAAACAAGTGGCCATCCTTTTCAAGGGATGTAGCTCCTCCCAGTGATAGGTAAGTATGGCTCTCCACTACCCGAAAGCCTGGGACTCTGGAGAGAAAACTAAGCGGTTTAAAAGCAGGTACTGTTAGGCATCCAGTACTCCAGAAGTGACTGTCTAGACCATGGATGGAAAACAGCAAGGCTGAAGCTAGTTAATGACTTCTACGGTACAGAATCACCTCTGACAGTCTGCACACTGCTCTCATTCTAACAGCCAGCGAAACAGTCAAACGACTTGACCTCTATATTATCGAACTGATTCTCACAATTTGGTAGTGCCCCACCAGTTAACATCCTGTCTGTTCCCAGACAAAAAGTATTACAAATTTATCAACAGCTGCCTTTTGAGATGCCTGCCTCATGCAGCTATCAGTCCTGGATGCCTCAGTACCAATAACTTTAAGGATCGAGGCAAGAGCTTGTAAGTCAGAAAGCAAAGACAAGGTCAAATGCTCATTAGTGTTCACTCACCTACAAAAAATAATTCCAACTTCCTCTCTGAAGGAGCTCATCTGTTTCCACTTTAGGAGGAGACAATGAACCCATTACACAGCACAAACTTGAATCTGGGATGAGCAAGACCAGCCAGTTGCTAAAGGAATTCTTATCAATGAAGTGCACATACTACACACAGAACACACGTCGGTTTCCTTTTTATTACATCATTCATATATTCATACACCAATTACACTTTTTAACTGACTTGTAAGAAGACGACTAGAAAAGAAAATAAACTGGGTTTTGCAGGGAGGACAGGTGGCTGGATGAGAGGGGCTGATCAAAAAAAATCAATAAAGGACTTCTGTTCAACCCCGAGAGCACTTTTAAATTCCTATGACTAAAATAAGATCACGGGAGGAACCTGTAAAACATTTATGAAAGACAGGATGTGCAGCAATAGCAGCATTCAGTATTCCTTTAATTTGAAAGGGTAGGCATTCAGGAAGACTTCAGATGAGAAAAAGATGGCCCAGAGAGACACTGGATCACCTTCGACTTACAGGAACACCCAGCCTGCCGTGAAAGAATAGAAAGGTGGCAAAGGACAAGAACAGCTCTAGTACTAGAGGTGTCGTATGTGGGGAGTAAGACAAGCAGAGACGCTACAAGGGTAACCCAGCAGCAATATGGAGGAACAAAACACAGATGTGTTCACAGTCCTCAGCCAGGTTCTAGGGAGTTTGTAGCTAAGCCCTTTGGAATAAAGGTGAATTCCAATACTCATGGAGAATGAAACAATCAGAGGTAGGGTCCAGACCAGGGAGAGAAGGCTCCAGGACACGGGCTTGTTGAAGGCACTCGAGAGCAGAGTGAGGGACAGCAGAGGGTCAGACGGACAGCAAGTACTCGCTCCTGTGCGACAGGAAGAGAGGCAACTCCAGGAAGATGTCACTGAGTGAGCAGAGTGGTAAGATCCACTTATCACAGCCTCCAGCGAGGAAACAACAAAGAGGAACTTGTTTGCGGAACATGTAGGTCTGCAAAGCAGTTCTGATTTTAATGTGATTTTTTTTTTTAATAGTATGGCATCTGATTCTTTAAACAAATTTACTGAAACTAAAATTTCAAGGTTGGGAATTTAAGGAATTTTATTTTCCTTGGAGTCTTGAAAAAGCTATCCTCTAAGATGAAAAGGTCTGAATGTAAGTCTATAAAAAAGTCTAGCGAGTACAAAAGTATAGAACTGTGAAGGTGGCCAGATTGACGTTTATGGCTTCCATAGAGTGTAGCGAGGATCTCTGGGTTGCTTTATCGAGGTAGTTCCAGGGTTGGAAGGTCAGCGTTACTTCTCATGAATGCTACGGATGACAAGCAGACTAGCTAGTGAGTTGCTACTGCGTAACAATGCCATTATTTCTAATGGCCAATGACCTTTTATTCCTGAAAAAGAAAGAAAAAGATGGAGAGAGAGAATTCTTGGGAATTTTTCTAACTTAGTTTAAGTAAAGAAAAAACTTAAAAACTGGTAATTCTTTACTTCACTTTAGAGTTTGAAGAATTCCAACTGATCCTTTTTTTTTAAGTTGATAAAATGGTTAGATCTAACACACCTCTTTTCATGATGTGTTCCACATATAGTCTGGAACAGCATTAAAATCTATATCACGTGGACCATCAAGGCAACAAAAGTGGTATTTCCATACAGCAGCTTAAACAGAAGCTTTAATTGAAATGGGTTCTTCTGATAGATGTTTTAGTTTTTCTCTCTTTACCATAAAAACTCACTACCATAGTGTATTTTCCTAACCAAAATCTGCAAGAGGGGAATAAATCCTCTCTCTCTCTCTCTCTCTCTCTCTCTCTCTCTCTCTCTCTGCAATGGTGTTCTCTACTTCATACACACACACACACTCTGCAATGGAGTTCTCTACTTCACACACACACACACACACACACACACACACACACACTCTGCAATGGAGTTCTCTACTTCATATTCTCAAATTTTAAATCTTCCAGTGAGATAAAAATGAAACTAAATAATATCTATTCAACAATAGTAAAAACTGAAAAAAATTCAAGAAGTTAAAAATTCAAAGCTTCAGAGAGTTTGCGTCTGCTTAGCAGTGTGTGTGGGGTCACGCTCAGAAGCCGAGAGGCAACTCTGGAAAGGCCCGTACTGAAGGACTAAGACAGTACATGGAAATGACTTTCAAAGGGTTTTCTGAACTTTATTAAAGTTTTATATGGAGGCTTCTGCACTTGCTAAAAATAAGAATCAAGTAAAAAATATACAGAAAAATGAAGCTACATGCCTTTAAGTGGTTCATCTTCTCTTCATTCAGTTTTAAAATCTAACCCAGTATGAGCCTACCTGACTCAATTTGAGAGAAGCAGCCTTTCATTAGGCTAAAAAAGTGTGTATCCAAATGATAAATATACAAGAAAAGAATGAAAGATGTACAACCCAACCTCTAAAAATGTAATGCCAACTCAAAAACGCCCTTGTGGAAGCCAGGCGGGGTGACGAAGGCGCCCATAATCCCAGCACTTGGGCAGCTGAGGTGGGGGGAGTCATTAGTTGGAGGCTACGTAATCCACATAGGGAGTTCAAGGCCAGCTTTGTGAGACCATTTCTCAAAACAACAACAACAACAACAAGTTCTAGGGAGCTGGCTGTTGTAGCTCACTCCTTTAGACCCGGTCCTCAAGCTGTGAGTTTGAGGCTAGCCTGGTCTACATACAAGGAAATTGGTAACAATAAAAACCATTTGAAGATAAGTAATCCTTGTGACAATACATGCCTTTGAAGATAGTATAAAATGGCAACAAGAAAGCCTCAATTTAATATCTGTTATTTTGAAATGAGGTCTATGTCTTTACAAAAGTACAGATATGGGCCTAGAACTCAAACTCCTCCACGATCTTTTTCCATGAACAGATAACAAGAACTGAACAGGTTCTGCAGAACCTTGGGGTACCGCAGCACACATGGAGAGCACACACACGATGCAACTTTTATCTTAGTAGCGGACCCCAAGCACATTTTCAACCCTGAGTTTGAGTCTTCAGCACGTTAAACCCAATGCACCTGCATGTTTCAGGCTCAACCCTGTGGCCCTGGGCTCAGAAGCATCTCGGTGTGAATTTCACTATGCGTATGTTCATTATTCATACATGACACTGATGAGAGCCATTTTTTAAAGAACAGGTTTCTTACAAATCCCAAGTCAGGGAAGATATACTTATCCAGAAAAAAAAAATTGGCATTTCTAGATTGTTCCACAATACATTTCAGTAAGAATGTATTACACAGTGTGACAGTGCTAATTCACTTTCTTAATTCCTTACTTTCTGCTTCTGTTAAGGAGACTGGTGGTTATTGAGTTACTACTGGATTTCCTATGTAGCAGACACTTTCTTATGGCTATAGTCATTTGAATAAAAAAAAATCAGATCTGACTACCTGAATTTTTCAATGAGTATTCATAGTACATCCATAAAAATGGTTGATTCAACAGCCTCAAGTCTATAATTTAGAATCTCTGTCCAATACTGTATTTAGCACAAAATAAGATAAAACCAATTAACTAAGCTATAACATACTTTTTTGATAAAAATATTTTAATATTATAGGTTGACCATGAAATATTGATGTCTACATGAAAGTGTAGATCTGCAGACTTTCCATGGGATGCAAAGGAGAGTGTGGAAGTAAGCGGAGAAGGAACTGGCTTCCTATTTGGCTTGGGTATATGGGGGCTCCAAGAATGTACGCAGATATTAAAACTACCATTTGTTAAAATTTATGCCTAGAACTGGAGGAAAAGTGTGTCCTGAGATACTTTCCTGACTCGGCACACATTTTTTCCCATGCATTACAGAAGATGAAGGTAAAACTAGTAAATCTAGAAATATTAAACCAAAAAGCAAATGTAGAGTATGATACGTAGAAGCAGGAACCTAACTTCAATCCAGAGTCCATTGTCCCCATCCAGAGTTAAGTGGCCAGAAAAAAAAGTGCGTGACGCATATCTGCACATTTCATATCAAAGATAAATAAATAACAGCTAAAGTTCTGATTTACGAGCCTGAGGAAAGAGAAATGAGGAAGAGAAGTGGAAGTGGCCACTCTTGGAACTCAGTCTCTAAGGTGAAGAAGTAGAAAACGTGTAGCTTCGTGGTCCACATTTGCCAGCTGACTGAACCACTATGTCGGTCCTTCTCTTCAGCTTCCTATATAATCCGCTCCAGGGTGACCATGCCCTGTGGAAGTTGCCCAGAGGCAGGGTGTTTTGTTGCTCCTTCCTCGCCTAACTGCGGAGGACGAGGCAGCAGTACCTGGGGTTTCCTCTCACTACAATTTAAATGGCAGATGCAATCAGAGTGACACCCACATTTTAGACACTGCAAACATTTTAAAACTTAGAAGCCAATTTGTCTTCTCATTCGCATTTCTCAGCCTCTATCAGCAATTACACTTATGATTTCAGTTCACCATTCAGCTTCTCCTAATGGTTCTGGGAAACACAGCAACCTCAAAATTAGAGATTCCAATTTATCTTCCCCTAACAGCTGAGTGTGACAAAGTTCCTAAGAGAAGTGAGAAACAGACGTGACCGAAAGGAAACCTCTGCCACTTCCTTCTGAAGGTATTCACAATGTTACTCAGATTTTCAAATCAGACAAGCTTTTGGTGACCCTATTCCAATGCACCACCCCACTGAATCCACAGAGGGGCTCAAAGGGACACCAGGGATGGAGCGTGTCAGTGAGCTGATGGACGGAGTGCCCAGCAAAGATGGTCAAGTTCCTGAGTACTTATGAACCTTGCTCTTGCAGTAACCTGGTCTGGTGACCCTCACCCAGTCCCAGAAGCACCTTTGTGTTGTATGGATGTTAGAATAAATTTGAAATAGAAGTTATTATATGCATCTTTAAGAATCACATTTTGATGATTATAAAAATTTATCTATTTTACAACATGGGTTTAGCTACACTGAAAAAATTACACAGCTTATTGAAATACATTTCATTTTAGAAACAGACTACTAAAGTCTATACAAAAACTCTAAAATAATTTCTGTAGTAAAATAAAGAGTGTGTTAAAAGAGCTACACAAAGAAGAAAACTCCCGTCTTCTCTATAATGCTTGATATTGTGTGAATTGTGGCCAGCTCGACTGCAGTCAGCACCAAAAGCTGAAAAGAACTCATTACAATACACAGTGATACAGTTAATGCTCTGGATTAATCTCACAGCCTTCCCGATTAGTATAAAGGAAACCAGGCCTGTCCCCTCTTTGAGGAGAAGACCAGGATATAAAAGCAAGCATACCTCATCCGCTGATATGAAATTATAAAATCCCACAGTCTGAGTATCTGAAATTTATAAAAGTCATCAGAAAATGCAAGCAAATTGGGCTTTAGTTCAGTGGTTCCCCTGGTTGTGAGGGCAGTCTTCTTGTTCACTCCTTTGGGTCAGTCTGATCGCTCACCAGGACAATGGTCAAAGTCCTGTAGGAGGCCATGGAGACAGGGAGACCCCAGAGAGGCATAGCTGCACCCCTTCTGCCAACTCACCATGGGGATGGCACTCCGGCTGGCGCTAATGATGCTGGGCCTGGGGCGCGCTGTTCTTCTCTGTCAGATGCCTCAGGAAGGTGTCCTCACTCTGGCCTCTGTGGTTTAGAGGCTCACTCTTGAAGAGGGCCGGAGGTGGGGGCAGGTGAGGCACAGGTGGGATGGGGAGGTGATGTGCGTGGTGTGGATGTGTGTGGATGTGCAGGTGCGAGAAAGGATGCGGGACCGGCCTTGAGGGAAGCGCGCCACCCACGGGGTTCATACTGACTGCAGGGGCTGGGCTCGTAGGAGTGTTGGCCACAGCTGGAGCGGGAGCAGCTGGCGCCGTGGACAGAGGGATCTGGACAGCTGGCGGTACGTTCACTGGGCTGGTCACTCGGAAGCACTTCTCCTTGTGGGCCTTCAGCATATTGGAGAAACGGAACCGCTGGCCACACACGTCACAGGGGTAAGGCTTCTCGCCTGTGTGAGTTCTGCGGTGCCTCTTCATGTTGGGGCGACTGGTGAAGCTTTTGCCACAGATTTCACAGATAAAAGGTTTCTCTCCTGGGATGAGCACAGACAAACAGGGCTGATGTACCTGCCGCTCGTGCTTTCACCCACAGCATTTTGTTCCCCAAACTGAGACGTAACAGGTCATAGCAGGCACAAATACAACTTATAGCCTACCATGCTGGAAGGGAAGAGGAGGAAAATGGGAGGTAGTGGTGGATGGTGCAGGTGGGGCCTATGGACACCGTGTCTCTCTCCATTATCTACCGCTGTGCCAGCTCACGGTCACTTCACTACCACCCCCTTTTCCTTGCAGCAGGTGCTCATGCTGCTGTGTATTAAGTCGTATTCAGGGAACCTGGCTCTACTCCAATCACTACATATGGTAGCTTTCCTTCTTACAGCAACATGAGTTAAAGGTTTGTAAAATTCTTATCCCCTGGTGGAGGCACGTGGATCTCTGTGAGTTTGAGGCCAGCCTGGTCTACAGAGCGATCCAGGACAGCCAGGGCTACAGAGAAACCCTATCTTACCTATAGGGTTTGATAAGAATATCATAACATTCTTTTTTTTGTTGTTGTTGTTGTTTTTTGTTTGTTTGTTTTTTCGAGACAGGGTTTCACTGTAGTTTTAGAGCCTGTCCTGGAACTAGCTCTGTAGACCAGGCTGGCCTCGAACTCGCAGAGATCCGCCTGCCTCTGCCTCTCAAGTGCTGGGATTAAAGGCGTGCGCCACCACCGCCCGGCTAGAATATTGTAACATTCTTATCAATGCTATGGTGCATATATCCTTACATACACAGAGAGGGTTAAAATGTACTTAAATTCATTTTAGTGGATGTTTTCTTGAAAGATACTGAATTTTGGTAAATCAAATCCAATCAACCCTAAGAATTCTGAAAGGGCTGGGTGTGTAATCCCATGCCTTTAATCCCAGTACTCTGAGACAAGGCCAGCCTGGTCGACAGAGAGACCCTGTCTCAAAAAAGACAAAACAAACAGGTCATTTATGGTTGGACATGGTGGGCACACCCCTGTCTGTAATCCTAGTACACGGGAGCCAAAGGCAGGAGGATTGTCATGGGTTCCAGAATAACCTGTGCTTCAGTATGACAGTCTGTCACAAAAAAACAAACAAAAGAACTCAAAAGGCACTCACATAAATAACTCTTTTAAAAATAGTTATAAAAGAAAAATTTCAGTATTATAGATTAATTTTTGAGACAAGGTTTCTTTGTGTATCTTTGGCTGTCCTAGAATTTACTCTGTAGACCAGGCAGGCTTCAAACTCACAAAGATCCACCTGCCTCTGCTTCCCTAGTGCTGGGTTTAAAGTGTGTGTCACCACCGTCTGGCTATAGATGAATTTTTATATCTCAGGCTTTTTTTTTTTTTTTTTTTTTTGGTTTTTCGAGACAGGGTTTCTCTGTAGCTTTGGAGCCTGTCCTGGAACTAGCTCTTGTAGACCAGGCTGGTCTATCTCAGGCTTTCTTAAAGTGAGACTTTCATTTACAAAGCAAGTCTGTCCCAGACATGGTGGAGCATGCCTCTGACCTCAGCACCTACAAGACCAAGGCAGGAGGATTGCTTTGAGTCTGAGACCAGCCTGGACTGCACAGCAAGACTTTTCCTTAAGACAAAACAAAACGGGAAAGTAACACAAATTTATGGTTTGGGTTTAAAGACAGATCCGAAAATGACTACCAACAAGTACTAGGGACTATCTGTACCTTCGCCAAGAGATCCTTACCAGTGTGTGTCTTCATGTGTTCGTCAAAGTACTGCTTCATGTTGAAGTCCTTGCCGCACCACTGGCACATGAACTGTTTGTGCCCAATGTGGATGCTCATGTGCGAGCGGAGCTGGTACTTATACTGGAACCTCTCGTCGCAGTTCTGCATTGGACACAGGGGATGGCGCTGGATGCCAAGCACAGAGGCATCACTCCAGCCTACCCTCACAGGCTTATATAGGTTTATTTTCATACTCAAAACACAAGCTGCTTATGGCAGCTGGCTGGATTTGCTATGTTCCCGTAGCTGAGTTATGAATACAAGGGAAATTTTTTTCATGTAATTATCACTGGCTCATACTCTACTTCTCTGAATCACTGAGAAAGAAAAGTCAGTGACTGCATATTCCTCCCAAGCTAACCTAACAAACTCAGCTGTGTGCTAAAGTGACATTTCTCTTCCTAGCAGTGAGAACAACAGAAACCTGGTGCACATCCGAAGCTTCAGTGCACACAGCCTTATGCTTTGCACCCCACACTCCATTCTCACTGCTGCATCATCAACACAACCCTAGCTTTGGATCTGGCCTGTGTGTGGATTGTTCCTCACCTCACATCGGAAGGGCTTCTCTCCAGAATGCTGCAAGGAGTGCACCTTGAGTGACATGCTGCGCTTGAAAGACTTTCCACAGGTTTCACATGTAAATGGCATGTCTTTTGTGTGTGCTGTAACACAGAAAGCATTTAAACTCAAAACAGTTCTACCAGAAGACCCAGCCTGGAAGAGACAGCTGTCACAGGCACGGCACGTTAGCAGCAGTGCTCCAGAGGGAAAGTCAACAGCGACGCTGGAGAGAATCTGGTGGGAAGACTGCACTATCCAACTCGGTGATGCTGAAGACACACTGTATTTAGTCTCAACACGTTAAAACTGATTGCAGGATGGTGGTTCTACTCAGTCTGCCCAATGTAGAGCAGACAGAACCCCAGAGACCGCCACAGGCAGAGAGCAGAAGGGCAGACAGACTTACCGACCATGTGTTTCCGCACATGAGCCATGGTATAGAACTTCTTCTCACAAATCTCACAGGCAAATTTTTTTTCTGCATATCCATGGACAATCTTGATATGTTCATGAAGGGACCAGAGTTTCTTGAAGGACTTGTTACAGGAAACACACTGAGCAGGATAAACAGAAAGAGTCTTCATTTATCAAGACTTCAGGAGGCCATTCTGCCTCCTGGCAGATGAAATGGATCTACTTTAAATTCATAGCACAAGGTCAGAATCTTGACAAAACCTATTCCTCCATGAAGTCCATATTCCAACACCAACAACTGTATGTTCTATTTTCCAAGATCTATTCTTATATACCTTGGGAGAATGCAAAAAATGGCAGAATCTAAGGTAAGAAGTAGAAAGTTCCACTAATGACAAAGAACTAACTGTTATTACCACTTCAGTGTTACACTTATAATTGTTTGGTGTTTTTACACACACACACACACACACACACACACACACACACACACTTGCTGTTTATTTTGAGGTAGAGTGTCTTACTGTATAGCCCACAGTGGCCTCAAACTTACTATCTGGCCAAGGCCAGCCTCAAATCATGATTCTGCCTCTATGTCTCAGGTACAGGGAGCATAAGTATATGCCAGCATACCTGTTAGACCTTCATGCTCGTTTATGGCATAGATCAGCAAACACAGTTGTCTCCTACCCAGGGTGCCATGCAGTTAAGAGGTGTTTACCAGAGAAATAAGTTTGAAATTAGCACAAATAGTAAAGGCAAGATATATAAGCATTACAGATCTGAAGACTACAGCAAAATCCTTCTGCATTAGAGAACACATTTTGAAAAGTCCTATAACAAATGCTCAAGGTTTACTAACTTTCCCTAAATCTAATTTACTCTGTTGCCATTTCCCTCTGACAGAAGCTAATACAACCTCTAAACCACTGGTGATTCTCCTGCTCCCCTCACCCAATCCCAGACCTCCTTCCGCCACAATGCCTGGTTCCTTAGACTATGGCTCTTTAGCACCCTGCACTATCAAGCAGAAAGTATGACTAAATCAACAAAACAATATCACAAAGTTCATGACAACTGCCAGGCTCTGAGGAATGAGCACAGGGAACTCAGTCACCACAGCCTCTTGAGCACCACTGCCACTGCAGGAGAGAAGAACCCAAGAGCTCAGAGACAAGGTGCTGGCTGGACACTGCCCTGGAAAAGGGCAGGCTACCCTGTGACCTCCTCTTCTGCAAGGGTTAATTTTCCCTTATTATGAGGTTGCCAGGATTATGAGGCACTGTATGAAGAAACAGAGTGCAAAATTCTTTAGGAATGTGAAGGGTTTCCTTTCTAAAAAATTCTTTTTTTATTTATGTATATGAGTGTTTTGCCTGCTGTATGCATGTACACTGCATGAGTGCCTGGTGCCCAAGAAGAGCGTGTTGGATCCCCTGGAACTGGAGTTTAAAATGGTTATGAGCTGCCACATGGGTGCTGGGTACAAACTCAGGTCCTCTGAAAGAGCAGACAGTGCCTCCTAACTGTTGAGCCATCTCTCCAATCGAGGAATGTGAAAGGTTTTCATCCATCAGAACCCACACAATGTAAGCACAAAAGTGAACATGTCGTAATGAGGAAAAGCACAGGAACTCATAGAAAAGAACTGCTATTTTCTGTAAACTTAAGCAATTCAAGTGAAAAGAAAAGAAAAAGTACCTACAAAATAAGCAGCTCCTAGAGACAGAAATGAGGACCGCCTTTTCAGTAAGGAGCCAATATGAAATTCACATTTGACCTCTAGGGGGCAGCACTGTACTACGCTCCATTGGATTGACCCGGCAACAACTGCCTGCCCTGACAACTGCTGGAGAACCCTGAGGAGTCTTCTTTTATTTACCCAGAATATCTCAATCAAGTCATGATATACAAGTCAAATCAGCAGATTAAAAAAAAAAATCTCTTTAAAGGAAGCCACTGATCTCAGTCATTGATTAAAAACAATTGTCAAAAAGAAAATTAAAGGTGGTGACCAATATTAGCAGTTCCCAAAAGTAAAACAGTTTATCTTTTAAAAAGTTAACTTCAAAATGTAGATTATTATACACATGGAAACATAAGAGACTTACCTTGTATGAATATATATACACCAAACATAAGCACAAACCAATAGAGCTGCAATGCCTTCAGCACCTCTTAACCTGTTATATACAGTCTTTCCCAGACGCCAGCCTGGTTTGAATACCGTGTTTGTCACAGCAACCATACTGTACAGCACCATTATATAACCTACTGCCAGGTAAGCAACATTTTCAAACAGCTCAGCCTCTGTTTAAAGTTTGCATATTCCCATGGGCTTGCCTCTTGACACACTTAGTGTTGCCATCTCTCCACGGGTGAAAGGGAACTCACTGCAGATCTTCCGTTTCCACAGGTCTGAGTCGGGGTTTCTGTCCCCATCAGCTGCACTAGACTCTGGCATCCTTTTAAACAGCAAGGAACCTTTCTCTACTCCTGACCTTCACTCAATATCTCCCACCTTGACAGAAGATGCCAGAATGAATTATTGCCCAGGTCCTACAACAGTGACTCTCAGTGCAAAGTCGGCGCTGACTTTGCATCCCAGTCAATGATCTACAACAGATCCCCCTTCCAGTGTACCTGGGTTCCCACTAGTCCAGCGTCAGGAAAGCGTAATGCTTTTGAAAGACAGGATTAAGCCTTGGTTTTGAAAAGACCCAAGCAGCAGCGTCTAAACGATAAATTGGTGAAATCGGTCCCTTCAGCCTCTATTGCATTTATTCTCTTGGGCAGACACCAGATGACTCTGAACAGCCAGGTTCTATCCTGGAAAGTTTGCCCTCTCGGTGATGAGACCTACCTGAATGTTTTTTTCACAGTCTGTTTGCTGGTGAAGGGACAGCTCACTTTCCAGGACAAACTTCTTGCCACACTTATCACAGATCTGCATGCGCCTGTGAGTAACGTTCATGTGCTTCTCCAGGTACCAGCGAGTATTAAAGACCCTGGGGCACTTCTCACAGGTCAGAGTCTCTCTCTCTTCACACTTAGCTTTCTGGACAGGAGCTTTGGGCTCCTTGGCAGCCCGCTTCTTCCGCTTGGGTAGCTCTGCACTCTTCCTACGGCCTCGAGTTGTGCGAGGTGCAGGGGAAGTGGCAGCTGCAGCAACAGAGGCAGCTCTTCGGGTTCGCCTTTGTGTAACCCTGACTTTCTCCACTCGCTTCTCCTTTTTCTTCTGCCGCTCGTTCTCTCCGTAATCATTGCTGTCATCTGTGGCCTCCTCACTCTCCTCCTCTCCTTCCTCGCTGCTTGTCTTAAGAACAGGAGTCTCTTTGGACTGAGAAGAGACACCCTTTTCCCCTTTAGATACATTTAATGTTTGATTATTAAGGTTTACCTCCACTATGATCTGCTCCCTTTTGTAAGAGACTTCTTCCTCCTCTTCCGTGTCATCAGAATTCTCCCGGTCTTCCTTGACAGTGTGCACATCAGACACTGCCCTTGCCTCCCTGAAATATGGCTGCTCCTCGGTCTCGTGGAGATGTGGTTTGCTCATCTTGGTGTCCACTAGCACAGAGTAAGGGCTTCCAGATTCCCTTTTGTACACTTTGGTGGACAGGTCGAGCTCCTGGCTGGCACCATGGTAGAAGGCGGGTGGTGCCTGACCGCGACGGCTGTCTTCCTGTGCCATTCCTGCTGCACGCACTGCACAGTTCTCGGCCAGCTCCTGGCAAGGACTGGCTGGGTAGCTCATTGGGAAGTGGCCCAGTTTATAAAGCAGCTCAGACTATAGAGAACACCTTGAAAACAGGGCAGTTAAGACTGAAATCGTTCTCCATCTACAGAGAACTAACCACTCAAGTGAAAGCAAGAAACTCCTGGAGCCTGCTTGCAATTCTTCCAGCGGCCCAGAACCAACGTGCCAGTCAAACAGGGCTGTTCTTATGGCAAGAGAAGAGAACTCTCCTGATTTTCTTCCGAAGAGAGCTACAAGGGACTTGGAGCATCTTACCTACAAAGAGAAAGAAAACGGGGGAAAAATTATACCACCATTTCCTTCTTAGGTCACATGTTTCTCACAACATACAAAATTTAAAATCAAACTCCATACACCATGATGTGTTATACTCCTCAAATGGTTTGGGATGGTTATTGTTTTACAGGCTGTGTGAGTTCCTATTTCCAATCAGAATGTAAATGCTATCAGCCAAGAGCCACATCTGTTAAATTCACCAAGCTGCCTTTAGAGCTTACAACAGTGCCAGTATATAACATGTATTAGAGAGATAAATACCTACAGTGCACGATGTCTGCCATGCTGGAGGCTGCAGGACCTGCTGATATCAGTCTAGGGACACAAGAGGCCATGGAGCACTCAAGAGACCCACGCAGGCAGCTTCCTTCAGCAGCAGCCACCACACCAGAGTGAGAACCCACAAATAATGGAGGCAACGTGAGTACTGTGGGCCATGAAAATAAGGCAGCTAAGTGGCATGATCACAGAAGAAAAATGTCCTGGTCTTCAGTATTATAAACGAAGTGTAACTAGAACTGCCTTCAGGTCGACGGAGTCACTAGATCCTCTCTACAACTGGGTGATTTTTCATGTGTCAGTTGCGGAGAAATCAAAATTCTGAGAATTAGTAACCACCAGGTCGATGTGGTTCTAAGAAAACTAAAACCATCCATTAAAAAAAAAATCAGAAGGGCATACAATGTTTGTAACATGCCATGTATTGCTGTGTGGTCAAGCACCTAACAGCTGAGTCAAATGAGTAACACTGAAGGAACAGTTCTGTCTAGCTGACAGAAGGCAGGAAGCCAGTGTTTGCTGAACGCCTTCATGTGATAGGCACTTGAGATATATTATTATTTTTGTTTGTTTGTTTTGTTTTCGAGACAGGGTTTCTCTGTAGCTTGGAGCCTGTCCTGAAACTTTTGTACACCAGGCTGGCCTCGAACTCACAGAGCATTCCTCTGCCTCCCAAGTACTGGGATTAAAGGTATGTGCCACCACCACCTGGTCAAAAATATTGTTATTAATCTACTTCATACCTAGTGTAAAACTTTGGGGTTGATTTTTAATTAGTTAAAAATAAGTAAAGCTTACTTTTTCCTTATTTTAATTGAGACAAGAGTCTCACTACATAGCCCTGGCTGTCCTGAAACTCATTATGCAGACTAGGCCACTTTGGGCTCAAGTGCTGGGATTAAATGTATGGCCACCATTCCTGGCTTTTTCTTCATAAAACGGGTTCTACTTGCCTTAAATAAATGAAATCTTGCTATGTTGTCTTTTTTTTTTTTTTTTTTTTTAAAATAACCTTAATAAGAAACTGTTCGGTACACTTAATGATATAACTTTAACAATTGTAATGGGAGTCACTTCGGCCTCTCTGGCCTGTTCTGCATAAAACAAAACCATAATATTAAGGAAGAGAAGGTATGAACAACTATGTTCATAAAGGGAACAAAAAGCAGAGTTAATTTCTAACCTGATTTTGTTACTGTCAATCCTACACTGTGCCAACAATCTATATCTTAGTAGTCTACCAAACAAAACATGGGAGCCAAGCAGCACACTGCAAAACTGTAAAGCCAATTCTCTGGTTTATAAAATAATCATAAGGAATACGCTGGTGGGAATGCAAGCTGGTACAGCCCCTTTGGATGTCAGTGTGGCAATTTCTCAGAAAATTAGGAAACAATCTTCCTCAAGACCCAGTAATACTACTTTTGGGTATAATATCCAAAGGATGCTCAACTGTGCCACAAGGACATGTGCTCAACTATGTTCGTAGCAGCTTTGTTTGTCATAGCTAGAACCTGGAAACAACCTAAATGGTCCTCGACTGAAGAACGGATAAGAAAAATGTGGTACATTTACACAATGGAGTACTACACAGCAGAAAGAAAAAAACAAACAAACAAAAAAAAAAAAACCAACATCTTGAATTTTGCAGGAAAATGGATGGATCTAGAAAACATCATTTTGAATGAGGTAACCCAGACACAGAAAGACAAGTATCACATGTACTCACTCATAAGTGGTTTTTAAACATAAAGCAAAGAAAATCAGCCCACAAATCACAATCCCAGAGAATTTAAACAACAATGAGGACACTAAGAGAGACATACATAAGTCTAATCTACAAAGAAAGTAGGAAAAGACAAGATCGCCTGAGTAATTGGGAGCATGGGGACCATGGGGGAGGGTTGGAGGGGAGGGGAGAGGAAGAGAGGGGAGCGGAGAAAAATGTAGAGCTCAGTAAAAATCAATAAAATAAAAAATAAAAATAAAAAAGGTTGGAAGAAAAATAATCATAAGGATTTGTATTTAGGCAAAGCACTTTGTCACATACTTGTTGAACACTTAAGTGCTTCCCATCTGCTAGGTACTTGAGGAGTTGTAACAGGCTGGTTGGAAGAGGACAAAGCAGGGTTGCTTCCAGTGACTACCTAATGACTTGCAAGCATCAACAGTCTCCACATTTCCACACAAGAACAAAACCAAGTATGTATTACTCATCACACAGCCAGCTTAAGCAATTTTAACTTTCACCAAATAACCCCCTAGGGCCAAAGATGCAATCAAATACTAAGTAAGCTACACTGAAAGATCTACGGAATCCCAATGAGTGTTCAAAGCATTTTCCATTATTCAGTTCTATCCACAAACATCATCTCTAGGCAGAAATATGTTTTAAACAAAAGGAACTATTTATTTTTTAAGGAAAGAAGTTTTATGTGCATTACTGAGATAGTTTTTATCCAAATCTGACAAAGTCAAGGCTCTATTAAAATTCAACACCTCACAAGAACCAGAAGAAAATGTGGTGTGACTCTGCCGACTCTGCCCACCTCTGCGCCCAGCAGGAAGGGGCGGGAAGACAAGCCCAAAGTCAAAGTCATTTTTACCTATATATCAAGTTTGATGCTGGGGCACTGGAAGGGCTCAGTCTAACCATGACCAAGGGTAGTTCTGTAGGATACAATTTTTAATATAGTAGTCTTTAAGATGGCTAACAAGGGGCTGGAGAGATGGCTCAGCGGTTAAGAGCACTGACTGCTCTTCCAGAGGTCCAAGGTTCAATTTCCAGCACCCACAACTGTCTGTGACTTCAGTTTGAGAGGATCACATAGATATACATGCAAACACAACACCAACGTGCATGAAATAAAGATGGCTAACCAAAAGAAAAAAAGAAAAACTTATGTAAAGAATGAAAATAAATATAAATATTTTCTTTACTTAAAAAAACATAAATAAGACAAAACAAAAAAGCAGGATCTCACTATGTAGCCTTGGCTGACCTGAAATTCTCTATACAGACCAGAGTGGTTTGGAACTAACAGAGATCTGCCTGCCTCGACCTCATGAGTGTTAGGATTAAAAGTATATACCACCATGCCTGACCCTACAATTTTTTTATTTCACAAAAATTAAAAGTCACAAACACTTTATTACTTTGTTTTCCTTTTTTGAGATAGGGTCTCATATTCTCCAAGCTGGCTTCAAACTATGTAACTTAGAATGACCTTGAACTTCTGTTTTAAATTACTATTAATTTTATGTGCATGGGTGGTCTTAATCTGTCTATCTCTATACTATGGGTACAGCTGGTGCCCGAGGAAGCCAGAAAAGGGCATGGGATCCTCTGGAACTGGAGTTACAGATGGGTGAAGGAAATTGAACCTGGGTCCTCTGGAAGAGTAGCCAGTGCTCTTCCCCACCCCACCCCCAGTCATCTCTCCAGATCCCACCTTGATCTTCTGCCCCCTCCCCATTTCCTGAGCTGGGATTACCAGTGGTGCCACCGTGCCGTTTTATGTGGTGCTGGGAACAGATTCAAGTTTTCGTATGTGCTACCCAAACACTCTCACTATGTAGCCCAGAGTGGCCTCAATCTTGGGTTCCGTTCTGCCTCTGCCTCCTAAATGATAGGATTGCAGGTGCATACCACATGGCTTACACACACACAGACACACAGACACACACACACACACACCCCTACTTTAGATGTGTGGAATAGTGTCAGGAAAGGCTGTTATTTTCTTACTAGTAAAATTTTTTGGCATCTCAAAAAGTAACACTTTTTGGGGAAAAAATATCAAATCTTAGACCAACAGGTATAAATAGTCTAAAACAAAAAATATTTCAACAGATAGAAATGGTTAGTCCTAACCATAATACAGCAAAGGGAAAGATGGATTGCTAATACACCACCTGTCTTTTGCTCCCAGCAAGCCTGAACACATCTCTTCTTAGAAGCTCTTAACACTGTTAAAAGTCTCTTAAAAATTAAGAATCTTCTCTACACCCCTAAAAAATGAGTACAGACAATTTCACATGCAGTTTCCAGGTTGCTACCCATTTCTTAAAACCTACCAATGCGTTCCCAGGGCCCCAAGCTCCAAGATAAGGAAAAAGCAGATTTTATTCTTTCTTATCTGTAGTGTATATTTAGACAAAGCATATAAACTGAATTTTTCTCTGCCTTTCCCACTTAGCTCCCTACCAACTTTTCTTCTTATTTCTACAGCACATATATTGGTCAGAAATGGATTAACGGGCTGGAGAGATGGCTCAGTGGTTAAGATCACTGGCTGCTCTTCTAGAGGACCCAGGTTCAATTCCCAGTACCCACATAACAGTCCACAACTGTCTGTATCTCCAGTTCCAGAGGATGTGACACCTTCACACCAATGCACATAAGATAAATTTAAATAAATTATTAAATAAATAAATTAACAACAGCATAAAAGGAGACCAAGTTTGAAGTTGTATACAGAAAGGTTAGCATGGCTTACAGATGTCAGGCAGGAAGCAAGGTACAGGTTCAAGAGCTTATTATGTACCCCAATATATTACCTACCCAGGTCTATGACCCCAGACAAGGCAATTAACTCTTACCCATTCTCAGGATGCTCCCCCAATGACTGTTGTGAAGACTGAATCCCACCTCACATGCCAAGTTTGTGTTGTACAGAGGACTGGGTGTTGGCTCCCTTTCCTATCCGTTTGAGGAGGGCTTTCTTGAAGAGATTAGAAGTGTGACTGGCAGATCAGAGGTTTATGCATGGTATGCTATGTACCCCATTGCAATTGTAAATGAGAAGGAGATAACATAAGGAGAAGCTGGGGAGAAGGTTCAGCCAGTGAAATTCTTGCCAAACAAGTCGAAGTTCAGTCCCAGCACCCATTGTTAAAAAGCTAGGCACAGTAGGTGGTGTCTATAATTCAAGTACTGAGGACACAGAGACAGGACCTTGGGGCTTGCTGACAGCTAGTGTAGCCAACTCAGTAATTTCCAGATTCATTTTCTCAAAACTACAGTGGATAACAGTTAATGGAGACACTTGTCATCAACATCTGAGTTTCTCCATGCACAGGCATACACACACAAACACAAAACGGGAACCAATGGTAGAGGCCAGCATGTAGAAGGTAGGAATGAGCAGTCCAAGGTCATTCTTGGCTAAAAGCAAGTTCATGCATAGTGTGCCTTCCAGGAGACCTTGTCTTACTCCACACCCGAGACACACGCACACACGCACACACACGCACACACACACAGACACACACACACAGACACACACACACACACACAGACACACACACACAGACACACACACACACAGACACACACAGACACACACACACACAGCACTCACCTCCCTCTGCTTGTATCTGCTTCCTGACTGCAGATATGTGACTAGCCATCCAGCATCCATGCCATTATGAACTGTTTTCCCTCAAACTTAAGCCAGTACTTCCCTTTGTTAAGAAGTTTCAGTCAGT
Source organism: Arvicola amphibius (assembly GCF_903992535.2). Lineage (NCBI taxonomy): Eukaryota > Metazoa > Chordata > Mammalia > Rodentia > Cricetidae > Arvicola > Arvicola amphibius. The sequence continues at coordinate 25,882,055 of NC_052050.1, forward strand.
TTTGTCACTGCAAAGAGAAACATAACTGACACAAAGAAAATGTCTATGGAGAAGTCAGGCTTTTGCTGTGATTAAACCTGACTGTGTTGTTCACCTGCCCTGGCAACTGGCTTGGGAGAGGAATGTGGAAGAGTTTGGACTGCAGGCTGAGAAACCCTAGAATGCTATAAACAGCCGGATAGGCCAGGTTAATGGGAGACTGGAAGACCAGTATGTCAATGCAATCAATGGAGGCCTGGTCTAGGAGAACTGGGCTAATGGCCTTTTGTGTTACATTCTGGCAAAGAATTGGCTGCATCCTTACCATGTTTTGAAAATCTGAGTGACACTGAATTCGAATGAATGAGCTAAGTTGTTCTGAGAAAGAGATGTCATGACAGCAAATATCCAGGCTGTGGCACAGTTACTGCTTGCTTCTCTCAATCACATCTACAGTGAGAAGAAGCAGAAAAAATAGGGTTAACTTGAAAAGAGCTGTGACTTTAAGGATTCAGACAAGGCCAGTGCGGAGAACATTGTTAAAGAGATTAGCACCATGGAAGAGAAACCTGCAGTAGGAAAGTGTTCCCGGTCAGGTCTAGCTGAAGGCGAGGCTGGAACTGAACCTGCTGCAGAGCAGTCTCTACTTTGGGAAACAATCCAGAAGATGATTTCCTGGGGTCAGTCACTGAAGTGCACAGAAAGTGAAACCTAATTTTCAGTGGAGACACCTGATGGTAGAGATGTTAGGGTTATGGTATATCTACTGAGCAAAGTCTCAGGCAGAATGGGACCAACCCAGGAAACAGGCTCTGTGCTACCTGCAGCAGAGCTCCAGGCCAGGGCTCCCAGTGCCACTGGGCCCACAGGATCCCATCCCAAGCTCCAGTGTGTTTGTCCTGATGGGTTTCTGTTTTGCTTTGGCCTGATTTTTTCTTAGGGAGGTTTACTCTGTGCTTTTGTATACTGCAAGTACGTAACTTGGTTTTTACTTTATAGGCTCACATCACAATTGAGGCATTTGTTTGAATCTCAGAAGAAGAATCTGGACTTGAGTTTTTGGACAATATTATGATCGTAATACTTTGGGAACTTTTCAGATGTGTGAAATGCATTTTGCATTATGATATAGTCATAAATCTTTGAGGAGGAGTGGTGAATTAAAGCTTAGCAGTGATGTGTTCAGATGTCAAACTAACAAGGAGTGACAATCTTCACTGTCAAACTGACTGCATTTGGAATCACCTATGTTTTTGAGGACATTTCCAAGGAGATCCATCTGGAAGGTGGGTGACACCATCCCATGAAATGTGGCCCCAGATTGAATGAAAAGGAAGATGCCAGATGAGCAAAAACATTCATCTCTCTGCTTCCTGACTGCAGACAGTGTGGCTTGCCACCTCATGCTTCTGTTCAAATGCCTTCCCTACTATGTTCAAGTATAGCCTCACACACTGTGAGCCAAACTAAAAGGGGAGGAGGAGAGAAAGAGGAGGAAGAGATCGTGGTGAAGGCAAAAGAAAAGAAAAAACTACAAACTCCCAAAGAAAAACTACAAGTTGAACTTTATTAAGATTAATAATGTTTGTACATTAAAGGATGATTATCAAGCAAATAGAAGCAACACAGAATCGAAAGGATATATTAATAAATCATAGGTTTGATAAAGGTCTGGTATTCAGAACACAGAAGGAACTCTAACAACTAAACAACAAAAAAAAATGAAAAAAAATTTAAAAAAGAAAGGCAAACAAAAAAATGGAGTCAGGCAGAAGGATCAGCAAGTCAAGGCCAGCCCAGGCTACAGAGCAAATCTGAGGTACAGAGCTATCTACTCCTGGATCTTGCTCTGCAGACCAGACTGACCTGGAACTCACAGATCTGCTTGTCTCTTTCTCTCCAGCTCTCCAGTGCTGGGATTAAAGTTGTTCGCCACCACACCTGGCTAAAATAATCTTAAAATTAACTAATTCAGGGGCTGGAGAGATGGCTCAATGGTTAAAAGCATTAACTGCTCTTCTGGAGAACCCAGGCTCAATTCCCAGCACCCACATAGCAGCTCATAACTGTTTCTAACTCCAGTTCCAGATAATGGGACACCCTCACTCAGATGCACATGCAAGCAGAATAAAAAAAATACACATTAAATAAAAAAGTAAGTAAATTAAAAAAATAACTAATTCAAATTATAAAGATTGAATGGGGAAAATATCTGAATAGTTATTTCTTCGAAGCTAACATTTAGAAGGAAGAAAAGCTCACTGAAAAATGTAAATAATCCTCAATGAGATTCTACTTCATATTTACTAAGATGACTATAATTCTTTGCTTGTTTGTTTTTCCTGATAGGGTTTCTCTGTGTAGCCTTGGCCTGGCACTCGCTCTATAGACCAGGCTGGACTCAAACTTACGGAGATCTGCCTGCCTCTGTCTCCTAAGTGCTGGGATTAAAGGTGTGCACCACTACTGCCCAGCTATTTTTTTTAAAAAAAAAGGTAAAACAAGAGTTGGAGAGGATATGGAAAAAACATATACTCCATACATTATTTGTAAATATAAAATGGTACAATTTGAAAAACAGTTTGCTAAGTCCTAAGAAGGCTAAGCAAAGAGAGACTGGATGACCTAGCAGTTCCACTTCTAAGCACATATCTAGGACTGGAAAACATGCATTCATCAAAACATAAACACAAACATTTATAGGAGTATCATCCCTAAGAGCCCAAAGTGAGAGTAGTACAGATCCATGTCAGCTGGGAAAACAGGTGCATAGTCAAAGAGTATCAGACACCCATCAGGGAGACGCTCTGATGCCTAGTCTAATATGGAAGAACCCAAAAGCATTATATCAGATACAAACATCCACGTAATTGAAAGATTCTTTTCCTGTGAGGCAGCCAGAATAAACCAATCCACAGACACATAAAGTGGGTTCTGAGGTTAGGGAGCTATGACAATCACTGCTGATGGACTTCAGGGTCAGTGAAAACGTTATGGAGTTATGTACTGGTGATGGTTACACAGTCTTGCAAATACAACACCACCAACAATGAACTATACAGTTAAAAAGGCTCTATGGTGCATGAATAATGTCTTGAGAAAGGGCCTGAGATGTAGTTCAGTGGTAATGAACTACCTTGCCTAGCTAGCATGTGGGAGGTCCTGGGTTCAATCTCTAGTACTGAAAAACAAATAAAAAGTAATTTAAAAATATACTGTCTGAATACAAACAATCCAAAGACTATATGAAAGTAACACAATATTTCACATAAAAGTGATATTCTTGATCCCTTGTATATCTCATTAAGTATAAATTAGATAACAAGCAAGAGCTAGGCCTAAGATAGTGGAAAATAACAGCTTGAGCAAAAAGATCAAAGACAGGTCTCCCCTGGTGGATGCTGGGAAACCAATCCAATGGCGCCTTTCTCCTTTGGGAGAGTACAGGTGAACATAGAGAGGCTGATATTGAAATCTGGGGTGTTACACTATGATTAGAGAATATTTTTTGAAGATTTATATTAATTATGTGTTGTGGGCTATTGTACACTGTGTGAAGATGTATTGGTGTAATAAAAAGCTGAATGGCCAATAGCTAGGCAGGAGGTATAGGCGGGACTTCCAGACAGAGAGAGTACTCTGGGAAGAAGGTGGAGTTGCCAGCCTGAGGCAGAAGAAGCAGCGTGGGCAGTACACAGAGGTGAGATAATGAGCCACGCAAAAGAGTGTAGATTAAAATAAATGGATTAAGCTATAAGAGCTAGTAGGACAAGCTAAAGACGAGCTTTCATAATTAGTACATCTTCATGCCATTATTTGTGAGCTGAAAATTCTGACATTTATGTGCACTCATACATGTGTTTCATGTGTGTAAGTGAATGCTACAAATAAACAGTGCCTGTGGAAGCCAGAAGAGGGTGTTGACTCACTTGGAGCTGAAGTTACAGGTGACTGTGAGCCACCTTCTGTGTGTGCTAGAAACCAAACTTGGGTCCTTAGAAGAGCAGCAGGCAACCTTAACTGCTGGGCCATCTTTGTAGGCACCAGAGACTAATGAATCAAACACAACACTGGATATCACTATGTTTTAAGTGAGGTGACTGTTACTAAAATTGGTACCACTCAGCATGGGGCACATATGTGAGACTTCCCGCACTTTCTCTTTCTTCCAGAAGATAAGTTTATACAGCAAGTATTTCCTGCTCAACTCCTGTACTTGTGAATGCACAAGCCTTGACTACTGTCTACACAGTCTAAGAGGAAGATTTTCCTTATTTATTACTGCTAATAAGCATTGTATTTATTTATTCATTTATTTTTAAGACAGGAAATCCCTATGAATACTAGGTAGGCTGGCCTAACTCAGAGAGACATCTGCCTGCCTCTATCTCCAACACGCACCAACATACCCAACTACTGTATTGATCTTAATTTTCACAAGTTTAAAATTTGTCGGGAAATAAACCCTATATACTCAAAGTAAGTCATGAATGCCAATGCCATTATTTAAAGGGAATGAAGAAATGAAATGAACATGATGTGCCCTGTATGAAGAGCCTGGGACCTGACTGGGTTCTGAGGAATAAAGCTGAAAGCAGAAGAAACTAAAAGATGTCCCAGGAACAAAGGAAGCTCAGAGAAAGCTGTCATGTTCCTGATGAATCACAGTCTACTTAGGAATAGACCAAGGCACTGGTCTACCCAAAGAAACCCAGGGGCTAGCAGAAGATATGGTTAAAAGTAGAGCAGGGACAGAAGATGGAAAGTTTGCTTGTTAGAGGGTTTCTCTGTGTAGCCCTGAACTCACAGAGACTCACCTGCCTCTGCTTCCTGAGTGTTGAGACTAAAGGTGTGCACCACCACTGCCCAGCAAGATGATGATGATGACTGTGTGTGTGATGTGGACAAGAGTTGTGTCATGTGTTAACTGTGGAGGTGAGGACAACTCGTAGCTGGGTCTCTCCTCTGGTCTTTTTATACCCAGGTACCAGGGAGCAAACTTAGGTCGTCAGGCTTACACAGTAAGCACCTTTACCTGATGAGCCATCTTACCTGACCAGAACAGAGATGGTTTTGATGGAGGCTGAGAAAGAGGGACAGTGAAGGTAGCAGAGAGCAATAAAGGGGAGACGTGTGAAAGAAGCTCAAGGCAAGCCTGGGCACGAGTCCAGTCAGTTTGAGCAACCAGAGCAAGACTGCCTCAGACAACTAGAAAGTCTACTCCCATATTTAATGGGAAAATACAGGTGGGAAAGACAAAAAGTTACATTATCTTTTTATTACTTTGCAAGTAAGTTTAAATTTAAACACAGTATCATTCTACCTTTTGTATAGTGTATGAAAAACTGTTTTTTTTTTTTAATTTGTTTTCAGACCTTGGAACTTAAGGCTTTGGGCATGCTACAAGTGCTCTACTGCTCAGATCTACCCTCAGCTCTCTTTCAACCTTTTATTTTGAGCCTGAACTCATTCTAGCCCAGGTGGGGTGTGAACCTGCACTTCTTACAGGCTGTGTCACAATTCTGACTCCTTGTTTATCCATCCTCACGCCTGGCCAGTGGTCTGGAGGCGCTCAGTCAAGCTGGGATGCTGGGAGTTGAGTGGGACTATGCTGAAAAACTTCTGAGAAAACACTGTGAACTGTCCTAAAAAGTATAAGCAGAGGTAAGTACTACCCACTTCCGAATGCCATCTTGTGTAGAAGTGATGCCAGGAACTGGGCACCATCTTGCACCTGTGCTAAGACTGGGCAAAGGACAAAGCATGTTAAGTTGGTGTGGCAGAAAAGTGAGGAAAATGGGTCTTGAATTTTATCACTGAACCAGAGTTGAGCCAATCCTTGACAAAGACTTTCAGTTGATGATGAGAGTAAATTTTACTTATTTTCAAGTTGCTTTAAATTGGATCTTCTATTATCTGAAGCTCAAAACATCCAAGTTCATCTGATCATGTTTGTGAAATAAATTAGATACTTATTTTTGTTGTTAATTTTTAATGATGAAAACAGAAATATACCTAAAAGTGAAGCGTCTAGAAAACCACTTTCCTTCCATGTCCTATATCATCCCTCAGACTTGACCTTGGCCTGCTGCCTGGCCTCACATTTCAGGGCTTGTTGACATTTTTGTCAAAGGGGTTATCTACAGACTATCTTGTGGGCATGAGGTGATTGTAGCTATAAAATTTGACAAAGGACTTGATCTCCTGATCTCTTGGTGATTTTCTTCATGCCCATGGCAGCTGTCACTTTTCAGGGATAGTGGTCATTCCAGCCACCAGGACATGGCTGTAATAAGGATGGTCTGAGGTGCCATCATCAACGTTCTTCACGATGATGGCTTTGTGCCTGGAGTGGGACCAGCTCCACTCTCCAGGTTTCATGAACTTGCCCATCTCAACAGCAAGCAGCTGGCACACACAAGAAAGAAAAGAAAGGCCCTTCTGAAGAGCTGTCAGTAGTCAGGTGGACAGACAAGTCTCCAGGTCACGGACATGTCAAAGCTGTGTGTGTATACTGATTGTCTCTGATTACAATAACTTATAAATTTTCAACTTTATTATGACACAAAAATTTCGTTCAACAACCACATAAGAAAAAAATTAAGTGCTAGGCATGGTAACACATGCTTTTTTAACCCCAGCACTTCGGAGGCAGAGGCTGGCAAATCTGTGTGAGTTTGAAGCCAGTCTGGTCTACATAGAGGGTTTCACCTCAGCCAGAACTACAGAGAGAGACCTTGTCTCAAAAAAAAAAATTGAAAAAATTCTAAAATTAAAAACACTCTGTGATAAACTATATGGACTTTGGAAGTTGTACTGAATGAATTTTTTAATTATTATATGTTCTACTCTGGTTTAGTGATAAAATTCAAGACCCATTTCCTCCCCACTTTTCTGCCATGCTACCTTAAACATGCTTTGTCCTTTGCCCAGTTCTCAGCATGGGTGCAAGATGGTGCCCTGGTCCCTAGCATCACTCCTACAAGTCAATGGAGTCAGGGAGTAGAATGTGGTGGTTTGAATGAGGCTGGCCCACATAGGTTCATATATTTAAATGCTTAGTCACCAGGGAGTAGGATTATTTGAAAGGATTAGAAGGATTAGTCGTGGCCTCATTGGAGGAAGTGTGTCATTGGGAGTACACGTTGAGGTTTCAAAGCCCAAGCCAGTCCAAATGTGGCTCTCCCTCTCTCTGCATATGGATCAAGACGTAGCTCTCGGCTACTACTCCAGCAGCTGCCCGAATGCCACCATACTTCTCTCCAAGATGACAATGGACTAAACCTCTGAAGCTGTTAGCAAGCCACAAATTAAATGCTTTCTTTTATAAGAGCTGCCATGGTCATGGTGTCTCTACACAGCAATAGAACAGTGACTAAGATACACTTTAAAATTAAAATACGACCACTTCAAAGAAAAGGGATAATCTCAAAGTCAAGACCAAGACAGCTTTTGATGCAAACCACTACACGTTGCAGAAGCAGTAACCTAGTTTCGTTCTGAGTAGAGCATCTGCTGTCCTCAAGAGAGCTGTGACTTTCGAGAAAGATTTACTTCATTACATGCCAGATAACAGGTAAAGCAGATGAGCCAGGGAGGGCCACTAACACATTCCTGTGCTGCAGCCTCATGCAGGCCTTCTGTCTGGGGGGGGGGGGATATGTGCGTGCACATGCACACACACACACACACACACACACACACACACACACACACACACACACACACTGACAAGCCTCTGTTCATTATTCTTGACCTAACATTGAAATTTAACTGTAGGATAAAGGCAGGACTTATGATGATGTAATGATCTGCAAGCATGCGTGCATGCCTGTGCATGCATGTATATGTGTACATTTCAGTCGGTACATAGAATTATTCTTGGCTATTCGCTTTATTCACAACTGCTCATGAATAATTTCAGCCAAGAAATATTTGAACATATAAAGGTTTTTCCACATTGCCTGTGTGTATGTGTGTCTTCTTTTATATGTATGTGCCTTTTGTCTCCATATATGTCTGTTTACCATGTGTGTGCCTGAAATCAGTGGAGCCCAAAAGAGGGCATCAGGTTGGGCATGATCCATGTCTGTAATCCCTTCAGGAGGCAGAGGCAGGCAGATGTCTAAAAATCAAGGCCAATCTGATCTGCATAGTGAGTTACAGGTCAGCTAAGCCTCTCTCAAAAGTAAAGAGGAGGATGGTTGCCCCAACCTCCAGTCCTTAGAAGAGGGCATCAGCTTTGTGATAGGGTTTCTTTGTGTAGTCATGGCTGTTCTGGAACTTGCTCTGTAGACCAGGTTAGCCTCAAACTCACAGGGATCTGCTTGCCTCTGCCTCCCGAGTACAGGGATTAAAGGTGTGTGCCACCACCACCCAGCCTGTTTTTGGTTTTTAATTGCAGTACTAGAGATAGTTCTAAGGTTTTGTATATGCTAGTCAAATGCTCTACCACTGAGCAGCCCTCCACACAGAGTTCTTATTCATCCTTTCCCTAAAACATTTCATTAAGAAAGTTGTACACACCTTCATTTCTGTACTGAACAATCTATTCACTCCATAATGTCTTCATAATCCCAAAGAAATTACTTTCAGAATATAAGATAAATTGTTAGGAACCACGTATTTATGTTTCAGACATTTATATTTTAACTGCACAGGAATGTCTAAAGGTATCGATGAGTAACAAAGGCACTGAGCCAAGGTAAGTGAGCAAGATACTCCTGGCTTGCAGACAAGCAGGTGGAGGAAACACTGGGAAGATGATTTTCACATTAATCATTATGATTAATACACAGTACCTATATTAATCTAAAGAAAACCTTAGCCCCTCACCCCTCACAATGTATGTGCTATGAATAGACACAATTACAAACTTCATTGCTTTGCTTTTTGGGGGTGGGAGCAGGGAGAGTTTGAGACAGGGTTTCTCTGCTAGTCCTGGAACTCATTCTGTAGACCAGGCTGGCCTTGAACTCTGCCTGCCTCTGCCTCCTGAAGGGATTACAGTTGGGATTAAAGGTGTGCACCACTACCACCCGGCTGAATACTTTACTTTTTAATTTTTAATTTATTTCATTTGGTGTGCGTGTGCTGGTGTGTATGCCATGGCTCGCATGTGGCGGTCAGGACAAGCTGCCAGGGGGATACAGCACAAGTAATCTGGTTTGGCGCAGGCGCCTTTACTGGCTGAGCTATCTCACAGGACCACTTTTCTTTGTTTTAAAACTGCTTTGTCATAACACAACCTAGTTTATGGCCAAACATAAAAGCAGTGATATGAACACACAGGAATATGTCCACACTTTGCTTGCCTTCATTAATAATGAAGAAAAACTTAAGTGAGTAATGAGGATTTTTGCTGTAATATCTTTAAATATAGTTATCTTTTTGAAACTAAGGAATTCTTACACTAGCTCAAACCATGGGAATTTCATCTTCTTCTTCTTCAATGAAAAAAATTATGTTTAAGACTGAAGAGAGCCTTAGCAGTTAAGAGCACTGGGTACTCTTTCAGATGACCTGGATTTGATTCCCAACATCCACAAAGCAACTCACAACCATCTGTAACTCCAGCCCAAGGGATCTGATACCCTCTCTGGTCTCTGTAGGTACAAGGCACACACATGGTCCTGACATATATGCAGACAAAATATCCATACACGTTAAAAAATAATGTAAATTTTAAATGTGCATGAAACAGAGATAGATAGACAGACAGGGCACAAGTGCCCTTGGACATCCTGGAGCTGGAGTTACAGGCATCTGTGAGCCAGATGTGAATGCTGGGAACTGATATTCAGGTCCTCTAAGAGAGCCACAGGTCCTCTGTTGAGCTCTCTCTCCAGCCCCTGGGAATATTCTATCACTGCCTTTTGTAACATCTTCAAGAAATATAGGTAGAGCTGGTGATAATAGTTCTGGCTGCAGAAACATGGCTAAAGGAATCCTTCCATGACCTCACTCCTTAAAAACACATTGATCTAAGGTGTCAAAAGCCTTTAATCCCAGCACTTGGGAAGCAGAAGCAAGATGATCTGTGAATTCAAGGCCAGCCTGATCTACACAGTGAGTACCAGGTGGGCCAGGGCTACACAGAGACGCTGTCTCAAAGAACCAAAATCTAAAACATTTTGCTCTAAACTTCACAACGTTCCTGCCAAATAAGTACTTTTCATGGATGGAGGAGAGGGCGGCCCACTGGCTAAAACATGAGTCAGGAGGACTTTGAGAGTACAAGAGCTTATCCTGTATGCAACTGTGGTACCTGTTCTTCCCTGAAGGTAAAATCTATCTAGGTACACAGAACTGTTTCCGTTTCTGTTTTTAGAACTGGAAGTGAGAAGTAATGATGAGGTTATCTAGATCTTCTCATTCTTTTAATTTAATTTGGTGTGGTATTGGTGGGGGAGGGGTGTGCGCGCACACAAATAGAGAAAAATGCTGGGTGTCCTGCTTCATTACTCTCCATCTTATTCCTATGAGAATAACTTGAAACAAACAAGTGGCCTTCCTACAGCAGAAGCTAGGCTGGCAGCAGCAAACCTATGATCCACCTGCCCACCCCACCCCCCAGCCCTGAGTATGCCCAACACACTTGGCTTCTTACAGGGGTGCTGGAAAATTCTAACTCAGATTTTCATGCTTGTATAGAAAAATGTTCCTAGATGCGTAGATAACTCTCCAGCCCCCAATTTTCAAATTTCTTTTTAGAATGTTATTATTATTGTGAGTTCGTGATACGTATATGCGGGTGCATTTCTCAGGGGGCAAGTTTGTGGAGACAGCTGACTCCTACTTTATAGGCTCTAGGGCTCAAACTCAGGTCTCCAGGTTTGGTATCTTCTCCCACTAAGCCCTCTGGCTGGCCTTCCCTCACCCCCTCCCCATTTCTTTACAGCAGCAAACAGGTATTATTTCTACAATAAACAAAATAACTCATCCCAACCCTAAAAGAAGGAATGAGTTCATCAAACCTTTAGATCCAATGTCTAAGATCATTCAGTGTTCATAAGGTGAAAAAACACAAACACAACTTAAGAACCACTGAAAATGTACAGCAAGCTTCACAATACTCGTGATTTCATGACCATTCATCAGATATCTACTGAGCACCTATTGTGTGTGACGTGCCACACACACAAATATGAGCAAGCCAAGATCCCTGTGTCAGAAGGCCGAGCATGCAAGCAACAAAAGAGATGGCCCATTGTCCTTATTTGCTCTGGTTCTTGTTAATACCTGTTTTTCCCACAGTAACTTTTAAGATTTCTTCTTCTTCTTTTTTTTTTTTTAAGTTTTTTAAGTCAAGGTTCCTCTTTGTAGGCCTGGCTGTCCTGGAACTCACAGAAAAATCCAGCTGCCTCTGCCTCTCATGTGCTGGGATTAAAGGTACGCACCACCACCACCCAGCAAGACTTATTTAATTTTCTATGTATGGGTGGTTTGCCTGCATGTACATATGTGCACTGCATGTGTACAGTATCCACAAAGGCCAGAAGAGAGTGGCAGATTCCCTGTAACTGGAGTTACCATGTGGGTGCTGCAAATCAAACATAGGTCCTCTGCCAGTATTCTTTTTTTTTGTTTTTGTTTTTTTGTTTTTGTTTTGTTTTGTTTTTGTTTTTCGAGACAGGGTTTCCCTGTAGTTTCTAGAGCCTGTCCTGGAACTAGCTCTTGTAGACCAGGCTGGCCTCGAACTCAAAGATCTGCCTGCCTCTGCCTCCCGAGTGCTGGGATTAAAGGCATGCGCCACCACCGCCCAGCTCTCTGCCAGTATTCTTAACCACTGAGCCATCTCTTTAGACCCAGCTACAGTTAATTGTTAATAATGCCCCTTTCACATTACCTCCCCGTGGGGATATCACACAATTATTGTATTTATTAAAAATAACAACCACTGGGGCTAGAGAGATGGCTCAGAGATTAAGAGCACTGGCTGCTCTTCCAGGGAGTAGGTTTGGTTTCCAGCATCCACATGGTAGGTCACAACCACCTGGAATTTCAGTTCCAAGGGATCTGACACCTCCTTTTACTTCCGAGGGCTTCGGCACACACATGATGCACATACATACACTTAGGTGCACATACATACACTTAGGTGCACACACATACACATAACATTTTTAAAAAACAAACTACTGTTCCTCTAGGGCAGTGGTTCTCAGGCTTCCTAATGCTGTGACCCTTTAACACAGTTCTTCATGTTGTGGTAACCCACAACCATAACATTATTTTTGTTGCTATTTCATAACTGTAATTTTGCTACTGTTGTGAACCATAATGTAAATATTTGTGTTTTCCAATTATCTCAGGCAACCCATGAAAGGGTCAGTCAACCATCAAAGGGGTCTCAACTCACAGGTTAAGAACCACTACTATAGAGACTTAGGTCTGTAAAATATGTCTTTTTATTTTTTGTTTGTTTTTGTTTTCTGAGACAGAGTTTCTCTGTCTAGCCTTAGCTGTCCTGGAACTAGCTCTGTAGACCAGCCTGGCCTCGTAATCACAGAAATCCGCCTGCCTCTGCCTCTCAAGTGCTGGGATTATAGGTGTACGCCACCACCACCTGGCCTACTTTTATTTTAAAGGCAAGGTCTCATTATGCAGTTCTTTCTGGCCTGAAACTTACAATGTAGATTAGGCTCAAACTCACAGAAATCACACAGACAGACAGACAGACAGACAGACACGCCTGCATGTGCGCATCCCTCTCATTAACTCTACCTCCTGCCTGTGTGCTGGGATTAAAGGTGTACAAATCATCCTGGCTTTCTTTCATTTTTAAAATTTTAATTTAAAAATTTTAAAGAATTATTTTATTGTTTGAGTATTTGGCCTCCACATATGTGCACCATATGCATGCCTGGTGCCTGAGGTCAGAAAAGAGCACCAGATCTCTTGGAACTGGGGTTACAGGTAGGTTGTGAGCCACTCTGTGAGTAGTAAGAACTGAATCTGAATCCTCTGCAAGAGCAACAAGCGCCCTTAACCACTGAGCCAACTCTCCAGCTCGCTAAAAAAATTTTTTTAAGGCAAACTTTTATTTCATAGCCCAAGCAGGCCCTACTTACTATGTGGCCAAGGCTAGCCTCCAAGTCATAACCTTCCTGCCACAGTTTCCATGTTCTGGGATTACAGATATACAGCACCATCCTTATAATTAACTCTAACAACCTATATTTCCTTATTTAGACAAGGTCTCTTTGTAGGCAAGGGTGACCTTGAACTCACTATGTAGTCAAGGCTGGATTTGAATTTAATCTACCTGGCTCCATCTTCTGAGTGCTGGCTAACATATACCACCATGCTGAATTATCATGTCTATCTTTAACTTCAGTTTTTATTTTACTTGAGATTTTCACTTCTTCCTTTTTCTTTTCTTTCTGTCTATCTGTATGTGGTACTGGGGTTCAAACCCAGGGTCTGGGTCCATGTTAGACAAATACTCCAATACAGAACAACTAATCATGTATGAGATTTCTCAAATTATATAAAACAGTATTTTAGATAACTTACTTTGATAAACACACACACACACACACACACCTACCTATTGCATAATGAAATCAAACCTTTGCTAGAATCAAGAGTAATGTCTGTGGGGATTGACGTGACAGCTCAGTTGGTAATGTGCTACCTCAGAATGGGAACCCGAGTTCAATACCCAAAATACCCAACACCTGTGTAAAAACCTGGAGGTAGTCCTTTAATCCAGCACTTGGGAGGCAGAGGCAGGTAGATCTCTGTGAGTTCGAGGCCAGCCTGGTTTACAGAGTGAGTTCCAGGACAGTCAGAGCTGTTACAAGAGAAACCCTGTCTGAAAAAACAAAAACAAACAAACAGAGCTGGTGCATATTTATGATTTCAGTACTAAAGAGGCGAGAGACAGAATGATCCCTGGAGCTCACTGGCCGACCAGCCTAACCTAATGATCAATGAGCGCTGGGTCCCAGTGAGATGCTGTCTCAAAGTATTAGGTAGATGGCTTATAAGGAATGACACCCGAGGCTGAGGTCTGTCCCCCACATGAATGTACACACCACACCACACACACACACACACACACACACACAAGCAAGCACAATTCAACCCTACCCACCCCACATGCGAATAAATAAACTCTGATTTTGGCTATATCAAAATGTACCTTTTTTTTTTTTAAGTTTTTTTTGACACGGGGCTTCTCTGTGTAGCCCTGAGTGTTAGATGTGTGTGTGTGTGTGTGTGTGTGTATACACTTTTTAATCCAAAATGTGTTTTTGAGAGGGCTCCCACTCATCTTAAATCAGGTGCTTTCAGTCTGTTTCCCCCTGAAGGGGCATCCTTCTGTCAGCTGTGTTTTTCCACCTGTGGGTTGACAGAGGTCAACAGAGCAGCCAAAACACAAGACGACCATCTGTGCACGGCTAAAGACCATGGCGATGTTATAGCACCCTGGGCACTTCACATCCATAAAGGAGAAATTGGGACTCTGCACCAGGTGCTTTTTCTTGTGTTTCCTCTTCTCTTCTGGAGAGGGGTATTCTTATATGGAGAAAATCACCTCCGGAAAAGGAGAAATTTCTTTTTGTTAGTATTCCAGCTAATAAATGAATTATACAACTGCATATTGCCCTGCAACTCCTGACGAATGAATACCTAGGCAATGCTACTCAAGGGCTAGATAACAATACAGAGAAAGAAACAATGTTTCCTGCTAGAATTGCATGCTATTGCCTATTAAATAATCTTTCCCAATTGCAGGCAAGAATTGAACGGTAATCTGATCAAGCATGGAAAGTTAAAACCCAATTTAGGGCCATAAAAAGAATTAAGGAGTATGTCACATGACATCAAATGGATATAATCAGTAAAATTCAGACTATAGGAAACTATACAACAAGTGACTGCATTTTAAAAAAAAAAAAAAAAAAAAAAAAAACTGCAAAGGTGGGAACAAGGTGAAGCACCACAGTCAACCAGCCCAGAGATCTAAAAGGACTTAACTGGATTAAGCGACTTGCAGTGCCCTCCCCTCCTGGGGCTGCTTTTTTATTTTGAGACAAGATCTCTACATAGACCCCGCTGGTTTCAAATAGAGATCTGACTGCTTCTTCCTCACAAACTCTGGGATTAAAGGTAATCAAAAAGTTTGTTTTTGAGCATAACAATAATGGTAGTTGTCTTTTTCATTTGTTTTGTGGAGTCAGAGTCTCATGTTGCCCATGATGGCCTACAGCTCCCTCTGTAGCCAAGGATGACCTTGAACTGGTCCTTCTGCCTCTACTTCGTGAGTACCAGGATTTTAAGCATGTGCTACTGGGCCCAGTTTTCCGTGGTGTTGAAGGTCAGACTCAGGACTTCAAGAATGCCAGGCAAACATGCTATCAACTGAGCTACACCCCAGACTGGCAGCTGTCTTTTTAAAAGAGTCCTTATATTGTTAAAAAAAAAAATAGTATATGAAATTGCTTCAAATTAGTGATGGGGGCTGTAGGTTGAGAAGTATAATGAACATGAATATTCATAAGCAAAACTAATTCCATACGGGTAAGTGAAACTGAAACTGGTTAGATGGATATATTAACTTAACATCTTTCTCCCTTCCTTTCCTACCCCCAATTCTTTTGAGACAGAGGACCTTTCTCGAGTCAACTTGTGGGTATCCTCTGGATGTTGCTGCCTCCGCTCCTGAGTTGCTGGGACTACAGACATGAGTCACCAGTGTCTAAACTTACATTTCCCTCTTCACTTTCTTATACTTAAGATTTTTTTAATATAAGAGTTTTATAATCTTTATCTCTTTGTTTGCTTGTTTTGTTGTTGTTTAGGGGATCTTGATTTTTTGTTTTGTTTTGTTTTTTGAAGCAAACTCTCAGCCTCTTGAGTGCTAGGATTATAATATATTTTTTCCCCTAAAGCAGTATTATCTCTCTTTGGGAGGGGGTGACAGTTTTGAGACAGGGTTTCTCTGTGTAGCCCTGGCTGGCCTGGACCTCAGTTTGTAGACCAGGCTGGCCTCAAACTCAGAGATCCTCCTGTCTCTGCCTCCCAAGTGCTGAGATTAAAGGTTTATACCACCACCACTTGGCCAGTATTACCTTTTGAGAGACTCTTAATATCATATTTTAAAAATATATGGAGGGCTAAAACTTGATAACAGAGAAAAAATATTACAATGAAACCCAAAGTAATTTTTGTGAGCACATCACCTTTCCTTCTATGGAGAATCCCTTCCCCATCATGCCCCATCATAAGGTCCTAATCGTCCTTCCAATCCTTGCTGCACAGCACCTACTCCTCGAGCTTTTCATGACCAGGTCTGAAAGAGCTTCCAGCCTTCTGGAAAGAGCAGACAGATCAGATCTTCTCCTTCCCTAAATTTTCATAATAGAGAGCTCACCTCAGCATCTTGGTCTCAGCCTTCACCTCAGTATTTTCATGAGAACCATTTTCTCTAATCCCACTATGAGTTAAGAGCTCTTTAAGGGAAATACATGCTCCCAAGACACCCAATGCTACGATCTGCCCAAGGCACTCACAACACACACACAAAACCAGGACTTCCCTTACCTCACGAGTCTCACTGATAACTGTGACAACTGCCATACATCTTTCCTGCTTTTTTACTCCAAAAACGGAAGATGTACTTCACTTCAGATTTACTGTCCTCTCCCTGCCCCCTGCTTTTGTAATGGGACTCTAAAGTTGTCCCTATGTTATTGTTTCTTAGAATGCTTAAAGAAGTTTTTTCAAAAAAAAAAAAAAACACCAGTGGAGCTGGCGCTCAGTTAGCAGAGCTCTTGCCCAGCAAGCAGAAGCCCCTGAGCGGGGCTGCAGCTGCACTCAATCTCTCAGCACTCAGGAGGTAAAGTGAGAGCAGGGTAAGAAGTCCACATAAGGCATTAGGACAAACTCGGGCTACATGAAAGCCTGTTCTTAAAAATAAAAAGGAAGCTAGAGGGAGTCCTCAGCAGTTATGAGAACTGGACATGGGTTCAATTCCAAATCCCACATGTAGCTCACTACCACCTGAAATGCCTGCCGTGCACATGGTATACAGACAGACATACATGCAGGCAACACAAGCAACACATCCATACAGTCCCGTTTTGGGTTATTTTGGTTTTTTTGAGACAGGACTTCTCTGTATAGCTCTGGTTCTTCAAGAACTCACTCTGTAGAACAGGCTGGCCTGGAACTCACAAAGATCCGCCTGCCTCTGCCTCCCAAATGCTGGGATTAAAGACCAGACCATGGGCCACTACCACCCAGCTCATACAGTGCCTTTAATCTTCCAGAATTTGGGAGGCAGAGGCGGGGGCTCTTATTTATTTACTTAGGTTTTTCGAGCCAGAGTTTCTCTGGGCAACCTCAGCTATCCTGGAACTAGCTCTGTAGACCAGGCTGGCCTTGAACTCACAGAGTTTTGCCTGCCTCTGGTTCCTGAGTGTTGGGATTAAAGATGTATGCCACCACTGCCTGGCTGACAGGGGGTGTTCTTTATGACTCTGAAGTCAGCTTGGTCTACAGAGTGAGTTCCAGGTCAGTCAGAAGTACATAATAAGACCCTGTCCCAAATAAATAAAGGAATGAATACATAAATATATAAATGAATAATCCATAACCTAAAATAAAAATTATTTTAAAACAATTCATACTTTTAAAATGTAGTTTTATTTATTTAACTTTATTTTATGTGCATTGGTATGAAGGTGTCACATCCCCTGGAACTGGAGTTAAGATAGTTGTGAGCTGACATGTGGGTACTGGGATTGAACCTGGGTCCTCTGGAAGAGCAGCCAGTGCTCTCAATCTATGAGCCATCTCTCCAGCCCCAAAACTAATTATTTAAAAAAATTCATATCTGAAAGCTGGAGAGCTGGCTTGGTAGTTAAAAACACCTGTGACTCTTGCAGAGGGCCCAGAGAGTACTTTGTCACCAAGCTGACCAATCTGTGCCTGATCTTCAGAACCATATGGTAGAAAGAACTGACTCCCCAAACTGTCCTCTGGTCTCCAAACACACAGAAAACAAATAAAAATATAATTTTAAAATGTCATATCTACTTGATGTCACCAATTCCTTCTTTCTCTGCCATAAAATCATCTACTAAATGGAATGACTCAAGTTAATTTAGTGAGTCTGGATGAGTGGCAGCAGTCAGCCTCAGCAGGGGGTCTATGCACTGAAATGCCCAGTGAATGATAACCAATGGTATTCTGCCTCAACGCCAGCGCCACCAGATAGGGCTACAATGAGGGAGGCACTTGCCTAGAATGCATAAGGCCCTGGGTTCAGACCCTAGTTCTAGAAACAAGACAACCCACAAGATATTTAAATGCTTAGCTGACAATCAAAGTACCTACATAAGAGACTCTTGACTGCCATTCTCAATTAGGTCAACCTCCCAGTAAATGAAAATGGCTGTTCCCCTGTGCTCCTGGAGATGAGAGCTCCTAACTACACTGGGAAAGGCAGCACTGTGTATAAAGCACACTTACAGATGACTAATCATGTTTCTGCAGGAACATAAGGAGGGTGGAGAAAGTTCTCTAGCCCTACCTTAAAACTGCCCTGGGCAGAATTGTCTATGAATGTTAAAAGATAATGCTTTTAGATATTAATGTTGAAGATATTGTTTAAACAATTTCTACTTGTTTAAACAGAGATTCATATATTATGTATATAACACATATGTATATAATAAATTTTATAAATAAAATTAATCTATGACAAGGTTCAGGCATTTAATGTTTAAAAGCTTAATTCATTTTCAAATAGAAAAAGTATGTAGGCCAAAAAACTAATGAAATCTGAACTCTGAAATCTAGTTAAAAGGAAGTAAAGTTGGTTTCTTAGTTCTGAGAAACACTGCTACATAAGACTTCATCAGTGGAGGAACTAAGAAAAGTGCAGATAGCTTTTCCAACCTTTTCTTCCCTCCTTTCATCTCCTTCTATCCTTCCCCCAAGCCCCATAGGGTCACTATGTAGCCCAAGCTGTCCTCTAACTCATTAGTCTCCTGAGTGCTACTTTTCTGTTTACATTAAATCATTCAAATTCATAAAAAATAACTTACTGTAACTGCCTATATAAAATTATAATCACCTTAAAAGATTTTCTCTGCCAAAAAAAAAAAAAATCTACTTTGCTTTTCTCAAAAGAGACATTTTTGGGCTTTGGTTGTCCTGCTGTCCCTCCCAGCCTCCACCCTGCACTGGAAACGTACATTCCCAGCTTATTTGGTAAAGATTATCAATGAGCAGATGGGCTTGGGTTTTCACCAGAATCCATGTACAAACATATGTAAATACGTTTTATGGCTCAAGTCTCAAAATGACTAACACCAAGATAACCTGACTGACTTTTGGCATTAACTGGCCCTGCTGCCGACAGCTCACGACACTGTGCATCTGGAACAACTGGCTGGAGTGCAGTTCAGCGCTTTCCCTAACTCTAAGGTGTAAGGACATGTGAGTGGGACAACCCTATAGCATTATCTATTGTAACAAAAACTTTAAACAACAAAAATAAACAATACCAATACAGAAATATTACAGAACCATCTGCATTTATGGTATAGATATATATTGACTGAAACAGATTAGGTCCATGTGGAGAAAAGGGATTTCAGAATATGTGAGAAGGAAACCATGTTTTGGGGGGATACACATTAGGGTCCGACCTGTGAGATGGATCAGTTTCATGCAGTTCCTTATGCAGCACCACAAACACATTCTCCCTGAGCCTGGAGCCTGCTTGCTAGCCAGTAAGTCCCTGGGGCCTTTCTACCTCCATTTCCGTGGCACCACATTCTCACACACAGACAACATGTGCATGCAATAATGATTAAACTTAAATAAAATTTAAAAATTAAGAGACAGACACGGTGGGTGGTTCACACCTGTAATGCCAGCATCAGCACTGGGGAAGTAACAGCAGTGGGGTAGCCATGAGTTCCAGCCCAGCACGGTTTTATATGAGAGTTCCAGGCTAGCCAGTGCTACACAGTTAAAGCCTGTCTCAAATACAATAAAATTAAAACTCAAGGAAGTCAGATTTGGTGGTACAATCCTGAGGCAGGAGGAACCTGAGTTCAAAGCCAGGGTAGGCTACACAACAAAAACTGTTCCAAAAACACAAATACTGCACTACTGCACTAGTATCTTTTTATAGTGGTAAAATATACACCATGTGACCCAGTAGTCCCCCCAAACCTGCCTGTGAATGTTATAATGACTCTGTTTATAATCACCAAAAATTGGAACTAATCCAAATGTCTTCAAATGATGAGTGATAAACAATTAGTGGTACACTCAACAATGGGATATTACCTAGCGATTATACCCAACCAACTGCTAATGTGCACGGAAACATGGATACACCTCAAAGACACTGCATGCAAGAAGTCACCTTTATAGGTAACATACTGTATGATCCCAAAAGACAAAGCTACAGCAATGGGGGCTAGGCTGGGGGTGAGGGGATGATGCAAAGGGACAGGAGGGAGATTTGGGTGGGAATTATACTATACCTTGATTGTAGTAGTATAGCTATACAAGGGCATACGCATACTGACATACACGAGTTTCTAAAAGTCAGAAATATTTATGGGATTTAAACCTTTAAATTACTTTTTCAATGGTGAAACTAAAATAGTTTCAAAGTTTTTTTTTTATCAATGCAAAGACACAGGCACCTTGGAGCCAAGTAGTGGATGTACATGCCTTTAAGGCCAGCATTTGGGAGGCAGAGGCAGGTGGATCTCTGAAGTCAGACCAACCTTGTCTACAAAGCAACTTCCAGTACAGCCAGTGCTACATAGGGAAACTCTCTCTGAAAACAAAAACAAACAAACAAACAAACAAACAAAAAAAGTCATCTCATAACATTAGCAACTGACCTGTTGGAAAATGGGAATGATAATAATTGATAATAATAATATGATACAATAATATTTGGAAAGATCCTAAGAAGATTAACTAGTAAATGCTATATAAGTTTGTTAAATAAACATGTATAAATATGAAGTATAAACAATTTGGGTATAAAAATGAAAGACCACTCCAACTAAATAATTTGGAATTTTGTCCTTGGGAAGACTAGGTTTTGATTATTGTTATGCATGTAACCTAGGTTCACTGTGAGCATAAGTTTCTTGCCTCTGCTTCCTGAGTGTCTCTGAAATATCATCTAAATTCATTCACTGATTTCTATAGAAACATATTTACTACTGGGTCCTTGTATTTTTATTCTATAACCGTTCTACATGTACACTGCTGCTTAAACAAGACTGCTGCTAAAGGAAATTATACTATAGAGCTTTAAAAAGTCTTCTGGGGGCTGGAAGATAGCTTAACAGGTAAAAGTGTTTGCCGAGAAGCTTGACGACCTGAGTTCTGTCCCCAGAGCCCACATGGTGGGAGGAGAGAACTGACTCAGAGTCCTACAAATTGCTCTCTGACCTCCATATGAGCACTAAGGCAATGCAGCTTGTGCACTCCACATACACGGAAAGATTTTAAAATCTTTCCATATAGTCACTAGTTCTATCAGTTTTACCCAGTATAACAGGATCCAGTAGTGAATGTATGCATGTGTACATGTTATATATTAAGCAATGTTAAGCATACAGTCTTATAGAAGGTCATCAATTTAAATGTGATACAAAATGGAACCCAACCTTAACCCCTTTTGGAATTTCAGGTATTGAAAGAACTACCAGTCTGAGGAGGATAAGGCCATACAAATAATGATTTCTTTAAATTATTTCATCATGTGTATATGAGTCCATGTGGTACTATGAGCACACGTGACACAAGAGCCTGACGAGGTCAGAAGAGGGCACTGGATCCCCTGGAGCTAGAGTTACAGGTCGTTGTAGACCTACTGATCTGGACACTGGAACCAAACTCAGGCCCTCTGCTATAGTAGTAAATGCTCTCAACTACTGAGTCATCTCCCAAGTCTATATATATCATGATATTATCACTATGTTTTCTACTCCCTTTAATTTAGCGAGCAGTTGAACCTCTATTTTAAGATCTTACTCCTTGGGGCTGGAGAGATGGCGCAGAGGTTAAGAGCATTGCCTGCTCTTCCAAAGGTCCTGAGTTCAATTCCCAGCAACCACATGGTGGTTCACAACCTCCTGTAATGAGATCTGGTGCATGCACGCAGACCACTGTATATTTAATAAATAAATAAACAAACAAATAAATACTTTTTAAAAAGAGGTTACTCTTTGTGAAAAATACAGGGCAGTGGTTTTTCTTTATTTTTTAACCTTTATTTTTCTTTTTTTCTTTTTTTTTTTCATGGTTTATTTTTTTTTTTATATTTAAAAATTTCCATCTCCTTCCCTCCTCCTCCCCCTCCCTCCGCTCCTCCTCCCCCTTCCCGCCCCTCCTTCTCCCCCTTCCCTCCCCTACCTTTATTTTTCTTTTACGTGGAGAGGTGTTTTGCCTGCATGTATGCCTGTGCACCATGTAGATGCAGTGCTTTGTGGAGGCCAGAAGAGGGCATCAGATCCCCTGGGACTGGAGTTATGCAATTATGATCTACCATGTTGGTTCTGGGAATTTTACCTGGTCCTGTAGAAGAGCAGCCAGTACTTTTTTTTTTTTTAAAGACTGCTTTATTTATTTTTATGGTTTATTTATGTTTATTTTATGTACATTGGTGTGAAGGTGTAAGATCCCCTGGAACTGGATTTTCAGACAGTAGTGAGCTGCCATGTGGATGCTGGGAATTGAATCCCGGTCCTCTGGAAGAGCAGACAGTGCTCTTAACCGCTGAGCTATTTCTCCAGCCCCAGCCAGTACTCTTAACAGCTGAGCCATCTTCCAGCCTCAGCAGTTTTTCCAAACTGCCTGCCCAGCCCAATTAAATTTGTCTAAATTAAGCCTGAATAGAAACAGAATGCCCATGGAGAGCAAAGGTAAGCACTGTGGCATAAAGTTTTGATTCCGCTAAGGGTGTAGATGTGAATGAGTGAATGGCATGAGCGCACGTCCCGCTTATTTCTGTGGAGTCAAGGTCCAAAAGTTTAATACGACTAGGTGGAGACAATAAATATCAGTTCTAGATCTGGGCAGTCTAGCCTTGTAATAGGTGGCTTCTGTGGCATCTCCCAGAGCTTAGTGTACTGCCATCCCCAGGTGGCATCTTCAAAGACATTTTAAAAAATCTAGCTTTCTATGAGGTGGTGTGGTGGTCTGAATAAAAATGGCTCCCACAGACTCACAGGGAATGGCATTATAGGAGGTGTGGCCTTGTTGGCAGTATGTCACTGGGAGGTGGGCTTTGAGGTTCAGAAGTTCAAGTCAGGCCTAGTGGCTCATTGTCTCTTCCTGCAGCCTGCAGATCCAGATGTAGAACTCTCAGCTACCTCTCCAGCCTATCTACCTGCATTCCACCACGTTTCCCACCATGATGACAATGGACTAAACTTCTGAACTGTGAGCCAGCCCCAATTAAATGTTTTCTTTAGAAGAGTTGTCGTGGTCATGGTGTCTCTTCGCAGCAATAGAACTCTAACTAAGAAAGGTGTCAAAAGGACAGGGAAACGGAAAGGCAGACTGAAGACCTGACAAGCTGTAATAAATGCACAGTGCTTATTTCTTTGCCAAAGACTCACAAGAAAAAAAATCCCCCTATAAAATTGGATCATTGTACTGGGTATGGTGGCTGAAGCCTGTAATTCCAGCACTTAAGAGACCAAGGGAGAGTACTGCTATGACTTTTGAGGCCAGCCTGGTCTAAATTTAAGTTTAAGCTAGCTAGTGCTTCATAGTGAGACTAACTGATTAACCTAGTTGATTAAATATATTAATAGGGCTGGAAAGATGGCTCAGCCATCGAGAGCACTTGCTGCTCTTGTAAAAGACCTAGGTTCAGTTCCCAGCATCCACATGATGGCTCATAACCATCCTTAACTCTAGTTCCATGGGATCCCATGTCCTTTTTTGGCCTCCACAGGCACTGAACACACATGGTACACAGACATACAGCCAGGCAAAAATACTCATACACATAAAATAAACACAAAAATGTTAAAAATAAATACACAAGGAACTGGAGAGATGGCTCAGAGGTTAAGAGCAGTGACTGCTCTTCCAGAGGTCCTGAGTTCAATTCCCAGCAACCACATGGTGGCTCACAGCCATCTATGAGATCTGGTGCCCTCTTCTGGCATGCAAGCATACATGGAAGGAGTGTTATATACATAATAAATAAATAAATCTTTAAAAAAAATAAATACATAAACAAAACGGTCATTTCTACTGTGTATATATTTATAAATGTTTAATTTTTATATTTTTCCACTAGGCAATATTAGCATACTATATTATTACCAAGATTTAAATATTTCTAAATTTAAAGACAAAATTTAGGGGCTGGAGAGAAGGCTCAGGGGTGAAGGGCTGTTCTCCAGGGGACCCAGGTTCAATTTCCAGCACTCACATGGCAGCTCACAACTGTTTATAACTCCAGTTCCAGGGGATCCAACCACCTCACACAGACTACATGCAGGTAAAACACCAATGCACATAAAATAAAAATAAATATTTAAAAATGCTTAGGAAGATAAAATAAAATTTTACTACAGATATATATTAATATTAGGTCACAATCTGAAATTTTAGAGCAAAGACCACATCAAAATAATAGATTTATCTGCTTTAAAAAAATAAATCATTACTATTATATGTATGTATATATATGCATATATATTTGTGTGTGTGTGAAAATTTTTTCTTTGTGAAACTCTTTAGTTAAAGGCCATATCAGCAGACAATTTGGCTTTGCCCACTGGAAAACTGTATGGAGGCTGTTTTTTTAAAAGGCGGGGGATGGAGATGGCTCACTGGGTAAAGCATTTACCATGCAATTGCGAGGCCCTGAATTCAGCTCCCCAGAATGCACACAAAAACTGGGACTCAGTCATATACCTCTGTAATGCCAACACTCCTATGGTGAGATGGGAGGTGGAAACAGGAAGATCCTGGAGCCCACAGGCCAGTTAGCCTGGTGTATGCATAGGTAAACAGGAAACCTGTCTCAAGATGAGACCAACATCTACGCTTGTCCTGTGCCATCTGTACATGCACCCTGCACACAAACACCAACATCCATGAACAAACTTGCCAGGTGTGGTGGCACATGGCTTTAGTCCTAGCACTTGGAAGGCAGAGGCAGGCAGATCTCTGAGATGAATGGCCTACATAGAAGCTGCATAGAAATACCCTGTCTCAAAAATCAAACTTGTCCACTAAGCCTTATACTACAGCATACATATTTAGGACTATTTTTACTTAGAAAACAGCCTCCCTTATTTCTTCTCTAAGCCAGATTAAATGAGTTTCATTCACATACTAAATCTAATAAAGTTGAAGCTAAAGTTGTCACTTGCCTCCTAGCATCAGCCTAGTCACTGGTTTCTCAGCCTGAGCACTGTAAACATGTAGTTCATGGCTGTGGTGACACCTCACCTGTGTACTAGAGGGTTAGCAGTACCCAGCAGCACATTCCAAACCCCAGGAACAAAACAAAAAACAAAACAAAAACAACAACAACCACCCGCCAAAAAAATCTTCCGAGACATGGTCAAATGTCCTCTGCAGGCAAAATAAAGCACCTGTTGAGACTCTGCTTTACAGATGTATAGGTTTTCATCATTTCTGTGTTTGAGCAAAGGAGCTGGGTGGGCAACATCACTGCAATAAAGGAAAAGCATCTATTAAATAAGGTTTTTAATGGGAACAATAACGCCTCAAGATTTACTTAAGTGTGTACCTATGACAACTGCATCCTATCAGTCAATTGGTTGACAAGTTTAACAAATCCTAAAATATTCAAAGCAAGGTTTTGCTATATTGCTATTTATTTAGAACTTGTTGCACTAGAAAATATACTTTTATATGGGTCGTTTATAAAAATTATATTAAATAAATATTTTAATGACTAGCAATGGAACAATATACAGAGGTTGCTTTTTTCTGAGACATGGTCTCAAGATGGCCTCAAACTAGATATTGAAGAATGCTTTGAACTTCTAATCTTACTGCCTCTATTTTCCAAGAGCTGGGAATATAAGTATGCACAACCATATCCAGCTGTAATATTGATATATAAAGTGAGATAGTAAAAGAAATACTTAGCAATTATAGAAAGACACTTTTCAGACCATATTGTGTGTTTTATTTATTTATTTATTTATCTATCTATCTATCTATCTATCTTTGAAACAGGGTTTATGTCGCTCAAGGTAGGCTTAACAATCCTTCTGCCTCAGCTTCCCCAACAGCTGGGACTACATGGATGTCTACCTCCACAGTTGGCTCAGCTGTAATTACCTGAATGACATTTCCCATCATACACACACACACGCACACACACACACACCCCACATCACATATCGGGAACAGCAAGAGGTCAAGAGCAGGAGGGGCTTCTGAGACTTCAATCATCTATCTGCTGTTCAGCTGGTCACAGTGGCAGTACCTGTAGTACCAGCTACTCAGGAGGCTGATGCAGGGAGATTTGAGCTGAAGAGTTCAAATCCAGTCTGAACAATATAGTAAGAGGGTTTTTTTTGGTTTTTGTTTTTTTTTAAAAATCAATTTCCAGGGATGGAGAGATGACTCAGACTCAGTGATCAAGAACATTGTTGCTCTTGCAGAGGATCTGGTTTGGTTCCAAGCACTCACACAGTGGCTCACAGCCACCTATAAGTCTAGCTCCAGGAGATCTGATACCCTCTTCTGACCCATGGCACAAGGAATGTATGTAGTACACTTACATATACGCAGGCAAAACATTCATACATGTAAAATAAACAAATCTAAAATAATGTTTAATTTTTTAAAAACCACATTTCTTTTCCTGGTGTGGTGGTGCACATGCAGCCAGATGCAGGAGAATCTCTGTGAATATAGGCCAGGTTGCTCTGGTCTACATAAGGAATTTCAGGACAGCCAGAGCTAAATGATGAGACCTGCCTCTTATAAAAAAAAAAAAAAAACAGAACAACAACTACTTCCTCTTCTGGGTACTGATTACACAGAAAAAAATTCAAACTGCACATTTTTGTAATGTAATGATTTTTCTATTTTTCTGTGCGAACTTCAATAAAATTTTACTTTAAAGAAAGTATATATTTAACTACTACTTACCTTCAACTTAGGTTCCCCATCATTCTATTTAACCCCCACAGACAACCAGTATTATTAAGCTTTTTTTGGAAAACTACTAAGTTTTTAAGAAGTTACTTTTACACAGGAAAAATCCCCATAATGTAAACAGTGACACACCCACTCAAAACATTAGTTTGTGCCTTTTGATTTTGTTTCTGGTTTTTGTTTTGTTTTGAGACAGTTTCATGTAGACCAGGATGGTCTTAAACTTGCTATGTAGCTGAAGCTGCCCTTGAACTCTCAATCCTCTGCCTCAACCTCCCAAGTGCTGGGATTACGGGCATAACCCACCACACTAATTCCTCTGGCCTTTCAAAATTAACATTACTGGGGGGCAGGAGAGATGGCTCAGTGGTTAAGAACACTGGCTGGTCTTCCAGAGGTCCTGAGTTCAATTCCCAGCAACCACATGGCTCACAACCTATAATAGGATCTGATCCCCTCTTCTGTAGGCATACATGCAAAGCACTCATACAGAAAATATAAATAAATAAATAATTTTTAAAATTAACATTACTGTATGTGTTCCACAGCAATACATAGTGTCCTCATTCTTTGTTGCAGTAATTATATATATATATATATATATATATATACACACATATATATAACCCTACTATTTAAATATATGCTAATTTGTGTGATGAATTCTATAGTGGTGGACATTGAGATGGTTTCTGAATCTTTCGTTGTTGTTGTTGTTTTCCCAGACAGGGCCTCTAAGCAGCCCTGGCTGGCCTAGAGATTGCTAGGGAGACCAGATTAGCCTTGAACTCACAGACGAAGAGATCCAACTGCCTTTGCCTTCTGAGTGCTGGGATTAAAAACCTGCATCACCATGCCTGACTGGTTTCTGAACTTTGATTAATTAATTTTAATTTAAATGACTCTATATGCTAAAAAGAAAAGTATAAGGGGGTTGGAGAGATGACTCAGGGGTTAAGAGCATTAACTGTTCTTCTACAGGTCCAGAGTTCAATTCCCAGAAACTACATGGCGGCTCACAACATCTATAAAGGGATCCAACGCCATCCTCTGGCGAGCAGAGGAACATGCAGACAGATCAAGCACTCATATAAATAAAAAAGTATAAGGCTATCTACAATGAGCAACCTCCAAGTGAGGTAATTTCAAACTCCAATCCCGTCCTAAAACAGGAAAAGTCCTTGGCCGTTCCAGTTGCTCAGTCATACAGATTATTCACAGACTTGAGACCACACTCTCTCCTCCAGCACAAGAAGCTGCTTTAAATGTGTTAGAGTGATACACGTTGAAGAGAAAAGTCAGTTCTTCTCATTTTCTAGGTCACACAGTATAAGTAAAAAGTTCTGTTCCAACGCCGACCTGGAAGAGTCTAAATTCCAAAGCTAAGAGGCAGAGATACACTTAATCTACTCTCACGGTTGACACTATGTCTTGGCTTAACTTTCTGATGTCACATGCACAGTAAAAGACCAAAATCTCACTATGTGTGTGGGGGGGGGAGGCTCGAAGATTAGCTTTCTGCTGAACCATTTGATTTATTTACTCAGGAAAAGCAGTGTTTGTTAAAAGAAAGCATCCCTTCCAGAAAAAAAATTTACTCAGCAAAATCTACTACAATGGACTAGAACATGTAGCCCCATCCTGTTTTGCTTGCTCTTTCATTCCCAGCACACGATGTTAGTGTTATTACCATTCCATACTCTGGCCAAGGGTAACTTTGTCTCAGTGTGCTGCAAAATCTATGGAAAGTCAACGACCATTGTTTGCCAATCCCTCTTTATCATAATTTAAAGTTAATGACTGATTCCACCACTAGGCAAGTCACTAGGCAGCTCAATAATAAAGAAAATCAGGATTAGCAGATTCTCTTGAGGTCAATCCTAGAACATTGCTGATATGTGTCTTCCTTATCTGAACTGTTGTAGGCTCACAGACTTACCACAATGCTATACTGAAAAAAAAGAAAGAAAAAAGAAAAAGACAGGAGTTAAAATTAATTTACTCTACAGTAGCCAAACTATTTTAAAAGTTATATGCATCAAATAATACTGCATAAAGGACCTTAACTGAACCTATTTTTCTTTTTTTTTTTCCTTTTTCTTTGTTTTCTTGGTTTGTTTTGTTTTGGGTTTTGTTTTTTGTTTTTTGTTTTTTAGAGACAGGGTTTCTCTGTGTAGCCCTGGCTGTCCTGAACTCACTCTGTAAACCAGGCTGATCTCAAACTGCCTCCTCCTCCCCAGCACTGGGATTAAAGGTGTGCACCACTACCGCCTGGCTGAACCTATTTTTCAAAGCAATCTCTAGCTTTAAAAGAAAACGAGATGTCATATTTTGCCATAATCTTGCCTTTTTGACTAATAAGCAAGGCTCCACAAAATCTATAGATCAAAAGCAAACCATTAATTAAATTTAACAGGTACAAGACCTTACCTTTCACTTCTTCTCCCACCAAAGCAAAAATGTATAAAGCACATTCAAACCTATAACCCCAGTGACAGCTCATGATCAAAAAATCAGATGAGCATTGGGAATTCTCACAAGTATTCTCACAAAATATTCACAAGTATTTTTAAAGTCAAACATAACTGCCATATCAATAAGCAAATTAACTAAAATAAGCATCTGGTATCTCCACTGACTCTACCAAGCACTTGATGGCTTGTGCTAACCATGAGAATCTACACAAGGTTTTGCATGTGATTCAACTCTGGACACAGAACTCATTGAGATATGTTAATGTCCGAAAACACCCTTTTTAACCACATAAGCTCTGAATAGACTTAAAAACAAGCACAGCCTGTGGGATAATGTTGCAGAATTTAGAGTTAGGTTTTTATTGTCTCTACCAAGTTTGACATAAACAAATCAACTTAATAATCATGTTAAACCTGCAAGTTGCAGTCCAGCTCCAAGTCAAATATTTGCAATTTTTCATCCTAAATCTGAATAAACAAAGAAATACATCAAACCTCTAAGTGTGGTCATATGTTACAATGATCTCCACTCTGAGAAGCTCCGAATCCCACTACTCACTGAGTTCCTGCTGTGCATGTAGACCAGGAACTGTGCTGGGAATTTGCATACTTTATCTCTAATCCTCACAAGAATCTCATTGTACTGAGGAGGAAACTGAGGCACAAAGAATCAAGGTAATTAGTCCAATGCCCTAAGGCAGTAAACAGTGGGACTAGAAGGTCAGCCTAGCCTGCCAGGTTCAAAGGAACTCTTCCTTTAGCTAAAATCACCAAACGCGGTCCCAGGTCACCCTATCAAAGTCAACACACACGTGTCCAGTCCCAAAAACAAGAGCTAAGAGAAACACCTAAAACAGTGGCACACAAGCCAGGAATTACCAAGGACACGCAGTCACCTACTCCAGAAGAACTAGTTTCAAAGACTATTTGTTCAAACTCCAAGACTCTTTCCTCCCCCCCTTTTCTGGCTATCTTTCAACTGACTTTTTAGAACAAGGGAAAATCATCAAAAACCTATGAGAAAAGAGACAAAGGTTCGCCATATAAATAAGTTAAATATAGTTCGCATTGTACTTTAGTTCTTCAATAGGCCTCAGACATGTAAATCCAAAAAGTCACATCAGTAACCCTACTAATGTATCTCTCTCTCTCACACACACGTGTATATATATGCAGATATGTGTAATACAGACTTGAAAAGTATTTTCTTACCACACTACAAGCTTACTCCCCAAACTCAGTGCACAAATGGGAACCGCTCTGGGTAGATCTTGAGGCACCAGTTGCAGAGAGCAGCTGCTGGTCTGAAGCCTCCTAGGGAAGGCCGTCTGAAGAGAATGCTGAAGAAACCGACGCTGCTGGTCCTAATGAGGGTGAGCTGCTGCCATCACTACTCCTCTGTCTGTCTCACTGCTGTGCTGAGCAATTGTTTCCCTGCGTCCATGACCTGAACCTGGCAAGCAGAGAGGATGCTGTCCTCACAGCCCTAAATGTTACCTGACCAGCTGCTCCCTGGTGTGTGGGTGACTTAGGAAAGTGACTGGTTAGAATAGGTGCTGCAAAACTAAACTGCTCCCTGAGATTCCAGTGGTCCTCCCCTAACATTACATTCACTGATGGGGGGGCGGGGACGGTTTAACATATTTGAAACTTTCAAGTCCTTTGAGTTTAGAATAGGCAAATAATTCAGATGATAAAAACTACAGGCGTGCCACCAACAAAAAAATATAACCTGTAATATAAGTCACTTCAGTCATGCACATTAGGTAATAAAAATGCAATATATGCAGCCTCAGCATACTTTCAAACATCACAGAGTACACTGAATAATTATTAGAATAAATGCTATCCTCCAGGTGTGTGAACAGGTTCTGTGCAAGATTCCAAGCCTCTCTTGCCTTTCAAAATGCTAGTTAATACCAGGGATTCCTTAAGCTCTCAGAACCCTAATTATTATTTTTTTAAAGTGAAAACTGTATGCTCCTAGAGACCTGGGAATGTGGTTATTATCACTGCCCATCGCCCACTACTGTAAGCTGGAACATACGTCTCTTGGTTGAATTACGACCCAAAGACAAAAGCGGAATGCAGAGTAATTTAAACACACACACAAACTGACATTTACCAACTGCTTATTGACAGAATAGTGCAAAGTTCATCCTCAGCACTAGATTCCGAATGTGGAGAGCAAATTTTCCAATTACAACCAAAATTTTCCCATTAAAATGGATGGTTTTGATGGCACCATTAGATCAAACTTAGCAAAGCTGGAAAAAAAAATCCTCAACCCTGAGCAGGTGCTCTATCATGGAGCAACAAAGAGATCTGCCTCAATCTTTAAGTAGCGTATGGCCACCATAGAACATACTACACACTTGACTACATTTGCTACATTTAGACTATGCCATGAAGATAAAGGATCAATTGGTCATCATTAGATTATTTTGTCTCTAGTTTTAACTTCTTCTGAATGATTCTCACCCATCTCGCTCTTCACAGGAAGACAGAGGAAAATATCTTGTAATTCCTAACTGCCCTTATTTACCCAAAGAACAAATCACAATAATAAACCACCTGGGGAGATGGCTCAGTAGTTAAGAGCACTTGTTGCTCTTACAGAGAACCCAGGTTCTATTCCCAGCACGTACAACCGTCCTTAACTCTAGTTCCAGGGCTTCCACCCCCTCTTTCAGCAGGCACACATATGGTACACATACATGCAAGTAAAGTATGCATACAAATAAAATTTAAAAACTGGCAATGATACATATGAAAGCTCCTTTGCTCTTTAGTCCAGAGCCAAAGTAAGTCTAATGCTCAACAGAAACAAAACACAAACTCAAACTGCTTTCACTTTTGCATAACACGGATCTTAACTTGAGGTTCCAGGACCAGCTTCAAGATGACTGTTTAGCTGCATACAAAACCCTGTTACTTATTGTTTCACTGCAGAGAGGGTCCTGAAGACTTCCACCGCCCCAGTAAAGAGTTTAGGATAAGAAAACTTAGCGGTGAATCATTTATACTAAAGACAGTATCTGTGTGAACACATGTGCACAGTGGCGATACAAATAAGCAAGCCGTTGACACAAGGCGACGTACCCACCACAGACCAGCCCCCCCTGGGGAACATCAACTGCCTCAGCCCACAGCACACGTTCGAACAACTGGCAGCTTTCCTTTCGTAAACCAATATACATGCTGTCAACAAAGCGTGTGCTCTTTGCCGGTCTCAGAACAATACGGATCCGACTGTCCTCAGGAAAAAGAGTAATATAGACCTTCATCCCAAAAGATTACACTACTTACACAGGCTATGCCTTGTTACGTTCAACGTTGCAACAACAACAACAAAAAGACGACGAAATTACTGTGTTCGGTATCTAATTAACTGGGGGGGGGGTAGGGGTGGGAGGGAGAGCACCGTTCAGGTGATAGTGACAGTGTGCTGGCAAGGCATATAAGGGGAACACCACGATGATGCTTAAACATGGGTAAGATCCAGGGGCAACCAAAGAGTGGTTGACAGAGGAACATCCCGTAGCTTGGTTGTGGAAAACATCTTCCTCCAAAGGCACATTCCTTTGATGGGCACAAGCCATTTCTGACAATGGATCCGCGATGACAGGGGCCGTTCTGTAATCAGGAAGTGCGCGAGTGTGCGTGTGCATATGTGTGTGCTCGCGCGTGTTCGTGATATTGTTGTTGGGGGAGGGATGAGCTAGATGTAATCAAAGACTGGCCCGCTTCAAAGAGGAGCATATGGGATCTTAAATCCCCAAGACTGACATCAGGGCGAGGCAGGGACATCTAATCATTTCTCCCGGAGACATCCCTCGACAATGATCATGTTTCATAGAGATGTAACAGGGTGTCACTCTCTTTGGTGTCTCCGACCTGAGACTTCAGTAGAGCCTGATTGGAGGGGAGGACGAAGTGGGGGTGGAGAAAGGTCTGCATCGCCCACTGGGCTGAGTGTGGTGCTGCCGGTGGCGAGTGTACATACATCACATGCGTGTTATCTTCTAGTGCCACAATACTCCAGAGGGCTGGAGGTTTAGGCGCAACCGCAGGGCGGGGGAGGTAGTGGGTGCAAGACACCAGCTGCAGGGCAGGAGAACGCTCCCCTTCGCCCGCTAACCCGTGCACCCCGGCCACCCCGTCAGGCCTCGAGGCGAGCCCGCTCGCTGCAAAACTGCAGCCAAGCGAGGGTCCCGAAGGGAGGGGGCTGGGGTAAGGAGCCGGCACCCCCGGCCGAGCCGGGAGCCGCAGACGCGCAGCGCCCGGGGCCTGCCCGCCGGATGGGGGCTGCTCCGGCCTAGCGCACGCAGCTGCCTCAGCGCAGGCTCCGCCAACCCCGCCAGCCCGGCCAGGCGCAGAGGAAACGCGACTGCCACGGCGCCGCCGCGGCGGGGGGCGAGAGCGCGGGGAAGGGGCCCCTACTCACCCGGGCCGCCGCCGCCGCCGCCGCCGCCGCCGCCTCGGCGGCCCATCCCTGCGGCGGGGGCCTGTCGCCGCGCCGCGTCGCTCCAGTCCCCACCGCCCGCCGGGCCGGCCCCTCCCCCTGCCCAACGTCTGCGCTCTGGGCCGCTCCTCAGACCCGGCCTCGGCCGCCGCCGCCGCAGCGCTACGTGGCCGCCGCTCCGACGTCTCGCGACTCCCTTCCGAGCGCGCGAGGCCGAGCGGGGCCGCGGGGCGGGCGGCGGGGGAGGGGGGTGCGCTGGAGGGATGTGTGCGCGAGGGGGCAGGGAGGCCGGCGGGAGCGCGCTCGCGCGCGCGTGCCCGCGCGCCCGCCCCCCCCTTCCCCCCGCGCGGTCGGGATCCCGACACCTCCCCCCCCGCCCCATCCCCCGGCTGTGGGGTCGGCGCGCATGCGCGGCCCTCGGCTCGGCCTGGGCGCACCTTTTCTCCCTCCTGCTACAATGTGAGCGCTCAGCCGCGCAGATAACCGCCGGCTGCCTGCTCCACCCCCGGCCCGCGCCCACTCCGCCCACTCCCGAGCGCCCAGGTAAAGGCGTGGGCAGCGCATGCGCGTCGTTTCCGGGCGCTGGGGTGGGGGGGCGTGGTTGACAAAAGGAAGCCTAAAAGCAGAAGGTGAGGGATTTGTGGCCAGGGGGTTGGGGATCCCACCAAATAGGGAAAGATAAAAGTGAAAAGGGGGAGAAAGTGGAAAGTGGGTCACAGTGAGATTTGGGAGTAACTGTCTCAGACTTATGGAATACGTTAAAAACAAACAAAAAAAAACTTTTAAAAAAGTGCTGGCCACCTTGCTAGTGGAGAGAGTGAGCGACACAACAGGAATAAAAGCAGCGACAGACTTACAGACTTATAAGCAGTAGTCATTCTCCAGATAAATGGGATAGCTGGAAACAACTAGAGGAATTTAGAAACTGCCATCATGGTCAGCAAAACAGATGGGTTGCGGCGCTTGTCCCATGGTTAGGAATAGGGAAGTGTGTGTATGTGTGTCTGTGTGTCTGTGTGTGTGTGTGTGTGTGTGTGTGCTGGAATCCCAGAACTGCTGCAGAAAGGAAGGCTCCACTGTTAGAAGTATGACCACATTATGACTAATTAGCTATTAATCATTAATATAATTAATGGTACTATTAGCTAACAAGGTAGCATTTATCCAAGCTCAGAGCCAAGAGAGTGTCTGCAATAGAAAGTGCTTAGGGTATAGGGAGAGGAAATGATTTGACAAGGGGAAGGCTCCACAGGGGAGACCCAAGGTGACATTCCTAGGTGAGGATAACCCTTTCCCACTAGAAACAAAGCTTCCTGAAGTTCTCCAAGCCTTAACTGGAACTCCTTCCATTACTTTTTTGTATTTACTTATTTTACTTTGTGTCTTTGCATGTTTTGTCTGCATGCATGTATGTGGAACCTGTAACTGTCGGATCCCCAGGAACTGGGGTTATGGATGGTTGGAGGCCACCATGTGGGTGCTGGGAACTGAACCCAGGTTCTCCATAAGAGTAACAAGTGCTCTGAACTTCTGAGCCTTCTCTCAAGCCTTCTTTCTATCATTAAGCACATACATTGTTAATGTTCTTCACTAAAGCTGACTTCCCCCCTCAACATGAAACAGTTTCCATATAGATGCAGCTAACTTTTTCTCCCAGTACATTGTCTGTGACCCTGCCCCCCGAATCCTCCAGGGAATAAAATGACCTGAGTCTGGGACAACATTAAGAAAGAAATTGAAACTTTATAAATAAAGGGTCCAAGAGCTGACTCTGTCTTTGGCTCCTTCCAGAATCAGATGTTTAGATTTTTATTATACTTGGACTCCAGGCCCCAGGGATCAGAGTTTTGGAACTTTGGGCCATGGTCTTCAATAATGAGTACTTCCAGTGGATTTGGGAGTAACTGTCTCAGACTTATGGAATACGTTAAAAACTAACATCTTCAAGCAGAACAGAAGACAGGAAGCATACACAATAAAATGAAATTCAGTGTAAGAATGAGCTCAGGATCTGGTGAACTCAGACTGTCTTCCTGGACACTTGACCCATTCCTCAACCCTCTCTGCTGGTCAGGTTGTCCTGCTTGAATGATGGGTGTATAGAGTAATGGCCAAAACTTGAGGTGACCTTCTAAATGTTATGACTCTCCATTCAACTCTTTGAATGGACCCTAGTAATCACAGTATTATATTAATTCAGCTTTCCATTTCAACAGTGCTTTGTGTATTTTTTTAGAAAAATTATTACATTTTTGTTATTTGTGTTTATGTGTGTGGTTG
Organism: Arvicola amphibius; assembly: GCF_903992535.2. Taxonomy (NCBI): domain Eukaryota; kingdom Metazoa; phylum Chordata; class Mammalia; order Rodentia; family Cricetidae; genus Arvicola; species Arvicola amphibius. The sequence continues at coordinate 25,918,421 of NC_052050.1, forward strand.
GCCATTCCATGTGACAAAGGACAACTTAGGAGAGTCAGTTCCCTCTACCATATGGTCCTATACATTGAAGTCAGGTCCTCTGACTTCCCCAAGCAATGAGCAGTTTACCAGATGAGCCATTTCACCTGCCTCTGTGGTTCCTACAGGGAGTTTATATCCGTTATCTCATCAGACCTTCCAACAACTGCAGGGGCAGACAGAACAGGTATAATTCACAATGAAAGAAACTTAAGCCAAGGAATGTTTTGATGGCTTAGCCAGTTACCCAATCCAGTAGACAGCAGAGCCAAACCAAGACCCAGGTTCTCTAGTTCCCACTGTGCTGGTTCCCTGGAGGATTTGATAGCCCTACTCTAAAAACTGTCACAAAGTCTTTAAAAAGAAAAGAAAAAGATTTACTGGCTGGATGCCTTTAATTCTAGCACTTGGGAGACAGAGGCAAGTGGATCTCTGTGAGTTTGAGGCCAGTCTGGTCTCCAGAGTAAGTTCCAAGACAGCCAAAACTGCACAGAAAACCCTTTTCTCGAAAAAAAAAAAATATTTTTATGTGCATTGGTGTTTTGCATGTATGTACGTCTGTGTGAGGATGCCAGATTCCCTGGAACTGGAGTTACAGACAGTTGAGAGCCATGTGGGTGCTAGGAATTAAATCTAAGTCCTCTGGAAAAATAGCCAGTGTTCTTAACTCCTGAGCCATCTCTCCAGCCCCTCACATATTCCTAATAAATGAAAGCTAGTACTTTCGACACACAGTGGAAAAAAATCCTAGTTTTAGCTCTCTCTGTATCTTCTGTACTTTTTTCCTTCTTTCTCTCTCTTGAGCCCTAGGATTTGCTTCTAGAAACCTTTACAGACCCATGTTTTTACAAGTGTTTGGGATTCAAGTCTAGCTAACAAGATCCAGCTAGAGTGTCCAGTTCCTCTGTTCTCCTTCTACTCTTTTCCCCTTTACTCATCACAGGCAGGGGATTGCCTTCCAATGCTACTAATCCTGCAAACCACAAGAAGAACTTGGTCGCAAGGCTCCCCTGATCCAATGGTCACACTCAAGCTTGTCAGTCACTGCAGGAGACCTTCAGCACATATCCATTCTGGGTTTTTTGGTCTTGGATAACTCTTCACTAATTTTTTTATCCATTAAGACAGTGAGCAGAAGCCGTCAGAAACCCATCCCGCTTTTATGGGACAGGGTCTTACGTAACTCTAGCTGGCTCAGAAACTCTAGGTTGCCAACAGTGACCTGAACTTCTGATCCTTTGCCCCCACCTCCCAAGTACTGTAGTTACAGATATTCATCACCATGTCTGACTAGAGGCCTCTCCCTATTCCTTTCATAGAAACAAGGTCTCACTATGTAGTCCTGGCTGGCTTGAGATTCCCTGTATAGACCAGGCTGACGCCAAACTCATAGAGATCCTGCTGTCTCCACCTCTGGAATGCTGGGATTAAAAACGTGCACCACCACACCTGGTCCCGTATTAATGTTGTTAACAGCCAATTAAAATAAGGGCCTAATTTTAAGAGTCAGATGGACAGAGTTAGAACCTGATGTTCAGGGTCCAAGTCCAGGACTTCTCTGACCCCATCCTGTAGCTCTTTGCTGGATACCATACAAAGCAAATTGAACAGATCTGGTCTCTGCCCTCTGAAAGTTTGGACTCAGATGGACAGCCAGGATGCCGACAGACATAAAAGACCAGAGTGATTAACGGTCAACACATGCCAATAAATAAATGAGCTAAGTAGATAAGGAGAGGCACGTTTACCTGGTCTACTAGTATTCTTTTCCTTCCAGTCAGGCAAAAAGGACAGTATTAGTAAAACAAAGGCTTAGGGCTAATCTCAGTCTGCCTACTCACTTTTCCCAGATGGAAAAATATTTGTAGGTGGTAGAGAGATGGCTCAGCACTTAGGAGTACTAGTCTCTTCCAGAGAAACTGGGTTTGATTCCCGGGACCCAGACAGCTCGTAATCACCTATGACTCCTGTTCTGACTTAATGGATCTCTGCCTACCGCTCTCCTCCTAGTCAGTAACATCTTCAGCGTTACCCTCCATGCAAGGTCTATAATGATGGCAAAAGGATAAACCAATTCAATATCCATTTTAGTGTTGAAACACACAGTAAAGATACATGCTGACCTTGCTGTACAATGGTGGCGTATACTTAAGTCCAGCACTTGGGAGACAGAGGCAGGAGGATCTCTGTGATCTCTATGCCACCCCGGTCTACAGGGGGAGTTCCAGGACAACCAGGACTACACAGAGAACCACCGTCTTGAGGGGGCGGGGTGCAGGGGAGGGCAGATACATCCTTACCTCTGTCAAATGGCCAGTTCCCATAATGGAGAGGTGGACTTTTAAATTTGAGAGACTTTGTAGTCTTGCCCTAGGGCAGTGGTTCTCAACCTTCCTAATGCTGCAACTCTTTAATAAAGTTCCTCATGCTGTGGTGACCCCCAACCATAAAATTATTTCTGCTGTTACTTCAGAACTGTAATTTGGCTACTGTTATGAATCGTAATGTGAATAGCTATGTTTTCCGGTGGTCTTAGGCGGCCCCTGTGAAAGGGTCCTTAGCATCCACAGTTTGAGAAGCGGTGCTCTAGAGAAATGAGGCCACCACCTGCAATCCTTAGCTTCCTTGCGATTTAAGCGAAGGCAGAGAGGAAGCCTGGCCTTAGGGAACTGGCGCAGCTTCCTCCTTAGGGTTTGACCTCCTGGTCTGTCTATAGCAGAGGGCTGTAAGACCCTTAGGTTGCGCTTGTGTGTGAGTCTTCAAAGAGGTTCATTCGCTCTATTAGGTAGTAGGGTTAATTTGTTTGTAATTGATGTGACATGTGCCTCAGAGGCATGCACTGAGGTCCAATTGAGATTTTTTTAAATTGGAATTAATTAATTAAAGAGGGCAACTGAGAGGGGCTGGAGTCAGTGCCAAACTCTGTAACCCTAAACCAGCCAACCCATCCAACCGGCTGTACCACCTGAGAAATGTCCGCAGGTTCTCAAGAGGAGACCCCGGAAGCAGGGCCCGAATTGGGAGCTGCTAGGGAATTCTGGGCACCTCAGATTTCAAAGCCCTCGCCCGCCCTAGGCATGATTCTTGAAGACTCTTAGGGGTAACTTGGTAGCTGGAAAAAGAGAAAAAAGGTCAAAGGAGACACTTGAGATTACCAAGGGTGCTGGAAGAGCGGTGATTGGCAGGAGCTGGAGGATCCGCCTAAGAAGAGGACCCCGTGAGCGGAATCAGAGGAGGAGGAGCCTGGCTGTGGAGTTGTGGGGGCGGACAACACGTTGCCTGCGGGCACAGCCTTCAGAGGTATTAATTAAACCCAGACCTGAGGTTGTTAACAGAGCTGTGGCAGCTTTTCATAGGAGTTGGGTTAATAACAATAACAATAAACAATTACGGGCCAGGAGACCTTATCTGGAGTTTTTCTTAGAGGTTGTACCAGTGAGTCTTTAATTTCCCCAGCCCCTTGGGGCCACCTTTCCTAGAAAGTAAATAAGGTTTGAGGATACCAATTGTCCTCGGTACCTGAGGATGCATCTGGAATCCCTAACTAGCCCTCAAGGCCTACTACCTTTGGTAAGGTGGCTTTGTTTATTTCTCAGGAATAATACCCGGGATTTCTTTTAAGATTTCATGAGGGCAGGGGAGCGGAGGCCTGGCTGGAGGAGACTGGAGTGGGGGCTGGCTCAGCCGCTCAGAGCACTGATTTTTCAGAGAACCAGGATTTGGTTCCCACCCCACCCCCCACCCACAGCAACTCACAGCCTCCGGCTAATTCCAGTTGCATGGTTTCTGACACCCTCTTCTGGTCTCCATGGATATCAGGCACTCATATGGCATACACACATACATACACACGCTCCAACATACTCGCAAAATAAAAAGAAATCTTAAAGAAAATAAAGGATCTCATGAGCCATTAGAGTATTTTGCATTGTTTACTCTCTGAAAGGATACTTGGAAGAGTGTGGAAATGTAGGCACCAACACAAGATACCTGGACAGCTTTGATGGGAAAACTGAAGGCTGCCTGAGAGCACTAGGCAGGACAGTTGGACAAGACCAGGACATATGTGGAGGAGGAGTTGGGGATGATGGATCAGCGGGGTGTGGGGGGATGCTAGACTAGATGAGGCATCTGTAATGGATCTTTGGGGAGAAGGCTTTGAGCAAACTTTCTTGTCAGTAGAGAGACCAACCTGGTAGATTCAAACCACAGCTGGTAACAACAGATCATATTCACCAATCCAATGCCTACCCCATAGGTGATAAGGGTTGACTTTATCCTAGACTGCAACGTAGAACATGCTTTGTACAGCATGCAGATGGATTGGCTGAATCAATTTTGGAAGATGGTCTTTCCGAGCAGTTCAGGTTGGGTTCCAACATGAAATCCTTCTGCCTCAGCCTCCCAGTTGTGGGGTCACACGTGTGTGCCACCGTGTCCATCTAGCACCTGTTTTCAAAAGAAAGCAGGGCAGCAACCTCAGTGTACTTCAACAGACCGGCTATCCTGAGGGCTCTTTAGATCCCAGGGAGCAAGACTGCAGCACCGCAGTAGTGAAGGAGCTTGTCTGTGTTTGTGGTGAAACACAGAGCTGGGCAGCAGAAGAGTCTGTGTCATGAGACAGGAGGGACCCACTCTTCTGACCACCACCCACCCAGAACCGTCATCTGCCTTCCCTCCTCTGGTTACCACCTAGAACTACTTGTAAAAGACACTGGAACTTTCTGGAATTGAATATCAATTTACCTTGTAAACTGCATCAGAGAACAAAGTGAAATGTTACTTGGTGATGCTAGGGAATGGGATGTTCTGGTTAATAAAATAACTGGTTAATAAAGCACTGTTTTGAACAGATAGTAATATTTGGAATATACTTACATTAAAATTACTCGTTTATCTGAAACCCAGATTTCAAAGGCTGTCTTCTGTTTTATTTGGGCAGCCCTGCCGATAGGCCAACCGCTAGATTTGCATCCATGGCAGTACTTAAGAGAGGAAATCAATAAGAGAAAGAGAACAAGGGGCTTCTTGGTTCCTTAGAAAGTGGGGACCAGAGATGCTCATATATGTGTAATGGCTTCTAGGAACCCAGAGCAGGTCACTCCCAAATCAGTCATGTATGTGATCACACGGGGTACCTGGCTGGGACATTACCGAGTCTTCAAGTGGCTGAATGTCAAGTTAAATAGTGTTGCAGAAATCTCGGGAGGGATTAAATAAATAAATTTAAATAAACAAGTATCATAGATGGTTGTGGCAGCTCATGTTGGTAATCCCAGCACTCAGGAGGCAGAGACAGGTGGATCTCTGTGAGTTCGAGGCCAGTCTGGTCTACAGAGCGAGTTCCAGGACAGCCAGGGCTATACAGAGAAACCCTGTCTCGAAACACCTCCCCACAGAAGGTATTTCCAGTTTACTGAATGGTTCCTCCTGTCCTAAGTCTAATCACTGTTACCCCATATAATCAAAATAACTAAGGCAAAGGTAAGTATCTCTCTTTTACAGACAAGAAAACTAAGGTATAGAGACCACAAGCAGGAAATGGCAAGGTCTCATTGTTCCTACACAGCAGAGGCAAGGGTGAACTGGGGTAGCCAGAGCCTGTAACTGTGATTTTCTTTCCCTAAGATTTTTTTTAATATGAATATGTGAGTCCATGTTTGTATATGCACCATACACATACCTGGTGCCCAGAAGAGGGTGACAGATCCCCTGGACCTGGAATTATAGCTGATGACTTACCGTATGGGTGCTCAGAATTGAACGCCAGTCCTCTGCAAGAGCAAACCACTGGGCCATCTCTCCAGTCCCCACACCATCTCTTTTAGCCACAGTGCTGTACCACCTGGCATCCCAAGCTCCTCCCAGATTTCTTTACCGGCTCCTGTCATGAGTAGAAGAGTGGTCCCCCAAAAGACCCACATCCCCTTCTCTGAACCTGCAAATATGTTACCTTACATTGCAAGAGGGCCTTTTCAAGGTGATTCAGTTAAGGGGTGTGGAGATTATACTGGATTCTCATGGGCCCAGCACTGTAAGAGTTCTTAGAGGTTGGACTCTGAGATGTAGTTAGGGAAGTCAGGGAAGCAGGATCGAAACCACGTGATCTGACTGTGAAGATGGACAAGGATGTGAGCTGAGGAATGTGGGCCTCCCTGAAAAGCACAAGTAGGCATGCTAGGACCCATTTCTCCCCATTTCTGACACAATGCTGTCCGCCTCAGCCCAGTGAGAATTCTGGTCTCCAGATGGGAAGGCAACACACGGGTGCTGCGTTCCGCTACCCGGTCTGTGGTGATTTACTAGCGCAGGCGCAGAAAATACATCCCACTCTCCACAGAAACCTGAACCATTTTGCGAGACGTTCCAGGACTTGCCCAAATGTGGGGTCAGCTTCACTGCCCCTGACTCCCTGTGCTGTACGTGTTGAATATCTCCAGCGTCTACAACCGGCCATGCTCTAAGCTTTTCCCCATATCACGCCTTCTGCCTGGAACACCCCATCCTTACCTGTTTCCCTGGCAGAGACTCACCCTTTACATTTCAACTCAAACGCTGCCTCCTTTGGGAAACCTCTTTCTCCCAGGGGGCTTTGGGCCACTTCCTCTGTAGTTTACTCAGGTAAAAACTGCCTGAATTCTAAGGGACTCTTTAGTCCCTCCCTGGATTGTAAACTACTTGAGAAGAACAGGATTCTTCTGTCGTTTTGGTATTCTTTAGCAGTCGTAAATAAAGGCTGCCGAGGGCTAGAGCTATTCCTTGACTATCAGTGTGCCATGGACCAGTGACGTGGTACTCCGACTCCATTTTCCCACCAGTAGAATGCCTTGGGTGAACTACTACTTTCCTTTCTAACAAGAGACGAGGTATAGGAGATGAGACAGTGAGTCAGTTTTAAGAAGAAAAGGCACTGGGCTGGGATGTAGTTCACGTGGCAGAGTACCTGTCTACATACACAAAGCCATGGGCTTGATCCCCAGGAGGGTATCAGCTAGGTGCCATGGTGCCCGCCTGTAATCCCAGCACTTAGGAAGTGGATGCAGGAGGATCAGAACTCATGAGAGCCTGTCTCAGAAGAAGGAGGAGGAGGAGGGAAAGGATGATGTCGAGGTGGTAGGGAAGATTATAATAATCTAATAGTCCCTGCTTCGTATACAACTTCCCTTCAAGTTCAGTCTCTTGGGCTGAGACATGAGTCTGGAGACAAGCCTCTCTACAAAGAGCCTTGTCTGCCCTGCTCCTTCCTTACCGTACCTCCAGCTTACCGTTTACCCTGGTCTTTAGTCTCAGGTGAGTTCTCCCATGTCCACAGGTGACAATCCTACAGAGGGCTTTCCCACATTCCTTGAATTCCCGGCTTCTTCCTAAGGTGCACACTACTATTTGCAACCACTTGGACTGCAGATTTCCCCATAGGTAATTGAACTGCACGGTATTGTGAAAGATGTCCTGCAACCTCCAGACTGCCCCCAGGGCTCTCCATGGTGCGTCTAAAGGCAGGGATTCTGTCTATCAGGAATTTAATTGATGTTGTATAATATGTTTCTCCACCCAAACAAGCTGTGGGCCTTGACTGCTCCGGCGGCTGCCTCTCAGTGCACATCCTCCCACATTTAATGAGAAGCAAAAGGAAAAGGGAAAAAAAAGGAAGAAGCTCCATCAAGTCCCACAATGACTCCTTCCTGGGCTTGGTGCTCTAAGAGACTCTGAAATAGTCTCGCTCTCTCACATTTACGCCCTGCCTGGGGAACCAAGACTCAGGCGAGTTATGCAGCTGGACAATATCAGGTGTGGTATAGTCAAATATATCAAATAACACAGCTTATGCAATGGAATTAGAATTCAGAGTGAGGAGAACTCAACCAGGGCTTGACAAGAGGGGGACGGTGGTATAAAGGACACGAAGTTGAGTTGAGGCACTGTAGAATAAATAAGAAAACGGTGCGACAGTGAACTAAAGAGGCTCCCAATGTAGGGGCTCGCTGCCAGGTTCCACAGGGAAGCAGAAAGGAAAAGGGGTGGAGCGGGGGAAGAGGAAAGAGGAAGAAGGGGAGAGCGGGAGGAACGGAGAGAAGGAAGGAAAGAAGGCAGGGATGGAGGGAGGCAAAGAGGGAAGGGTGAAGCAAGAGGAAAGGGAGAAAGAAGGAAAGAAGAAGAGAGGAAGGAAGACTGGGAGAGAATAAGGGAGACGGGAAAGGAAGGGACTATTCCCTTTTGAGGAACTTTTTAGAGAAAGGGTTTTTCGGTGTAGTCTTGAACTCACTCAGTAGACCAGGCTGCCCTTGAACTCACAGAGATCCGCCTGCCTCTGCCTCCCAAGCGCAGGGACTAAAGGCGTGCGTCACTGCCACCCAGCAGGACTCATCCTGACCTTTGGTGTGACCTGCTCTTTGATTTGGGAAACTCCACACTTAGGGCAGCATTTTTTTTTTTTTTTTTTTTTTTTTTGGTTTTTCGAGACAGGGTTTCTCTGTGGCTTTGGAGCCTGTCCTGGAACTAGCTCTTGTAGACCAGGCTGGTCTCGAACTCACAGAGATCCGCCTGCCTCTGCCTCCCGAGTGCTGGGATTAAAGGCATGCGCCACCACCGCCCGGCCTTAGGGCAGCATTTTGACCGTGTTATTTTCCACGCCTGTTTCACTGTATAGCCCCAAACACTTTCATGGCTGTCAGGCAAACCTCAAAAAAGAACGGCCTTCCTGCTGGCTTTCACGGGCACAGCAGCTTCTTTTCTGGCATTCTTGGGAGCTATCACAGTTTTGTGACCGGGAATTCTACCCCTTGGAGACAGTGCCACAAAGTTGCGGGGAGAGACCCAATTATGAGAGGACCCTAAAAGAGCACCAGGAGACTAGGCCAGCATGTTCTGTCTCCCATCTGCTTCCCAGTTACCACGTTCTTTCAAAATTATCCATATGGATGTTGATACTTAAGGAAATGAGAGCGAACAGCTCCAAAGGGTTCTTGCTTATGTTGATTTAGAGGAGCTGTGCCTTCAGAGCAGAGAATATTGAACATTTCATAGTTTGCCGTGTTGTCTGGGGCAGATAAGCAAAAAGGAGGAATTTGTAGCATCTTGCCTTGGTGAGACAGTTGGAAGACTTTTCTTCTGCTTATCGTGGTTATACACCCACCCCACATCAAACAACCGCAGGAGAGTTAGAATCTTCCTTCAAGGATAAGTCTCACACCGCACACAGGAGAGCCACCTACCATTGTAGCTAGAGCTAAGGAGAGGGGGTTTCTTTCCCCACGAGATGGCTGCCCTCTGGGTCAGGGCCTGGGTGCTGTTATTTCCTAACTGGGTGAAATGGTAAGGGCCTTCTGCAGCCCTTCATAACTTCCGTTGTTTGAAGGGTGTGTGGGCAAGGTGAGCCTGTGTATCAACATGATACACACATGTGTATCAATGCCAGACATCAACACTGTGTCTCCCTCAGTCACTCACCATCTTGGAGTTTGAAACAGGGTCTCTCTCTGAACCTAGAACTCACGGACTTGGCAGGACTGGCTGACCAGTAAACCCCAGACAGCCTCTGGGCTGTGCCTCTCCTGTGCTAGGATTATGATGTGGGCCTCCACATGTGGTTTCTTTACATGGAGGCTGGAGATTGAATTCAGGTCCTCACGCTTGTGTGGCAAGCATTTTACTATTCAAGCCCAGCCTCCGAAGGGCTTGTGTTTTGTTTTGTTTTGTTTCGATTTTTGTATTTTGTTTGTTTGTTTGGTTGGTTGGTTGGTTTTTTGAGACAGAGTTTCTCTATGTAGTCCTGGCTGTTCCGGAACTAGCTCTTGTAGACCTGGCTGGCCTCAAACTCAGAGATCCTCCTGCCTTTGCCTCCCGAGTGCTGGGATTAAAAGTGTCTGCCACCAGTAAGGGCTTGAGTTTTTAACACAGAAATTTTAGAGTCTAATTTCTGCCCCTGTGTCCTGTAGGATGCTGACTTCGGGCATGGAGAACAATGTGGTGCCTTCAGGACCGTGCCATGTGAACATCTCATTAGCACATTCTCCATTCCTCCCAGCAAGGCACTCTCTGTGAGGTGAAGAGATGAGGAGGGAAAGCTCTGTGAGACCATGGTGGGAGCACAGCAGGACTCGGAGAAGCCAGGGGCGCCGCTCTGTTGGGCTCTTCACTGCATTGTCGACATTAGTATCCATCCTCCCTGGTCAAGCATGGCCCTACTCCGTAGCAGGAGGCCCACCTTCCCATTAAAAGAACTACTTTAGTGACTATCATAGGACTTGGCCATAGCCTCTGTTCTGTACATATTTGTCAAATGAATTGGCTATAGATATGGAAAGGAGTCCTTGGAAAAGTTTCTGGTGGTGTTCAGATGTTGACTTTACTGATATTTGTGTGCTGTGAATGAGAAGGGACACTATTGGGGATCTGAAGGGACACTAATAGCAGTAAGAATGGAAACTTGCGGCAGAGCCCTGAAAACCCCCAGAAGCACATATTGTATCTAATTAACTTTGGGAAACTGTTGCGGGTTTTTTGGATCACGAGTAGGAGAAAGCAAGCGGGTAGAGGTCTTATAGGCAAAGGGGTGTGTTTGATAAGGTGGCGTCACAGTGAGTCTTATGGTGGTCTGACATGGTAGGATGCTCAAGGGATGACTTTCGTAGCTGAAGGATGGATGTTTTACCTGAGCGGGTGTCAAGACACCAGCAGCAGTTCTAGTGAAACTTGCTTTTCTGTGTGCGAAACTCCAGGGAATTAGCAAACTGGTGGCAGAGGGAGAGCAGGGACAGCCACTGCCAGGGAGGAAGGAGATGTCTCCAGGCTCAACTCAGGAGTGCTTCAAAGAGAAAGAGTTGTCTTTGTCCATCTAGAGAGCCTCCTGAGAGCAGAGAACGTATCTCAACGTATCTCATGTATTGCGCTATAGAGCCAAGTAGCCAGCCTTGCTCATGGTAGCTGGGTAATAAAAGCTAGCTTCAGGAACACACTGCAGGCAATGGCTCTGGGAGATGTGGGTCCGCGGAGCGATGGTGGAGGCTGCTGAAGCACTGTTTATCACCTTCTGTCCTCCAGCTCCCATAGCCTACTCGTTGACCCACTTCCTCCCTTTAAGCCAGAAGGGGTTTGCAGGGGCCGCTGCTCTTGAAGTGGCGTGTGTAAACGGTGAAGGGAGACGGGGCTCCAGTCTCCAGGCTATTGGACCACTCCCTTCCTTCCCCAGTGGGTGCCCAGTGGGCCGGAATCCACGTGTTTTGTAGGATTCCACTCAACCCGTACCTACTCATCAGCCTGCCATTCACATTCCCTTCCAGCCCTTCTCTCTTTCATCTCATCTCAGCAAGCAGAGACTCGTCGCCACTGCGAGCTGATGTTAACAAATGTGCACACAACACATGCAGGCTCACACAACACACGTGGACACACACACACTTTTCTCAGTCTATGATCCTTTGTCTGGCCTTTTGCTCCAGGGCCTGGCCCATCTTTATGAGATCTAGGCTCTACCTATCCCAGGATGCTGAATCTGGCCTCTGATGGACAGACCTGGGCATTCTGCACGTCTCCAGCCTTGCCTTCCCTTGGGGGCTTGCGGAAGATCCACCCATATGGCAGAACCTTCCAGAGAGACTTGAAACCAGGAGCCTGACCTCATGATGCCCGCAGCACCTGGCACAGAGGTTAAGAGCTCTGATGTCCTGGCCCCAGCCCAGTTCTCTCTTCTGGAATCCACACCTTTCCTGACTCTCCTCCAGCCCTACAAGATCAGCCCCAGCTTGGAGAGAATATGCCTGGCCTTAAGAAGGACAAGGGAAGGGAAGGGGAGGTCTCTGCTGAAGGACCTTGGCCAACTTATTCCTTGCTCGTGTGTCTCAGTTTCCCCAGGAGAAACTCTGCCCATGCGTCCTTGGTTACAAAGGATCTCAGAACTGCCAGAAACCCTAGTCATGTCGTGTTCCCTGGCTGCCGGGAGCCACCCGCCCCACCCCTTGCTAGCTGATGACGCCTGCCCAGCCAGGCAGGGTCCTGCAGGATGAAAGTTCCAAGAAACCCGAGCAGGAATAATGATAATCATCAACACTGACGGCGTCTCAGCCACCCGGGAATGCAGGGTCCCACGCCCTGTGCCTCACACCCCAGGACACGGCAAGGGCTCCCTTCCCTGCGTTTTATTGCAGCGATCCCACACTCTGCCATTCCCAGCCCAACCCATCGGAGTTTCCAACAGCTTCAGTCCAGTCACCAGCCTCATCCGCCACCCAGCTTCCATGGGAAGATTTGGCTTAAGAAGACCAAGCCAACAGTCGAGAAGGACGCCCAGTGCTTGGAACCTCCAGCTCCAGGCTTTCCCAGAGAAGCAATCCACCTGCCCTTGGCCCCGGGCTCTTTCCCACACACCCAGCTGTGTCTGGTCAGTACAAAGGCCAGCAGCCTTGCAAGAGTTGTCCATCTGAGTCTCTATTTCCGAGTAACTCACCGGCGGGCCCTAGACATGTTTTGTCTTGACTTTCATTCATCTAGAAACTTCCCAAGGCTTGTACTGGTCATGCGTGAGAAGAGAGGGTCTAGGTTGGGGGAGTATCTCTCATTTCCCACACACATTAGCAACCCCATTTCTCCCATATTCTGAAGTAACTACTCAGTTTGACCACCGGTGTCCCATGTTTCTCCATTTGTGAGACTGGTTCATTCTTTGGGAATGTCAGTATCTCCAGCTCTCCTTGATCAGATTCCCTGACCCTTCAAGGCCCAGCCTTGACTCATGACTCTGTCTGAACCCCATCCCACTTTGGTTCCTCTTCATCGGAACCTCTCAAGTCCCTATCCATCTGTGTCATCATGACCTGCACATCTTAACTTACCCACGGGTCCTCTGTGCCTTGGCATTTCCTCCGTGTGTGCTGGTACAAGACCTCACAGCCAAGGCATAAGCTCGGTGAACATGAGTTGGATAGAAACTGTGGAGAAGAATCATTTCTACCCTGTTAAATTCCTCACGCCAATGTACTTTTAAATGGGATGCATAATTATTTTTACTACAAAATGTAATTAGTGTGGAGAAACAGAAAGAAAGACAGGAACCCCACCCTAACTTTCTTGGCAGGTGGGCTCTAGGTACCTATACCTCAGTGAAAGTGAAGACTTCATCCCCATGGCTTTGACCTCTAGGCGGACACATGCAATGCTTTCTATGGCCAGTCATTGGCCCAGTTCATTATTGTCTAGAAGAAGGTGGGCTCTTCCTTCCAGAGAGAGGTGCCCTCTTTCGGCTCCATTTTCCTAAGCCCCAGCAGCCTCCATGCCCCCCCAGGACTCAGGCCACAGGGATCCCTAGATTCATCTGGCTGAGAGACCAAAAGGTGGAGTGCTCTAGACCCCTGGCCTAGATGTTCACTTGAACCCCTTGGAGGCACACCCCCCGCCAGCTGTTAGTGTTGTTAGGAATAGGAACAATAGCTCAGCACCGTCCTGTATTTACCTAATGCTTTTCTCCAGGGAGCTCAACTAATCTTTCCCTCATCTCCAGAAGGAAGGGAAAAGCTAAGGTGATGAAGGATGAGTGAGCCATTGCAGCCACACTCCCGAATACAAGAATCCTTTGTTCTGCAGGATACACACAACCCTTAGTGGTTCTGACGTGGAGGGCTGCGGAAAGGCAGCTCCTTCTCTGAGATCCAAGACCCACGATTGAAAAACTTCTGCTGAAATTAAAGCCTTTTTAAGGTGACAATCTCCCACATCAAGGTATTACATCTTGCTGTTGTTATTTTGAGACAGGGTCTCACTACATAGCCCTGGCTGTCCTGGAACTCACTATGGTTTTGAATTCATTGAGATTCACCTGCCTCCACTTCCCAAGCTCTGGGATTAAGGGAATGTGCCACTATACTTAGCTAAGGTATTATATCTTATCAGCAATAGCATTTGAACATTAACCCTCAATATATAAACATATATTTATAATTATATAATTTATAACATATAATTAATGTGTGTGTGTATTCAAAAGTTATACGTTTCTGTGCTTGTTAGTAGAGGCTAAAGGAGGACATCGGGAATCCTGTTCAATCACTCTCCACTGTATTCCCTCCCTCGAGACAAGGTTCTCTCACTGAACCTGGAGAGCTAGGCTGGTAGGGAGCAAGTGCCAGTGATCCTCCTGTCTCCACACCCCAGCACTGGGGTTACAGGTCCATAGACTCAGTCACACTCAGCCTTTTACATAGTTGCTGGGATTCAAACTAAGGTCCTCATGCTTTCAAAGCGAATGTACTTACCCCAAATGAGCCTTGTGTAGCTCAGACTGGCTTCACACTTGCTACTGAGTGGAGGCTGGTGCAGAACTCCTGCTCCTCTTGCCTCCACCTCCCAAGGCATGCATCACACCTGGCTCAGTTATTTCTATAGTGTACACACAGCCTGCTACCACTAATATCTCAAGCCATAGTATGTATTTGAGGTCAGTCTCATTTTTTAACAATGGCACAATGGTACACTTCAAATTGTTCCCTTAATAATGGCAAAAATTATTTTGACCATCTTCCTGTTCCATGTGGATAACACATCATTTTAACATCATAATGGGACTATCGACAAAGACATATGAAGAAGAGGCTCAACTTTGTTCTTTCCTTCTTCCTCACTTTTTTCTTGCTCCTATCATGCTCCCTTCAGCTCCTATTATGCTCCCATCACGCGGCCTTCACGACCCCATCACGCTGCCTTCACGCCCCCATCAGCCTCCCATCACACCCCCATAACGTTCCCATCACGTTCTGATCACGTTCCCATCACGCTCCAATCACGCTCCCATCACACTCCCATCACGCTCCAATCACGCTCCCATCACACTCCCATCAAGTTTCCACCAAGCTCCCTTCACATTCCTATCACACTCCCATCTTTTATTGTTTTTTATTGAGCTATATGTTTTTCTTCGCTTCCCTCCCTTCCTATTCCTTCCCCCTCAACCCTCTCCCATGGTCCCCATGCTCCCAATTTACTCAGGAGATCTTGGTTTTTTTTCTACTTGCCATGTATATTAGGTCCATGTATGTCTCCCTTAGGGTCCTCATTGTTGTCTAGGTTGGTTCTCTGGGATTGTGATTTGTAGGCTGGTTTTCTTGCTTTATGTCTAAAAGCCACTTATGAGTGAGTACATACGATACTTGTCTTTCTGGGTCTGGGTTACCTCATTCAATATGTTGTTTTCTAGATCCATCCATTTGCCCACAAATTTTAAGATGTCATTGAGTGTGTGTGTGTGTGTGTGTGTGTTTCTGCCGTGTAGTACTCCATTGTGTAAATGTACCACATTTTCCTTATCCATTCTTTGGTCGAGGGCCATTTAGGTTGTTTCAGGTTCTGGCTATGACAAACAAAGCTGCTATGAACATAGTTGAGCATATGTCCTTGTGGTACAATTGCGCATCCTTTGGATATATACCCAAAAGTGGTATTGTTGAGTCTTGAGGTAGGCTGTTCCCTAATTTTCTGAGAAATTGCCACACTGACATCCAGCTTGCATTCCCACCAGCAATGCAGGAGTGTTCCCTTTCCCCCACAACCTCTCCAGCATAAGCTGTCATCAGTGTTTTTGATCTTGGGCATTCATACAGGTGTAAGATGGAATCTCAGAGTTGTTTTGATTTGCATTTCTCTGATGACTAAGGATATTGAGCATTTCCTTAAGTGTCTTTTAGCCATTTTAGATTCCTCTGTTGAGAGTTCTTTGTCCACTTTTTATTGGATTATTTTGTTTTTTTTTGATGACCAATTTCTTGAGTTCTTTGTATATTTTGGAGATCAGTCCTCTGTCTGATGTGGGGTTGGTGAAGATTTTTTTCCCATTCTGTAGTCTGCCGTTTTGTCTTGTTGACCGTGTCCTTTGCTTTACAGAAGCTTCTCAGTTTCAGGAGGTCCTATTTATTGTTTCTCTCAGTGTCTGTGCTACTGGGGTTATATTTAGGAAGTGGTTCCCTGTGCCAATTCACAGTGTACTTCCCACTTTCTCTTCTATGAGGTTGTGTGGTTGGCTTTATGTTGAGGTCTTTGATCCAGTTGGACTTGAGTTTTGTGCATGGTGATAGATACGGATCTATTTTCATCTTCTACATGTTGATATTCAGTTATGCCAGCACCATTTATTGAATTTGCTTTCTTTTTCCATTTTATATTTTTTGCTTCTTTGTCAAAAATCAGGTGTTAATAGGTGTGTGGATTGATTGATATCTGGGTCTTCAGTTCGGTTCCATTGGTCCTCCTGTCTGTTTTCATGTCAAGCTGTTTTCAGTACTATAGCTCTGTTGTAGAGTTTGAAATCAGGGATTGTGATGCCTCCAGAAGTTCCTTCATTGTACAGGATTGTTTTGGCTATTCTTGTGTTTTTGCTTTTCCTTATGAATTGAGTATTTTCTTTCGAGGTCTGTGAAGAATTTTGCTGGGATTTCGATGGGCATTGCATTGAATCTATAGATTGCTTTTGGTAAGATTGTCATTTTTACTATGCTAATTCTATCTACCCAAGAGCATGCAAGATCTTTCCATTTTCTGGTGTTTTCTTCAATTAACTTCTTTAAAAGATTTAAAGGTCTTCCACTTATTTGGTTAGAGTTACTCTGAGATATTTTATGCTATTAGTGGCTATTGTGAAGGGTGATGTTTCTCTGATTTCTTTCTCAGCCCATTTACCACTTGTGTAAAGGAGAGCTACTGATTTTTTGAGTTAATCTTGTATCCTGCTACATTACTGAGGGTGTTTATGAGTTGTAGAAGTTCCTTGGTAGAATTTTTTGGGGTCACTTATGTAAACTATCATATCATCAGCAAATAGTGAGAGTTTGACTTCTCTTCTGATTTGTATCCCCTTGATCTCCTTCTGTTTTCTTATTGCTTTAGCTAGAACCTCAAGAAGTATATTGAATAGATATGGAGAGATTGGACAATCTTGTCTAATTCCTGATTTCAGTCCTCATTTTTTTTTAATCTCTGCCTTTCATTTTTAAAAAGTGTTTATTCTGTGGTGGTGGTGGTGATGGTGGTGGTGGTGGTGGTGGTGGTGTGTGTGTGTGTGTGTGTGTGTGGTGTGCACACATGTCTGCAGGTCAAATGAGGTTTTGGGGTGGCTTCTACCACTGTCTAACTTATTCTTTTGAGACACGGTCCCTCACTGAACCTGGAGCTACGCTGGTGGCCAACAATTTCCAATGTCCCTCCTGTCTGGGTCCCTCACACACCAAGATTACAGGAGCCGACAACCACATCTACATCTTTTACACAGGGCAAGAGTTCTAAGCTCAGGACTCCAAGTAGTGCACATGCTCACCCACTAAGCCATCTCTCCAACCCTCCCTTCTTTTGCTTTTTCTTGTTGAGTGTGTACCTGTTATTGTGTGTTCAGGTACACACACATGTGGAGGAACTTTTTTTTTTGTATGCTGTTTTATTGTATACTACAGCCAGTGTATACAAAATAGTTAAACCCTCTATGAGTTCGAGGCCAGCCTGGTCTACAAGAGCTAGTTCCAGGACAGGCTCTAAAAAAGCTGCAGAGAAACCCTGTCTCGAAAAACCAAAAGAAAAAAAAAATAGTTAAACCTTGTGAAACAGAAATCCATGAAGATTCAGAGAGGTAGATGTTAAGGATTGACAAGTACAGACCGTGTGTATGGCACGTGTTAGAGAAGCTTCTGTACAGACTTCAGATCTAGTTCTCTTGAATATCCACTGGGTCATGAAAAGTCGTTTAAGAAACCTCAAGATAGCTGACTACAAAAAGGAGCAGACTTTCTGGGGTCTGAAGGGATTTGTACTGGAAGACACTCCGGTCAGCAGAGGGTCATGTTGAGCATTCTGCAGACAGAACTGTTTCGAGTCTGCAGCTGCCTGGGAAACCTTCACACGGTTGAGCCCGGTCTCCAGCCGGAGCTGCTGAACCACCTTCTTCATGGTGGCGACGCTAGAGGAACCCAACATGGCACTTGAGACAGCCGTGCCAACTCGTCGGTCCTGAGGGGTGGCAGGTCGCCGTGGAGGGGCTTTATGAAGGCCAATGTTTGACACTGGATGTCTTCCTTAGTCACTTTCCACCTTCTTTTTTGAGACAGGGTCTCTCTTAGACCTTGCTGATTCAGCTAGACTAGCCGGCCAAGAAAGTGCAGGATTCTCCTGTGCTGCCATAACTGGCTTTTTTTTATGAGTTCTGGGGATCAATTCAGGTCCCCAAGCTTGCCTGGTTAGTACATCTCCTCAACCATGGTTTGTACATCTCAACCTTTCTCTGTTTGTCTTTCCCTCCCTCTCCTCCTCCACTTTCCCCTCTTTGCTTTTAACAGGGTCTCATTATATAGCCCTGGCTGGCCTGAACCTTGTTGTGTAGACCAGGCTGGCCTCACACTTGTGTTCCTCTGCTTTTCCCAAGTGGTGAGAAACCGGGCATGCACCACTATGCCTGGCTTGCCATTTTCTCATGTGCTAGCATTTCCTGAGTTTAGATGATCTTTATCTGCAATTTTTTTTGGCAAGAATTTCTTTAAGGCATTTTTTCTATTTCGTAAAGTTTAACTTAGCACAAACCCAATGATAATACATATGCCATTTACGATGCAGCATATAAACGATAATGTTTGACCATCTTTCTGACTACAGTTATAGAACAAAGGAACCTTCTTGGCCCTGGGAAGCTTCCCATCTCCTCTCCCTGCGAGGCTTCATCTGCCATACAAAGCCAGTGACTATGTCCAGTTGTGCATTAAAATAGTAGCAGGGGCTTAGTGGTAGAGCTATGAGTTATAAAACTAATCTTCAAAAGTAGTGATGATTAGGTCTGATAGGTATGATGGCACATGCATTTAATCCCAGCACTCAGGAGGCAGAGACAGTGGATTTCTATGAGTTTGAGGCCAGCCTGCTCTACATAGTAAGTTTCAGGACAGTCAGAGCTATGTAAGGAGACCCTGCCTCAAAAAAGAAAAATAAAGGACTGGAGAGATGGCCAGAGGTTAAGAGTATTGACTGCTTTACCAGAGGTCCTGAGTTCAATTCCCAGCAACCACATGGTGGCTCACAACCGTCTATAATGAGATCTGGTGCCATCTTCTGATGTACAGGCAGACATGCAGGAGGAACATTGTGTACATAATAAATAAATCTTTTAAATAAATAAAGTGAGGATTGCTTAAGTCTGAAGGGAATCTTTTGCACCTATCACTTGCACCTTCTCCACATCCGCCCCTTCCCCCCCCCCAGCCTCCAGATACCTGCCCATCTCAGCCTCCTCCTGAAACTCGCCTTTCTATAAGATTCCTGTATCCCTTTCTCCCGCTTTATCAGCCTTGTCTCCAGTAAGGAGACTACTACATGTACATCCTGCTGAGGGACCATACATCATGGAGATTTCTCCTCCTTGTCATCTTTCCAAGTTACTCTGCTTGCTAAGAGTTTCCTTTTTGTCTCCTTTTGTCTATAGCCTGGCCAAAGCTGGGGCCATGTGACTTGTTGGCTTCCCTGTCAAAATCCTCTTTCTCTCTCATTTACCTTCCACAGCTCTACCGGTGAAATCTGTCCGACAAACAAATTTGATTCAGAAGTCACCTTCACAACCCCTCCTTTTGCCTTATGCCTGTGCTATAAGGTACAAAAGCTGTTGTCATGGTTACAGCACTGGCGTTCTAACCCAGGGCCTCAAGTGCGTCAGGGGAGGGGATTCTGGCTTTGAACTACACTCTAGCCTCCAAAGTGCAAACTATTCTTATATTTGATTTTTTTTTGACACAGGGTCTCTCTGTGAAAGACCACCCATTGGCATTAGTGTCTTAAGAGCCTCTCTCCCAGGCTGGAGAGATGGCTCAGTGGTTAAAAGCACTGGCTGCTCTTCCAGAGGTCTGAGTTCAATTCCCAGCACCCACATGGCGGCTCATAACCAATTACTCTGTAACTGTAGTCCTATAGGACCCAATGCCTTCTTATGCAGATGTACATGTAGACAAAACATCCATTCGCATAAAATAAAAAAATTAAAAAGAGCTTCTTTCCCACCTGCACTGCCCTCCATGACATGCTCCCTCCCCTTGCAGGGACCAATAGCTTTGATTAGCTCTCTTAATTCTCCCCACAATGCTTCCAGGCTACCACCTACAGCCGGCTACAGAAGCAGGAGAGAGTCAGGCACTGGTCCAAGGTCACACAGCTACTACGAGAGAGTCAGGCTTCCTGTACCCAAGCCCCAGTCCGCACCTTTGTGGCACTGACACTGTGCTGCCTGGATTCTGCCATCTACTTCACTGGTCTCCCTTCCTCCCAAGGAGGGGGGAGTCCAGGTGAGCTAAATCCCCTTTCCACTCTCCCCCGGGGGGGGGGGGAGGGCTAGTGCCTCCACAGCTCTTTCTTCCCAGAGACCATAACAAGGATAACAGGCTCCTCCTCTGGGCCTCCAGTCCCGTTGACCTAAAGGTCTCTGCTCGTCCACCTCAAACCTGGCTCAAGACTCTTCATGGGAATCTGAACCCTGCTTTCAGTAGGCCCCAAATCATTGCTCTGGGAGAACCTGCCTGAGCGGCCTGTCCATCAAGGATACCGGCAGAGCGTGCCCCAGAACTCCACCTGAGCCACTCTCAGCCATTAATAACACCTCTGTTCTTTGGGGCTTTTTCTCTAGACTGCCTCCCCGCACTTCCTTCCTGTGCTTATTACTCTTTACAACAAGGCTGGGTATTTTTAACCTGAGGTTTCCATTTATCTCTCGTGTGTCTGATGGGGACTGAGCTGAGCGGGGGTGCTGGCACACAGACAGGGCTAGGAGTGTCTGGCCAGTCATCACTGCTGAGACCAGCCTCTGCCCTGACCTCTGGACAGAGCTCTCTCTGGCTTGCTTTTTTTTTTTCTTCCTTTTTTCTTTTCTTTTTGTTTTTTTGAGACAGGGTCTCTCTGTAGCTCTTGTAGACCAGGCTGGCCTTGAACTCACAGAGATCCGCCTGCCTCTGCCTCCTGAGTGCTGGAGTGCTGGAATTAAAGGCGTGTGCCACACCGCCACCCGGCTCTCCCTAGCTTTTGAAATGGCTCTGGGGCAAAGCTTTGGAAACTGCACAGGATACCAGAGAAGTTCACACCGACAGAGCTGGGAAGACTGTATGTGCTAGGTAAAGACCAAAGAACACCTGGAGCCTCATGCTCAGGCATCCTTGGATCAGCCACCAGGCTATGTCTCGATCCACTTTCCTGATCTTCGTTATGAGCATGGTCGCCCTTAGGTCTCAAGGACTCGCTCCCCTCTCCCTTCTTCCCTTTGTTCTCTAGTGCTGGGGAGCTGAACCCGGGAGCCTTGAGTCAAGACCCTGAACTGAGCCACACACCCAGATCTTGCTTTGGTTTTTTGTGACATAACTCGAGCGCACCATGCTCCCTCCTGACCCGTCCCCACATCTGCTTCCACGCTGTCCTATCTCAGCCCCATCCTGGCACACCCACTATTTCCCACTGCATCCTCTCCGCCATCCTCACCTGCATGGAGTTCCCCTACCCTTCCACACCTGCCTCACTTCTCTGCATCCAGGTGCTTCACTAAGAAACTTATTCAAAGTCCAAACAACCACAGAGAAAAGATGACTGGGTGTTCAGAGTTTTTGGTGTGTGTGTGTGTGTGTTTCTTTCCACATCCAGTTTTCTTAAAAAACAAAACAACAACTAAACAGATTGATAGCAGAGTGGTTTCGTCCCCCTCCTCCCCTTCTCCTCCCTTTTCTCCTCTCCCTCCTCCCCCTTTCTTTTTATAACTGACAGTGACTCAGCCCAGGCTGCCAGGCCCACATCTAATGTTCTCCAAGGTAACTGATAGTCATAAAGATCGCCCCAGGCTCTATGGTCTCCTACTTTGTACTCTGAGTCACACTGTAAAGAATTAGATATATGTTCAACCTTGTGTTTATATCTGACGGTAGCTTTTAAAGTCGTATTTATTTATTTTATGTGTATGGCTGTTTCGTCTGCTTCTATGTCTGTGGGCCACGTGCATGAATTCCCACGGAGGCCAGGAGAGAGCATCAGATCCCCTAGGACTGAAGTTACAGAGGACTGTTAGCCAACACGTGGGTGCTGGGACTAGAACCTGAGTTCTCTGGAAGAGCAGCAAGTACTCTTAACTGATGAGCCAGCTCTCCAGCCCCTCTGGCAGTAGTTTTTATAATGTTAGTTCCTTTTGAACATTTGCCCTCTGATGTCTCAGGGACTTTTCAGTTAGGCAGCCTATCTCCCCTGTGGGCTGGCGGCATTCAGGACTTGTTGACGGCACCAGATATCTGTCATTCTCATCTTCAGCCTCCACCCCAGCCACACCTCTGTTTCCCACTCTGGTAACTGTCCTCACCACTCCCTCTGGTTCGGCTGCCCCACAGCCCTGTGCAGCAATGCCTGCTGGCCCCACTGAGAGCCAGCTCCACTCGCTGTACCTTTGGTGACGGGTTTAGTCTACAAGCATTAATTGGGCGTCCCAGGGAACAGAGAGAGCTGTGTGGGGCAGTCACTAAGAAAAGCACAAGGAAATATGTCAGTATCACCTCTAGGGCAGCACTGTCTCCTGGAGAACAGCTTCCCTAAAGTCCAGAGGAGCACACAGCAGAGTGGTGGGCGTTAAGGGGTTAGTCAGGGTTAATCAGAAAAGCCTTCCCACGAGGAGACTGGAGCTAGACCTTCATTATCAGGAATGCTGGCCAACCTGGGCAAACAGGTGCACATGGTAGGCAGCCCATCCTGACAGTGAGACCAAAATTCCTTGTTACCTCCACCAGGAAGTTGCCTTCTTAATCCTAAGCTGCTCCTTCCTCTCTGGGTTAACTGGCTCATAAAGACTGGGGGCCAGCCTCACCAAGGAGGAAGTGGACTGGCTTCCTGTTTGTTTGTGACTCTCAGAGCTGCGGGGCCCAGCCATGTACAGCAATCCAACAGAACAATCTGGTCTGAGCCAAGAGTCCTGGGGACCTCGTCTGCTCACCAGGACACCCTCCGCAGCTGGGTGTCTCAACACTCCATCCCAGAACAGTGGGTACTCAGAAGGGCAGATCTGGAGCAGCTAAGCCTGCAGATCAGGAAGAAGGCAGCAACTTCCTCAAAAAAGCCAAAGTCACATAATTCGCAACGCTAAGCCACTGGGAAGCTCAAGGCCCAGAGCGTTGATGTCGTCCTTACCCCAAAGGTCATTTCCTGGAAGAGACCCTGGGTACAGTCTTGATCAAACCAAGTGCGGGGATATCAAGTCTTTTTAAGAACCCCCAGCAAGGGGGCTGGAGATGGCACAGTGGTTAAGAGCACTGGCTGCTCTTCTTAGAGGACCCAGGTTCAATCCTCAGCACCCACATGGCAGTTCACAGCTGTAACTCTTGTTCCAGGGGATCCACTTCCCACACACAGACACACTTGCACACAAAACCTTAATGTATAGAAAATCAAAATAAATAAGTTAAAAACAGGAACCACACAGCAAGTGTAAGATTTTCTTAGCAACAGCAAAAGCCAACTAGAGACAACAAAAACTAAAAACCCTTCATGAATCCACACGAAAGAAAAGATGACCTGAGTTTCATTGCCCAAATCCTACAGTGACAGAACTATTTTGTTTCGTTTGGTCTTGTTTTTGGAGACAGTGTTTCTCTGTGTAACATCTCTGCCTGCCTCTGCCTCCAGAGTGTTGGGATTAAAGGCGTGCGCATGCGGCGCCCCCGCTGCCACCACCACACTGAATCATCAAAGTTCTCCGCACGTGTGCTGTGACATGCACAAACATCCCCTCCCATACACACACACCAGTGTAATGCACAGAAAGGCTAGAACGAGAGAGTCCTCCTACCATTCCTCTCAGTTCTCCCCCAACCACTTTTTGATCACTTAAATTTCCTTCTTCCACAAAAAGAAAAAAAATCAGTAGGGCAATACTCTTAGCCTTTGAGAAACATATTTATAGCACCTGATTATCCTCCTCCTTCCAAAAAATGAATATTTAACATGATTTATGTATGCATGTGGTGTGTGTGTCTGAAATATTACCTGTGGGCAAAGAGAAGATGGTCCATTCTGTTTTCTTTTTTACATTTCTCTGTGTTGTTGACAGTCAGGGGTATTAAGCTGTCAGGATTCTTCTAGATGTGCAGGATGAAGCAGGGTGGGGCTGGGGCCAGTGATTCCCTGAGACTGGTAGGGAGGAGGTGGGAAAGACACTTCGCTCTCAGATCTGAATGCATTAGTCACGGTGTAGAGGATTCCACATTCTGCTTTGTGGATCCCTTATGGCAGAAGTCAAAGCCCTCTAACCATCTGGCTCCCTTCCAATCACTCCCTTTTTGTCTCTTCCCCATTTCACCTCCTTATAGTTTAACTTTTGGCCTGAGCCAGATAATAAAGAAGAGAGAGCTGAAGGAAAAAGAAGAAACTCAATATTATAAGGTCCTTTAATACAGATGACCCGATCAGCCGTCACATGGACTAAGCCTTTTTTAAATTTTTTATTTTATTTATGTGTGCGGGTTATTATTGCTGTTGTTTGGTTCTGCACGTATCTGTGCGCCACATGTGTTCCTAGTACCTGCCGTGTCCAGAAAAGGGCATCTGATTTCCCGGGACTGGAGTTACAGAGAGTTGCAAGCCACCTTGCAGGTGCTAGGAATCAGAACTGCATCCTTTGGAAGAGCAGCCAATGCCCTAACCCGCGGAGCTCCTTCTCCAGTCCCTGACTGAGCAGCGTCTTGAAAAATGACCTGTGTCATGTCTGCGTTTTCATTCTTGGGAACATCTAGCCTAGCACTGCCCGTAGTACGTGTCCATGACCCTGGCTGGAAGCACGAATAAACAGCATTCGCCTTTTCAGGTCTATCCATTCATAAAAACACCCACAAGATTTCAGGTCCTTAAGCACTTGACCTATCGGGTTTTAAAAAAATAATTTAATTTTATGCACATTGGTGTGACGGTGTCGGATTCCCTGGAACTGCAGTTACAGACAGATGTGAGCCGCCATGTGGGTGCTGGGAATGTTTGGACCCAGGTCCTCTGGAAAGGCAGCCAGTGCTCTTAACCGCTGAGCCATCTCCCCAGCCCCAGTCCATTAGTTTAACTGTGGCTCTCCTCCCAAGTGTTTTGGGAAACTGAATGGAAAACTAGTATCTCATAAAGAAAACCTGATGTTCCTTTCGTGTCCTATAAATTCATTAACCACTGGATAAACTCCCTCAAACTGACCTCAAACCCTCTAAAACCCAAACATTCAGCACCCTGAGAGCCTCACGGGTGTAAGAACGAGTGGGACCAGAGCTGCCTGGAGGTTCGGTTCTTCCTGGTAGAAACATGGGCAGCACCAGCTCGGTCCGTGGTTAGGACAGTTTGCTTATTTAGAGCCACAGATGCCCAGGGGGTTCTATGTCAGGAAGTCATCTATAGAGGGTCACCTCAACCTATTTGCTTATCTTCAGTGTTGGCCAGAACACATGAATTTTGTTCCTGTCAACCAGCCTGGGAGCCGCGATGGCAATCAGGCTGCTGCCATCTGGTGGAGAAGAGCGGCCATAGCCACGGTGGCTCTGGTTTGGGGCGATGAGAAGGGTGACTTCTTAGAGGAAACACTGGGTTCGAAGCATGCCCAGCACAGACCCTTCCCACATACAACAGCAGCTCTAAGACCTCGGCAGGAGGCAGAGACACTCCGCAGCGCTCTGGGGCGAGGACATCCATGTCTTGCCGCTTCTCCTTCCACAGCATTGTCAAGATGACGAGGTTAGCCAACTTTATTTTGCTGCAACGGAAACACCTGAGAAAAATCAGCTCACAGGGGAAAAAAAGGTTTACTTGGACTCAGAATTTCTGAGGCGTCAGCCATGGTTAGCTGGCTCCATTGCTTTCAGGCCTGTGATGAGGCAGAAACTCAAACCAGTGAGAGCAAGTGGCAGGGGTGGGGGGTGGAGGGCACTGCTCACTTCATAGCAGTTGGTGGTGAAGAGGTGAGGAGGGGAGAGAAGGGGAGGGGAAGGGAGGAGGAAATGAGAGCCAGTCACAAGCCCACGCTGACTGACTTCTTCCAATGAGGCCTCACTGCCTAGTTTCCTCTCTCGTAATTTCATTAAATTGTGAATCCATCAAGGGACTAACATGTGTGTGTGTGTGTGTAGTTGTATGCATCGACCAGCCTGAGTGCAGAGACCAAGTCTGGCGTCCTGCTCTATTACTCTGAATTGACTTAGGATAGGGTGTTTTGCTGAACCTGGAGTTTGCTGTTTATTAGTTGTTTTTTGTGCTAGGCTGGTGGTCCAGAACCCCAGGATCACTGTGTCTCTCTATCAAAGTCCACGCTAGGGTTACAGGCACAAATAGCGATACTTGCCTTTTTATAGGGGTGCTGGGGATTTGAACCCAGGCTTTCATGCTTATGTGTAAAGCACATCAGCCCCCCGCATCACACCTTTGGACATTGCACTGGGAACCAAGCCTTCAATTCAGGTGCCTTTCCTATCCAAAGGATGAGAGCCATATCCTCAGGGATTTCTGCTGCATCTGATCTTGCTTTGATTTTATTGTGCAGTACTGCAGATGGAAACCCCGGGCTTTGTGCATGCTAAGCAAATGCTCTCTCCTTCAGCTACATCTCTATCCCTCTCAATTTTGTTTTTATTTATTAAAAAACAAGCAAACAAACAAAAAACCAGGGGCTGGAGAGATGGCTCAGCATTTAAGAGCATTGGCTGCTCTTCCAGAGGACCCGGTTTCCGTTCCCAGCACCCACGTGGCGGCTCACATCTGTCTGTAACTCCAGTTCCAGAGACTCCAACACCCTTAGACAGACATGCAGGCAAAAACACCAATGCACATAAAATAAAAACAAATCATAAAAGGGTAAACACATATCTAAAAAAACAAACAAACCCAGGATGAAGAATTTGTAAAATTGACCAGCGATCTCCCAAGAGCCAGAATTCAACCCCAAATCTCTCCAGTTCTACTTGGAGTTGCCTTCTAGAGTGAGAAACTGGGAAGCGCCACCCAGTGGACATCTTCATCCTGGCAGTCGGCACCGTTGCAGGTCACTGGCATGAAGGGGCTTCAAAGGAGAAGGTACTGTTCTGGGTCCTGCCCAGTCTAATCTAGCTGGTGACAAAACCGTGTTCACGAGAGACAGGAAAGATCATGCCAGCAGCTGTGAGTGCAAAGGAAGGATTTCCAAGCCAGGCAGCCCCAGACACTGAAACAGCTGAGAGCTGAGTAACAGGCTGGGAACAGTGTGCAGACATCTGGACTTCTCCGGTGACTCTGCTGCCTGGATCCTGTGGGATGTCGGGCAAGGCTCCTGGCCCTGCACACCTAAAGGAAGGAGGGTTCCCAAGGAGTTAACAACTCCCTGCTCAGTTCCATACTGTCTAGGATGTCCATGGAGTTCTGGAGGAAAAGATGTGCCAAGGAAGACCTTGACAAAGGTAGAGGCGGTGGTGACTCAGGGTAAGGGGAAAATCCCCCAAATTGCAGAAGATGATGTTTGGCACAATCTCCCATAAAGAGTATCTGCAAGTTCTCGTTGGGTCTCTGACTGTCTCTGAGGGACATAACCTTAGCTAGAGGCTGGAGCTATTGAACCCTGACTTTTGGGGTTCAGGGGGCTCATCTCTGCCCTTGCCTCCATCCTAGGCTGTGTCTTCTTACATTGTCAGGTGGTCCAGCAGCAAGCAATTCCCAGAGGACAGAGATGTGGAAGTAAAGGCATTTGACTCGCATATAGATCTCCTCAGACCCTATGTGGTTCCCCTTCTTTCCTAATCCCTGTTTGCTCCCACATCCTCCTTCCAGGGCCTTGGAGATGTGTACAAGCCAGTGAACAGCAGACAGTGTGGGTCTGTACGTCAGAGTCTCGGTGTAAGTCCTCCTCAGGTCACTGCAGCCTTAGGCACAATCAAGGACCCCGGTGACAACCACTGTACTTAACAACTCCTCCTGGGACCCCAGACCTCCAGATTCCAGAGCTCTTCCCAAGTCAGGGGTCAGCCATGTTTTCTAGAAAGGGAGAGACAGTATTTCAGGCTCTGTGGGCCACATGGGTTTGCTGCAACCCTGCAATGCTGCACGCAGATGGAACACTTAGGAGCATGGATAGCTGTGCCTCAGACAAACTCAGCTGTGGACATTAAGCCTGGACATTTTCATGTATCACAAAATATTTTCCTTTGATTCCCCCCTCCAACCCTTCAAACATGTAGAAACAGCTCCTAGTTTGTGAGCTGTATGAAAACAAGCAGTTACCGTTAACTGGCTTGCAGGTGACTTACAGTCGGTGCAGCCAATCTTAGAGGGTCCCAGCCTTTCACAGTTCATGGCTTCTCCTGCCAGGCAGTTTTTCTCATCTTCCAGGAGGATGGAAGCCTTATGCTCCCCCCACAGTAGCCATGCCATTCTGGCTTCACCTGCTCTTCGGCCGTCACTGGACTAGAGGGGACAGTAGAGAAACTGCCTCTCCTCCACCTACCCAGCGTCAAAAACAAGGCATTCTCTTCTAGCTACAAACAAGGCCCAGTATATTTCCACTCATTCTCTCTGCCAGTTCTGTTCATCTGGGCTTCACCAAGGCACCCAAGCCTCTACCAGCTGGGGCAAGTTTCATCACTCCTGTCCACTGGATTCTCAATCCTGGTGTTGCCAGAGTTCCAGGGCTCTTCTTTATAAAGGGAGACGTCATATATGAGAAAAGCTTCAAGGAGGCCAGCCAGAGGTGAAGTTCTGGGGAAGAGGGGTTGTAAACTGGGCTGGAGGCAGGGCGAGGACGGGGATCAAAGGAGAATGGCAGAGAGGTGGGCAGGTGAGTGGGCTGCTGGCAGGTGACCACAGAGGGTCAGTCTCTCTCTGCTCACGGGGCCACCATGTGGAGGGAGGGACAGTTCTCAGGAACGGAAGGGTGCTGTGAGCAGGTATCTTTCCTGACGCAGAGAACACAGTGCAGAATGGCTTGACGTAAGCTCAGTGTGCTTGGGGCACCGCCAGGTCCCTCCAGCACTTGGGAGGACGTCAGAAGGATGACGAGCTGCTGGTCATCCTCAGCTACATGGTGAGTTTGAGGCCAGCCTGGGATACATGCGACTAACCCCAAGCAAGAGCCTGTAGCATGAATTCTAATCGGTCTTAATAATAAAAACTCAGAGTCAGCTATTGGGAGGGGGATGAAAGCTGAAGGATCAGAGCAGCAGAGCGGCAGCCACTAGAGTTCTTCCCTCTACCAATGCTCAGACCAAAGGAGCCATCCTGTCCCTACAAATCCTCAGACGACATCTCAGACTGAATCCTCAGACTGCCTCCGAGCTCCTATCTCCTCCCACCTTATAGTCCTCTCTCAGTCCAGCCATACCACTTCTGTCTCCACCTCCCTAGTGCTGGGATTAAAGGCGTGGATCCCAAGTGCTGGGATCACCTTGTGTGAGCTGTTTCTCTTCTAGACAGAGTCAATCTTGAGTAGCCAGGGTGGCCTTGAACTCACAAAGATCTGGAATTTAAGGTGTGTGCCACCACTTCCTGGCCTCTAGGGCTAACTAGTGGCTAGCTTCACTCTTTGATCTTCAGGCGAGCTTTATTTGTTATAGCACAGACGAAATATCACAAGAGCCTTAGCTCCCAGCTCTTCCTTCTAACTCAGCCCCATGAGCTCTGTTCCCTTTTCTATTCACTTGACAAACATCAATTCCCGTAAAGACCGGTCACTCCCAGGGCAGGAAGAGAAAGGGTACTCTGGCCCAGTGTATGGTAGGAGAGAATACGCATCTCCATGAACTCCAGGCTGGAATGCTGAGGGCCTCACAGTAATGTGGAAGCTCATTGTTCAGGCCAGGGAGAGGCAGTGGGGCAAGGGGACAGGGGACCATGGGCAAAAGTGTTGTTGTTGAAGAGAAGCAAGTGAACAAGGACATGCCGGGGTAGGACAGGCTGTCCAACATGGGGTGACTGTGAGAAAAGGTGCAACACAGTATAGGGGTAACAGACAAAGGTGAGGATCAGTGTGTTTTCCGGGGAGGTGCTATTGACGAATGAGCCATATCCCACAGCCTCCTATGACCTTCTTACCCAGGTTACTTCCTATCGGAGCTAGTGGCTTTACTCCAAATTAGTGACAGATGGCAAAGGTCCTAACTGCATTGCTCCTCTTGCTGTTGCTGGAAGGCCCTATTAGAAAACCATAGCATTTGCAAACTGGGCATGGTGGCATGGCATGTGTGAAACCCTAGAACTCAGGGTAGAGGCAGAAGGATCAGAAGATCCAGGCTAGCCTGTGCTACACGAAAGCCTGCCTTCAAATAAACAAATCAATAAATAAAGTTTAAAAATAACGAATAATGTCATTTGCTAATCGCTATCTGAAAGTCTATCTCTCTTTTTTTAACAGAAACCCACACAGGAATGGCTACCCCCCCCCCCCCCCCCATCATGAATCTGTCAAATTCTCAGAAGTGAGAAAAATGGCAAGCCCTTGAGGTTTTCGTTCCCTTCCCTGTCCAGGGTCCACTGTCTGAGCATGCAAGCCTTTGAGCCTGAACAACGAAACTATTCATCCTCCAAGGAGCCAACAGGGAGGAAGCCACTTCCTGTTCTCTCCCTTTCATGGCCAGGCCAGGACATGGCTTTCCATCCCAGGCTGGGAGAATGGCATTGATAAAGGCCCATTGTGACAGTCTCACAAACCCAGAGGCCATCAAGGGGCTAAGAAGCCACTTAACAGCTCTTGAACATTTGTGGAAAGAATCATTCTGCGGAAGTGGAGGCAGAGAGAGGCCCCAGAGTTGCCACTGGGACGCACCTCTGCCACCCACGATAGGGAAGCTGACAGCAAAGCCAGTAGGGGGCCAGCCAGCCTGCCACACCATGGGCTGACCTGAGGCAGAAGGGACCCAGACACCACCAACAGGCAACTTTACAACTCAGGGCTCCTGGACACCTGGAGATGAAACCCAATCTCCTGCCAAATGCAGGAAACACAAGGGTCCTTGAAAGGGCCTGAGGGAGAGGAGCCTCCTGCCTCCTCCTCTCAAGGGTGTCCAAAGTAATAAATGGCAGGAAAAGAGGAAGGCTGTGGCGTGGATGCTAGTCTGGAACTTATTAGGAATCAGGCTTCTTGCTGCAGTCTTCAGTGTGCCTGAGTCAGGCACCTCATCATTCGCAGGCCTCCCCAGTCTCATAGGCAAATGGACAGGCAAGAGGGGATAGGAGGTCTGGGACTGCAAGGGACACCCAGGTGAGCGGCGAGATGGAAGCATTAGTGTCAGGCTTGAGGGCTAGGAGCCCATCACATCTGTGTTCCTTGGGAGGTAAGAGACCAGATTCTGCACAGGCCTAGGGAAGGGTGTATGAAGAGTAGTTGGGAGATGCCATCCTTTAGCTCCACCCCAAATCTGTCCAACTGTTCAGCCTGGTCTGGTGGGAGAGGAATTGGAGGGTCCAGGTCAGACAGGAGCTTGGAGTCTTCCTAAGGGCCCCTCTGTAAGGCCAGGGGGTGAAAGGGAAGGGGTTCCCACCTTGTTCCTAGAAACATGAGGCAGGTGGTTGGTAGTGTTCACCTCTCGGCCCTACATCAGCTCTCTCCACGAGCTAAATGCATGCATTTGGTAACCCTCCGGTGTCAAGGCACTGCCAATCCCACGCGTGAAAGCAAAGCAGAATAACCCAAAGCTTCAAGCCACCTCATGTCTAGATCTGGGCATGGATGTGGGCACCTGATACCAACTGCATCCCTCCTGGGGAGCAGCGTCCAGAGTTGTAGGCAGAACAACCGTTTGTAATGATACTAAAATACAGAAGACAATTAACCTCTTGCCCCTGCCTCACCTCCTACAAATTCATTTCATGACACTCACCCGAGGTTTGGTACCAAGGCTCGCTTCAGAACGGGGTGGGATCCACCACACGCCACTAGGCATTTTCTAAAACCAAAGCATTTTCTGTCTTGCTCGATATTCCTTCCCATCTGGTGATACAAACGTGCACACGCAAGCAACTGTTGGGACACTCTGTTCTGATCCTCTCGCTCGCTTGCACAAATTGAAAACAAACCCCGAAGGCAGCTGGAAGGTCTGGGTGTCATTTATTGACAGCAGCTTACATTGTATTTTCTTCCCTTGATTGCTTCCTTCGGAGCACCGGCCCTGCAGCCCTTGGGAAGGAAGGGCAATCTTTTAGAGGGAGCAGGAAGGCAGATGCACATGTCCTTGGCAGGTGTGCTCAGCCCCGGCAGGATGCAATCCTTCAAGCTGCAATCCCATTGGGTATTGGATAGGACCAATGTGGGGAGTGGAAAGGAAGTCTTCAGCAGGGCTCACATCTCAGTCCAGGCCTCTTGTGCTACTCCAAGTCCATCCCGGTGTTAGGGCTCTGACGGGGGCAGCAGAACTAGGCCCACCCACCTTGCTGGGCGGATTCCTCACTCCATGCCCTGCTCACACACACCTGCGTCCGCTGGTCACAGTCAGAGGGAATGGGCCTTACGGTTAAGATAGACCACTTCCTCTGGCCCTCCCCAGCTATGTCTGTGCAGGTTCAAACGGCTGGAAAAACTGAGGGCTTGCCTTTCTGGTTCAACTGTGTGTGCCACCGTCCTCAGATCTTCAATATATGACAGGATGGAGACTATAGGTCTACCCAGGCCACCAGCTATGCGCCTATCTGTCACACACTGCCCTGCCTGTCTTCTGCCAACTGTCAGCGCCTGGGGTGGGAGGCCGGCAGGCTCCAAAGGCGCAAAGCCGGTCTGCATAAGCACTTGGCAACTCTGGATATGAAAGTGGGTAAAAAAGCGGAACAACAAAAGTTTCATTTGGTAATTACAGATCTGAAGTGATTCTGCTTTTATTTCCTTCACGTTAAGCCAATCATGGAATTTCACAGTGATTGCTGGGGTGGGGCAGAAGGAAAGTGTATTCAGAATGACGGAGGCCACGGCCTGGTTGGCCTGAGAAGGTGCAAGCAGGGGGGCCTCACTGGGGAAGCTGGAGGAGCACCGACTGCCCCGCTGGCAGGTAGGTGATGTTCCGAGAGCGGGAGAGCTGGTAAGCAATGTCCTCAGCTGCTTCCAGCTTCCGCAGCTCAATCAGTCCATCGCCTGCCGTGGCCAGGGAGTTGGCGATCAGCTCGGCTGCCTTGGAGTCGCCCTCAGCAGAGATGATGGCTGCCTTCTTCTGCTGCTCAGCCTGTGAGAGAGGAACAGAGACTGGGATGACACCAGAGCACTGCGTGTCAGGCGCCCTCAGAGTCCTCAAGGAGCTCTGGAAGAATCCTTCCCTCGTGACGGAGTCAATACTGTCCACCCAGCCCTTCTCTCTCCCTTCAGGCCCACTTGTCGTTGCAGCTGTACAGACGCGGTCACTCCTACTCTGATGCAAAGCCATGGAAAATAGAAAGGGGAAGTTTGCAATCAATCCTCAGGCCCATCTTTCCCTCCGATGCCGGTCAAAATGACTTCCACCAGCCAGAACATCCAGGTGTAGTGACTAACAACTGTGATCTGACAGCGCTAAGGTGGCAGGGGCAGACCGGAGGACCACACCAAGTTTGAGGCCAGCCTGCTTTACATAGGCCATTTTAAGCCAGCCAGGGTTGCAGAAAAAAAAAACCAAAACCAAAACCACCCTAGCAGAGCTGGGCTGGGGTGCAGCTCAGCGACGCAACACTCTCCCAGCCTGCACAAAGCCCTGGGTTTGACCCCTAGCGCTGCAAATGAACTAAGCGCCCAGAAGAGCTCACAGCACAGTGTGCTCCCGTGAGTCACCTTGAAGTCGCCTGTGGAAAACACTGACTTCTCAACCAGCACCCAAAGATGACCTTGGCTCACTGAACCAATACCAACAGGATGACATCTATCAGGACGCATGACTTTCAGAGTGTGGGAGGGGAGTTTGTCCTTAAGACACCGAGATCAACTGTCTTCCCTCCCGTCCTCCGTACTGGAGCTGGACACGATCCAGCACACAGCACACACTAGTGAAGCAACCCTTCACCAAGCTAACACCCAATTTAAAACGTTAAGCTAACTGTTCAACAAATGTTTCCTATGCACCCAGCATCACCAGGCGGTGCTACACCTGACAGGCTCTGGAGTGACAGTAGACACAAAGCAAAGCACATTCCTGCCCACTCAGGGTTTACGCTTCCTACAGCTGAGTCCCTCTTCTCGAGTTTAAGAATTAAACATCCTTAGATTAGGAAAACTGGCAGTGGGGAGAGGCAGAGAGCAAACAGCCTTTACACACACCAGGAAGAACAGGATACTGTGCAAATACATTGTGTTCTACTTCTCTCTCAAACATCTGGATGGATTCAGCCACAGAACCCCTCCCCAGAAACCGACAGCACATCTGGCACGTTTGATCTTCTGTGCTGTCAGTTTCACTGTGTAACCATGGTGTAAAAGTAATTCCTCAATGAAACTGCAGAGAGTCCAGGAGTAACGTTTTTTATGTGGAGGACAGGGTTTTTGATCTTGGGCGAGCAGGAAAAGAGTGACCCTCCGTGATTTAGGAGCATAACCCCATATCCCTGACGGCCCTCAAAGCCTCTGGAACTGATTGTAGGAGGAAGGTTCCTCAACCTTCTTCTGGTTATCCGGACAGATGACGGATGACGAATTTCTAGGCCACCCGGCAGATGGGGAAGCCGAGCACAGGAGAAGGGGAAAACTGCTCCTGCCATCTGGTTGAATGCTCACCTTTTCCACCACAAATCTGGCCCTCTCCGCTTCCTGCTGAGCCACCTGTTTGGCTTCCACTGCTTCTGTGAACTCCTTCCCGAAGGTCAGATGTGTCTATGGGGAGAGAGCAAGTACAAGCTGAAGCAGTAATTGCTTAGACAGCATTGCTCGGAGGCCTCCCTGGCCACTTGAAGAAAGAGGCCAGGAATGGCTCTAGCAGCAGCTGGAGGCACAGGGAGACGCTCTTCCACCTTGATCCCTCATTCACACCTCTGTATTCTTAGCTGCTCAAATTATGCCTACACGGAATTTTGTCACGCTCACTGTGGTCACCCCATGAAGAAAATGGCACCTGGGGCTTTTGATGGGGCCCATGGACACCAGAAAGGATCTACTCAATCAATCACTTCCCTGGGAGACTTGTGGGTTCCAAGACCCCCACGACTGACTATTGCACTTCCAACATCTTTTGATGCCCTGTTCCAAGACTTGGGTGGGGGGAAGCAGATGGAAAACTGAACCCCTGAGAGCACAGGCTACAGCTGGTTCCCAGAGACGCGAGAGCCTGATGCTCTCTGCTTATGGATTAACCAGTCCACTTCCTTCTCACAGCACGTCCACTCCTCGACAGGAAGTCAGAAACGGTGCTGTGCAAATCATGGCAACCCCAACACACCAGGTCTGGTAAAGGTTTTAAAAGAAGAGCAGGTAAAGCCATTGGCCAGGGTGAGAGCTTAGGTCAGACAATCTACAGACCTTCCTCATCACATAAATAGCTGGGACTATTTGGCTGACGTGACTGTCTCTAAAGACAATACAGAACAGGACCAGAACTCGATGCTCCTAAGGGCTAGCCTAGAGCAAGACACTGCATCCAACTTTCTATTGAAAAAGAAGGCACAGGGGCTGGAGAGACTGCATCAGGAGCATTTGTTGCTCTTACAGAGGACCCAGGTTTGTTAGCACCCACACGGTGGCTCACAACTATCTCTAATTCCATCTATGGGGCATTTGATGCACACGTGTAGTACACCTACATACATGCAGATGAAACACAAACACAGTAAAGATAAATAACTCTAGGGAAAAAAACCTGAAAAGGGCACAAAATGAAGAAAGGCATTGGTTTAGATACCAGATGCAGTTTGCTTCACTTCCTCCTCTACTCCTAAGCTCTGCTTTTTTTTGTTTTGTTTTGTTTTGTTTTTCGAGACAGGGTTTCTCTGTGGCTTTGGAGCCTGTCCTGGAACTAGCTTTTGTAGACCAGGCTGGTCTCGAACTCACAGAGATCCGCCTGCCTCTGCCTCCCGAGTGCTGGGATTAAAGGCGTGCGCCACCACCGCCCGGCTCTGCTTTTTAAAATACAAGCAACCTCAAAGTTTAGCAGAGAAAATCCTGGCCCCATAGCTTCCAGAATTTTTCTCAATACACCCTGAAGTCTTTTGGTTTGTTTATGTTTTTTTGCTATTCATTCATTCATTCATTCGTTCGTTCATTCATTTATTTATTATTTATTTATTTATTTATTTTGAGACAGACCCTTTCTCTGTAGCTCAGGTGGGCTAGAACTCATGGCAAGACAGGGTTGGGACTACAGGCATGGGCCAATTTTCCCAACTAAGTCTCATACTGCAGCTGCTCAACTCTGCCTCATACTCTTCCGTACTCTTGTTCAAACTCTGGATATGGAAACACAATCCCAAGAATTGAAAAGCTAAATGTGTAATTAAAGAATAAAATTTTTTTTCTGAGAAGGCCAGCTGAGGGCAGCAAATTCCCCAGGAAATCTAATTTTCTCCTCGCACCTCTTAGCAGTGGTTTCTTGTGGTCAGCCCACATTTCCCCAGGATGGAGTATGTGGTCAGAGTCTAGAAAGATGCCAAGCTTCTCTTAGGTTTTTACTCCATGCGACCTCACAGCCAAAGTTGTGTTAACAGTGGCAGAGCCTGGGGTACAGTGCTCGGCAGAGCCCGAGGCTGCAGCCTGGCAGGTTGCCAGTAGAGGGAGCCACATGCCCTTCTCTTAGGAGAGGGAAGAGAGGCCATGCCTCAGGGAGCAGCAGAGCTTGTCCAGGGAACGGCTGTTTGAACAGCTGCACAGGCCAGCCACAGAACAGGAAAACCTCTGCCTTGCTACGCGAACAAATCACTCCAAGACTTTTCCCAGAGATTCTAGAAACACAACCCCTTCCCCTCACCTCGGTCTGAAACACTATACTGCCCATATTGCTTCCTGTCCAAGTTACAACACCCAACATCACATTAATACGGAGAATATAAACTCTCAAGAGGTCAGCATATACCTCAGAGGGTCTCCTGCCCCTTTAAACGAGGCCTGTGGGGACAGTCACTCACTTGCGCTCTGTCACCTTTCACCAGGGGTTCCCAGGCCCCCTTAACTAAGCTCTGGATCCTCAGTGTTGAGGAATCCTGGAGCCAGGCTGGGTCTACTGTAGAGAGGAAGACTCAGCTTCTCCCAGACCTGTCAGTCTTTCCCTGTGCCCGATGAGGCCAACAAGAATCACTTTCTAGGGAGCTGGGAAATAGTTCAGAGGTTAGGGACCATCCAGGGCGTTCAGAGGTTATAAGAAAGTGTGTGTGGCTGATGGAACATAAAGAATGCTCAATGGAAAACAGACCCAAGGCAATGACCTCCGGCATCTGTAAGTTTTCACGCCCCACAACCAGTTAAGTGGACATCAGACCTAACCCTGTGTGCCCAGAAACAAAGCTTGTCACCTAAGCAAGAGGAGCCCCCCCCCCCCCAGTCTCCCCAAGGAACTTACCAAGGACACATCATCCAGGATGAGCCCAAATGTTGCTGCTCTCTCTGTGAGGTCATCGCTCACCTGCCGGGAGACCAGCTCTCGCTGGGTGATCAATTCTCCAGCATCAAAGCGAGCCTGACCCAAGGGAACACAGACAGAGCACAGGTCAGGTTACCAGGAAGGAGAAACGACAGCTGCGCCCACCCACCACCACCTGGCCAGCTCTCCGGCTGTGCTCTGGACACGGGGAAGAGGGTGGGTCCTGTTCACTCACCACCACTGACTTGAGGATCTCTGTAGTGATGGAAGGCAGCA
Source organism: Arvicola amphibius (assembly GCF_903992535.2). Taxonomy (NCBI): domain Eukaryota; kingdom Metazoa; phylum Chordata; class Mammalia; order Rodentia; family Cricetidae; genus Arvicola; species Arvicola amphibius. Next base: position 25,956,160 of record NC_052050.1, read on the forward strand.
CCCGCTCATCATAGTCCTCGCCGATGCTGGTGTAGATACGAGGGAGCTGGCTGGCCACCGGCCGGAAGAGGATCCGTAGTGTGATGTTGACGTTCTGCAAATCTTAGAGTAGGGAACACATGGGAGTTAAACACGAAATCACAGGTGACTTCTCTATGCCCTTCCTACCCTAAGTCCACTCCAAACCATACACAGAATGTCGGTTAGAGCAGAGCGGAGAGGGGCGGCTCCGTCTGTTCTGCAGAGGAGCCCAGTAGAGTGCTTGGCACCGCAGACTCAGGAACCACTGCAGATGTGGATGCACTGGCTTCAGTACGCCCTGAGTGCCCTCTGATGAGAGTAATTCACACGGTGCAACTGAAGAGCGTTTGGGACAAAACACAAGCTAAGGCCCAGAATTCTAGAGTGAGCCTTTCCAAGGGCTGGTGTGTGCGCTCAAGTCAGGCCTCAGGCCTGGGAGGCTTGGACCTGGGACCAGCATCCAGAGCCCACTGACCTGGGCTGTGGTACCACTCTGACGGTTACTAATGGTGCGGACGGATGAAGTCTTAGCCAAACTGAGAGTACTAGTCTGTGAGAATGGGGAGAAAGCACAAACGGTGGGGGAAACGGGATGGGAAATCAGTGGGAAGAACACCTTCACATATATAGCAGACCAAGGCTAGGGGATCACTCAGCCAGGGCCCACCTCCTGCTACCGAGAGAAGGGGGCAGATGGCACTATAGTGCACCTATGTGCAAGGAATTCTGATAAAGTCTAAACAAAGGTAGTCGAGCCCCTGGCAGGGCTCACCATCCACACACACCCGGGAAGGGAGACAGTCTGCCTGTACCTGCTCCCTGGCAGGTCAGGCCTGTGCGGAGCTAAAACACAGCCACACTGCATAAGTAACCAGCACCAAGGGCCACCCACGGGTACAGTCCTGACCCATCTAATCAGAGGGTGGGAAATTCATGAATACACACAGCCTGACCTCGGGAGTCGCCCGGCCCGATTTTAACAAGTGCAGGTACACACTGCACCCTTAGCACAGCTGTGTGGCAACACAGACGGGGAGTCCACAGGCGGAATTTAGGAGGATTTTAAATCGAGCCTAGTCTTCCCCATTACCCAATCTCATTTCACTTTCTCTCTGCCGTGGGCGAGCCAGACCCAGCACACTGCAAAGGAGCAGCAGGCAGACTTCCTACTCCCCCTCCTCTCTCCTCTGTCCTAACTTCTCACTCTTTAGGTTCTCCAGCCAAGAGTCAGCACAGGGAGGCAGGGCAGCTCTGTGCTCCACGCACCCTTGGCCATCTTCTCTTACGATTCCAGCTGCTTATTTTCACACCTGCCTTGAGGACCGAAGTCCCAATAGTTCTCTTTTTAGTCACCCCCGAACTCCAGCCTTCACGCCAGCACCAAGCTTGGCACAGCACAAGAAGCAAGCATCTGCTGGGGAACAGCCCTGAGGGCACCCAATGCTCAGCGCACCCAGCCCACAGGATCCTTCTTCCCAGGAGTGTGATTTGCTGCCTGCGCTGTGACTGGGAGGGGAACAGTAAGGGCACCATTTCAGGCTCTCACTAGACATCCAGTGGGTATCTCAGCACAGGGCTGCGTGGACCGACCAGTGAGAGAGCAATCAGAGGTCTGTCCCGCAGGAGCAGACACCGTGGAAAGCAAGGCAAAGGGAAAGTCGTCAGTCACAGGGGTTTGGACAGTCACTCTGGGGAGCAAGAACTGATGGGAAGGGTCAACCGCGGCAGGAAAACACAGGCGCCAAGAGCTCATGGGAAAGGGTCAACCACAGCAGAAAAAAAATCAGATCTCCTCAAAGTTAGAACAGCATGTAAATATTTTTCCTAAGATTTATTTTACTTTATGAGTATGATGCTTTGTCTGCATGTAAGTATGAGCACCATGTGCATGCTTGTTGGCTACCCTGGAACTGGGGTCACCATATGGGTGCTGGGAATTGAACCCAGGCTCTCTATAAGAGCAACAAGTGCTCCTAACCACTGGGCCACGTCTCCAGCCCTCAATATGAAACTCTTAGGTTAACCAATTATATTTGTCTCTGAATTTATCCTGCTGCCTGTGTTTACCTTAAATATATATTTCAGTCTACAAATCCACAGACACCTCTCCAGGACAATCACATTACGAGTTCTCTACAATCATTTTTTAATTAAATTTTTTATTTACTTATTTTACGTGCATGTGTATGTGCGGGTGCACACAGTACAAACGCAGAGGTCAGAAGACAGCTTGCAGGACTCAGTTCTCTACTTCCACAGCGTGGTTTTTGGAGATCAAACGCAGGCTTGGTGCCAGGAGCTTTTACTCGCTGACTCTACTCACCAGCCTGGAATTCTTTTTTTTTTAAGCTAACCTTTAACATTTATTTACCTATGTATTATGTATGTGTGTGTGTGTGCATATGCCAGGGTGTGTGTGAAGAGGTCAAAGGACAGACTGTAGGAATCAGTTCTCTTCTCTTACATATCAGACCTGGGAATTGAACTCAGGTTGTCAGGCTTGGCAGCGGGCATCTCTCTAGTCCTTAAATTAACCTTTAAGTTAGCAAGCCAAGTAATAGATTTTATTATGGCATTTCCTTTCCTTTTGTTTCTTTTGAAACAGGAACTCAAATATCAGAGCTTAGCCATAGATGACCTTGAACTTCTGATCCTTCACTATGGAGTGCTGGGGTTACAGGCAAGCACCACTACCCCCAGTTTACGTAGTGCTGGACTAAATTCAGGGACTCCGGCATGCTAGGCCAGTATTCTACCAACTGAGCTCCACCCCCCGGACACACATCATGGCACTTCCATACATGAACCATTACACTTTGGTGTGTCCTCTTCTAATGCCCAGTACTCCCCTGCCTGCTCCCATACTAGAAATTCTTTAAGACAGGATCTCGCTACATAGCCTTGCCTGACTCAGAACTCACTCTGTAGACCAGGCTGGCCTAAAGTCAGAGATCCACCTGCCTCTGCCTCCTGAGCGCCAAGATTAAAGGCCTGAGCCACTATGCCTTGTCTCCTCACACTGGAAATTTTTTGTCCCATTTTTTTGTTTGCTTTTGTTTTTAGAGAGAAGGTTTCTCTTGTATAGCCTTGGCTATCCTGAAACTCAGAGATTTAGCGGCCTCTGCCTCCCCAGTGCTGGGATTAAAGTTGTGCGCCACCGTGCCTGGCACAGATATTCTTAACCTCTTGCATCCGGGTAACCCACCGATGTTTCTGGGACGAACAGAACGGCACAGCACGCCTCCACTTCTCCTCACAGCTACACGCAAGACTCACCTTTGCTACCAGTGATGACTGGTACATTCCGTGGTCGCGAGCGGCAGTCAAAGATAATTGGTTTCTGTACCCAAGGGATGAGAAAGTGAGTCCCTTCCCCTACCACGACGTCCTGTACTCCACGGAATCGGTCAAAGATGACAGCTCTGTGCCCGGCATCCACTAGGAAGAAAGAATGACAGGTCAGGAAAACCCTGTCACACTAGCAGGATGGATTCTACCTTTGCAAGATCCTTGCTTCTTTCTTTAAAATTTGCAAAAATTCTTTCTTTTTGTGTATGTGTGCGTGTGCACGCCATGGTATTCACGTGGAGGTCAGAGGACGAACAACTGCAGTGGTCAGTGCTCTCCTTCCACCAAGTGGGGACTGATAACCTGAGTTTTCAGGCTTGGCGGCAAGTGTCTAGCCACTGAGACATCTTGCCAATCCTTTTTTTTTGGGGGGGGGGGGGGAGTCATATGCACGTCATGACGCATGTGTGATCATCAGAAGACAGTTTTGTGGAGCCTGTTTGGTTCTTCTGTCTTAGCACAGGCTCCAGGGATAAAAGTCCCTCAGGTCCCTCAGGTGCCATGCAAGCTTTCACCCACTAAGTCATCTCAGTGGCCCTTTCCTCCCTTTTAATTAACATCTGAAGCGTTTAGAGACCTGCCCCTCTCTCTCATTTATTACGTTTCCTTCCGTGCTGTCTTCTTGAGCAATCGCTTTCTGCCTTGTAGGTCTCCCCAGGTACTCCGAGGCTGCTCCTTAGCACCCCTTCCCCTTTAAAGAACTGGCCACTGAGTTTCTGATTAACCATCCTACCCCACCCCCAACTCCCACCAGCACAATGCCGGGAACTGCCTCCCTAGAGTTCTATAACTCAAGAGTTCCTCACTAGATGGCATGCATATATGAGCTCCAATTTAATCAGCGGTTCCCAGAAGCAGGGTCCTCACTATGGGAATCCTAAAATGTAGATGTTCCCACTGTTTTGTCCTTTCTTTTGGAGATAAGGTCTCAAGATATAGCTCAGATTAGCCTGGAACTCACAATTCTGTCTCACCCCTCCCTGCCAGTTCTGGGAGCGTAAGGTGGGGGGTTGTCAGCTCCGTGGGGGGGGTTTTGTTTGTTTTTTTCAAGACAGGTTCTCACTATGTAGCTCTGGCTGTCCTGGAACTCACTATGTAGACCAAGCTGGCCTCAAACTCAGGCAGAGATCTACCTGCCTCTGCCTCCCGAGCGCTGGGAGAGACGAACACCACTAAGGCTAGCTTGCCCAGAATCTAGCAGCTGTCCTGTGAACTCAGCGTGAAGTTTAAAAATGGTCCAGCGTACAGGTGAGGCTACACGAGGTGTGCCACACAAGCCCCAGATCTCTCTCGCCCTCTTTGACTTTTTGAGACAGGGTCTCACTATGTAGCAAGGTGGGCGTGGAACTCAAGACCCTCACACCTCAGCCTTACAAGAACTGGGGTTACAGGCGTATGCCACCAGACCCTGAAGTAGCTACTTTCTCTCTTTTCCTATCTGAATTGAGAACTGGTCTAAAACCTTTCACTATGAAAGTAATACTCATCAAAAAGTCATAGAGCCAGGAGCAAGAGGTTCAGGAGTTCAAAGCCAAAATGGGCTACAGGAGACATTGTCTTAAAAAACAAACCAGCAGGACACGGCTCTGAGCTGCTTAAAGCCACTGCATGTGAGCTGGGTATAGAGGTGCACACCTTTAATTCTAGGACTCAGGAGGCAGAGACATGTGGATCTCTGTGAGTTCTAGACCACCCTGATCTACATAGAGTGTTCTAGGACAGCCAGAGTTACATGGTAAGATTCTCTCTCTAAAAAAACACCCCAAACAAAAGCCATACAGAAGTGTATGAAATCCGCTGCCATTCTGAAAGAATATCAAAGTTGGAGGGCATCCTAAGAGAAAAACTAGTCAGTCCCACTGTCTGACCAACAAGAAAGCAGTGGACCAGGAAGAGGGGCTTGCCTATAAGGCCATACAATACGGTCAAAGAAAACCCAGCTCAAGCCCTGTGGCACTATGAAAGGCCCGGCAATGCATCCCAGAAATTATTTTCTTTGCAACTAGCTGAGCAAAACCTTTCTCAGGACAAGGTCTCTCAAACTGAGAGATTTTGTCAAGTTATTTCACCCACGTACAGAAGAACCAATGAGATCCTGCTGCTTTGCAGAAGCATCTGGGTAATAGACATCCCTTCAGACTGCTAAAGCACTAAAAACATCAACCAGCAACCAAACAGGAGGGGTCATCTTGGACAAAGGTTCTCAGTCATCAGCCCCCAACCTGTGGGCTTTGAGCCCTTTCAGGAGGTCAAACGACCTTTCCACAGGGGTCACCTAAAACCACTAGAAAACATATTACATGTGGAAAAAATATTACATATTCTGTTACATATCAAATGTAGATAAAGGTGACACTATTAAGTAGTAGATTCGTAACAGTAGCAAAATTACAGTTATGAAGTAGCAACGAAAATGACTTTATGGTTGGGGGTCACCACAACATGAGGAACCATATTAAAGGGTGGCAGCGTTAGGAAGGTTGAGAACCACTGCCTTGGTCAAGGAAGACAGGGCCTCTGCTAAAACACAGCCATAGTACGTGGGATAAGCCCCCTTCACTGCACACACCTTCAGACAGCTGCTAGCGTCAGGGGTGCCAAGTGGGCTATGCAGGCCAACAGAAACCATCCAGAAAGCACCACCCTCCTCAGGGCCTCACCATTGTACAAGGCGGAGTTCACCACACCTCCTGCCACTGCTAAAGCCAGGCCGAACTTTCCGATGGACTCAAACACTTTGGCAGCCATGATTCCTTCTGTGCACCCACTCACACCTAAACAAGGGGTAAAAACAACAAAACAACTTGACAGGAAATCCTCGGGGAAAGCCCTCTCCGATACAAGAGATCTTCACGTATCCACTCCTGTAAGCGCTAACTCACTCACTGAACACCCCATAACAACATTCCACATCTTGCAAAATGTAGCATCACCTTTGCTTCTGCAGGTGTTTTTCCTAGAAAAAGTCTAGGGCAGCTGGCTCATCATAGGAACGATGCTTCGTACCCACAGAGAACTTAGTACCACAGAAAACCACGCTCCCATTCCCTAGCTGAACAGGCCACAAGAGTGTGTGTGTGGTTGACTCTGTGCAATTTGGGTTTGGAAAAATAACTCAAATAATGTACTACAAGGATCATGCCAACAACGATGAAGATAAAGCCTGTTAACATTAAAGTTAGGCAGTCTCCAACGGTTTTATTCAACCTTCCGTTTCTTTATGAAAATTATTACTGGTGAGGTGCACAGAGAGATTAAGTAGTAGAACCAGGGTTAGAATGAGGAGCTCGAATTCTAGAAGGCATCGTAAAACTCCTCCCCATACCGGTTAATAGGAAAGCCAGAGCTGGCAGGGGTGCAGTGAAGCAGAGCAGTGACGGGCTGCAGGTGGGGCTGCGGCGGGGTGGGGGGTGGGAGAGAGCTCTTAGCGGACGGACCAGAAACCACTCAGCCTTGAACTTTTTAATGCCCCGCCCCTGTGTCGCCCTCTTCAAATCCTCCCTCCTTTTGCCAGACCTCAACAGCGAGTCTATCCCGTTTTCTCTACGCACATCTATCCCGCGCCGATGACACTGAGACACCAGTCCCTCCTATTTCTACTGGCTTCTGGACTTTTCCTTATCCTGTCCCTTCCCTTGCACAACCCCTGGTTCGCTTTGGATTCCACCTTTTCCCCCTTCTCCACTAGGTGTATCCACACATGCATCCCACGCCCCCACTGCACGCAGGAGAGCAAAGGAGGGCTACAGAGACTTACAGAGGCCTGCACCACCCCTACCACGCTCACCTGCTTCCACTCTGACCTCCACATGAATTCCCCAGCCTCGCGAACTGCGCATGCGGCAGGCAGCGCCTCCCTTTCTCCCGCCCTCTTCAAGATCCGTCCCTTCAATTGGTGGAGGCGAGTACAATGCATTCTGGGAAGCGTAGTTTACTAACTTCCGTGGGCCCTGTGGCTTTACTGAGTTCAACTACAACTCCCAAAAGGTTATGCAGCAGCGGGCCCGAGCAGGAAACCTTCTTCTGTTTGGTGGTAACTGATGGGATGTTGCCGTAAAGCCTTTCGGGGACGGTAGTTCCTAGGTAATAAATGCACATGCCTAGTTTGTAAGGCGGTGCTTGCTTGTAGAGGAGCAGCGTGGGCTGGATCAGAAAGCAGCTGGGCTTCCACTTGGTGGCGGAAGTAACTGGGTGGTGAAGGGGATGCCTGGGCCTTTTGAAAAGGGCGAGGTAGAAGGAAAAGAGACTCATTCATGTCTTGCACTACTCCAGCAAAAGGGCTTGATCAGAGTCTAAGTCTTCTGGGCACTTGTTTTTGGTTTTTTGTTTGTTTGTTTGCTTGTTTTTTTTGTTTTGTTTTTTAGTTGTATTTGTGTACCTTTTCTCAAGTTTACCTGTAGTTAACAAGCGTTTGTTATTTTTCTCCCTGTGCTCCACTTTTCTCTCTCCTACTATTTTGTAAATACAAAGACTCCCTCTTTCTTGAGTAAGTACAACCCACGTCTGCGCTCCAGTTTCGTCAGTTGAGCAAACAGTGACTTTTATAACGTTCCTCTCCACGATACGATAAAATCTAAAGTGAAGTACTGAGGTTATTTCTCGTGGACATGTTGCTCTGTAAATACACAACTCTTCAGGGAATGCGTGCAGGTACACACAAAGACATGAAACAAGCTGGGCGTGGTGTGCACGCCTTTAATCCCAGCCCTCGCGAGGAAGAGGCAGACAGAGATTTCCAAGAGTTCGAGACCAGCCTGATCTATTTTAGCAAGTTCCAGGACAGTCAGGACTCAGCAGAGAAACCCTGTCTCGAAAAGAAAAGACAAGAGAAGAGAACAGAAAAGAGGCACGAGGAGGAAGAAAGAGACTGCTGGAAGGTGGGAGAAAGGAGTAAGAAGGGTAGTAAGCGGTGAATATAAGCAAAGTACTTCAAATTAATAAAAAATAAACTTTGTCAGAAAAAAATGGGAATGATGCTATATAACCCAAATGAGGACAACTCACGATGCGAAGACCCTGAAATGGATTAATAAAAATGCCGCAGTATGCCTGGATCTCCCGTGGCTGCAGTGGCAGAAACGCTGTAGGTCCCCGAGTGGCCACGCTGCAGGTCTCTGCCATGCAGAGTGAGGTTGGATATTTATTAAGTGGGTTATGGAAGGGATGAGAAGGGGGTGAAGGAGAGAGGGGGGGAGGGAGGGAGGGTGACTTGTCTCTTAAAGAGAAAGAACAGATCATTACAGACCCTTCTTTCCTAATAAACCACTGAATAAATGAACTGCGGGCTTGCATGTTAGTGTTTGCAAAGGCTGTGGGATTCGCCAAGGAAGGGAAGGGCCCTGTTGGTAAAGCTGCTGAGGCTGGCCGTGTGCCTCAGGCGACGAGCACATCTCTATCGTGTGCTAGATCTTCAGTTCAAACCTCAGCACTTAAAAAAGGGGGGCTTATAAAATAGTCAAAATGGGGGAGGGCTGAAGAGATGGCTTGGTGATTAGGATCACCGGGTTGCTCTTCCAGAGGACCTGAGCCTGGTTCCTAGCACACAGCAGGTGGCCCTCAACTTCTTGTTACTCGGAGGGATGCAATGCCTTCTTCTGGCCTGTAGGGGGCATTACCAGTATATACACACCCACACAGACACATACACATACACACCAATAAAACTTCTAAAAAATCCAGAATGTATGGAATATTTATATTTGCTTAAAGATATTTGGCAGTACACCTATTCAATAAACTCTTCTTGAGCACTTACTAAAACAAATGCCTTTTAAGCCCCATTTTTATGTCTCCATTTGGAAATAGCAAAATGGAGTTTTTAAAAAAGTTACATTTATGGGACTGGAGCGATGGCTCAGGGGTTAGGATCATTGGCTGCTTTTGGATTCAATTCCCAGCACCTACGTGGCAGCTCACAGCTGTCTATAGCTTCAGTTTCAGGGGGTCTGATGCCCTCTTTTGGCCTCTGGGGACACCAGGCACGCAAGTAGTATACAGACATACATGCAGGCGAAACACCCATATACATAAAATATAAATGCAGACATTGATTTGCTGATTTGAGTGTCTATGTGTGTGGTTACGTGTGGTCACAGTGTATGTGTGGTCAGAAGACAGCTCACAGGAGTTGGTCTGAGGAATAGACTCAGGTTGTCAGGCTTGACAACAGGCGCCTCATCCCACCCACTGAGCTGTCTTCCTGGCCCTAGTGTGAAGTCTGGTCAGAGAAGTCAGGTGTTACTGCTGACCGTAATTTCCCAAGCTGAGAGACTGCATGGTAAGTAACATCTTAGCAACGCTAGGTCTGGAACGCCGCACACAGAGAAGGTGGTAATTAAGTAAAAGATCACAGCTCTTTTGATTTATTCATTTAACGCACATATACAAAGAAGCCCATTTCAGGTATGTTGGATGGTGGGCTAAATAAAGAAGATGGGATTCTGGCCCCCTAGAATTTACACTCTGAGGTGAGGCTGGGTAGACCAGTGGTTCTCGACCTCCAAAAATATTTACATGACAATTCATAACAGTAGCAAAATTACAGTTATGAAGTAACAACAAAAATAAGTCTATGGTGGGGGAGTCACCACAACACGAGGAAGTGAATTAAGGGTCACAGCATTAGGAAGATTGAGATACACTGCTAGACAAAATCAAATTAGGAATGAAAACTTTGAGTAGTTTCATGAAGGATATAAGCAAACTGTTGGACGGGGTGAGGATTTTGTGTGGAAGGTTTGGGAGGCAGCAGCAATGTGAACGCAACTGTCTTAAAAGATGTAGGAAGGTGGGGGTTGGAGAGACGGCTCAGAGGTTAAGAGCACTGCTTGTTCTTCCAAAGGTCTTGAGTTCAATTCCCAGCAACCACATGGTGGCTCACAACCATCTGTAATGAGATCTGGCGCCCTCTTCTGGCAGGCGGGCATACATGGAGGCAGAATGTTGTATACATAACAAATCTTTAAAAAAATGTAGGAAGGTGGTTTATCCAGTGGCCCTTACACTGTTAATTAGTTATCTAATTGCTGTAACAAGATCTCCAACAAAAGCGACTTAAGGAAGGAAGAGTATTTTGGCTTACCTTTTGAAGGCACAGTCCACTGGGCGGAAAGAACGGCAGGGTGGGAGGAGCGTGAAGCAGGGTGGGAGGAGCGTGAAGCAGGGTGGGAGGAGCGTGAAGCAGGGTGGGAGGAGTGTGAAGCGCAGTCCTTGTATCTGCAGGGAGGAAACAGATCAACATTGGTACACTTTCTCCTCTTTCTCCTTTATATCTAGTCCAAAAGGCAGCCTATGGGGTAGCACTGTCCACACTCAGAGTAGGTGTGGCCTATGGGATAGCGCCATCCACAGTCAGGGTAGGTGCAGTCTATGGGATAGCGCCATCCACAGTCAGGGTAGGTGCAGTCTATGGGATAGCGCCGTCCACAGTCAGGGTAGGTCTTCTCAGTTAAACCTTTCTGGAAACACCCTCACAGACACACGCGGATGTGTGTTTCTGTCGTGATTCTAGATCCAGGCTAAGTGATAGTGAAACTTTGCATTGCATTACAGTCTCATGGATGATGGAGTCCTCCGTCTGTCAGTCCTGACACCTTTAGGGACTGACTCTTGTTTTCACACTTGTCACCTCAAGGTCACAAGATGCTATAGGAGGTCCAAGCCTAATCTCATAATATAACCAAGAGCCAGGAGGCAAGAATGGGCATGCCATATTTCGGGGACTTTTTTTTTTTTATAAGGGGGAAGAAAAGTGTTTCAGATATGCCCATGAGACATCTTCTGTTACTGGGCAGACCTACGTCCCTGCCCACTTCCAGGCAAAAGAACAACACTGACATATTGGGGCTCAAGGACTCAAGAGGAAAGCTCTGACGGGAGGCCTTGACTTCTAAACCTTATGATCTCCAACACCCTAGCAAATCAAAATGTGCATCCTCCCCAGAGAGGAAAAAGGATGGAAGGGAGATTGGGTATTGGAATTGGAGCCCACAGTGTCTTCCAGAATGGTCCATCTTGGACAAGCAAATCAAGGAAGTCTTCATGAGAAGGTGTTGGAGGCAGGTTATAAAAAGGTGAGGAGGGGGCTGGAGAGATGGCTCAGAGGTTAAGAGCACTGACTGCTCTCCCAGAGGTCCTGAGTTCAATTCCCAGCAACCTCATGGTGGCTCACAACCATCTGTAATGAGGTCTGGTGCCCTCTTCTGGCCTGCAGACATATACACAGACAATATTGTATACATAATAAGTAAATAAATAAATATTAAAAATAAATAAATAAAAAGGTGAGGAATAGGAAGGGCGGAGGAATGGAGAGCGTGTGGCCAAAAGGATCTGCATGTGTGTGGCAGACACCAAGTAGGCAGTACCAGGAGTCTGGCAGGTAACGGCAGTGAGAAAAGAGGAGCCCAAGGTGCCATCTCCTGTTGACCCCTCTGCGTGGAAACAGGAACAGTAACAACAACAAAGGTCAGAGAGATGCGTGTGACATGATGACAGCTGTCCCTTCTGAGGAGTTGATGCCATGTCACACCGCTGTGGGCAGCTGTCTCTGTGGGGTGGGGGACAGGAACCTAGGGTGTCATCAGAGTTGGTGGTCTATGACAAGCTGTCTCGCGGCAATGTGCCTGGAGCACAGGCAGGTGAGGGCGAGAGGGACCTGTATCCCTTCACAAGCTTCCTTTGTGTTTCAGGAGGACCAGAGGTCGTTCCAACAGGACTGTGATTCCACTCGGCTTCCTCTCAGTCTTCCTGAGGAGGACTGTGAATGGCTATGTTCCATTGCTGGCCTGTCGTGGTGGAACAGCTTCCCTACAGTGCAAAAGACTTGAGGCAGGTCAAGCTTAGCCCACTGAAGACATCAAATGAAGATGAACACGACCGGAGTGTGGTGAGAGAGTGACCCCGAAGACTACACACTAGGGAAAGGAGCAAGCGCCAGGTATTGTAGGCGTGGCTGGAAATCTTTGCTTTATTTTATGTGTACTGGGGAGTCCTGGAAAGTTTGAAGCACCAGAGTGGATCACTCTTTCAGGGGAGGACTGCAGACTCAAGTGTACTAATACTTGACTGTCCTGAAACTTGCTTTGTAGACCAGGCTGGCCTCAAACTCAGAGATCCGCCTGCCTCTGCCTCCTCAAATGCTGAGATTAAAGGCGTGCACCACCACTGTGTGCCGCTTCTTGGAATTAAGAAAAAAATAAATTTAGATTTTTTTTAAAAAAATGTATTTTTTATTTGTATGTAGGTGCTGGCAGAGGCCAGGAGACGTCAGTTCTGCTGGAGCTGGAGTCATACATGGTTGTGTGCCATCCAATGGGGGTGCTGGGAACTAAACTCTGTCCTCTACGAGGGCAAGCACTTTTAACTATGGAGTCATCCTTCTAGCCCTTAATTTTTATTTTTGACAGCACTAAGATCTGACCCCAGAATCTCAAGCATACTAGGCAAGCACTCTACCGCTGAGTTACATCTCCAGCTATTCTTAAACTATTTTATTATAGAACAGTGTTCTATTTTTAAAGCTATCAAGTTCCCCAAAGAGTTTTAAATATGAATTCCATATACTTAAAATAAAAATGGGAAATTTAATACTTTGAATCCATTTAAAAATAAGTGTAACCAGGTGTGGTTCATACAAATAATCCTAGTACTCAGGAGGCTGAAGTGTAAGGGTCATGAGTTGAAGGACAGTCTGGGCTACACATCAATATCCTCCCTCAAAAAACAAGCAATAGCAGGACGTGTGGAACCATCCTGAATCCCAGTGTTAAAGAGGCACAAAACATAGATCTTGATGAGTTCAAGGCTGCCCTGGTCTAGATAATGAGTTCCAGGTCAGTCAGGACTACATAGCAAGAACCTGTCTCAAAGCTGGGCAGTGGTGGTGCATGCCTTTATTCCCAGCACTAAGGAGGCTGAGGCAGGTGGTTCTCTATGAGTTCAAGGCCAGCCTGATCTCCAGAGTGAATTCCAGGACAGGCTCTAAAGCTACCCAGGGAAACTCTATCTAAAAAAACAAAAACAAAACAAAAAACAAACAAACAAACAAAAAACAAAACAGAAACAAAACAAAACCCAAGAAATGATTAATAAAAACTGATGATCTGCCAGACAGAGTTGTTCGCTGAGGAGAGCGGTGCTGTTTCTCACTATTGTAAATCTTGGATCCTTCATTTAATCTTCTGGGCCATCATTAGTCAAATGGCATCTGGAGAACTCAGGAGAACGACAGTGAGCTAGATAGATGTGGTGGCACACGCCTGCCATTCCTGTACTCTGGAGGTTAAGCCAGGAGAATTGTAAATTCAAGGCCTGTTTGAACTACGTATGAGAGACTATTTAAAACAAAAACAAAAACAAATAAAATGCACAATAAAACATGACAGACTGGAAGATGCTCTTTTGTGGAATGTTAATTGAAGATGTGTTACATTTGTTTATGCTGTGAAACATTTATTTCATAATGCAAAGACATGTTGCATTTGTTTAACTCTGTGAAGCTGTGATACTTTGCCAGCCTAAAACACCTGATTGGCCTAATAAAGAGCTGAATAGGCCAATAGCAAGGCAGGAGAAAGGATAGGTGAGTCTGTCAGGCAGAGAGAATAAATAGGAGGAGAAATCTGGGAGGAGAAGACCAAGGAGCAAGGAGGAAAAAGAGAGAGACACCAGGGACCAGCCACCTATCTACACAGCAAGCCACAGAAAGAAAGGTATATAGGATAAACATAGAAGCCAAGCTAAGGCCAGGCATTCACAAGAAAGGATAAGACTCTGTGTGTTTATTTGGGAGCTGGGTGGCAGGCCCCACAAAAGAGCAAAAAGTGAAAAGCAGCACCAGTCAGTAAAACAAGCCTGAGGACCTGGGTTTGGTCCCACACAGAATGTCAGTTTAGCTGCCTGAGCCTATATGAACCCCAGTGCTAAGGGGATGGAGACAAGAGAGTCCAGGGGACTCATTGGTCAGTCAGTATTGTTAAATTAGCAGCTCTGGACTGAGTGAGACACCCTGCCTCAAAAGATAAGGTGGGGAGCAATTGAGGAAGTCACCTCACAATGACCTCTAGCTTCCACATGTATGTGTCCACATGTGCACACAAAAAAACGTATACATACACATATACCCCCCCACAGGCACACAAAGAAATAGAAATTAACTTCTTGCCAGGCAGTGGTTGTGCACTTTAATCCCAGCACTCGGGAGGCAGAGGCAGGCGGATCTCTGTGAGTTTGAGGCCAGCCTGGTCTACAAAGTGAGTTCCAGGACAAGCTCCAATGATACACAGAGAACCCTGTCTCGAAAAATAAAAACAAAAAACAAAAAAAAAAGAAGTTAACCTCTCTTGAAGCTGGATTCCAGGTGTGTGCTACTCTGCTTAGCAGAAATTAAGTTAATTTTGTTCTCCAGGTCACTCAGAGGCTCAATTTCTTTTTGTTGTGTTGGGTGTTTAAAAATTATTTTTATTTTATCTGTCAGAATGCTTTTGCCTGTATGTATAGCCTGTGTACCATGCACTTGCCTGGTGCCCACAGAAGCCAGAAAAAGGTCCCCTGGGACTGGAGTTCTACATGGTTGTGAGCCACCTCACGGTTGCTGGGCATGTAACTCTGGTCATCTGAAAGGGCAACCAGTACTCTTAATCTCAGAGCCATCTCTCCAGCCCTCGTGTGTGTGTGTGTGTGTGTGTGTGTGTGGTGTGTGTGTGTGTGTAACTGCCCCCTAAATGATAATCTTCATCTTGCCAAGGTACATCTGTGTTCTGATTTGCCGGAAGGAGAAAACAGAGGAAACAGTAGAGATTTCATTTTTGGCAAATGAAGCAGAAATGGCACATATATTTTCTGCCCGGTTTTATTGGTGAAAATTCAGTTACTTGATCTCACGAGGTCACAAAGCGGGCTTGGAAATGTAGTTTGTGGGGGGACTGTCAAATCCACTGGAAGCAAGGATCTGGGGACTAACGAGTCACCCTAGGGGTTTTACTCTTCTTCCAGAGCAATCATACAACCGACAATAATTCAATACAAGAAAAGCGGTAACAGGAGAGAAAATCAACTAAACAAACCCAAACAAAACAACACACATGAGAAGCTTAGCATATTCTGAGACGAGAAGCACCAAAGATCTAAACAAACCATTTGCTGTAATTGACATATTCAGAGAAAGATTTTACCATTCATGAAAACAAGACAGTATTCAGAAAAAGAGGAAGAGATGAAAAATAAAATGTTTTCTTTAAACGAAAGACGATGCCCCCGCCTGGGGAGATGACTTGATGGCTAGAGCATTTGCCAAGCTTGAGGACTAGGGTTTAGCTCCCCAGAACCCACATAAATGCCGGGTGGGCATGGCCACCTTCCTGTAATCAGGAGCTTGGGAGGAAGCTCCTCTAAAGCAAGCTGACTAGCTAGGCTGTCTCAGTCAATGAGTTCTGGGTTCAGCATGATATCCTGCCTCACTAAATAAAGTGGATGGCAGTCAAAGAAGACACCCTACACCAATCATCAATCTCTGGCCTCCATACACATGAGCACACACATGCACTCACAGCTATACATGTGTTCTCATGTGAATACTCATACACAGATATGTGCAGCTCCCCGCCCCCACTG
Source organism: Arvicola amphibius (assembly GCF_903992535.2). Taxonomy (NCBI): domain Eukaryota; kingdom Metazoa; phylum Chordata; class Mammalia; order Rodentia; family Cricetidae; genus Arvicola; species Arvicola amphibius. The sequence continues at coordinate 25,972,141 of NC_052050.1, forward strand.
AAGACGATGCTCACTCCCATTCATGCAGTATAGTCCTGGGGGTGCATAGCCTGTGCAGAAAAGAAACAAGAGAAGTCAAACTCCATTAGCGGATGACATGATTACACATGTAGGAAACCGTAAAGAGCGTGCAAGACTACTGTTATAGCCAGTGGCTACATTTAGGAATGATGGGAGATGCAAGTGACACTTGGAAACTTATCCCTTCTAGCGGTGTCAAAACCATGGCATATTTAGGGATACACATTTATACCTGCGTGATAAAATGATAAATGTCATTAGGAGAAATTAAAGACCTACATACGTGGAAAGATGCCAGCAACCTATTTGTATGAGAAAAGGCTTCATCCAGTCTACGTAAAGAGCACAACTGTGAAAAAAAAAAAGAAAAACCCAGATGTAAAGTGTTTGTGGGATGTTGAGCTGACTCGGTGGGAAAAGATGCTTGCCACAAGACTGGTGACCTAAGTTCGATTCCCAGAACCCACATGGTGGAAAGACAGAGCTGACTCCCACAAGCTGTCCTCTGGCAAAGCTATCAGGAGACATACTCTAAATATAAGGCCACAGAAATGTTTTATCTTGTGCATTTCTCAAGAAATTACTTAAGGATGCACTAGAGCAAAAGAGGAAGGAAAGCTGAAAAAAGATAGGGTTCAGAAAACAAGACATCAAACTGGAAGAGGGAAAAGGAGACCTAAGAGGATGGAAGTTATCCCCAAGTTATCAGGAAGCCTAGAAATGTGGAGAGCAGATGGGAGCAGAAGGGGAAGGAGGAGGAGAAGTGGTTAAAGATACCAAGAGAGGGGCTGGGGAAATAACTCATCCAAAAACATGCTTGCGGCCCGAGGAACTAAATTCAATCCCCTAGAAGCCATCTAAAAAAATCTAGGTGTGGCAGTGAGTGCTCAGAATCCAACACTGAGAAGGTGAAGACTGGAGGGGGCCTCTGGCTAGTCAGTGTACTGGATGGGTGTGCTCTGGGTTCAGAGAGAGACCCTCTCTGAAAAAGCAGGTAGAGAGTGATTGAGGAAGACACCTAACATCAACCGTCAATCTGCACCGACCTGCACACACAAACACACACACACACAAACATGTACACACATATGAACATGCACACACCAATAAGGTGGAGAAAAATTAAGGAAAAGACTGATAGGTTGATATCTGGTTTCCACACACATGTCCACATGCACGCACGCACGCACGCACACACACGCACGCACGCACACACAAAGTTTGTGATCCCAGCACTGGGAAGGCAAAGACAGGAGCATCTTGTCACTCCAGGTCAGTGAGAGATCCTGGCTTAAAAGAAAACAAGATAGGGGCTGGAGAGATGGCTCTGGGCTTAAGATCATTTGCTGCTCTTCAGAGGACCTGATTTAAATTCCAGTACCCATATGATAGCTTACGATCTCCTATAACTCCAGTTCCAGGGGATCTGATGACTCCGTCTAACTCCCTCAGTCTTCTGCACAAACACAGAAATAAAACAAACAAATAAAACATAACAAGAAGCCGGCGGTGGTGGTGATGCCTTTAATCCCTGCACTCGGGAGGGAGGTAGAACAGGTGGAGCTCTATGAATTGCAGGCCAGCCTGGTCTACGGAGTGAGTTTCCAGGACAGCCAAGGATACAGAGAAACCCTGTCTCAAACCAAACCAAACCAAACCAAACCAAAAATAAAAAAAACAGACAAACAAACCAACAAGAGTACTATGAGAAGATTTTACTTCTATCAATGTGAGGATTAGTCAGCAACAGGTGTATAGAAAACAAGTCAGAATTGTTAAAAAAATTTAAATTAATTCCTAAGATGTGAACATAGGGAATAGCTTAGTGTAAGGGATGTGATCCTAGTGATGAGGTAGCCCTTCAAAGACTGCCTGAAGTACGAGACGGCTGCTCCAGGTAAGAGGAGACAGGGGAGAGGACACGCATGTGCTCAATCTTCATCCCCCTGATGGGAGGCTGTAGAAGGAATGGCGGGGCTGCGTCCCACCACCCGGCTAGCTTTACCCAAAATAATTACAAGGAAACTGTATTCTCTTAAACACTGCCTGGCCCATTAGTTTTAGCCTCTTATTGGCTAATTCTCATATCTTGTTTTAACCCTTATTTAGTAATCTGTGTAGCACCACGAGGTGGTCGCTTACCAGGAGAGATCTTAACCTGCGTCTGTCTTGGAGAGGAGAAGCACGGCGACTGACTATGGCGTGGCGACTGCCTGAAGTATCTGCCTTCTCTCTCCCAGAATTCTGTTCTGTCTACTCCGCCTACTTAATTTTCTGTCCTATTAAAGGGCCAAGGCAGTTTCTTTATTAATTAACCAATGAAAGCAACAGATAGATAGAAAACACTCCCACATCAGGAGGCAATAGTGTAAGGAATGTGATCCTAGTGATCAGGTAGCCCTTCAAAGACTGCCTGAAGTACAAGATGGCTGCTCCAGGTAAGAGGAGACAGGGGAGAGGACACGCATGTGCTCAATCTTCATCCCCCTGATGGGAGGCAATAGGCACGTATTAACAGTGGGGAATTCTGCAAGTAGTGCACCTGTGTTCAGAAACACGGAGAGGACACCAACACTAACAGATAAAAGAGATGCCAGGTGTGGTGGCCAGGTGTGGTGGCCAGGTGTGGTGGCCAGGTATGGTGGCCAGGTGTGGTGGCACACAGCTGTCGCTCCAGCACTTGGGAGGTGGAGACAGGAGAATCAGGAGTCCAAGGTAGGTTATCCTTGCCTAGACAATGAGTTTGAGCCCAACCTGGGCTACAAAGGTCCATTCTCAAAATACAGACAAGTGAGACTTGGAAGTGCTGGGAGTCGTGACGTCTACTTACAGTCTCTCCACACCACGGAGATTGTGGTGGGAAAGTTAGATGAGTTAGAGGGTGGTCTGGGCTACATAGCAAGACCTGGCCTAAGTTAGCTGGTTAGTTAATCAACTAATAAACTAACTAGTTAATTAATGAAGATGTGTATCGTTGGGAGCAGTGAGGTAGGGTGTTCCTCACTCTTTATTCACCTTCTGGAACTCTGAGTTCGTTTTCAAAAATTTTGAGACTAGGCAGGCCTTGACTCAGAGAGAGAGCCACCTGTTTCTGCCTTTCCGGTGTAATATTTAAAGGTGTGTGACGTCACAGATGGCTGGAACGCTGAGTTCTATGTGTGTAGGTACACTATATACAAACCTGTCTTTGACAACACGAGAAGAGGGGAAAGACAAGCACGGTGGCACATGCCTACGGTCAGAGAACTCAGGACGAGACAGGAGGAGCATGAGGTGGAGGGAGACAACCTAGCTTACATAGCAAGACACAGTCTCAAAAAATAGGAGGAGAGGAAGGAAAGAGAGAAAGAGGAGAAGGAGAGGGTGAGGCTAAAAAGAAGACAACAGACAAGAAAAGTGACAACTTTATATAAATGGAACCCTGTCGTCAGAAGAAAAAGAAAGAAAGAAGAAAGCAAGCAAGAAAAAAAACTCTAAGTGTAACTTAAGTTGCTTTCCTAGACTTCTAAAAATAAGCAGAAGGTGTTAACTCGCTTGATTGGAATAATCATTTCATGATATGTGTATATCAAAATAATTACTCACAGTATTGATTAATTAATTATGGAGAGCATGCCATGATAATTATGCAGCAAAAGAAAATGCTTATTCCTCTTAGGCATAAACACAAAACATCTAGTTAAAGGCATTTTTCGCTTCTTTTCTATAATGCTGTTTTTTGGATCACAAAAACTGAAATAAAACCCGGCGAATCATAAGAAACAGCCACTGTTAGAATTTTGGCATCCTTTCCTCGTTTATAATATATGGATAATTGGGATCCGATTGAACACCTGGCTTCCTATGGCGCCTCTTTCACTTGGCGTTCTCCCTGGGGAGTCCTGTAGTCTCTGAATGTTTTTGCAAGCACAGGAGAAGATGACAAGCAGGGCACAAGGAAGTGGCAGTTGAGTGTGTCAGAGATTCTCTAGGGATGGGAAAACAGCAGTGGGGGGCTGCAGGATGTGGCAAGGAGACGGGGTCCCCAACCTGGATGGAGCTGGAGTTAGCCAGTCCTGGAATCCTCTGGCTCTTCCCCAAGAGGGGACGTTAGGCAAAGAGACTGGAATCTAGGAAGGCCTATCAGGTACCTGACTGGGAGCCCTTGAGGAAGAGTTGCCACGGGGACCCAAGAGAGTGAGGAAGGACATGAGGTGGCTGTCAGGAAGTAGGCGTTGGGATGAGAGGCTTAAGAGATGTTCTGGGCAGTGGGGAGGTTCAAGGAACAGCGGGGTTAGTCAAGGAACAGGTAGTGACAAGGTGGGGGGAAGTGAAGGGTCTTCAAAAGACTGGGGCAGTCATCAAAGAAGAGAAGCATAAGGGTGTGTCTACTATGTCCAAGGTCCTGAGTTCCACCCCCACCAAACCAAAGCAAAGAAAGAAGGGTAGGAACGAGAAAAAGTAAATTTGAAACAAGAAGGTGCTTACCTTTTCTGGATCCCTGCAGGAAAGCTGCAAAGGAGACTGCCAGGAACAAGGGGCTTTCTGTGAAGGCGGAAAGGAGTTTGTGCATCAGAGAACAGGGCACCATGAAGAGTAGGGATGGGATGGATCAGAGATGTGCAGAATGGTGGGAGGGAGGAGAATCAGAGTTGGGCATAGGGACACTAAAGCCAGGGCTTCTCATGGTGATGGTGAGGGTAATGGGGGGGGAGAGGCGGGGAGACCAGACCCCCTCTCTTTCCTTCCTCTGGCAACTGGTGTTCTTCCACAGTGGTTCCCAGGTCCCTTCTAAGAGTGGTATACAGACTCTTCTTGCCTTCCCACCACCTACTCTGTTCAGTGGGATGAGGACATACCTTCCTAACTACCTTGGCACCTGGACACTTGTATATTGGTGTGTTTACTGGCTTGCTCCAGGCTGCTGAGCTACACCACAGAGTATACCTTGGAGTCCTGCACCAAGACCATGCAGTGCACAGGTGGCAGCCTTTTTGGGCATATTACTTTAAGCAGAATTAGTTTAGGAGATAAAGGGGAAGAACACACGCCTTGTGAACATTTTCTGTATCTAGTCGCAGGCTGGCCCACTTGAAGGCAGCTGTTGACTTCCTGGAAGGGTGTTGACCCTCAGCAAGTATCCTTTAAGTCCTCCAAACACCTCCTTGAGAGGGACATTGCTACCCCTAATCTATCCATTCACTGTACATGGGTGGCTCTCAACTGCCTACCACATACATATCAGACACTCTACTAGACCCAGGAAATACTGTGTATATATTAGTGTGCTGGTCTCCCCCTACCCTCTCTCTCCAGGCTCTGGCTGTTCTGGAACTCACTATGTAGACTAGGCTGGCTTCTAACTCACAGAGCTCCATTACTGTCCTGGGAGCTGGGATTCAAGGGCGCGCACACCACTATGCCCAGCTTCCGCTTGGTTAATCTCAACTCCGCACACGCTCTCTCAGTCCCGCCCTGTGAGCAGAGGCCTCGCTTACCAGCTCCTTCCAGGAAGGTTGGCTCACTGGTCAGCGCTGGTGGTGGGAGAGGGAGCTGGAGGGTTTCCTCCCTATTGCCTGTCCTCTGGGCTGGGTTCCTTGCTGTGGCACAATTGCGCTTCTCTAGGGTCAGCACCTGGACACTGTCAGCTCTCAAGGGACACCGTACACTGCTCTATCCTGGCCACCACCACTTAGCACTCACAGAGAGCAAAACACCATTCAGATCATTCCATGGCGCCAGGCTTGGCCCAACTCCGCAGCTCCTCAAGAGTGAGCTCAGAGAAGCAGATCTCGAATGTCGGCGCCTTCCTTCTTCCAACACAGCTACTGTCCAACTGTGGCCTGCCAGGTTCCCTGCTGGGGCCAGTTCTCAGAAGTGACAGAAGCCCAGCTCTTAACCTTCCAAGGCCTCCTGACCTACAGTCTGATGCTAACATACGAACTGGAAGGAAAGGAGGGGGATGGAGGTGGGCCTGTGTCTGAGTGGGTCCTGGGAATCCATCTCTCCAGGTGGCCAAGCCTGAGGCCATCCCCAAACAGGTCTCCCAGAGGTCCCCGGCTGTGCAGGGGGAGCAGCTGTGGGAAAGGACACCGGAGTCAGGAAGCCCAGTTATCACACTTGCCAGTTCTGTGACCACAAGCAGCATGTCTGACCTGCTTCCACTCCTGCAAATGGGGGTGATGGGGCACATCTCTCACCCCAAAGTGGTGCACAGAAGCACCTCAGGGCTTAAGCAAATGCCAGCTAGTCCTGGAATCACACCCAAGGCTATTCCAGGATAGGCAGCCCTCCCCACTCAGGACCTGTGTGTGTGTGTGTGTGTGTGTGTGTGTGTGTTGTTATCCCAGAAATACAGCCCATTTGGAATGAGGAGACAGTATAGTACCTTAGGTGAATGTCCGTGCAACCAGTTTACCCTGGGAAAAAGAGGTAAAGTCACAAAATGGCATCACCCACCTCTGCGGTGCCAAGCATGAAAAACCCTTCAGCTTTTGGGCACAGGGAGAAGCAGCAGCAGGGCCCCAGCTGTGATGGCTGCTTACTGCCCTCCAAGGGAAGAAACAGGGAAGGAGCTGGAGGCCACATGCAGACTGCAACAGAGAACTGGGAGCTGGTTGCATCCCAGAAGCTCTTCACTACCACTGATGCTGCCAGAGGTACCTGGAGTCTCTCTCTCTCCCATCGTTTGTGTGCGTGCGTGCATGTGTGTACGTGGTGTGTGTGTGCACACATGCACGCACACCTGCCTGCATATTTGTACGCACATGTAGCATCTGGAGGCCAGAGGCTGATCTTGGGTATCTTCTTCAATCACATCTCTACCTTGTTTTTGTCTTTGTTCTTTTTCTTGAGACAGGGTCTTACTATGCAGACCAGATGGGCCTTGAACTCATAGAGACAGGCTTGCCTCTGTCATCCAAATGCTGGAATGAAAGGCATGTGTCACCACACTGCCATCTTATTTATTGACATGGTGTCTCCCTGAGCCTAGAGCTTGCTGATTCAGCCAGACTGACAGACCAGCAAGCCCCGAGGACCCTCTTGCCTCCGTCTTCCTAGATCACAAGCATATACAGCCGTCCTTCATTTTTCTGCCCAGTGCTCCTGTTTAAGGGGCAAACTACCAATTGAGCCATTTCCCCAGGCCCTGGAAACTTTTATTTAAATGCCTACACACAAGGGCTGGGCATGTGGCTCAGCATAGATGCCTTGCCTAGACATGCTAGTACATGCTAGACTCTGGGTTTGATCTCAAACACCTAAATAACACGTTACTAACTTCTTGATGGTTTGAATTGTGGAGGTTCCGTGCTTGTGGGTATTCCAGTCAGGAGTAAAAGGCTGATGAGTGGATTGGGCTTCCATTTCCTCCTGAACAGCAGCGTTGCAAGCACTATGTTCAACCTGGAGGAAACAGCAGGGAAATTGGGGTGACTCTGATCCTCCGGGAGCTCCCAGCTGGCCTGGCCATGAGAAACACAGGTGTGGGTTGACTCTTTAAGTCTCCCTGCCCCTTGCTGGAAATCATTGAAACATTTCTGTCCCTGAGGAAGCAAGCACCTGCGGGCCAGCTCTCAGCCTTGTTGAGAGTGACTGTGTCCCCTGTGAGGAGGAGGGTCTGTCCCCAGTGAGGGTCACTGGGACTTGGCTCAGTTTGGATGGATCGGAGGAACTGAGTCCTATTCTCTTGGGACTTCAACTCCAAGCCAGCAGGGGACCAAAAGCAATGCTCCCGGCAACCACTAGGGGGAGCCAGTGTCTTTGAGTACAGGGTGGCATGCTCTAGAGATTGGGAGTCATTCACCCTGGAGAGGGAAGCCATTCCCAGGACTCCAGACCCTCTCCCAGAACACCCTCCCCCCACCCTCCCTTGACCCTGTGTGCAGGCTCCCTCTGTCTGCCACACTTACGCTCCATGGAAATAGATTGTGCATGGATCAAAAGTAAATGCAGAATCCACCTCCCCACCAGAATGCAATCATTTTTTTTTTTTTTGGCAAGGTCATTCTACCCATGGAGTCTCCATTTCTGCATCTGAAAAATATAAGGATTTGTTTAGTCAGATATTTTCTAAGGCATAGTCGTGGGGGGTTTTGAAGCTCATTTTACCCTCTGGGTGGTGCTGGTTTCTGCAGGTACACAGCAGTTCCTGGTTCACTGTACAAGGGCATTCCTCAGGAAGGTGAGGGGCAGCAACCTCCTTGGAACACCAAGAGGGACTCTCTGGCTATCCATGCTCTTGACATGACCTCCTAGGCCCTCCCCCCAGGGCACATTTTGTCTCCAAGGGTAGACTAGGTCTCCAGGTCCCTCAAGAGTCTGCACTCCAACACACCCAGCCTTCCCCTCCCCCAGTCGCCTGAGCTTGACATCCAGGTGTGCCATCAAGCCCCTCTGGTCTCACACATCCCACCACTCCATGGTCATGAAGTCTGGGCAGGCTTACTTTGAACAGGTCCCCACCCCCTCTGTCACCATTCCTTCCGGAACCATTCTGTCTCCCTGACTCCAGCCTGTCCCCTCTCCGGTCTATCATATCTCTCTGCTGCCAGAGAGAGCTTTCTGAGGCACAAATCTGATTATGTGCTTTTCTGCTCTAGCAACTCCTCCGTAGCTTTGTGGTCTGAAGACCAAGCCAAGTCCTAACAAGGCTTCCGAGTCCATTCACGGTCTGACCCTTGCCTTCCCAGACCAAGCTCATTTCCCAGCATGCTCCTTGACCTGTCTGGACCACACTTCATATCCTTTCAGGAGGTCCTGGACTTCACCTCTCTGCCAAGAATTCCAGCCTGGACTTCTGCCTGACTCCTCTGTGAAAGCTGAGTTCAAGGACAAACATTTGTCTCTTTTGAGTTCTTCCGTCCTCCCCACGTTACTTCCCCAAGGTTCCAGACAGGCTTCCCATGACATCTTCTGTCTCCCTGTAATCGGCCTTCCCCGCTAGGCCATAATTCCTATTTATGTACCGCCATGCCTGACCAGGGCTTGATTCGGTTGAGGGATTCAGTACACGTGCTGAGTGATGAAATGCTTGCACAAATGGTCTGGGAGATTACACACTGGGTTGTGATCTCCCCTTCTCTCTGCCGGGTCTCGTGGACTCAAGGAAAAGAAGAATGACGGGGGGGGGGGGGCTGTGGGTGCGGAGGGTGGTTTCTTGAGTCACTGCGGGATCTCGGTGCACAAGTTTGATCAATCCAATGTAGTCCTCAAAATGAGACTATCGGCCTCTCCGTGTCATTACCACCTGATTTTGGCAGCACCGGGGCCGGGGGTGGGGGGCCGGGGTGAGCTCCCTCCTCACACACAATGAAAAAAATCAAAATCCCTTTTCCTTGTCCTTCTTTTGGCCCTCCCCATCTCACTCACGGCAGAATCTGAGTTTCATTCTCTGGGCAAGGAGAAGTCTGTGGAGGCTTTTAAGTGAGGAAGTGACATGATTTGATTTCCATTTCATAAAGATTGCTCTGTCTGCTGTGTGGCAAATGCGTCGGAGGGGGACCAGAGTGGAAGCAGGGAGGCCGGAGGGAGGGGGCTGGTGCCGGCAGGTGAGACGGGGAGTCTGAGGAGACGAGAAAGCGAGCAGGTGGACACAGGCTTTAGAGGGACAGACGGTGGACGTGACTGGTAAATGAGACATAGGGTCAAAAGAGAAAAAGGCCTCCCCAGAGCAGGGTCTAGAAGTGTACACAGAGGAAGTCTTTTGGTTGGGAAGAGAACGGGAGAGGTTGGGTTTGCTTAGCAAGCACATAGCTCTTATATGGTGGAGACAAACGGGCTCTTAGGGAGATAAATGGGGCGGGGGGCAATTCTGTCTCTCCGAGCCAATCGTTAATGCCACCACTGGTCACAGAGCCTTTATATGGAAAGATTCCTGCCCTAAATCTATCTAAACAAGTATCTCTTCAGGGGGCTCTCAGCCTAAAGATCATCTTGGGCAGGCCAGCTTGGGCATAGTGGCTGGAGAGGAGAGAGACGTTGGTCCTTACCCACCACTGCCGCTTCTGAGGATGCTTTTTCTTTCATTATTGCACTTTTCAAAGCTTTGGCACAGTTTTCCTAATGCTTCGCTCTGGAGTCCCTTCCCAGCTCTCTGGTACAGAGGCCCGGGGCCAGTTTTGATGCCGCTGCCACCGGGAAGAGAAGAACCAAATAAATACAGGAGATTGTGGGGCCTGGAAGACAGTTCAGAGCAAGAAGGTGGTACCTGCCCCCCCCACCGCCGCCCTGACTGCCGCCCCCTCCCCCAGCTCCACCAGCTGCTGAGAAAGGAGGCTGGGGAGGAAGGAGGCCAAGTGATTAAGAGCTCCGGTTGTCAGGGCTGGGGGCCAGGGGGCACGCCCCCTGGGTGACATTTTCTCGCATTGTGTCCTGCGAACAAAAACGAGTCTTATTTGAGGAGCTGGAGTGGGGAGGGGCAGGGGGCGCCGGAGCAGCCGAGTGGAATCGTGGCTCCAGGGAATAGCTATTACTCATCAAAGGCCGGGGCAGCCCGCGTCTTTGTGTGCCCTCCGCAACCCGCCCGTGCCTGGCCACAGGCCCCGGCCGAGACGCTCGGGGCTGGAGGCGGAGCTGGGATCCTGTGTGGGCAGAGCTGGTGCTGGAGGCCCAGACCCCGGTGGGCTTCCTGGAGGAAGGGGTGTGGAGCCGGGCGGCGAGGAGCGCAGCGCCAGCAGGTGAAGCGCTTCGGGCTGAGTGGGGAGGGGGGAGGACGGGAGAGATCGGGGGGCTAAGCGGGGAAGGGGTAGAACCTCTAAGGTGTCAAACTCAGCCCCCGGATGGAGTGTCCTGGAGGGGCTGGGGGAAGGGGCCACTTCCTGCTACAATGGCTATTTTGGGGCCTGAATCAAATCAAATCCGCCGCAGCCCCCTTCCCCCCCACAAGCCCCCAGCAGCTGCGCAGAACAGCTGTCCGGCCACCGAGGGCGAGGGGCGACTGGAACCGCGCTTCCTGCCCCCCACCCATCTCCCCACTGCTCAAGGGTGAGCTGCAAGAGGGCGAGAAAGGGCTTTGGGCTCCAAGCAGAAACCTGGGCTCGCCCTAACCCGTGCTGTGCTACGGTTATGGCTGAGAAGGGCCTCTCTGTGTTCTTTTCTGCACATTCCCCTAGGGTAAGCCCCTTCCTGGTGTATTTCCAGGCCCAAACCACGCCTGCCAGGGCAAGTCCCCCCACCCCCACCTCCGCGCGCCCTTCAGAAGCCTTGGCGGTCTCTTGATATGATGGTTTTTTCTTCTCTGAGCCCTTATCCTCAATTAGGTCTCTCCGTTTCTCACTTTTGTCCCTGACTTTCTTGGACATCTGTTTGGTGAGCACCTCTCTCATCAGATTGAACCTTCCTTTCTGAGGGACCAGGAAGGGAAGGAGCCAGGGTATGTTCTGAGCTCTCCTTCCCCAAAGCAGGCTCCTTTAGCATCACTACCCTGGGCTCTTCCTCCAGCCTCCCTGCTCTGGGAGTCTACTTGTTAGGCACCGAGTGTTGGCACCACACAGGTCAGCCCTGGCAGATTCTCTTCAGGATCCAGCCATGCGCGGGAGAGCCCTCTCATGCCCAGGCATTGACTTGTCAGAGAGTGAGGAGAGCCCCTCTTTCTCCTTTGTCCATCCTGGCCTATGGCCAGCTAGTGACCACAAGTGTGAGCAAGGCTAACCATGGCCTGGGGCAGGCCTGTCCCTCAGGTCACAAGCCCATGACGGGTCCTCTCGTGCCCATCTTATGCAGAAAGAACCCCATTGTCCTGGGGGCATAGCTGAGGGGTGAGTTCAGAGGCCAGAGGTGGAGACCACTGGCTTGCTCATGGTTTTCTGACCACAGCAGGGCCGTAGTCCAGGAAAACATCCACTGTGGGGGCTGATGGGACAAGGCACACAGAGCTAAAAGCCCCACCAGGGGCCCCAGCACGCCCCCTCACCCCACCCTGGGGACAGCTCCTCCTCTTCTTCCGCATTCCTGCTGGCAGATGCTTCTCTTCGCTACCCCAACAAGTGGTCAATCTCCCTGCCGCAGTGGGGTGGATTCCAACACAGCCACTCTGAGGGGAAGCTGGGGGTGTGACACCTGTCCCTAGAAGCCCCTGGGCAGTCCCCTGGAGCCCTACCTACACTGGTGCAGGAGCCCATGGTGCTTTGATCTTCTGGGTAGCACATTTATGGTCAAAGCTGCCAAGAGACAGGAGATGCACCAAGCAGGTCTCTAGGCCACGCCTACAGCTAAGCTTGTCTTCTGGTCTGCAGCCTCCTCCTCTACACGCTCTTCCTCTGACCGCCCTCTGTGGACTCGCTGAGCTCTTCTCCTCCCCCAGTCTCCCCCTCCCCCCATCCCTCTGCTCTCCTCAGAGTGCGGCCTCCTCAGGACAGCAGCTTCCTTTCCTCTGTAGACCTAGAGAACACGCATACATGCATACATGGTGTCTGAGACAGTTTGTGCTGGCCTGCTTGTGTTCTCCTAAACATGTAACACACACACAGAAACACACACACACACACACACACACACACACACACGATGCCCCTACCATCACCCTCAGCCTCTGCAACCATCCAGGCCAGCCTGGGAAAGCTCGAAAAGGAAGCCTTTTCACTAGGTGGGAATCCCCTCTGCCTCTTGGCCCTACAGGGCTGGCCAGGGTTCTAGTGGACACTGTTGGGAAGGGAATGAGTGGCAGGATCGACTGAGGTCGGGCAGAACCTGATCGGGTCCTGGCCTATGCGGCTGGGGTCCTAAGGCGGAGTCTGTAGGATCACTTACATCTGTTACCTCCTTACCCTGGTAGTGAGAGGCTGTCCCCACTCCACCCCTGGGGTCAGGAGATCACTGTATCTGCGTCCACCTTCAGGTCCTCCTGTTGCAGCCCACCTCCTACCCCAAGTGATAGCAGGGACTGTGGGATTCAGAAAAGGAGTCAGAGAGACTCAGAGAGCCAGAGCCTGGGACGGCAGAGCCAGCAGTGGAGAGATGTGGGGAGGGGGGGGATAGCAGCAGGGGGAGGTGAAGGGAAAGAGAGGGGGAGGAGAGCAAGAGGGAAGAAGTGCTGAGCCAGGAGCAGGGAGGAAGGAAACCATCAGCTTTGGTCTCCCTCCCTCTCTCTCCCTCCCTCCCGCAGAGCAGGCACCCTTCCAGACACAAATGCATCCGATTGGGCGTCTGCCATGGAGGCTCCTCAGGGCTCTGTCCTGCAGCGTTCACCTGGCCCGGGGTGGCAAAGCACTCACTGCCGTTACTCCAGAATCATCCACAAGCCAGGCCATTGGCTCCAGTCTGAAGCTAATCCTGGGAACCAAAAGGAAACAGAATCTGCCCAAGTCCCCTTGGGGACACAGGATCCTTCCTAGCTCTTGCACTGTGTGAGCCACTAGGAGACCCAGCCGCTGGCCACCCCCACCTTCCACTTTGCCAGGCAGTGACTATTTGCTGACTGTCTCTTTCATGTTGCTAATCGCCCAGCCCCATCTAATTGGTAATTAGCCTTAAGAGCCCAAGCCTGTACTCTGCTAATTGCTGTTTGTCTCACCCTCATCTCCGGCAGCAGAGCCATGCCAACTCAGTGCCTGGGCTCTATCCGGGGCTGCTGGCACCCATCTGTGCCAGGCTCAGTAGAGGCTTCTGTGGCCCCACCCTATTCCGTCTTGCAGGGGAGCTGATCTGATCTACAGCCTGGCTCAGCAACAGTGTCAGCCCTGGGGGTGGGCGGTCCCCAGTAGACCTTCTTTCTTGGCAGCAGCAGACTGTGGCCCTCAGTTTTCATTGATATCCCATATCCAGTTTTTAAAAAAAGATAGCCAGGAGCGGGGTAAAGACACTGGCCACACAACCTGAATTTGATCGTCAGAACCCACATAAAGATGAAAAGAGAGAACCAACTCCACAAAACTGTCTTCTGAACCCCACACATGTGCCACAGTGTGTGTGCCCAGTCACACCATGCACACATACTCAGTAATGATTTTTTTAAACTTTATTTATAACTTTATTTCATGGGCACTGGAGTTAAAGACAGCTGCGAGCTGCCGTGTGGGTGCTGGGAATTGAACCCGGGTCCTCTGGAGGAGCAGTCAGTGCTCTTAACCACTGAGCCATCTCACCAGCCCCTTAGTAATGATTTTTAAACTAAAAGACAGCCATGAGCCAAAGCCCCTGGCGAGGAGGAGAGTACGGAAGGGCTCACTGGAGGAGGTGTCTTTCTAGCGTACTGAAGTGTATCTAGGATTTAGCTCTCCATAAAGAGAAAAGGGACATTCTAGACAGAAATAAGCAGGTTACATTTGTTTGTTTGTTTGTTTGTTTGTTATTTTCAAGATAAGATTTCTCTGTAGTTTTGGTGTCTGTCCTGGAACTAGCTCTTGTAGGTCAGGCTGGCCTCGAACTCACAGAGATCTGCCTGTCTCTGCCTTCCGAGCCCGGCTATAAGCAGGCCACTTATAAAGGCAGGTCTAGATGAAGGCTGTCAGGGATCTGGAGGCGAAGGGCTGCAGTAAGACTCCGGGGTCTGCTGAATGGAGAGCTGGCTTTGGGTGCCAGTCTAAGAAGGTTTCCTTCAGGCAGTGGGAGCTACAGAAGGTTGTTGAGCTAGGGGAGATATACAATGTCTTGCTTTTGGAGTATTACCTAGGAGGCCTTGGGGAAGAGAATTGAGGAGGGGGAGGAGCCAGGACTGTAGGGCATAGAGACAGCTGATGCCTCTGTATTGGAGGCTGAGAAGGGGGAGGGGGTACAAATTATGTAAGAATCCTGGGAAATCCCTATCGATGAGGAGCCGTAGTCACCCCCTAGGACTGTGACCAGGTTGTGAGTGAAGATGTCATAAGATAGCCACAGACGTCACCTCATCCCCTGGGAGCCGAGCAGGGGCATCTCACCTGTCTCCCATGACTCTCAAAGTAGCTTGGGACCACTTTTTGAGGTTCTTATCAAAGGCCGGCCATTGTGCACCCAGAAAGCCCTCCTGACCCTGACCCCCCCATTGTGCTGGAGTGACATGTGGGTGTCAGCATGGGCGTGCCCCTCTTTTTATGTGGGGATCTCACACCCTCACGCTCACACAGCAACTACTCTTACCTTTGGAGTCCTCTCCCCAGCTCCTTCCATACGTCTTTCCCAGAACAAGTTACTTCCTCCAGAAAGTTAGCCTGGACTCTGTAAACTCTAGGGGTGACTTCTTAGGCATATCCTTCACTTAGCAACTGTACCAGCGCCTCCTAGGAGGGTTAGCCTCCCACCTCACTCCAGGAGGTCCCAAATGTGTCTTACACATTCCCCTAGGCTGCTCCAGGCTGGGTCTTAGTCTCCCTGCTGGACAGCAAACATCTTTAATCCTGTGACTATGGTTGAGCCACCTCCTCTGTTACTCCAGCCTTGCAGCACGTGCTGCGTGACAAGTGACAAGCCCCTGATCCACAGCGCCCTGTGCTGCAGCGCTCACCTTCTGGCCCAGATACACTCACCTTGCTCTCACAGCATCGGGTTCCAGGGCACCCTGGATGTTCTCAACTCAAGTTCTCTCCCAGAAAAGCTCTGCCTCTGTCCAGGAGAGCCAGGAGCCAGAGTGAAAGCCTAGTCCAGACAAGGCAGTTCTCAGACGGCTGGGGGCTCCTAGGAAAGATTGCTTGGGAAAGCACAGTGTGTGGTGAGATGCGCGAGGCCTGGTGCTTTCATCAAAACCATCAGTGACATCTTGTGTTTTCCTTTCAGGCCTTCCTTTATTTCCTCCAGCAGTGCTGGCCTGGTGCCCCACGGGGCGGTGGAGGGGGGAGCCAAGTGTTTCCCGCCATACCAGCAGGGGCCTCTGGAAGAGCTGCTGAAAGTGGGGAACAGTGGGCAGATGAGCTTTGGATCTTTGTCCTAAGTAGGGGTTGGAGACCCCACAGAGGGAGGGTGCTGGAAGAAGATTTAGGGTGCTTTCAGCTGTGTTTTGGAGGCCCATGGGGGTTCCCTTGCAGGTAGGTGTTGGGGACGAAAGGAGCATCTTCTTTAATCTTTCCCACAAATGTTCTGCCATCCTGACCTGCATGCTCTTTGGAGACTCAGCTAGCTCTGTCCCTCTTTTCTGTGCGACCCTGAGTAGATCACCAAGCCTCACATGGAATGATAGTCTCTGGACCTGAAGGTGGGGTATGACAATCACCAAGTTCAGGACAGTGTGCTAGGCTCCCAGGAAGGATTTCTACCATTAGCTTACATCATTTTAGCCATCTGGTCTTTTTTTTTATTCCCATTGTTCTTCGGCTTTTGTTCTTTTAATTCTCTCTTGTCCACTTGCCCTGCTGTGGGGAAGGGTTGGGTTACGGCAGGCAAATGTAGATGTCATCCCACTTCCTGGTCAACAGAGGCTCATAGCTGAGTGATGGAAGAGAGGCACAGGTATCCCATGCCTCATCCTTCCAGTATGGCCCTGTCCTTACTGCCTTGGAAAACCCTCCAACCTTTGAGATGTGCTCCCAGCCCGCCTCTACACCATGCTGGACAATGGAAACTTCAGAGGGGCCCTGGGGTCAGGACACAGACCCTCTGTGAGCCAGAGCCAGCTGCTGAGCTAGTGGAGCTCTGAAGAGGAATGTGGGGCGGGAGGGGAGGAAGAGTCAGGGAAGAGCGCTGCCCCCTGGCCTCCAGCCCTGACCCAAGGGCCGGTCAGTTGTTTCAGGTTCAAAGGGGGTTGTGTAGCCTCTGTATGTTTTGATGCCCACTTGGGAATGATGCCTACTGTTAAGTTTGGGGCAGCCTGAGTGACTCGAGTGAGCTCCTGCAGGGCAGGGCATCCATGCTCCCCTGAGAACTTTGCATGTTGTTAGGGACAGGAGTAACCAGGAAAGTGTTGGGAGGACTGAGAGACACAAGTTCCATCTAAGATGCCCCAGAAGTGGACTCTGAGGATGTCAGCAGGGTCCTGAGAAGTTCTACGATGGAGAAACTTGAGATTTCGTGATGGAGGGTGGCGGAGGTGTCAGTTGATGGGGAAGAACAGTGGACCACTGTCAGTAGATCTGAGTTGCTTCAGACAGAGAGTCCAGCCATGGACCAAAGGCACCAGCCAGGCTTCTCTCTATGTGGTTTCTGCTGAGCGTAGATTTGCCCATCTGGAGACAAGGAGCAGGGCAGGGGCTGAGAACTGAGTGAGTGTGAACATACACAGGGGACCTGGATATGACCCTGAACTCACATCTGGACCTAGCAGAGGGGACAAGCATGACAAGCTCTTAAGAAATCGGAGCCCTCGGGCCAGTGAGGTGGCTCAGTATTAGATACTTGCTGTGCAAAGCTGAAGTCCTGAGTTTGATCCCTGGAACTCACATAAAGGAAGAATCAAAACTGATTCTACAAGTTACCCTCTGGCTATGACATATATTCCCCCAATAAATACAAATTCAAAAAAAAATTTTGAAAAAATAAACCAGAACCCTGAGTTGTGCTAAATGGGTACAGGAGTTGGGGGTGGCAGTTGGCTGCTTGACCAGCCCTGGGAAGGCCCTGTCTGGAGTCCTGCTCATTACAGTGGAAGGTTCTAGAATAGTGGTTCTTACACTGTAGCTACCGTGGGATTCCCCTGGGGAAGCTTGTTGAGAGACAGACTCTAATTCCACAGGTGGGCGGGGCTTAAGAATCCAGCAAGCCCGTCTTCCGCACTTCTGCCTGTGGGCCCCAAATCCTACAGTTATCCATAGTACACAGTCAACTCACGTAGGGAGAGAGACAGAGATAAGGGGGGAGAAATGAAGGAGAGAGAGAGAAAGGAGAAGAACAAAGAAGAAAGAAGGATGGATGGATGAATGGAAGGATGGACATATATATGGTCATATAGATAGATAGATACCAGGGTCTCACCCCAGACCAGTTAAATCTCTTTCAAAGTTCCCTTGGTTACTGAACCGGGTGGTGAAATATGAAAGAAAGCTCCAGAATGTGCCCATTCAGGCAGGGGCAGAACCTCAGAGCTCCCTTCTCAGCAGATGGTCTAGAAATAGAGAGCAATTCACCCACATTCAGGACCTTGCCCTGTGAATGGCATTCCTGGTAACCCCAGAAGGGCAACTGAGGGGGTCCCTACACCAGGAAGGGGAAGGAACAGGAAGGGCAACCCCCTGCCCTCAAGTCCATACCCACCAGCTCCTTGGAAGTGGCTTTGTCTAGTGTCTGAAGCACTCGGCTAAATATAGCCCGGGCTGGGGTCTGAATTCAGGCTATTGAGGCCTCTAGATGCTCCTGACCCACCCTAGATTTCTAGTGCTGGGACAGAGAAGGGAGGAACGGGGAGCTGAGGAAAGGGCAGAGGTTACATTGTGCAGTCAGATGAAAAGGGAGCCCCCAGCTAACTCGTCCTTATGGCTGGGGCGCACTGTGGGAAAGGATGGAGTCTCTGACACTGCAGGTGGACTGCTGAAGCCCTCGCCTGCAGCCTGACTAGATCAAAAGGAAGGCCTTCAAGGGGGAGTCAGCGTGGAATGAGGCCACAAGGAGAGAGACCCGGTCCTGCTGGAAAGACGCTGGACATCTCTCTGAGTCCTCTCTCAGTCTTCCAAGCCTCCTTGTACATGAACAGCATGAATTTGACCCAATGGGAAAAAAATAGCGCAAGTGGGACATGGTGGCACATGCCTTTAATCCCAGCACTGGGGAGGCAGAGCTGGGTAGATCTCCAAATTTGAGGCCAGCCTGGTCTACAGAGTGAGTTCCAGGACAGCCAGGGCCACACAGAGGAACCCTGTCTCAGAATGCCCCCTGCGGAAAGGACATAAAGTCAGGAAGGAAAGGGGGAGGAGAGTAGATCTGGGAGGAGCTAAGAGGAATGGAAATGAATGTGATTAAAGTCCATTGTGTACCTGTCTGAAATGCGCAAAGAATGAATAAAAATGTGATTTTAAAAATACGGTGACGAGTGACTGAGGGAGACCTCTGGTCGTGCGTGTATACCCCACGCATGTGTGTATATACAACACACACACATATAAAACTCACATCTTTGTTGGGGTGCCTACTAGAAGTTTGAGTGAGGCCCAAGGTCAGGATGGGGCACACAGCAGAGAGTGGGTCAGATATACCCACGGCTTCTTGCACACCCACCTTTTGTGGAAAGCTTTTCCAGCAGACAGGCACCTCTGGAGCACACACAGCCTGGCAGCATCCTTGGTACAAGCCTTGCCATGGCACCAAGCTCCACCCCGAGGAATGCACGCTCTGTGGCTGGTCCCCACCCGGCCTGTTTAAGCGGTGAGTTTGTGTAGCAGCAAGGCCAGAGGCACATTAAGGATTAACTTCCTGGCTGCAGCCAGCCTGGCTCAGCCTTCCTGTTAGAGGATTCTGTGGGCAGTCTCCACCCAGAGCCACAATGCTTTAAAACCGCAGACCCCTCCCAGGCCTGGGCCACCATCCACCCACTAAGCCCCCTCTGGCACCCAGGCGAGAGCTATAGCTGACTTCTCTGTCAAAGCCCTTTCATGCGGCGGCTGTCTCCAGCAGTGGGCTCCAGTGGCGAGGAGGTATCACCCAGGCTGCTGTGGGAAAGCGTGCAGAGGGATCTCAGTTCCCAGCATTAGTGGTTAACGAGGTCTAATTGGTCTGATTACCTTCTAGGGCCAGGTCCCACCCACCAAACTCTCCTACTTGACTTCGGAAATCTTGAGGAGATAACTCCCGCCTACTAGCCCGCACCATGAGTCAGATGGGTCCTCGTTCCCCTGGGGGGGGTTCTAATCTGATGAGAGTGTGGCACCCCACAGTTGGTTGAAGCTATGACAGAGAGCATCAGAGTTGGGAGAAGCTGGAGGACGGTGAGAGGACTTGGGCTAGGGCAGGTACATCAAGGCTAGCCGATACTCAGGATCCCAAGAGGATGTGATGGCAAGGTCAGAATTGGTGTCACCACAGACTTCTCTAAGAGTCCCCAGAAGCCCTCAGAGGCCTGATCGGTGTCTTCTCACAGAGGGCAGCAGCCCTCTGCCTTCTGCACCTCATAGAGGAAGGGTCCTGCGAGCTGGGACCGCCAGCACCGCCAGCACCTTCTCTGCTACCCCGACTGACGGAGGAGGGTCTTCCAGTCCACCCTGGGGTCCAGGTCCATATTCGTCCGAGTAGGTCTTGAAGCAGGGGCCTTTCCAACTGGGCTCTAGGGGGTTGCCCATGACTCCTTACTTCTGCTCCAGTAATAACTACCTCCAAGTTCCAAGTAAGCCAGGAAAGCGGCCCTGGGTGGGGGTGGATGGGAGTCTAGGTTGAGGGGAGGGTGAGTCATTAGGGAGTCAGGCTGCGCAGGACTAGGAGGGTTCTAATCGATGGGCTCATGTTATATTTATCAGCCACAGTACTTAGGCGCTACCCTGAGAAGGACTAATGGTCTCCCCATTGGAGACGCCATTACAGGAAGTGCAGGGGGAGGGGCGAGGTGCTGAGAGGAGATGGGGACCTGGCAAGGTCTGCTCCTGGCAACTTTCACTCCCAAGCCCCTACCACACTGGCTGCAGCGCTGTTGGGATGGGAGGCAGTAGCCATGAAGTATGCACACGGTACTAATCCCCTTTGCCCCACTGTCTAACTTCAAGCCATCATCGAGAGTCTTGAGCCAGCGGGTCATCCCAGTTATTCCTCTGCCTCCCCTTCCATCCAGTCTTTTCCTCTGCCCTTTCTGGTTCTCCAGACAGAAGACGTCCTGGCCACCCTTCTCTCTGAATGACAGCCATGTGAGCCAAACAAGTGGCTCAGCTTTTTCTGGGGAGGAGCTGGCTGTGGTTGCCGTGGTGAAATTCAGGGTGGTGGTGGGGGCATCTAGCTATTTTTTCTAACAGTCTTAATTGCTCATTTATTTAGGGCAATTAGTCCCCAGCGTCCCTCCCTTCCTTGACCCCAGCAAAGGCTATTCTCAGCTCCCATAACATTCTACCCAGATGGGGTGGAGCCTTGTCCGGAGTGAATGGGGTGGGGTGGGGTGGGAGGAGGTAGGGTGGGGGACCGAAGGAACTGCAGTCTGAGAATCCACAGTTAGAGGATGACCTGGTTGGATCATGTCCTGTCCCTAACCCAATGCCCTCTGACTTCCCTTGACCTCATTCAGCTTCTTGGGTGGACCCAGCCTTTCACACACTCCTCAGTCTTTGGATGGCAGCAAATCTCTCCAGTGACAACTCTGTCCCCCCTGGCCAGCCAGTCAGGGCCATGTGGGATCTGCTTCCTCCCTACAGACAGCTGTTCCAGTAGTCACAGGCTTCAGGGAGCCCCCGTCTATCCTTCTGGGTCTCGCTGTGTCGTACTGGGTAGCGCTAGGATCCTCTAACCCTGGCCTTATGTCCCCTGATAAGTTTCAGCATCCTCTGCCTAGACAACTGGTCCAAACTGCTAAACCTGACCTCGCCCCGAGTACGAGGCAGAACAGGATGTGGTCCCAGGGCCCATCTAGGAACATCACACTGCATTTACAAGACCCTGCCCTGGCTTTTCTCTAGGCCCTGTCCTTCCATCCTAGGGCCTCTCCGCTCAGTTAGGTCCCACAGTCCCTGGAGGGAGGTGCTTTTGCCTCCATGGGGAGCAGGTCCTGGAGGTCCCTTTAAAGCCCTCCTCACTCTGATGTAGCTGGGGTTCACCAGTTTTCTGAGGAAGCTTCAGTCTAAAGTTAGAGCAGCAACCAGAACCGCTATTCCCCGATCCTTCGCTCTTTTCCTTTTGAGTTCCGAAGCACTGTTGGGGCCAAGCCACATTTGTGCCTGAAGCTCCCCGTGAGGAAGGGCTTGCTGTGCCCTTGCTGGAGACGATTTCTCAGCCCCACGCTGGGCCTTTCTGTTCTCTCTTCACCTCCTCTAGTACCTACTGCACTAGCCACCTTCCCTTTGAGGGTATCTCCCTGTGAGCTGGAGGACGTCCTTGGGAGACGGCCGGGGCTTGGGGACAGAGAATGCAGCCGCCAGTCTAGACTCTTGATGTTTCACTGGTTACGGGACAAAGAGAGCCATGTTGGGGGTGACCTCACCCCTTGGGCATCCTCTGCTGGACAAAAGGCCGGTTGTTCTCCGGCCTGGAAGCAGGAGCCAGAGATGACACTGTGGTCCTGTGACCCTCGTTAGAGCCCTGCTCTACACCCAGTGCAGCCTGGCTCTGGGAGGCCTAGCTGAGAGAAGCCACCATTCCATCAGGAGAAGACGTGAGAAATGCCCAAAGACCATTGGGTGCTCTCCTGGGGGTCTGACCTCAATCAGGACAGTAAGCACCCTGCCCAACAGTGGGGGGTGCAGGGGGCTCAGGGGCCTCTCTGCTTTCTGCTTTCCAGCATTGGTCTGGGATGAGGCTTTCTTTTCCTTCTCTTCCCCAAGTCAGAAGTGAAGGAGTCCCTCAGATGAGCTCCCTTGGAGGCGTGGTGAGACTTGGGGAAGGTGGTGTGGGCCAGAGACGGCCTCTTGCCTGCCCATCCCTCATCCCCAGCTTCAGCCCTCTGTGCCTTGCTCCTTCTTCTCCCCATCCCCACATGTCTCTGAAAATGATCTTCACCCCCCTCCTTGGCCCCTCCCCTAGGAATCTGACGTCACTATTCCAGCTTAATTTTATAACCCCCTCCACCCCTCTGTCAAGGTTCGCCTTAGGTATTGTCAACATCCTTTCTCTAAGAAGTTTCTAAGGGCAGGGATCCTGTGTTGCCACCTGAGAACCTCACTTCCTAGCTCCAGCAAGGCCTTGTGGGAGGAGGCCTTAATGATGACAAGCACGGAAGACCATCCACGTGCAGGTACGTTCCAATAGCCAGCCTTCCCAAGAGCCATCACTCTGAGCTGAAAGTCCCCATGGGTGGGGGAAGGGACTGCCCTCCAGATGTTGGAAATCTAACACAACCCCTCCCCACCTCCTTCTCCCACTTCCCGCTCCATTTCCCCTAAATATTTACTGATTTTTTATTTACATTCTTTGCCCGAGGTGCCCAGCCCCTGTCAGGTCCCATTTGCTTGCCCGTCCCCTCCTGCCAGCTCCCCTCCACATCCCTCACATCTGGAGCCAGCAGTCCTGTGGGGCTAGCCACAACCCCCCTCCCCGGGGGAGGGGGGGAGAGGAGGGGAGACCAGTGGATTGGTAGCTCTGGGCAGGGCTGGAGTGGGAGAGGTTCTGGGACAGGGGCAATTCACAGGCATGCTTGGCCTGCCCCAATCTGGGATCGCTTTAATCACCCCTTTTGTTTCACGAGGACTTCTGGATGGGGTTGATGGATGCCAGATGCTGGGAGCACCCTAGGAGGACTCCAGAATGTAGGAGGGAGGAAGGGCGGAGGGTGAACCTCGACTGAACTGACAGCCAGGGATCCAACTCTGTTCCTGGCATATGGGGCAGAATTAGGGTAGCTGCCCTCGTGAGTTTGCTTCCTTCCAGCTGAGCAGGGAACCTGCTAGGAAATCATGTATTCCTCTCCACTCCCAGCTCCCAGTCCTTTGACTGCCGTGGGGCAGGTACTGTCCGGGGTGCTGACGTGATGTCTGCCAATCAGCAGCGGACGTTCCCTACTTGCTTCTGAGGGAGTAAGTGAAAGAATGAACTTTCTAGAAGGTGCTTCTGTGGTGGAAAGGTCACACAGGCAAGGGAAATGGAGAGGGCTGGAGTAGCTAAAGTGTGACATTGCATGACAGAATCAGGGCTTCACACAGCAGAGTCTCAGGGAGGCCAGGAGAGAGCTGTGGCTTTGTAAGGAAGTGGTAGCCTCAGGTACATGGGGACCCCATGGGCTCTGGTGGGGGGTGAGAGGACAATGGAGGAAATGGGAATGGGGGAGGAGGTAGCTGGTTCTCTGAGTGAGGGAGAGCCCCTAGAGGAGTGGTTCTCAACCTGTGGGTCACATCCTCTTCGGAAGGCTGAACGTCTGTTTCACAGGGATCGCTGAGGACCATCAGAAAACACATATTTACACTACAATTCCTAATAGTAGCAAAATAACAGTTATGAAGTCTCAACGGAAATAATCTTATGGTTGGGGGTCACCACAGCATGAGGAACCAAATTAAAGGGGCATGGAGAACCACTACTCTAGAGGATGCTGAGTGACCTCAACCAGGCATCTCAGGGTACAGAGTAACTCCCACCTCCTGTACACTCTTTTCCATGCTGGTCCCACTATTTCCGTGACCTCCTGCCTCCCGTTTCTCAGCCACCCTGGAATATGGTTCTCCCAACGGTGCCTCTGAGTTTGGACTGTTTCCATCCTAGTCCACATGTGACCTATAAAGTTCCTCTACTCCAGGAAGTCCCCTGAGACTGCTCCGAGGAACTAGTCTGGCTGTGTCTAGACAGTAGACACTCATCTTTTTCTCCTAATTTTCCGGAGCAGAGAGAGATGGTGCTGCCTACATCCTCCCTGCCGTCTCCCACAAACCGTCCTCCTGCCATCCTGAGTTTCTCAAAGATTCTGTCTTCCCTTCTTTCCCCTTTCCCACTCACTCTCCACCCCCTGAAAAAAGACTCCACTTCTCCCCTCCAGGATGGCTTACGACGGGACCATTTTAAAGGTGCAAAGGCAACAAGTCCTGGATTCCTGGACCTGGATGCCTCGAAGGACTCACACAAGGTGGCTGTGGTGGGGTTCGATGCACTAATGGTCCTGGCTGGCTACCCAGGAACCCTGTCTTTAAGTAGTAGTAACTAATGACCGGCCCAAGACAGAGGTGGGATTCCTCTTCCCCGGCTGCCTCTGAGAGCTAACCTCTCCCTACCCACAGGAACCCAAGGCTCTGGAGACCAATCTGGGTGTCTTTCCCCTGGGCACATCACTCATTTGAGTTTTGCTCCTTCAAACAGTTATTCATCGAGCATCCTCTTCATGCTGGAAACTGTCCTGGCCTGGGGACACTGAGAAAGCAACACGGTCTTGGCTTCTATCCATGTACAGCCTGCAGCTCAGTGGAAAGCAATGTCAATCAATTCAGTCCACAACTGGCATCAGAGTGACAGCCTGGATCAGTGGGGAAAAAAAGATGGCTCTGTGCAAACACTCAGATCTCAGATCTGACCAGCATGGGGAAGTTGGAAGCCTTGTCCAAGGAATGAATGCACTAGATGAAACCTGAGGGGGTGGGGGAACAGACAGGCAGAGGGGATGGTATCTTCAAGGGTGCTGAGGCAGAAAGAAGTATATGCAAGATGCTGGGAGAAGATGAGGCTGGAGGCAGAGAGCGGGGGAACAAGTAAAGAAAGAGAGAGTCAGGCAGAAACTGGCTGTACAAGCTCTTCTGCAGCAGGTTGAATACCTAGTTTAGGAGTGGAGTCTACAGAGCAGGGTCAGGAAAACGGGAAGATCACTAGGGGCCCAAGGCAGGGGTCCAGATGAGAGTTGGCTTGAGTCCTTGGCTTGAAGCAGGGGAGGTCAGACTGCTTGCTGCCAACAGGCCTAGAGAAGTGTCAGCAAGGAATGGAGGAGGAGATAGGTTCTGTGGGGGTGCCATGTCTGGAACGCAGCGGAGACTGTAAACACTTTGTAGAGCAGTTCAGGATGTAGAGAGCAAGTGTGGTCCAGGAGGTAGGACATCCCATGCTGGTGTTCAAAGGAGCCTGAGCACTCTGAGTCTGCATTCGTGTCTTGGCAGCCCCTGTACTTCTGGGTCCTGCTCTGTGGGAGAGAGTACACTCAGGACTCAGAGTGACGAACAGGGAGGTACCAGGGTACCAGAGTACTCAGAGATACAAGCAGTTCCAGGGTAGAGGAACCGAGAGGGCTTCCTGGCAAGAGGAAGAAGCAGCAGCTGCAGCAGCTGTGGTGGTGGCAGCCAGTGTTGAGAGTAGCTTTAGGGGATTCCGCTTCTGTCGATCCTCTCTGTGACTGGGGATGCATTCATCTAAGCCGCCAACTAGTTGGGTGCAGGGTGATATCACACACCTCATCCTATCCAGCATCTCCTTCCAGGATCACACTGTCTGTTTTCAGGCAGAGAGAGAGAGAGAGAGAGAGAGAGAGAGAGAGAGAGAGAGGAGAGAGAGAGAGAGAGAGAGAGGAGAGGAGAGAGAGAAGAGAGAGAGAGAGAGAGATTGTGGGCACCACCCTTTGCTAGCCCTGGGAGAGCTGCCCTCCCCTGGCTCTCACTGGCCCACTGAAGCAGAAAGAGTTGGTCCTACTCCTCACAGGAGAGCTGGCCCCACCCCTCACCCTGGGTGTGGAGAGGCTGTCCTGATATCTGGGGCATAGAAGAGCTAGCTCTGCCCTTGCTTGATGAGGCAGTCCAAGTGGCCTGGACTGACTAAATCGGCCACCACCCAGACCTGTATCTAGGCCTTTGAGGTGGCCCACCCCAACATCTACTCCAGCTATGACCTGCTGGAGTGCATGAAGGGACTGGTCCTGTGGAACCCCAGCCATGTGATCTCCATGAGCTGGGACAACAGCAGAATAGGCAAGAGGAATTTAAGTGAGAGTCCAGTACTGATGGTGTACCGGAAGCCAGAGGCCTCAAACCAGACCAACAACTCATTGTAGCAAACATTTGCAAATAAAGTGGAATGAATAAAAGGGTGTACTGTGTGACACCCCACAGCTCCCATGCCACTGAGACCATGAAGAGGTTTGGGAGAGGCGGGAAAGATGGAGGTGTGAAGTGGTTTGTTAGTTTTATTTTGTTTTCACTTAATATTTTTAAATTTTTCTTTGGTGGGGAGAACATTACAGGGGTAAGGGACTCGGAAATGAGCAGAATTGGAGTACATGATGCAAAATTCCCAAAGAATCAATTTAAAAACTTTTTTTTTTTTTTTTTTTTTTTTAAAAAAAAGCCTGCCTTGTTTTCTGAGAGCCTTCCTTGTACTAGGAACACGAAGTCAAGTTCTCTACAGACAACATCATCTAATTCCAAAAGCCTACCAGGGAAGTATGGTGGCTCTTCCCACACTACAGGTGTAAAAACCAACACTTAACAAGGACAAATAGTTGCCCAGGTCACACAAACAGGCAGTTAGGATTGGGACTCACTTCTTCTCCCCTGAGCCCAGAAGTCATCTCCTTGTGGCTGCCACAGCCATTCAGTCTGCACCCTGAAGTCACCCTTGCTACACGGTACTGTCTGTGTCTGTGGTCCCATAGACTGCCTTCCTTGAATATAGGGGCTGTGACAAGTCTCTTGTTGTCTGCTTGTCCCATAATAGGGATGCGGTTAGTACTGGGTAAACAAGGATGAAAAAATGCAGAAGAAAAGTTCATGGGGTCATGGAGTCCCCACACGAAACAATAAAGTTCTTTTCTCTTTCTTTCTTTCTCTCTTCCTTCCTTCCTTCCTTCCTTCCTTCCTTCCTTTCTCTCTTTTAAATTGTTTTTTGTTGCACTATACAATTTTCTCTGCTCCTCAACCTTTCCTCCTCTCTCCCCTTTCTTTATTCCAAAGCCTGTATCACTAGTGATGAGTTAAGAATTAGTCACCAGCCAGGTTTGTGGCGCACCACCTTTACACCCAGCACTCGGGAGGCAGAGGCAGACAGGAAACTCTGTGAGTTCGAGGCCAGCTTGTTCTACAGAGTGAGTTTCAGAACAGTCGAGAAACTACAAGTGAGATCCTGTCAAAAAAAAAGAAGAAGAAGAAGGAGGAGGAGAAGGTGGAGAAGGAGGAGGAGGTGAAGGAGGAGGAGGAGGAGGAGGAGGAGGAGGAGAAGAAGGAGAAGAAGGAGAAGGAGAAGAAGAAGAAGAAGAAGAAGAGAAAGAAAGAAGAAGAAAAATGAGAGAAAGGAGAAGGAGAAGGAGAGAGAAGAGAAGAAGAGGAAGAGAAGAAAAGAAGAAAAGAAAGAAAGAAAGAAGAAGAAGAAAGAAGAAGAAGAAAAGGAAGAAGAAAGAAGAGAAGAAAAGAAGAAGAAGAAGAAAAGAAGAAGAAGAAGAAAAGAAGAAGAAGAAGAAGAAGAAGAAGAAGAAGAAGAAGAAAAGCCAACCAACTAAACAAACCAAAGAATTAGTCACTCAGTGCAGCTAAAACTAATTACCACAAGTTCAGTGAAACTCGGTTTCTCGGGTGAGTTCACAGGTCAGAGGTCTGTGGTGGGTAAGAAGTGGATAGACCATTGCTTAGCTTCTTTGTTTGAGGTTTGCCTTCCTGCCTTGGCTCATGACTCCTGCTACACATCAGTCACCCCTACTTCTATGGCTCTAAGCCTTATCTCTCTTTTCCTGGTTGGGATCCTAATGGTTATTGTATGGCTCACGGGAACACCCCAGCACAAACTCGAGATCCTTAATTTACACACCTTCCATATGCAGTCGCAGCTTTCAGGCATTAGGATGTGGCTTTTCCCAGGAAACCATTGTTCTGTTCATATCCCGGATACTGAGAATAGGACCAGTGTGGACAAAGGAGGTGAGCCCTTTGCCTGGCCACGGTTTCTTCTTCTGTCCATTGTCAGAGACAGTATTCTACAATAATCCCAAAGTCCTCGCTGGGGACAGCCTGTGGTTCCAAGAGCTATCCTTGAAGCAGGAGGGAATGGGGTCAGACCACAAGAGGATGATTTTGCTGTGGGTGACACCTGTTCACTCCACCCTCACTGTTAACCCAGACTGCCCCTCGAGGCTCCTCGGCCCTCTGTAGTCTTCTGTCCCTGTGACTGAGACCTTCTCCATGAGGCCAGGAACAAAGAGTCCTGGTTACCCCAGTACCATGACAGTCGGCTCATTAGGGGGGTGTATGTAGTGAAGAGGCGCAGGCAGGCCTGCTTTTCGTCCTGCCTGGCTCCCACACGGCTAGCTTAAACCCGAAATAACAACGAACAAAACTGTATTCATTAAACACTGCCTGACCCATTAGTTTTAGCCTCTTATTAGCTAATTCTCACATCTGCTTTAACCCATATTTAGTCATGTGTGTAGCACCACGATGGGTGGTGTCTTACCAGGAAAGATTCAGCATGTCTGACCCTGGTGGCTGGCTCCATGGCGTCTGTCTCACTGAGAGGAGAGGCAGGGCGATTAACTAACTTACCTTCTTCCCAGCATTCTGTTATGTCTACTCCACCTATCTAAATCTTGCCCTATCAAAAAGCCAAAGCAGTTTCTTTATTAACCAATGAGAGTCCTCCATCAGGTGTGGGGACCCCTCAAGTTCTCATGGGGTGCCTTAGTAAAGACAAGGCATAAGAACTCAAAGAAGCGTGGCCGTTAAGCCAGGCATTGATGGTACACACCCTTTAACACCTTTAATCCCAGTGCTCAGGAGGCAGAGGTGGGTTGATCTCTGAGTTCAAGGTCAGTCTGGTCTACAGAGCGAGTTCTAGGAATCTAGAGCTACGTAGAGAAACCCTATCTCGAACACCCCCATCCAAAAGCATGGCAGCTTGATCAGAGAGAAGATGCCTTCGTGCAGAAATGACAGAGTGTTCTAGAGGACAAAAATTGGCTAGAATTTTGGAAACAAGACTGGAGAATCCATTGTGGGGCAGCCAGTGAAGGGGGCCAGGAGGAAGTGGAGGCCCATCCTGGAGGCCCTGCAGGGGCCACCCCAGGAGCTGAGAGGGAAAGCAGGTGTGTGTCAGGGCAGCTGGAAGACAGCAATGGACTCTGTGTCCAGCAGGGCCTAGGGGAATGGCGCAGGGAAGATGCACCTCGCTCCTCTCATCCAGCCGCTCTTCCCGCCCTGCCCTCCACTGCTGCCTCCCCTAGAGCCTTGTGGAGACTTCTTACAGGAGAGGCAGATGTTTCTGGATGCAGCTGGATACTGAGGTCCAGGGAAGGGGTTGGCCCCTTTGCGCTTGGAAGAGTTCTGGAGAAGAAGACAGTACAGGAAATAAGGGCTCTCTAAGTGGGGGCTTTATGTCCCGCGGATCCTTCTAGCAACTAGGAAAGCAAGGTTTGGCCACCATTTAGAGACAAACCAACTGAGGCTCAGCGTGGCATCTTTTCTACCTCTGAGATCGCCTGCCTCCTCACCTCTATCCCATGCTTCATTCACATCCCTCCTTCCTTTTTCTTAGATCTTCTGTCCTCCCTTGCCTCTTCCAGGAAGCCCACTGAGGCGTTCATTCATCACTGCCCTGTGGTGACTGTCCATCTGTTTAGACAGTTGGCCAAAAGTATCCTATCTCCTTCTCATCCACCTGGGAGCATATGGGAACAGAGACTTGCCCTTCCATTGAAGCTCTCACCAGGCCTGAGGTTGCCAGCATGTGGATGGAAAGGAGCCATAGGTCCCCAGTGCAAGGCGCCGGGCATGGTGAGAAGACCAAAGGCAGCCGCCAGGGAGTCCCAGATGAGGTGAGTAGGCTTGGCTCGCCCCCAGCTCATAAAGAAGGATGTTAACAGCCTTCTAGGGAGCTGGCCAGGGACGACCAAAGGAGTGGGCCAGACTGAAGTGCCTTCCAGTGTTGGGTCAGCACTGGCACCTCCTGCCCCAGGAGCAGCTCCTGCTGGTGAATAGTTTGTCCCCTCCTCCCTCCTCTCCCCAAACCCCCCACCCCAGAACCCCTTAGACCCCACACAGGGTCTGTCTCTCCTCCCTCCCCAGGACCCCCAGTGTCTGTTGTTTGCCTCCTGTGGGATGGGTGTGGGTTACTATGGCGTCACTGGGTGATGAGGAGGGACAAAGGGTGGGAGGTCTGGCCCGGCCTCCCACAGTCTCTTCCCACCACCCTAAATTGCCAAACCAGGACCTGAGAGAGAGGCTGGAGGACTGCACTGTGGGAAACCAGGAAGCAGAGGGGCAGGGGCCACGCGGAGGGGGAAGGCATGGAGAAAGCCAGCATGGAAGGAACCAGGGTCTGGAAGCAGAGGGATCCGAAGCAAGCTTGCCTCTCTGTGGGGTACCAAAGGGACACCTGTGTGTGGACTCCCAGGGATGTTTGAGGACATCCATCTTTTCACAGGTGGAGAACAGGGGCTTAGAGGCAGGGAGGGAAGTGCTCGCCCACAGCTGCGCGAGGAATAGAGCCCAAATCCAACTGAGATTGGGAACGGAATGAGGGGCTGTTTTCAGTACCATAATGTGTTCATCTAAACACAGGCAATGAATCTGCATACACGTACGTTTTCACTGCCCCCAAATTCTCCTCACCATTCTCCCCAAGATTCTAATGTCAGGCCTTTGTTTTGTATTTTAATTCCATGAACCCTCGTCCTCCCAGGACTTTGTTGGTCTTAACCCTAGATCAACCCTGAGGAAGGATGCAGAAAAGATACCACACTCCTGCACAATTTATTTCCTGGGAGCCCCGTTCCCCAGGCCTTTCCTCTCTCTGTCTCCTGCCTCTGGCTGGCCAGCCACAACACTCACACCACTAATTTTCACAATTACTGACTCTGAAAGAACCACCCCCTCCTGGTGTGTCCACCCTGACCTCCTCCCCAAGCCGTCTTCATTCTCTGGGGAGTCATCTCTTGGGAGAGCTTTTGTCTGCCCTGGACAGATTTGACTCTCTCTTCGCTCACCTTAATATAGGCATCACAGTGCCTGCCCTAGTTCACAAAGTCCCCAGTCCATAATATACCCATAAGCTCCAGAGCCTCAGTAAGCTCAGAAGCAAGAGCTTTCCACCCCATTTAACAGATACATGCAAGGAAACAGGTGAGCGGAACAACAGGGACTCATCTTTTACTTGACTCCACTTTGTTACCCATGTGGTAGTCCAACTGGTGTCCGGATCAGACAGATGTGAGTCCAAGGGCTACATAGATCACAGCCAACTTCAGGAACAGTTTAGTGGGCCTCCTGTCTCTGATGGTTTCAACGGGGGAGGTTGGTTCCCCCTAAGTTCTTTATTGACCATCTTAAATGTCTCAGGTCACAGGAAGCAGAGGTCAGCACGTCCTGGACCTCGTCACAGGCCTCTCAGCAAAGCGCTGGACGGTCAGCTGCTAACTGCCTGAGAAAGCGTGAAAATGGCTAGCCCAGCAGTCTGCTGTAATCCTGTCATCCCATCCTGCTGGGGAGGGCAGGGCCAGCTTCCCGGAGGAGGATGCTATTTAACTGATCTTAGTTGATCATGGAAAGACAAGATGGTTTTGCTCGGTGGGGGCGAAAAGAGGATTGTCAGGGCTGATGGCAAGGGTAAAGCCTGTAGTATGTTCTAGGCAAGGCAAGGAATCTCATGAGGCCAGTAGCTCACTGGACTTTGACAGGAAGGAGCCAGAGAGATGGGTCTAGAAAGGTCCTTTTAGGCCTACCGTGAGGGTTCTTTTAATATTTCACCTTAAAAGCGGGTGGGAAGGTCAACCTGCTTAAGGTAGGAAGCAAAGGATGTGGGGTCAGGGATATACAAGATGCAGGAAGGAAGTGAGTGATAAACCCCAAGATCTGGTGGGAGACTGTAGGAATCTCCTAAGCAAGTGGGGTGCAGAGCCCGAGTGAACACATGGCTAGTAAGAGCCCAGCGAAGGGCCCAGTTTTATGATGAAACTGCACGCTCACAATATGCCTGGTGTACCGTGAAAGAGGAAGAGCAGAAGATGAACTCTCCCCATGTTGCTGGTCCGGGCAGCCTTCAGCTAACTCTTGCAGAGAAGAGAGAAGCCAGCTGGGAGCAAGGGATAGCCAACTCCAATTTCAGCACCTTGTTAGAGGTCCCATGGGACAGTTGGGTGGAAGGTCAAGCCCGTAGCTAGAGGAACAAGGCAGAGTTCAGGAAGAAATCACGGCTGAGTGGCTCAGAATTTACCTGCTCAAGAGCTGGAGTCAAAGAGACCTGTGTTCAAACCGAGTACTGTGTCTTACTGTGACCCCAAACAAGTCCCTCCGTTTCTCCTCATCTCATCTATGATACAGGAGAAGGGAGGAGTAATGGGAAGACCCAGACAGTCTTTGGAAAACATTTGTCACATGGAATCTCAATTACATCCTTCCCTGACCCTGCTGGGTGTGGTGCCCACCACAGACCAGAGGACGCTTCTGCTCGGCTACAGGTGACATCAATGCAGAGAATCCCCCCAAGGATTCAAGGAAGCATTTGCTGCAGACACTGGTTAGCTGACAGGGTATTATAATCCACCCCTTCCCGGATGAACTAGATCTCCAATTAGACTCCCTGTCAGTGCTGAGGCTATTTCTGAAGTCCCACTCAGGGAGCCAGGCCAAGCTCTCCACCTGGAAAACCAATGTAAGCACTACCAGGCTTACTCTAGGCCTGGTTAAGGATCCTCTGTTCTCTGCATTTCCTGTTGAGCCAGTAGGCTGGCAAGGTGAGGCTAGAGGTGGGAGGGTCCACGCCAAGAAATGTCCAGTGCTCCTGTTCCATGCAAATGATATGCAAATGACCCAAAGCATTTGTTCTTGCCTCTGCAGTCAGGGGCTTGCTCTGCTAGAGGGTCTTCTCAGCTGTTCTGAGTGGGAGGGGCTCTGGAAAGGAGGAGTCTATCCAAAGGGAAGCAGCACACCCCCCACCAGGGCCAGGACCCCCCCACTTTGGGGGAGGGTGCAAGCCAGGGAACTAATGGGCCCATGATTCATCGCTCAGCTCTTGTCTGCACTAATTGGTTCTGCTGGCCTACTGATTCATGGCAAGGAGCTGGGCTCTGGGGGACCCCTGTGTCCCTCCCCCCACTCCTCCCTGCCTCCTGCTCAGGATGGCTGTGTGAGGCTTTTAGATCCAGGATCTGTTCCAAGGGACCACTGCCCAGCATCCATCACTGCTGACAGACTGAGGCTCTTGGATGGGGGCAGGGATGACAGTTTAGAGCAGCCATCTGATGCTGTGGACCCCACCTAGGTACCTCAGTCGCTGGCATGTGTGTGTAAAGGTAGCCGGAGCCCTGGCTGGGTGCTATGAAGGTACCCAGGGAACAATGGTAGCTATGAGTGGTGGTAATTTTGGTGGTAGTTGGCATGCAGGTGAAAATACAGGAGAGTTTGGGGGCAAGAAAAAGATTTGGATAAAGACTTGACACAGAAGCCTCTGGGCTGGGAGAGGTGAGGTGACCCTGGGGGCTAAGAGTGCCCACAAGGCACTCTGAAGCTCTGACTCCAGCTGCTGATAAAAGACCTAAGGCTTTGTTTGAGACACTGCTTGCTGTGTGACCTTGTATAATCACTGGCTCAGGCTGAGCCTTCCAAGCCTAGGCGCTGCCACAGAAGACAGTTAGCCCCTGGCACAAGCCCTCCTGGTAGTCTCCCTGACAATACCTAGGTCCTCTGTGCTGTCTGTCATTCACTACATCCTAGGATGATAAAAGATGTGCATTGGTGCCAGCCCTCCTGGGTACAGGGATGGGTAGGGTCCCCACTCTCCTCTGGACCACCTCAGCACACAGGTTGAGTTTCAAGTTTGTCAAGCTCCCAGTGTCTTCCATCACATTAGAATGAGCATATGAGACCACGCCCACTATCTGGAACCAGGTAGGTGGGCTTTCCACTCCCTCTTTCAGAAATAGAGCAGACCAGAGCAAGGATTACACCAGGGCTCGCAAAGGGCCAGGCTTAAGCTCGGGAAATACGTTTTACTGAAATCTATGAATGGGCAAGAATTCTGCAGCCTCGACAGAGGAAGCCTCGACTTGTGGTGGCAGCTGATGAATGGAGAGCACGCCAGCCTCTTGGCAGCGCCACCACAGCCCGGCTGTCATTTCCACTCCTCCTCCCTTTGACCCCCAGCCTCGTGCAGTGCCAGTTGTCCGCAATTGCTTGCCAGCTTGAATTGGAAACCAAATCCAGAAGCAGGCTCTGCTCCCTGTGTCTGCTGCAGCACTCTTGGCTAGCCGCTATAGCTACAACCACTTGATCTGACGTCCCCTCCCAGCGAGCAGCAAGCACTCACCACCTCCTCTCCTCTCCGCAGTCAGGCAGTGTTTGAAGACATAAGTCAGGTCTCTTGATGTCTCTATTCAGAATTCCCCTATAGCTTTAAATCTCACGGATAGCAGAAAACCCAGCCTCCTTGATTCCCTTAGAAGGCCCTGTGTGATCAGTCCCTGGCCACGTACATGATCCCCATATCCAGTACATCTCCCAGCGCTCTGTGTTCCAGTTCCAAATCAGCCAACAAAGGTTTGGGGGTCTGCTTCAAGGCTGTACACCCACAATTCCCTCTTCCCAGAATGCTTTGCCCTTGTTCTGTAACGGCTAAAGTCTTCTTGAGTTTTACAGGTTGCCTCCCAGAGATGTCCTTTCTGTCCTCATTGTCACCGCCTCCAGCATCTCGCATACCAGCTTGCTTGACTGTCTGCAAACCCTTCAAACCATCTGATAAATTCTCGCTCATTTTGAAGCTGTTGCTGCTTTAAGACAAGGTCGCACTATGTAGTCCAGGCTGCCCGCAAATTTACTATGTAGCACAGGATAGCCTCAACTTGCAGCTGATCCTTTTACCTCAGCCTCTTGGGTGCCATGATTGCAAGCATGCACTACACAATTGCCTCTGAATTCCCATTTAAAACATCTGCCACCCCTTTCTTGTGGTCCTGTCTCTTGAGTCTGAGGCAGCTGTTTTGGGGTGTGTATAGGCTTCTCTACCAGCATCCAAGGATTGACTTTGCCCTAATGAATTCTATTCTCTTTGGAGGGAAATTCTGTCTCCTCTATGCTCTTCTTGTAGTTGTGGGGCGAGTCGCCTTGTGATGTCAGCACAGGGCCTTCTGCAAGCTCTGACCCAGGGAGGAGTAGCCACAAGGGCCACCCCAGGAGAGGAATCCCTTCTAGCTACTCTCTAGGCACCCCTCCTGACAGGCCAGGAAGTCTGCCCCACCCAGAATCCATCTACTCCCCTGCCATCTGAGCTCTCAAGTGACCTCCGTGACCCTAATCTCCTCACAGGACTTATTTCTCTTCCTGCTGCCCCACCACAGAGGAAGCTAGGGGTCAAGAGTGTGGGGAGGGGGGCCAAGTTCATTTTCTTGATGCTGCAAGGCCAGAGTCAGCAGGAAAAGACTCCGAGCTACAGCTGATAGCCAGGCCAGAGTGAAATAAGAAACTCAGCGTTCTGGATGGTAAACTCAAAACCTGCAGTGAAGTCATCTGTGTGAAGTCACCTGGGGACTAGGTACCTCCTGCTCCCTCCTCCACCCCCAGAGATCCAATTTCCTAGGCTTCCACTGCAGACTCCTCCACATGGGGATCCTAAGGAACCCCAAATTCCTGATCCACTCCTACTTGCTCCCCAAGCCTGGATGGTTGGGTTTCCTGAAGAGACTGTGGCCTGGACAGTGGCCACTGCTGGCTTTGCCGGATGTACACATGGGGAGAAGGCTGCCTCTTCCACAGCCAGTTCAGTGGGTTCCTTGGTACAAATGTTGTTTCCTCGCTGAGACTCAGTTTCCCCATTTGAATAATGATGCCAAGGGTCCTTGTCAGATTTGAGCTTTTCGTTCTGTATTATTCATTTGGCTGGGAAACTCATGTGTGTGTGTACGCATGTGTTTGCGTGCATAGATGTGTGTGTGTGTATGTGTGTGGTTGTGTGTGTGTTGTTCAGGGTGGGGGCAGGTTGAATACTGAGCATCATTCCAGGCTCTAATCACTGTGGTCTTCCATGTTTTGTGTCAAAGTTCTCTAGAGGAAAAGAATCAATATATAGAATATATAGACACATCCGTGCGCGCGCACACACATACACACAGAGTTTATTCGATCAACTTACTCTGAAATAGTAACACTTGTCTCACACCCTAGGAGCTGACAACCTGGTAGTCAGACCATGAAGCTGGGTGCCTCAGCAGTTCCAATCTGACTCCCAGCTAATGAGGGAACCCTGGAAACACTGGTCCTGATGTCAGTTGAGGAGCCAGCAGCAGCAGCAGAAACCCACTGGGCAGCAAGAGAAAAGGCCAAGCAGGCAATAGGCTAGTAACCTTCCTTCTGCATGCATCCATTTTTATCTGGGCTGCAGTCAGTACCGCCCTTTCTCCCCAGCCCATCACACAATGGTCTGATTCTCCAGTCAAGGCTCCTGGCTCAGGCGGTAGGCTGGTTCTAATTTGCGACAAGTTGACAATCTCAACCAACCAGCCACACTTTCCTCCTCTCCCCCAGTTTAACTGAAAGAAGCAGTCCTAGGTCTGCAGAGGAATGAGAGGAACCCCATTTTCCTCCTCTGTCATCTGGGGAGATCAGCTACTGGCCATCTCTCCCAACTCCCCAAACCCTAGGAAGGAGGGGTGACCTCTCCCTGGGGGTTCCAGAGAGAACCCAGTTAAGTGCTTGTCCTGTCCTCAGACCCTGTGAAGTCAGGTCTCCCAGACCTAAGGCCACCCTTCCCCAGGGTCAACTGACATTAGAACAGAGTCCACCAACCCATGGAGATTTGACCATGGCCTCCAGTTCCTGGGGCTCAGAGAGAATGATCCAGGAGATGGGACCACCCTGGGAGAGAGCTACAAAGGTTGTGGTGGGCGCTGTGAGCCTGTTCTCAGGGGCACCAGAGAAGGGGTTAGAAACCCAGCAGGTTGAATTTCCAAAAACTGCCCTGGGATCAGGCGTATTTTCTCAGCCATCTGAGTGTGGTTTTAAATGGGAAACACAAGCCGGCCAAGGCAGAGCCTGTTTGGATGCCCCTCCCCTCTCCCACCCCAGAACCCACCACGGAGCTAGCTTTCAGCAAGGCAAACATGTGATTATATTTATTTCACAGGCCTGGGAGGCCTGATTGTTATTGCCCCCTCCTCCCTGCTGGGGTCACATAGACCTGGGGTTTCTACCCGTGGGTTTTTTTTTTCTCTAGGAGTTGAGGGTGGTAAAGACTTGCAGAATTGAAGTGGAGGGAAATCAGAGTTTTAGAATGAGCTTTGGGTTACCCGAACTAATTAGGTGAACCCCAGTTGTCCTATCTGTAAGATGGAGGTGACCAGATCTCCTTCTGTGGTAACCAACCATCAACATGGTCCAAGCCCTGTGTCCCCATTATAGAGGACTAATGAGTGTGGCTAATAACATGTTACAGAAATGCTATGTGACGCCTGAGGTTGGATCCTGACATTGTGGCTTCCTCTTTGTTCAGTCCTAGGCCACTTCTGGGGAACGCAGATGGCATGGTGTAAGGAAGCTCAGATGGCCTCTGTGCTAAGGGACTGAAGCCCAGAGGTTCTCAACCTGTAGGTTGCAACCCCTTTTGGGGTCGAACGAGCCTTTCACAGGGGTCACCTTAGACCATCCTGCATGCTGGACAAATTACATTATGATTCATATCACTAGGAAAATTATGGCTATGGAGTAGCAATGAAATGAACTTTATGGTTGGGGGGTCCCCACAACATGAGGAACTGTATTAAACGGTTGAAGCATTAGGAAGTCTGAGAACCACTGCTCCGGCTGTGTCAGCATGGAGGGTCCTCCCCGTCTCACCCACAGGTGACGTCCCTTTGCAAGTTCTTTTTTTTCAGTACTTAACTTGAACCCAGGCCCTCACGAATGCTGGGCTACCACTGTGCCACAACCCCAATCCTGTGATTACTTACTCTGTAGCCTTGACTATCCTGAACTCTGTGTAGACCAGGCTGGCCTTGAACTCACATTCTCCAGACTCCAGAGTGCTAGAATCAAATGTGTGAGCCGCTCTCACTCCTGTTTATTCTGAGACAGGGTCTCACTAAGTTGTCCCTGTTAACCCTGAGTTCACTACGTAGCCCAGGCTAGCCTTGGACTTTCAGTCCAATCTCAGTTTCCCAATTATCTGGGGATGCAGGTCAGAGTCACCGGGCTCAGTTTCTCTGAAAGCTCTTCTGTGATCTCCCACCAGCTCAGCCTAGCTAAGCAGCCCCCAGATCCCGACCCCATAGAAACATTGCCAGGAG
Organism: Arvicola amphibius; assembly: GCF_903992535.2. Lineage (NCBI taxonomy): Eukaryota > Metazoa > Chordata > Mammalia > Rodentia > Cricetidae > Arvicola > Arvicola amphibius. The sequence goes on from NC_052050.1 coordinate 26,010,752, forward strand.
ATTGAGCGACTGAAATTCCTTAGGCCTCTAAATCTGGGTGCAATTTACTCTCCAGTCGTCGGTCACTAATAGATCCCAACAGTCCCTAATCCCTCTGGTTTGGAGCACCCCAGCAGCTGGCCTTCTGAATATGGGTCTCGGTTCCCCTGTCCCATTTTGTCACCCCCCCCCCATCCTAGACCCAGTCTTCATAGCTCTTCTCGAACCTGTGGAATCTCTTCACAGGTGCCTTGACTTCCTTCCCGAGGAACCCCTAGCAGGTCTAGCTGCCCCAGAATTCCTGTCTCATGGAACGTGACTCTGGAACTTTAGCTTCAGCAGAAATTCTTCCAAAGTCCCTAGCACACCGTGGTCAGTAAATATGGGTAAGTGGGGCATGCAGCTCGGTGGGCGGAGTCCTTGCCTAGCATCCACGAAGCCCTGGGTTTGGTTCCCCAGTACTGTGGCTCATGCTTATAACCCCAGTACTCAGGAGTTAGAGTAAGGAGGATCACAAGGTCACTCTCTGCTACACAGTGAGTTCAAGACCAATCTGGTGTCCATGAGAACCTGTCTCAAAATAAACAAACCAGACCTGAGAGATAGCTCACAGCATGAAGGTACCTACCACCACGCGCGACAATCTAACTTTGTTCCCTGGGATGCACGTGATAGAAGGCGGGAACTGACTCCTAAGGGCTGTCCTCCGACCTCCATGTACAGGCTGTGGCCCGTGCACGTGCACACACACAATAAATAAAACGGAAAAAGATTCGTAAATCAACAAGCAACTTTTATTTCTCCAAAGCCGTTTGCACCTTTCCTAAAGTCTTGTGAGACACCATGTGCTGAACGCGATACCACATGCCAGGGACTGTGCTATGTGGTGAACGCCACACCGCGTGCCAGGGACTGTGCCATGTGGTGAACGCGATACCACATGCCAGGGACCGTGCCATGTGCTAAACACCACACCATGTGCCAGGGACTGTGCCATGTGGTGAATGCCACACCATGTGCCAGGGGACTGTGCTATGTGGTTAATGCCACACTGCGTGCCAGGTACTGTGCCATGTGGTGAAACAATCACAGCACCGTGTGCCAGGGACTGTGCCATGTGGCAAACGCCACACCACGTGCCATGGACTGTGCCATGTGATGAATTCCACACCGCGTGCCAGGGACCGTGCCATGTGGTGAACATCACACCGCGTGCCAGGGACTGTGCCATGTGGTGAACGCGATACCACATGCCAGGGACCGTGCCATGTGCTAAACACCACACCGCGTGCCAGGGACTGTGCCATGTGGTGAACGCCACACCGTGTGCTAGGGACTGTGCCGTGTGAATGCCACATCACATGCCAGGGACTGTGCCATGTGGTGAACGCCACACCACGTGCCAGGGACTGTGCCATGTGGTGAATTCCACACCGCGTGCCAGGGACCATGCCATGTGGTGAACATCACACCGCGTGCCAGGGACTGTGCCATGTGGTGAACACCACACCGTGTGCTAGGGACTGTGCTGTGTGAATGCCACATCACATGCCAGGGACTGTGCCAAGTGGCTACATATTTTAATACCTTTCTGAAGTGGCTATTTCTGGAAAACTGAAGTAGAGGCTGGAAGTCAGCACCTTCCCTCTTTAGAATCCACACTGCCCAGTTTTCCACACCGCATCCATCACCGTGGCTGTCTATTTAGTATTCCCCAGGACTGGATTCAGAGTGACCCCCCCACCTCTCCCCACACCCCGCCCTTTCCATCACCCGCAACTCCACCCACCAATGCTGAGTTTTATTCCCCGTGTCTGGCGGATGTTCACTGCCTTCAGCCAACCCTTTCACCAGCCTTCTTGCAAGCCCTGTGTCACCTTCCCTGGCAGCCTAGCCCAAGCCCAGGCTTCCTCTGAGAAGCCCCTACCTCTCTGTTCCTGGTCTAGGCTGGGCACAGATGCACCTGTCCGGACTCTCAAGGCTTTACCAAAGCCAGAGACTAAGCAATGGCTCCCAGTGCACATGTAGCCGTGACAGCCAGGTATGACTTGGCATCCATCACTTGATTTCTTTGAACCGCAGTTTCCTTATTCCTCCAATAGACATTAAACTTCGTTTTCTGGACTGGGGATGTAGCTCAGTCATAGAGTATTACCAAGTATGCAAAAACCCCGAGTTCAACCCCCAGGACCACATAGACTGGCATCTGGTGCTCATCTGTAATCCTAGCACTTCGGAAGGTGTAGGCAGGAAGATCAGGGGGTTCAAAGCTATCCTTGGCTACATAATGAGTTTGAGGCCAGCCTGAGCTACATGAGATTCTATCTCAAAACAAACAAAAAACCTGCCTGGTTTGTGACAAGGACTCAATGCCACTGTGACTTTGAGATGCACCTTACCAAAGGTGATGTTTTGTATAGACACAGAGGTAGCTGACAGGCACTTCTCAAAGCTTCCCCTCCTCATCACACACTCCCACACCCTTGCTGCAGCACACAGGTTACAAGAGCTCTCCCCAAACACCCTGTGACCTTGTTCATGCTGCTCAACCTTCTCTGGAAGTTCTTCCCTTTACTTTCTGCTTGGCTTGCTCCTACTCATCCGTCAAAGCACCCTTTAAGGGTCACCTCCTCCACGAAGCTCTAAACATCTTCTCCTAGCAGAACTGTCCCTGTTTTCTGCATGGGTGCCCTTCCCGCTGTCTCCTTATGTCTGCATAAGATGCCTGCCTCCTGCACGGGGCTGTCTTATCCATCTCTGTATGCTTGTATATAGCAGGCACTCCTTAGATGCACATGGCTTTTCCTCCTCTATATTCTCATCCTTGACAATTGGCTGATTCTCCTTGTTACTCCCCCAACAGGTCTTGGGGGTTCACTCCCTACCCCCTCTTCAAAACAAAACAAAACAAAACAAAACACCTCCATCAATTACCTGCCCTATGCAAAAGAAAAAAGAAAAAAAAAAGAAATCAAAATGAGGCATGACTGTGGTCTGGCACTTGGCCCCTCTCCCAGGGTCTGGGAAAGACAAGAAAGGCGCGGGGAGGGATGCAGGCAGGGGAGGCTCCAGCACCCTGCCCCTCCCCCCACTCCCAGGAAATTGGCTTTGGCTCCACCGTGGCGGTGGTGGGGGTGTCAGCATTCTGATTTTCTGGCATTTCATTTATGCCTTGGAAGTTGGCTCGAGCTGTCAGGGGATCTGGGGAGGGGGCCTGGATGGTGGCAGGGGGGTGTCGCTATGAGTAGTCTCTGACATCTCATTGGTTTTCTCCCTTTGCCCAGGGCAAGATCAAACATCAAAAGCACGGGCTGGTGCCTGGGTTGATGGAGCCTGGCAAGCCTCTTCCAGATGTGTGCAGCTGTTTCTCCCAGTTCCCATCCGGAGGTTTGGACTTGGAAACCCCTGTCAGCCATGCAGCGGGTCCCTGATAACCAGGTTAGAACTGAGAGGGCTGGCATCCTCTCCTCCCATCCGCATCCCAGCTCTGCACTGATGGAGGCCCCCATGTCCTCTCAGCCTCTCCTTCATCCAAGGTTTCTTTTAAGACCCCATCAGCTGGGAAGTCCTTTTTGCTTCATGTTCTACATCCTTCCTGTTGTAATAGCATTTCTCCTGGGGCTGCAGAAAGGTAAAAGAGAGACTCTCAGGCAGAGAGGAAGGAAAGAGAAATGCTTGGGATCATTTGACCTGGGAAATGTGGGAAGATAATGAAATACTTGGTGCTCAAGTTAATCTGAAAATGGGAGCACTCCACTTCCAGGCACTCGGCTGGCAGAGAGCTCTCCGCCTCTTAGCCGCCCGAGTCCCTCTTCCCAAATGCTATAAGCTCCTAATAAGGATGTAATACAGTTGAATGTATTACAAATTTGATTGTTTATAGAAATTTATCCAGCTGCAGACTAGGGCTCGGAGGACTGACCCCGTGGGAAGATGGGAGAGCAGGAGATTGTGGGTGGGGGGGTGAGGAAGGAGGGTTGGGAAGAGAGAAAGCAGAGAAGAGGGGAGGGGTGTCGGGAGGGGCGTCAGGACAGGAGTAGGAGGAAGGTGTTTGGAGGAGGGGAGGAGCAAGAAGAAGCAAGGGTGGACAGAATGGAAGAGGAGAGGGAGAAAGCAGGGTGGTGGGAGTAGGAAGGAAACTCTGAGAGGGGCAGGACTATACTACCCAGATGTAGGGGCCCCCGTTCAGAGGACTGGGAACCACAGATCAAGGAGATAGTTGGGAGAGTTAGCTGGAATTACTGCCATGGGGGAGGAAAGGGGGGCAGCCTTCTTCTGTGGCCTCAGACTGGCTGCAGGCATGGAAGGGTATGGTTCTCCTGCATACCTCCGGGCTTGCACCTTTGCAGTCTGCATCAAGCATGGTGAAGCAGGGAGCGTGACTCTGCCCTCCTGTTGCCCAAGAGCAGTGTGCGAGCTGGAACCTAGGGTCGGCATTGGATGGGCCTCAGTCTACAGTCTGTGGATGGGCTTAGGAAGGCTCAGGAAGGCCGAGGCCACATGGGGTGGCAATGATGGCATGGGAACCTGTATCCTCCTCCTCCTCTTTGCTACACCTTTGAAGACTATCTTATGGGAGGATTTTGATGTTTACCTCCAAGATGGCAGAACTGTCCCAAGCCTGGCTCTTAATTTACGGAGTCCTTCTCTTTCCCAGCAGCCCCATTCCTCAAGTTGGAGAGAGAGAGAGTATTGCTTGAAGAATGGCTCATTAGTCCTAAAAGGAGAAGTTAGAGTGTCCTCACTCGTGTGGGGGCACAATGACATCTGACACATGGGGCTTAGAGAAAGACGGGAGTCCAGAGTAGTCTCTAAGGATGAACAGAGACAGCCGGGCCTCCTGCGCCAACACCAGTGATGATTCCTCAGGAAGGCTCATTGAAGTGGTCAGAGCAATGGGCTATTTTCACTGGTGGAGCTCTAGATGCATCTAGAACCTTCTAGGACCTTCTTCTCAACCATGAGGTCTACATCATATTGTCCTTTTCTTGGATTTTTTGCTCCCTCACTCCAACATGTGCTAACCTATATACACATACACTCAACAAACACGAGAAATTGGCACATGCCAGGCATTAGTGCCCATCACCAAAGAGCTCATGCCCTATGGCAGTGGTTCTCAACCTGTGGGTCTCAGCCCCTTTGGGGGTTGGACTAAGACCATCAGAAAGCACAGATATTTACATTATAATTCACAACAGTAGCAAAATTACAGTTATGAAGAAGCATTAAGAATAATTTTATGGAACTGGGTGGTGATGGCTCATGCCTTTAATCCCAGCAATTAGGGAGGCAGAAGCAGGAGGATCTCTGTTAGTTCAAGGCCAGCCTTGTATACAAAGCAAGTTCTAGGACAGCCAGAGATACACAGAGAAACCCTTTCTTGAAAAACAAAACAACAACAAAAATAAAACAAACAAAAAAGAATAAGTGGTGGTGGTGGGGTCACCACAACCTGAGAAACTGTATTAAAGGGTCGCAGTGTTAAGAAGGTTGAGAACCGTTGGTCTAAAGGCAGAAGCAGGCAGTGTCTAGAAAAATAAGAAGAGCCACCAAGCCTGGTGTGTAGGACATCTATCAAATGGATGGTGAGCGGAGTTCTGGAGGCAGACTGGGGAACTCATCAAGCAGACCCAGAGGACAAGGCTCAGAGCTCCTTGAGGGTAGCAATGTGACTCTGTGGGACTTTGGACACCCTGTGTGGGCCCAGTAAAGAGCAGAAGCAAGGTGTGAGTGTGGCCAATGAGTACTGTGGTAGTTAAGAGCTATGGGCTGTCAGTAGCAGAAAGACACTGAAAGAAAAAGAGAGAGAGAGACAGGGAGAGAGAGAGGGGAGAGAGAGAGGGGAGAGAGAGAGAGAGAGAGAGAAGAGAGAGAGAGAGAGAGAGAGATGGACAGAGGAGAGAGAGAGGGAGCGACAGGAGAGAGAGAGAGAGGCAGAGAGAGACAGAGCCAGAGAGGAGGCAGAGACAGAGAGAAGAGGCATAGAGAGAGGAGGGAGAGGAGAGAGAGAAGAGAGAGAGCAGAGAGAGAGAGAGAGAGAGGAGAGACAGAGAGAGAGAGAGAGAGAGAGGAGAGAGAGAGAGGCAGAGAGAGAGAGAGGAGAGAGAGAGAGAGAGAGAGAGAGAGAGAGAGAGAGGGGGAGAGTTTGTGGTTCAATGTAACTGAAGCTTCCTGGGGCAGCATTAAGGTCATGGTCCAGGCAAAGCTAAAGTGCAGATGATAAATCCCACTGAGCGTCTCTTGGCTCTGCTTTCGTCTCAGGTTGGCCATGTTCTCCATCATCCTGTCCCTAAGGAGGCTTACAGCTTTCCAACTCTGCACCCTCAGCAGGAAGACAGTCCAGCAGACCCCAAATGGGTGGACTTAATGCTATACCTATCTCCTGACCATCAGATGGCAGTGCTTTGGTCACATGACTACTCCCGGATTGGGCAGAAAGGTGAAGGTAGAGTGGAAAGTGTATGGTCTCCATTAAAATGTTAGCTTTCCCACAAGCAGAAAAATGGCAATGTGGTACCAGACAGCAGATTATATGAATGACTGGATAGATGAATTGAACCTTGGAGGAGTTCATGTTATATGCATGTATACATAAACACACAGAGTGTGATTACAACCTGGTTTACTGTCATTCCTGGCTGCCCACCTATGGCTGTCCCCATTGGTGTGTCCGGATCATTCTGGAAGGCCCAGAGAGCAGGGATAGTGTCTGACACGCTCCATCCAGGCACTGCCCAGGTCTGTCCATGGTTAGTCGAGGCTGTTTGGGCTCTGTGACTGCCCTTTCCTGAAAACTTTCCCAGGCAGATCCCAGGCCACTGTGCAGTTTTGAGAGAGAGTGGGAGAGAGGAGGAGCTGGGAACGTGAAGTGGAAATGACAAGGGACTCCACCCACCACCTCTCTCATTCATCCTAGAGGCCTCCCCTCCCCTCGCTGGCATGAAGAAAGTCCTTTAAAGTCCCTTGCCAATTGTAAACATCACTATCTGACATTAAAGCCGAACACAAGCTCTCCCTCCTGGTCCTTAAACATGTGTGTGGTGTGACGGGTTTAGGCAGAGATTGCCATTCCAATTTCCCAAGTTTATTTCGGTCTCTCTGGCTTCTCAGCGATGTTTTGTGACAACTGGGGAGAGGGCCCCCCTTCTTTTCTGCCCCCAAACTCTACCAGAGGTCAGTTAAGCTGTTCCTAATCTAGCCCTTCCTGGACCCATGCATTCATTCTCTGTATCACTGAGTACTCTGTCCCAGGACGGAAAGCACCCTAAGGAACAGACACAGACACTCTTGGGGGACTCAGCAGTTCCCAAGCCAAAAGGGTAGGAAAGCAGGGACCACGCCAGCATGTTGCTGACAAGCAGAAGCAAAAAGCACCTGAGGACCCAGGACTGGAGCAATGGAGAACTTCCTGGAGGGTGTGACACTTGTACATTGTTTTTAGGAGATGACAGGAGGGAGGAGGTGGTCTGGAAGAGGGACATGGCAAGTGGCGGGGCTGGAGAGCGGACTCCTGTGAACAGCCTGGCCTTCCAGTCCCTTCTCCACCTGCATTCTGTTACACCTAGACCTTCATGACTTGATGGCTGCACAGCTCATTCACTGTTGCCCTCTGTGGAGAGAAGTTGGATGCTGCAGAGATCTCAGGGATCTCTGGAGAAGATGGGGAGGAGGGCAGTCATCAGCCCTTCTTTTCAGAGTATGAATAAGAAAGATGGGGTGAAGGGAGGAAGAGTTAGTTTTGCTTAGTAGCAAAATTGGGTGCCTCTCGCTGAGGCTGAATCGGGCTGAGACTGAGGTCTACACCATTGGCCCCGGTGTTTGGGTGGCTTCCTGCTACTGTTACTGGCCTACTAGAGGAGGCAGGGGGTCTCCAAGGAAGTCAGAGATGGAACAGGGACCTCAAAAGGCAGAGGAAGAAGAGGAAAGCTGAGGGGAAATGACATGTTTCCGAAGCCGCCTGGCTGCAGTAATGAGAAGCAGAGAGGGCTAATGCAGATCAGATTGCCCAGGGGCTGGCTCCAGGCAGCCCCTGCTTCAGCCCCATCTTACTGAACTACTTACTCTCAACTAAGCCTCAGACAGGACCCACACGAGAAATGACCACTCTCCTGACCTGGGTCAGCTGCAGCTGAGATGGGAGGGACAAGGTAGGCCGGAGGCTGGAGCTGGAGCTGGCCTCTAAGGCCCTCAGGGCCACAGGTGGTCAGCCTCTTAGTCCCTCAGAAACCTGTCCACTGTGAACAGGACCGCTGTGGTCTGAGAAGGGCTAGAATGGCTTCTCACTGATACTGACCCCAGAGGGATTCTCCACTGAATGGGCACCTGCCCTGCCCTAAGGAACAAAGCCTCATCTTGAGGGACTCCCAGCTAGTGACCTACTGAAGTGACCAAACTAAGGTTCTTCTGGCTCCTACTCAGAGCACAGTGAGAGCAGAGACAGAGGAGTCAGTGCTGCTGCCAGGATGGGCACGGCCCTGTTTCTGATGATAGTAATGACAATTATGTGTGTGCATGCACGCGTGTGTGTACGTGTGCACGCATGTGTGTGTGTACGTGTGTGATTGTGTGCGTGCATGTGTGTGTGTGTGCACTCTGTGCGGGTGTGTATGCATGTTCACATGTGGGCGTGTACATGTGGAGGCCTGAAGTTGACCTGAGATCCCAGAAGTCTTCCTCAGTCCTTTTCCACTTTATAGAGCCCAGGGCTTTCATCAGCTCAATCAGTCTAGCTAGTCAGTTGGCCTGGGGATCCCTGGGCTCTGTCTCCTAAGGACAGCTGACATCTGCCCTGCTTCTGTCCATTTGAGGGACATGAACCCTGGTCCTTATGCTTGTAGGACGAAGTACTTTGTCCACTGAGCCATTTCTCCAGGCATCCTCCTCTTCCCTTTCCTTCCCCCCTCCTCCTCCCTGTTTCAGACTGGCCCTGAGCTCTCTCCATAGCCTAGTCTCTCAAAAGACGCCCACAGCCTATGGAGGTCTTGGGTGAGGAGTAGAGGGTTCTAGGACAGTTGGAGAGGTGAGACTAGAAAAAGCCCTCCCCCTTCCCCATCACTCTTCTTTCCCTGACCACGCCCCTCTCTCCGCGCCTCTCCCCCTCCCCACATTTATCCTGGAACTGGCTTTCTCTATCCCCCTCCCCCGCCATCGATCAGTCTCCCCAGCTCTAGCCAGCACGAAGGCCTTGGACGGCACTCACAGTCTTGCTTTAAAATTTATTGCCCAGTAAACGAGGCGGCAGATGGAAGTCTCAGCCACCCCACCCCCACCCCCCACGTCTCCTCAGCCCAGCAAAAGCCAATCTCCATGAGAATGTCGTCCATCAAATACACCAATACGTGGTTATTTATAGGCTCCCCCCCCCCCTTCCAAGAAAGCAGGCTGATTTTTTTCCTCCCCCCCCCCTTCTCTGGGCTCTTGGCTCTCAGGAGCAGTAAGGGGGACAGCTTATCAGGGGTCGATATTTTAAAAAGCTGCACAATGAGGTTTCCGTCCCTCAGATTCTAGGGTAGGGGGGCGTAGAAGTGTCTTGATTGGAAATGAATTAATTAGAAGCGAGGCTCTTTGAGTCTCCGAGTTGAGTTATTTATAGTGTTCTGTTAATTTTGATAATTAACACTGGGGAGGAATAGCGAGTTCCGGGCACCACGGTGCCCGCCAACAGAGACCCACTTCCCGCATCACCAGGACGGTGCCAGGCACTGCTCTATGTGGATCCTGGCAAAACAGGCTGCTGCCTGCTGAGGAGCCCCTGGTTCTCTAAAAGTGGAACAACCGAATGAGGGAAGGCCAAGGGCAGGAACCACTGGGGACTAAGGCTGTCAGGAGTCCGGATCTCAGGCGACTGGTCCACCTTGTACCAGGCAATGAAGGTGCAGGGCAAGGGAGGCTACAGGTCCCTTCCTCCAAAACAGAGATGGAAAAATGCAGGTGACAGGAACCAGTCAAAGTCAGGGAAGGACTACCAGCTGCTCTTATTGGGGAAGCAGGAGGTTTTGACTTGGGTCAGAAAGGCTTTCCCAGGGGGCGAGGGCATCTCATCACCTGCAAGGGGCCAGGACTCTAAGAGCCTGTCCCTGGTTTGTCTGGCTGTCTCCATCGCTGCCCATTGCTCCTTCATCCTCCGGCTGTCTACAAACTGATCCCTTACATTTTTAGAGAGGGTTCCTGTCCCTATACCCCTGTTCCATGTTAAAGTTTCAAATGGTCTCCCTCTGCTAGGAACATCTGTGCTCCCTCCCTGCTCAGGGTCCAGTTGCCTCTTCTGAGCTTTTGCCGAGTTGGTGGCCTTGCTCTCTTGGTGGCCCCTAAGTTTGGCTGGTGGAACCGTCGAATGGTATCAGACCAAGACTGATGTGGAAATATGCCAGACTGGATTCTAAAGGGTCTGAGCATCCCTCTGTGAAGTGTGATCCCTTCCCCGGAGGGGATAGAAACTTGCCTGGGAGCTAGTGGAACTCAGGAACACCATCGTGGTTCACCAAAGCAGCAACAAGGGCAGGCTCCCCATCCCAAGAGGGTGCAGGTGGGACCACCCCATGCAGGACCAGGAAATGGTGGGAGGCCTCTGTCCTGCATAGCAACGAGGCGATCAGAACATGGAGAGCAACTTCAAACACTATCGTCCTGTCTTCTTCTCTCCCAGGGAAGCTCCACCGCAGGGCCTGCCAAGGGCTGAAGCCAGACCGGAAACAGGATCTGTGACCGAGGGCTGCAGGCTAAGCTGTTCCAGTAGCCGGTGCCAGCTCCCTGCCCCCGCCTTCCCTCCTCCCCCTGCGGATGTTCTCAGGTGTCCCTACAAAATCCCTTCCCACCTCTCCTTCTCCCTCTTCTGTAGCTGCAGGTCCCAAGAGAAGGAAGGAGGAGAAGACAATGGTGGGGGCTTTATCCCCCTGCTGGCTCCCACCCTCCACTCTGTTAACAAAGCCCCAGTGACTGAACATCAAGTCCTGGCTATAGCCTCAGCCACCTGCCTAGCAGGGCCCCCCTCCTAGGCACCTGCCGCTCCCACACTAGCATCCTAAATCTCCTGACAGTCGCTGGCTCCCACTGCTTCTGCAGGCTCCTGTGATCTTCAGCTACCATAGGTAAGTTACATTGGCATCCTGGGGCCACCCCTGTGCTGCGTGGGGAGTTAGTTCATCCTCTGCTTTCTTTACTGAATTCTCTATCAGACTCCAGTGTCTAGTCCCCTTCCCCGCACTGGCAGCTCCCCAGCAGTGCAGGTATATAAATAAAATTTCTTCTCTTTCCCACTCCAGCTTGGACTAGTTCCAGGATGTCGACTTGCCCAGCTACCACCTGTGTTATTTCAACGTCTCACGTCCACTGGCGTCCGGGCTATACTTTCTGTGCAGACCTTGCGGACTCACGACAGCGCTAGGCTAGTCCCTTGACCTCATTGAGGGCCAACCTCAGACACCTGAGTGTTTTTCCTTCACTTTTCAGCCCAGTGGCCCTTGGGGAGCTGCTCCTTCGTCTCTGGCTTCCTCTGAACTGAGAACACATTTTTAATTAAAGTGGAAAAAGAGCTGAAAATCTGTTCGCATTTAATCATCTTGACGACCTTTTTGCTTAAGAGTTTCCAGCTGAGTGGGGGAGCCCAGGAATGGGCTGTGAAGGCATTTCTGAGCTGAGCTTGGGTCTGGAGGGGAGGGCTAGGGATGAATACATTTGCCCGCAGCCAGGTGGCGAGGCTCTGAGTGTCAACTCAGCATTTCCTCATCTGTTAGTTCCTCCAGGGCCCCTCCCACCACTTCTTGGGCCCCCAGCAGACTGGACGAGAACCTGACTCCTGGCACGTGAGCACGGACAGTGTAGGAAGGACTTTTTCCTCTTGTCACAGGTAGAAAAATTAGGGCTGGAGGGGCGCGGCTATGACCTCTAGGTCCCAGGGAACTGGGCCAGGCCTCCTCACAGGCCGCTGAAACTCCCTTCTCTGTAGCCCTCCCACTGAAGAATCTGGAACCTGCCATGGGTGCCACTGGGCTCCAGCTTCCCCAGTTGTAGCTACCTCTGGGCTGGCTTTTCGCTTCCCTGAAATCTGTCTACCAGCTTAAAATGTGTAACTGAAGGCCGTGTTCCCATTCCAGTTATACACTGATGTCTGGTTGGGGAAAACCCCTAGAATGAGAAGATCAACAAGGCCAAGGCTGTGGCCCTGCCCAGTAGAGGGGACAGCAGCATCATGAAGTTCCTCTCCACTGTCTGGACCAACCAGGTGCTCCCAGGGACCGCAGAACAAGAGATTGGTGTTTCCTGCAGCCTTCTTTTCCTCCTCTCAGGAAGGTGGTCAGTTGCTACATGAAGAGAGAGACTCTCTGGGAAGATCTGGTGCCTCTGGTTTTCTATCCCCAAAAGTCCTTTCCCTTCATCCCCCTTCTTGGGATTTGTGGTTCTGAACAGAGCCCACCTCCTAATGAATGGGCCTGGGAAGCAATCCTTCAGCAGCAACCCCCTTCCTGGCCATCAGAGGGAGTCTTCTCTCTGTAGGCACTGGCACAGCAGACATGACTTTGTCCAGACTCTGCATCAGTGCCCTTTGCCCTCCCCTGCTGGAAACCAACCCAGACAATTGCACTTGACCCCACTTCCCAGACATCGGGGCTAGCAAAGCAGAGTGAAGATAAGCTTGGGCCTGGGACGTCTCCTCCTCCTCCTCCTCCTCCTCCTCCTCCTCCTCCTCCTCCTCCTCCTCCTCCTCCACTAATTCCCGTGGGAAATTCCCCGAAGCCAGAGGCCTGTCACAGCTCTGGCTCTTATCTACAGCAGGAAGGACCCTGAACCCAGTCCCCAGTGTTGAAATGTCATCTTACCCCTCATCCGGTTTCTAGCTAGAAGCCACCATCAATAGCTGCATCGAATACGAGACTAATTGGCATCTTTCCGGCCCCCCTGACTTTCAAAGCACACTCACCCACACTGTTTCCCTGACGGCTCATTCTGTCAGGCTCTTACGCCTCCATGGCGGACGAGGACACTGAGGCTCAGAGCAGGGGAGGAATGGGCTCATCGCTACACATCAAGTGCACAGACTGGCACTTGGGCCTCTGACGGTTCATGTTCTTTTCCTGCATACTGTCTTCATGATGTTCTAGCTGTGGAATAGCTTGACTTCATTGTTCTTTAGACCGCCTTGCCTGGCCTTGGACATAGGGTAGGAAAAAAAGACTGAATCTAACTAGCTCTTATGGCACACACCTGTAGTCCCAGCTCATGGGCCTTAAAGGTGGGAAGATCAGGAGTTCAGCGTCCTGGCTACACGCTGAGTTTGACCCTGTTTCAAATAAACAAACCAAAACAAGGAACCAAGTCTAGGCTGGTGATGAAGCTCAGTTGGTTAGGTACCTGCCTAACATGCCTAAAGCTCAGGGTTCAACCTTCCAGAACCTTATAAACTGGACATGATGTCGCAAGCCTATATAGCCTTAGCTCTTGAAAGATGGGCAGGAGGATCAGAAGTTGGAGGTCATCTCAGCTACAGAACAAGTTCAGGACCAACCTGAGATTCGTGAGACACCATCTCAATCAAGGGCTGGAGAGATGGCTCACTGGTTAAAGGCAGTTGTTTTGTTTTCTACAGAGAACTCAGGTTCGTTTTCCAGCGCCTACATGGCAGCTCATAACTGTCATTAACTCCGGTTCCGGGGAGTCCTTACCGTCTTCTGACCTCTTTAGGCACCAGACATGCATGTGGTGTACTTACATAAATGCAGACAAACACTCATGCATGTAAGAATGTTTTAAATAAAAAATAATATAAAAACAAACAGCTACACCAAAGCCCAGTCTTTAATTGTGGGGCAGCTCAGAGGCCCCTGGGGGCTAAAAGGACCACAGTGGGGAGCTAAGAGGCCCTTCCTAGAGGAAGGTTGTGCTCAGAGAGGAGAGAGACTGGGTCACTGACAGGTGGCCCCTGAAGTCATGGAGGAGAGGCTGCTCTGAGTCTCTGAGCCCCAGAATTTGTCCCATGTGCCTTTACTGTAGACCCTGGCACTCTCCATTCACCTCAAGACAGGACCTCTTGAAGAAAGCATGTCCCCATTACCTGTGTCTGAGTGAGCCGAGCAAGTCTCCTGGGTATGGCCCAGATCTTCACAGGAAAAGTGCTCAATCCAGAAGCCTTTGCCCAATGTAACCATACTGTTAAAGGAAGAGAGCTGCCAGCAGTGCTCTTGGGACATCCTTGTGTCGGGCTCACGGGCAGCAAAGGCTGGTGAATGTGGGTTAGATGTGGCTGCTATGGAGCAGAGCTCAGGCGGGGAGACGGCAGTAGCTTCCATGTTTGAACGGGCAGTGGAGAAGGAAAGGCACTGTGGAAAAGGCTCATTGTGATGCTCAAGTTAATCTAACTGGACTCCAAAATTGCTGTCTCTTCCCATTTCCATTACTACCAAATTCAGCTAGAATCAGAACTCAATCATCCCAAAGCAATCTACAGACCCCAGCGTCCCCTCATCAAATAGGCTCCACCCTTGTGTCTCAATCAGGACATCAGGCTTCAAAGCCACCAGGCCAGCTCCTCAACGGGCAGGAGTTTCACTTACCTTGCCTGGCTGCCTGCCCTGCCCAGGGTAGATGCTCTGTGCTGGAAAGGCCTAGCTTCTTCTTCTTTCCTTTCCCTGGTCCACCTCCTACCACCCCATCTCTGGTCAGACATGGGACTGAAGGCTCAGAAGAAATTCATTCTCTTGGGTCAAGGAAGTTGGGAGTTGGCAGAGTTCACCCCTCCTCTCTGGCATGGTGTGCCCCTCTAATGTCCGTCACACTAAGCCTCTAAGCTTGTATTGTGCTGTGCACACCAAGAGGGAGCTTCCAGGGACCTGGGGATGGGACTCAGTCCCTCTGAGATGGAGGTCCTTTCTCCCAGCCCCACTAGTAGCTGTCTAGAGGGTAAAGGCAGGGAAGCCGGGATAGAGGGGAGGAGTAACCTGGGATCAGGATGTTAATGGGGGGGGGGGAGTGTGACTGTGTGATGCTCTGTGCAGAGCAGAAGCTCAGAGCAATGGTGCCACTGCTTCCTCCTGAGGCAAGTGGCTTCACCCCTTCAAGTCTCAGACACTTCACCTATAAAGGGATTCCAGCAGTGCCTTCCCAAGACAGCAAATGGAGCATGGGAAATAGTTGTGCGCATTTCCTGGCCTACAGAAAGGCTCTGGAATTGGGCCTGCTCAGTGGCTGCAAGGAAGGAGTTTGTGGCTTCAGGTTGGCTCACAGCTGCAGCATGTGGGCACGTGGAGCCGTCAGCCTTGTAGGTGCTGAGTCCTTTGCCACTGCAAAGCAATGCAGCAGCTTTATCGCAGGAGGCAGCTCTAGAAGACCCTGAGGGAAAACTATCGCCCCCTTGGTGCTGCCAAGCTGGCCATCTCTTCAGTCGTCTCCCCCACGTCCCAGCTCTCAGTGACCAGGGAAAGGAGGGCTGAGAAGAAAGTACGTCATGTGGAGTCTGGGACAGGACCACTTACAGTGAAGACTACTTAGTTTGGGGCCAGGAGTCACGGTCACACGGGAGTTTGGTTCAGGCGGGCGATGGCTCTAAGGGATAAGTAGAGGCAGTGGTGATGATAACGGTCACGGTGGCACTAGCGTCTGTAGAGGTGGTTCTATGACGCTCAGGGCAATGGTCGTGAGTGTGGGCGGCGGTGGTCATATAGTACTGGATTTGGTAAGATTGTGGTGGATGATGGTGATGATGGCTAATTAGTTACTTTTCTAACAAAGCAAATTAAGAAGGACCATGATCAAGGCAACGTCTAGAAGGAAGGGTTTACTGGGGCCTTACAGTTTCAGGGGGCGAGGAGTCCAGCACCATTTCAGTGGGGAGCATGGCAGCAGGCAGTCAGGCATGGCACAATGCTGGGGCGGTAGCTGAGAACTCACGTTTCAGATACACAAACAGGAAGTAGGGCGGGCGCACGGATGACCATGATGGAAGGTTTTTGTAGTCCTAGCCCATCCCCAGCGACACACCTCCTCTAACAAGGCTGCACCTCTTAATCCTCCCCAAACAGCCACCGAGCGAAGACCTAAAACACCTGGAAGTCCCTAAGTACTGAAACACCTGAGGCTTGTGGGGGACATCTCATTCAGGCCACCACAGCGCAGAAGCGGGAACATGAGGGGGTTGCTCACATCACAGCAGCAGCCAGGAATGCAGGTGCTTCGCTGGCTTTCCTTCGAACTCAGTGTGGGACCTCTACCGTGAGAAGCCACTGTGTTTATGGTGGCTTCCTTCCAAAGCTTTCTGGAAAAAACCCTCATAGAAATAGCCGGAGATGTGCCTCAGTCTTCCTAAATCTAGTTGAGTTGACAATGTAGGCTAACTCTCACCGCGGTCAGGGTCATGATGACTTGGGGGGTGTGGGGTGAACCATGGTCGGGTCATGATGACTTGGGGGGTGTGGGTGAGAGGACCATGGCGGTGCTAGGATTCGCAGAGACAGCTGTTATGGCGTGAACTGTGGTGGTGATGAAGATGGTGGTGGTTATGACAGTAGTGGTCATAGTGGTATGCACTGGTTTGGGGGTAGGTGTTTGTGGTCTTGGTGATGGGGTACCTCAACAAAGGAACATTCTGTTCACAGTTGTGCCACTGATAGTGTGGTCAAGCTGGCGTAACAAAATAACCCGTACATCAAATAACTACGCTCTATCTAGACCCGTGGTTCTCAACCTTCCTAATGCGTCAACCCTTTAACACCATTTCTTATGTAGTGGTGACCTCAAACCACAAAAGCATTTTTGCTACTTCATAACTGCAATTTTGCTACCCTTTACGCATTGTAGCATAAATATCTGCTATTTCTGATAGTCTTAGGCGACCCCTGGGAAGGGGTCATTCCACCCCCAAAGGGTCGCAGCTCACAGGTTGAGAGCTGCTGATCTAGACCATCTGTTCCACAGTGGCTTTTGTCCACTGTTGAATATTCAGTGCCTAGGAGCCTGTGCAGCCAGCAGCAAGTGTTCCAAAGCAAGTGCTCTATAAATACACACTGAGTGAATGAGAGAGGACTGAGGCCCTCCTTTGGTGGACACTGCACTGCTCCATTTGATCCTTGCGATATTCCCTCAAATGCCCCACCTTGTAGATGAGAACGTAACGCGGAGGCCAGGAGAGATGCTGTAGCCTTCCTAAGGTAATGCGGGAGGAAGGAGGCGGGCATGCTCACTTAGGCCTCCTGACTCCCAAAGCCACACTTCTCCCTTGCACCCTTTTGCAGCCACTCTCGCTGCCGGCACTCAGCAATACATCTCAGGCCTGCGCTTCAGCTTAATCATAGAAAATACTGCTAATAATAGTAACGATTGCTGTTTGTAATTGTTGGAGTAAGGCTTAAATGATCAAGACCATGGAAATTATTAATAACCCAGGCTCAGCCATGGTGGTGTGGGTCATATTAAATCATGTTGAGATGGATAACCTTGGCAATAATAGTAACTGGGATCATAAATTAATAACGGGAGTATTTAAATTAATGCCACACTGTCAATAGGCTGGTAGTACGCAGCTAGCTCAATGCTTCTGGAAGTACTAATGCTTCTCCTTCCTGCCTCCCATGAATTCAGTGGAGAGCAAGGCAGATCTGTAAAAGCCTTGGGGGAGGGGACATCTTAGAAGCCATCTCTGTCCAGGAGGAAGGGGCAGGTCCTCAGAGACTTCTGAGGTCCTGCTTGCTGCCTAGACTATTACATCCAGCCCTGGTTCATGAATGTGGATGCTCAAAGCCTCAATGATGTCTACCCATCCTTCCTGGGGAAGTCTGCTGGACTTCATTGGTTACAAAGGATAGTTTTATTTTGTTTTGTTTTCCTCTGCAGTGCGTGGATGAATTAAGTTTAAGTGGTCTAGGAAATCTTTACAAGTGCTCTTAGTCTGTCCCTTGTTTCCATTATTGGGGACCATATTTTCAAAGAGGAAACTGGAGTCCAGACATAGCTAACATCTGGAATAGGCTTTGCAGACTTGTTCCCTCCACAGCTCTGAACCAGGCATGGCACCAGAAAAGGGCCGGGTGATGTTTCTCTTGAAAGACTGACTGCACACTCCCTGGTGTACGAGCGATTTGATGTGCTGGGTTTCCAGAACATGACAAGTTTGGTCCTCAGAACGCCTACACAGGACGTGGATGGAATGAGCCTCTTGAGTCCATTCAACCATTTCCCACTGAATCCCCTCTACTGAGCGTTACTGAAAACCTACTGCAGCAGGCGTTCAGAGAAGACACTACTGTCCCTGCCCTAGGAATCTCAGACAACAGTGTTTGTGTATGGTTCGTACACTCATGAAGGTGTGTGCACTTGAGTGCTCAGTACCGATGAGGGCTTGTTTGAGTATGGTTGTGCACTATACACATGTGAATGTGTGGGGGTGTATGCAAAAGCCACACCGTGTGTGCGTAGATATATGTCTGATCTGCATTAGGGATCCTTGTAGGATGAGTGGGATCATGCAAATGCATGAGGATGGTATGGCAGCTGTGAGTGCATGAGCACATGTACAGGTGAGCTCGAGAGTGCATCTGTGTATTCCTGGCTTTTGTGTGCACAGTTGTGACTTCTTTGCACTCATGGCTTTGAAAGGCTGGAGATATAGTTCAGTGATAGGATATTCGCTTGGCATGTGTGAAGTCCTAGGTTCAATCCCGTGTGCGTGCGTGCGTGCGTGCGTGCGTGTGTGTGTGTGTGTGTGTGTGAGAGAGAGAGAGAGAGAGAGAGAGAGCACCCAAATTATGATATTGGGATGGATTCCACCTTGAATGTCTCAAGGAACCCCGTGCTCCACAAGTGGGAAGCAGTAGAGGGGACGGGTCGGAATTCGGTGTAGACTTAATCATAAAAGGAGGGCAGCAGCATTCCCGGAATGAGGGGTGGGTAGGGAACTAGGAACCAAGAGGCTGAGGAAGATGTTTTAAAGAGTGAACCCTGAGGCAGGCCTCATCAGTAGGAGAGCAAGGGCCCCTGCTGGATCCACAGCATCCGACACGGATGCTCAGCATAACCCGCAGTGCCCTGAGTACGTGGGACAGACAGCCCGCAGAGAAGCCGCAGCGGGGCACACGGGCGCGGCTCCCCCCCACCCCACCCCCCCGCACGCCTTCCCTTGGCTGCTCCGGACTCCCCACCCCGATGCGGCCCAGCGGCCGGGCGGGCGCGGTTCCGGAGGGATGGGGGGGTGGTAGTTGGGCGGGCTGGGCGGGGAGGAGGCGGGGCTGCTGCACTGCCTTTACCCAGCCGCTCCCGCCCGCACTCAGCCAGAGCGAGTGGAGCCTCCGTCTGCTTCAGCGGGCAGCGGGCGCTGGAGCGCAGCGCAGCTCAGCGCAACCCTTCGGCCGGCAGAGCGGACTGAGCTAGAAGCGAAGCGCTGTCGCCGGAGGCGAATGATAAGGGCAGGTGCTGACTGCAGCGCCATGGACCAGTCGCGCCTGCTGCTGCTGCTGCTTCTAGGGGTAAGTGGTAGCGGGAGAGACGCCTGTTAACCTTTTTCAGGAGCCGAACCCCAAGGGGATCCGAGTGCCACCACCCAGGGAACAGAATAGGGCGTCAAGGTCCCAGATGCTGGGAACGGGTGGCGGAGGAGCTGCAGTGTCGTGACCCACAGGGGCGCTTCTAGCTTTTGGGACTTTCAGAGCGCAGAGGCGACCCAGTCCCAGGATAGAGATGCGGACAGGACTGTGGCACCGATGCTGATCCTTAGTGCTGCTGGTCCTTGGGTATTACGGTGGGGACGGTGTAGGGGACTGGAAGGGGTCTCTCGGGAGGAGGTTTGGGAGTCACTGGCGCCTGGGTTCTTTTGACGACGGCGTGTGAATTCTGGGATCCGGAGAGGACTTTTCCCTTTAGCATCTTAGTCCTTGGGGAGTTGTAGGACAGAACCGAGGAGAGAAAGGAGGGGGATGAGATCGGCGCTAGAGATGTGAGGGGCTAGCGACGGAACAATGGGGGAGGCGGCTGAAGGGACTGAAGGCAGAGGGGACCGGGCATGGACAATGGGGACCGGCCAGACAATGGGGGGGAGGGGCGTCGAAAAGAGCGATTCGGGAGTGGCAGAGAGGTTGAAGAGCGAGAAGTAGGCTTAAAGGAGGGCAGAAAAGAGACTGCCACCAAAGAGGTAGAGAGATGGAAAGCGGCGCGTATCCTAAAGTGCTCGGGGCCCCGCCTGCCTACTCAAGGACAGTGGGATGAGGACAGCAAAGACAGACGTTTCCCGCGTGGGTTCTAGCGTTTTTTTTCTTGCGGCCTCGCCCAGTCCGGGAATTGCATCTGGGCATCCTAGGCTGGGAAGGGAGCATCCGCTTCACTGGGGCAAATTCGCTCCCAGAGTGGATCCTTGGCAAGCCTTTTCACACGGTTTGAGGCAATGCAGTGGACCCAGAGAGACTGAGCCCGCATTCCCCTACCCTATCTGACGCCCACCGGGTCTCAGGATGAGTAGCGCTGGGACGCCCAAGGCGGTACCCGCAAAGCACAGCTCCGGGAATGCACAAACTCCAGGCGACCCGCAGGGGGCACTGCAAGGTGCAGGATTGCTGTTTGCAGTTGCGTGCGCGCCTGGGGCTTCGCACTGCACCCTTTCTAAGTTAAG
Source organism: Arvicola amphibius (assembly GCF_903992535.2). NCBI lineage: Eukaryota > Metazoa > Chordata > Mammalia > Rodentia > Cricetidae > Arvicola > Arvicola amphibius. Next base: position 26,031,315 of record NC_052050.1, read on the forward strand.
CAGCCTCAGGTCCTGTGCCCTTCGCGCTCCTTCCGGTCCAGAACTTAATAGGGTCATTATTCCTCCCACATCTGGCTAGGCTTTCGATAAAAGTCAGTGAACCCTTCTGAAATGAGGCAGGGGGCTCTTGGATGTCTCGGATTCTGTCGGATTGTTATTCAGAGGCACCAACTCCAGCTAGGTCATCAGGTCTTGCTAAGAACCCGAGTACTCTGGGTATTTCTTATCAGATCTTAGGAAAGGTTGGCGATGAAAGTGGCATCCTCACTCTTCCCTCCACCTTTTTCTTCATCTAGCACTGTGCCCCCAAATCTCTATCTTACTGATAAGGGAGGCAGAGACTTTTGAGTTAAACAAGTTGGCCAAGATCTCGCAAGCAAGTTGGGTCAGGGTCCTGTGGCCAGATGACCCCTCACCTCATTCCAGCTCTGTGCTCTCTCTACTCAGGGGAGCAGCTGGTGGGTGGAGGGTATCAGCTTCGTTTCACAGCAGAGATGGGGGTGACACCATCCCAAAGGATAGACGGAAGTGGAATATGGAAGCGAGAGGCTGGAGAACCTCTTCAAACTCCGGTTTCATCCTCAAAGCTCAAGCCTGGTTCCCAGGAGCTGTCAGTTAGAACCTGTGGCTTCCTCCGGGGGACTTGGGAGTGGCTGCAAGGGTGTTTGTTGACTAGTCTCCCCGGTTAAGGATGCCTCAGGCGCTGTGTGTGTTTCTGATCTCCGAGAGGTGAGGGCGTGGCCTCTGGATCCGGGCAGGAGGACATCCCTGAGTTCAGAAAAGGCGCGCAAGGGAGGAGAGGGGGCCTTGAGGCCTCAGCAAGGTGGACCGGGCACAGAACCTTCCGACCTGAGCTCCAAGGGCTCTACTTTCCACCTCCGCCGCAGATTGTTCGGTATGAGCCAATTCAGCGGTCCGAGCCTCTTCCTGACAGAGTGCTGAAACCAGAGCGCATCCCGGCCAGTCTGCTGGCGGGCCGCGCCGGTAATGGAGGCACTTTGTCATTCAGACGTCTGTAACCGGAGCCTCCGGGCTGGCTAATGCTCCTAATAGGGATGCAGCGGCGTAGGCAGCAAATGGGCAGCGTGAGCGTCGGGGCTGGCGTGGAGGGCGGATGGTGTGGCGGTACCCGGAAGGAAAAGCCTCCACCTTACCTGGCCAGCCCAGGTTGGTTCCAGCACCTGGCTTCCTCCCTAGGGGATGAGTTGGAAGAGAGGACGTAAGAACGTTTGTGAAGTGCCTACGCTGTGACCCGCACTGTCGTAGGTACTTTTACATTATATACTCCTTAGGTCCCAGAAAGGTAAATTTAGCTTGAATTCCCACTTTACAGGTGAGGAAGCTGAACCCTGGGAAACTTAGGCTGGACACCAGGCTCTCCCAGTTGGAAAGCAGAGGTGGTCTGTGGGAAGCTGGGAGTCAAGACTTTGGGCTTTCCTCCTCACCTTTTCAGCTTCACTTGCAGATCATGAAAGGGGGTGTGGCCCTGAGCTGCCAACTGGCTGCGTGCCTTAGACCCTGCCCTGTGCCTCTGAACTGAGCCACTCCCCTGATCCACGTGATCAGAGCCCTAGCCCCTCTTCAAGTCTCCACAAGGCAGTTTCTTAGGGAATCAACAGCGGTCCAGAGCGGTGGGGAGAGAGGCCGGAAGCCAATGCCCACCCCTGGGTTTGAATCTAGCTTAGGCTCTCCAGATATTGGAAAACCTCTCCTTCCCCATGTGGCCTGTGGCCAGGCGTCTATTCTCTGAGGAACCCTCTCTGAAGCTGCTGTGAAGGGTCAGGATTGAGCTCTTGGAAACATCCATCTAGTTGCAAACACTGGTGCGTTTTCTGTTTTGTCCAATTTAAAAAGAAAAAAAAGTCAATTCATCCGAGCACGGAAAGCCCTGCCATGACAAAAATAGATGGAAAACATTCTGAAAAATGGAGAAGTCATGCTATCAGCTTTGAAATGAATAAATGTAATAGATAGAACTATCAGGCAAATGGGCCTGTCATTTTGATAAATTGACCAATTTGGATGGGATTTTGGAGCAATTAGTCGGAACTCTAGTCACACTTTCCTGCTTGGCAGGTGGCTCCCTTACTGTCTTGTTTTCCCAGGAGTCAGCAGCTCATGCTCCCCAAGACATGTGACTTCCTCAATAACTACCATCGACTGAACCCCAACTCTACGCCAGACAGCTCTGCATGCATTATCCCATTCAGTTCTCCCAGTCACCCTGTGCAGGAGTCATGCTCAGTCTAGAGTTTGAGAAAGGAAAACTGAGATCTAGGAAGAATAAGATGCTCAAAATCACAGACTTTTTGCAGCAAATCTAGGATTTTATGACAGAGGCAACATAAACCAAGTACAGATGTGAATGCAGATTATGGGGCCTTGACTTTAAATACAAATCCTGAAAGGAGTGGGGAGGAGTGGTGAGAGCAGGTTCTTGGCAGGGATGCTTGCCCTAACCTACTGTGTCTCCCATAAGAACCATACAGCCCCACTCCCCAGCATACACTCTCCAACTCTCTGCTGACCTTGGTTAAGTGGAGCAGTGGTAGGCACCACAGGTCCACAAAGGGAACATACACTGGGGGAAGAGAAGAGGTTTTTGTTTGTTTGTTGGTTGGTTGGTTTGTTGGTTGGTTTTTTTAAGACAAGGTTTCTCTGTGTAACAGCGCCAGCTGTCCTGGAACTCACAGGGATTCCCCCAGCTTCTGTCTCTCGGATGAAAGGTGTGTGTCACCTGCTAAAAGAAGAATTCTGAAGAACCTTGATGCCACATCACCCACTCATTTAATACAGCAGTTTGAGGCGGGTGTTGTCATGGCTACCTACTGGTAGGAAACAGGCACAGAGAAATTAATAACCCTGTCTGTCACTCTGGTCCCAAGTGATGAGGAACTCCTATCAAGGGAAGAAGGGGAATGGGCAGTAATTATGGACAAATGTTTGACGCAGGGTACCATTCCTGGATGCCAGCTCCTACTTCACACATACACTCCCCCACCCCTCATCTCCATTTCTCTCTGTGTAGTCCTGGCTGCCTTGTACTAGAGATCCTCTTTTCTTGCCCCACCCCCACCCCCGATGCAGGGATGACAGGCATGCGTGCACCTGGCTCCCAGACAGTTTCTTTCTTTGTTTTTTTTTTTCAAGTCCAGTGACATCATTTGAAAGACTCTATTAGAACTGTCACATTATGATTCTGGGACAGGAAATCTTCCGGTCACACTATGATCGGACCGAGAAGTGACAACTGATACTTTGACAGGAAGAGAAGGGACAGGAAAAGTATCAAAAAGCTGACAAGATGACAAAAAATGTGGTCATCTAAGAGCAAGAACACGAGAGCACCTGCTGCACTGCAGCCCTGAGTAATCGCTGTTGCTACCAGCCAGTACCCTAGAGATGGATAAACTGCAGAGCCAGAGGCGGGCGCGGCCCCCAGGTCATGGAAAAAGACACTGGAGCACAGCACATTTCTTCTTTCTTCCTTCCCTCTTTCCTTTTTTCTTTCTTTCTTTTTTGCTCCTGAGGACACATCACCATCCAAAGTCAGTCCTCCAGATTTCTAGGTAACTGAAGGCATCTGGTAGCTTCCTATCCTTAAGTTACACAATTGTGTCCATTGGCTCCCGACTCTGTGCCAGGTACGGCAGGAGACAGAAGGTCAACCTCATGTCCATAACTCTGCCTGTCTAATCTGGGAGCGGTGGGATGACAGGAGCACTTCCTCAAGGATGTGCTATTTAAGAAGAGCCCTAAGTGATGAAAGGAAATGAGAAAAGACCCTTCTGGAATCTCAGCTCCTGAGAAAAGCCCACCTCAGGCTCCTGGTCTGCAGATGTGACCAGCCAGCACTCTTACTGCTGGCACCTGGGAGGAGATGGTGGCAGATTCCTGTACTGCCTGCATTGTCCCTGCTGGGCTCATGGAGGCCGCCTTGACCCTAGGGTATCACCCAGTGTCCCCCTACATCTGTATTTTCTTCCCCATCAATCTCTGGTGAGAACACCGTGGGTTTTTGGTGTCTTGGCAAAGATCTGTCCAGCATGGAAGCTGGAGGGGAATGCCGAGCAAGCTTGTAAAGCTCCCTGGTCTCACGACAAGAGCCCAAATTGCTCGGCATCAGAGGGGGGTGTGTGTGTGCAAGGTCTGGAGCCCGCAGAGAAGGCTTTGGAGTTTTATTAGACATTAAGGTTGTTCTTTAAGGAACAGAAACAAAGCAAACCTCTCGCAGCCCCTCCCTCTGGGGAAATCTGGTGCTAAGTTGTTCCATCATGAGCAAAGATGCTTTAGTGGTAGGAATTTGATTCCCCTTTTCCCCTGTTCCAGCTCTGTTCCCAGGGGCCACATGGGAGGGGAGGGGAGGGGATGGAGTCAGGCTAGAGACTGGAAGTCAACTCTGGTGGAACAGGGTTGCTGGATCGTGAGAGCAGCTACTGATAACAGGCACAGGCGTCCCTTTCTCCCTGTCTTGGCGCCAGACTTGCCCATCAGCCTTTCCTTTGTCCTGGCACCAAGATGTCACTGTCTTCATCTGCAGGGAGGTGAAAAACTCCAAAAGGAAACCAGGCAGGCCAGAAACCTCCAGTACAGAGTCACGATTTGAACCCAAGACCCAGACTTCTTGGACATAGACAACTCCCTTTAGACATTTAATATGTGAAATGAGACCCGGAGAAGGGCCCTGTTCCCCTTTGTTAGGAAAAGGCCCTGCCTCTGGGTAATCGTAGCCCTGCAGATGTGAGGCTTAGCAAACGGAGTATGGGCCAGATTTTAGCTCCACTGGCCCCCTTGGCCAGGAGCCCTGAGCAAGCTGCAACCTGTCCAGTCATTCTGGAAGTCGGTCTCAGGCTGCCCTCCCCATGTGGTATATCCTCAAGGCTCCATGAGGGGCAGTAACCCCAAGGTGAACTTTGCAGAAGGTTAGCCACCGAGGCTGTGACCTCACACCCCAGCAGCAGTCAAGGGTGCACTGTCCCCCCTCAGCCTTCCTTCCTGCCAGCTTTGATCCTCCTAATGCCTCCCGGGTGAGCTCATCCCAGCCCAGGTGGTTCCAATAGAAGGTATTAGGAGGGAGGCGTTTGATCCCCTGAAAGATACCACCCCCCCTTCTCCTGTCAGACTGACCTTGTGATCTTCTTCCACCTAGGTGTCCCTTGGAGGTGCCGAGGGGACATGTTCCACAGGCTTGTACACTCATAGCGGAGAATGCTGCAAAGCCTGCAACTTGGGTGAAGGCGTGGCCCAGCTTTGTGGAGCCAACCAGACCGTGTGTGAACCCTGCCTGGACAGTGAGTACAGGCTGGCAAAGGGGGAAGGTGTAGCATGTGCGGAACAGCACTTGCCAGTGTCCCGCCTCCTGGCAAGTCCCCTGCCAACCTCTGTATGGTCACCAGAAGTGAGCAGGAGATGATATAAAAGGCAGAGGGATGCTGAGGAAATGGAGTGTGCAGGTGGAGGAGGGGGACCTGATGGGGGAATCCCCAGAGGGGTCCCCCTTCCCAGCCCCCAAGCAGAGAGGCCAGTAGAAGAGTGTGGCCAGGCAAGAAGAAGAAGCTGCTGCTCAGCCCAGCTAAAAATACCTTCTGCACTGCAAGATCAATGGTTGCAGCCTACCCTCTATGGGTTTGGGGGAAGGGAAGGAGGATCAAATCCTGGCTGCCCTGGAAATTGACCTTGGGGGATCCTGGGAGGGTATAGCTGCCCCTCCTGCTCTGTGGCTTTCTGATGCCAGGAAGGATAGGGGCTGGAGCACAAGGATACCCTTTTACTATGGAATGGCACCAGGTGGGAGCAGCAGAGGGGAGCTGCCTGGCATTTCCTTCAGAAGGAAACAATCTCATCTTCCAGGAGTGGTGGAGAACAGGGACAGGAGGATGACAGCTCTGTTCTCATCCTCTTGTGAGTTCTGTGTCCTGTGGAACCAGGAGTCATGGTCTCTGCTGCTTGATACCTCATTGCTCTGCTGCTGCCCCAACCCCAAGGCAGAGTTGCTTTTCTGTTAGCCGCCAGTAGGGTCCTGCATCTGCCTGGCACCCCGTCCCCACTAGGAGAGCTGCTGGTAACGGAATACAGAGCTGGGGACTCTGAGACATCTGTGAACCTAGTCTTACCTCTGCATGCTCCCTCCTGAGCCTGTCCCACCTTCAGGCACCCCCACTCCTTAGTGTTCTCAAACCCATGTATTTCTACCACTGTACTTGTGTCTTTTGTAACCTTCTCCCCAGCAGTCGGACCCCTGGGCTAGATGGGAAGGCTCTGCACCCTTGGAAGGTGGTACCTGACCTTCCTTGGCTTCAGAGTCTCTCTCCCAAGGCAGAGTATGTAGCTGCCCTAGGCCATGCCCCTCCACCCCAATGCATCCTTCTTTAGCAGCTGGTGGCTTCAGAGCTCAGGGGAGGACCGTGTCAGGTATTAGGGGAGAGGAAGGTCAACAGGAACCAAGGGCAGCTCAGAGGGGGCTGCAGCAGCCTCCCTGCCTCATTCCCTTTCTCTGCCCTCCCCTTTGGGTTCCCCCACCACACTCCCCTCCAGCTGTGTTAACAGGCTGCCTTTACGAGCCTACTTTATGGGCTGGAGACCCCAGCAGGCTTTCCCTCCATCCTCACAAAACGTTTCCACTAGGAAGCCCATTAAGCCCCTGCCTTCATGCTCTGCCAAAAAAGACCACAGTTTTCACACCATCCAAAACCTACTCCCAGGGGTCTTCCAGCTAATTTCTGTATTTTTCCCAGGAGCCGGCTTGCTCTTTCCATCCAGTGTGCCTAGCCCCCACCCCACCCCCATATCCGCACCCTCTCATTTGAAGAGATCAGATTTCTCGCCAGACAGGTGCTTTCTGCTATCTGGCTGTAGCTCAATCACGGAAGTCCTTATTACTGCTCATCCATGGAGCCTGTCACGTATTCTCCATCAGAACCCTATGGGTTGGGGAATGTTACTGATTTATTTAGTTTTGAGACAGGTTCTCACTGTGTTGACCAGGCTAACCTCAAAAAATCACTCTGTAGAGCAGGTTGGCCTTGAATTCACCATCCTCCTGTACCCTGCCATACCTGGTTTTTATTATTTTCTGTTTCACAGAGAAAGGAAAATGCTCAGAAAGGTTTAGCTCACAGATCTAATAAGTTATAGGTGTGAGTTTTGAAGCAGATATGCCTCATCTCTAGGAAAAGAAAGCAGGTAGCTCTGTAGGAACCGACTAGAAATAGATGTGTTGCCCAGGCTTCCTGCCTGTTTGTTTTCTCTCTCCTGTCTCCACTTCTGCCGTTCCAATTTTCTCCACCCTTTGCCTCACCACGGCACCCACACTTCCCAGGATATGACCCTTGGCGCCTTTAGACAGTGTCAACGTGGAAGCTCACTGTAGCTCCCCATTCTCCACCCCTATACTCTGTCTTCACCTCCACATGCAAAGCTTCCCCTCCTTCCCTGGTTCTCAGCTTCTTCAACACCCCAGCCAATAAATACAGGTCCTCCTGTAATGCTGTTGATAGGACATTCTCTCCCTGGGATGGAAGGGACTGAGAGCTGGCCCTGCCTCTTCCCTCCTTCCCTGATCTCTTCTCAGCAGGCAAATACCGCCCCCCTCCTCCCCCAAAGCTATTCTGAGTTTGCAGAGTTCACATCCCCTATTTCAGAGTGAGGCCAAAGTGAGCTTGGAAACGGCCCCTGTGTACTGGGTCAGAGGACTGAAGGACAGCTCAGGCAGAGGCTCTTCATCCCAAGTGACTAAGTTCTGAGGCTGATGCTTCCCCACCTGTGCCTGTGTCCTCAGGTGTGACATTCTCTGATGTGGTGAGCGCCACTGAGCCGTGCAAGCCGTGCACCGAATGCCTGGGCCTGCAGAGCATGTCGGCTCCCTGTGTCGAGGCAGATGATGCAGTGTGCCGCTGTGCCTATGGCTACTACCAGGACGAGGAGACTGGCCGCTGCGAGGCGTGCAGCGTGTGCGAGGTGGGCTCAGGACTCGTGTTCTCCTGCCAGGACAAACAGAACACAGTGTGTGAAGAGTGCCCAGAGGGCACATACTCAGACGAAGCTAACCACGTGGATCCGTGCCTGCCCTGCACAGTGTGCGAGGACACTGAGCGTGAGTTACGGGAGTGCAAGCCCTGGGCTGACGCCGAGTGCGAGGGTGAGTATAGTCCCAGGCTAGGTGATGTGGGGGGCGCAGGGCTGGATTTGTGAGGAAGGGCGCCCTCTAGGGGTCATAAGGGCCCCGGCGGGCCTTGACCAGGGAACAGAAGTGGTGATTCCAGATTCGACTTCAGTGCAAAACCCTTTTCACTAATTCCTTCTTTGGACTGACGTTGGGAAAGGCCGACTTAGTGTTCACTGGAAGAAGTCTTCCTAACTCCTCTTCCAGAGATTACGTGGGTGGCAAACGGCACCTGAAAGGAGCCATAGATGCCAGAGTCTGAAGCAGGCCTCCTTCGGGCCTGAGGCAGGTTTTCTGAGCTGGAGTGGGCCTGGTGACCTACAGGAGTGAGGACCCTTCAGCTATGAGGCCAGATGCAGGTGGTGATGATGGCGGTAGCAATCCCACATCAATTCAGCTCCGAGTGACCTCAGGCACATTCTTCTCATGGTATGTGTGTGTGTGTGTGATGAGGTGCAGGCATCGCGGCAGTTTAGTGAGATAGATAGAGTTGGCTGCAGTAAATGGTCTGGTAATGAAAGAAGTAGTACTGTGGAACAAAAGAGGAGTGGTAATTATGGGTTCGGGGAGAGGGTAGGATAAGGTGGGGTATGCTTGGAAGGCTATTGTCTACTGGGGGCTGTAGGAGCTAGGTGGGCCTGCCTTATCCTGATAGCTTGCCTCTAGGAGATGGGGGATCCTGGGAGAGGAGGCACCTGGGAGCCAGGGCACAGCCACCATGGTCACTGGTTGGTAGTGTTCTTCTCAGATGGCACTTGGAGGTGAGCTGGTGGTACTTTCCCATTCTGTCCACCAGCTTGTGGCTGTGCCCATGGACCCTAACCTCGGGTGTGCTCACACTGAGCAGGCAAAAGTGCCGTCTTCAGGGAGTCCCTAACTTTGCTGGATAGGGATAGCCCTTGGCACTGGTTCAATGAGGGGGCACCACAACCCAGCCCCTAGTTCCTGGAGGGAGAAGATAGCTTTAGAGATTATCCACTCTGATGGAGGCAGCAGTTTCTGCTTTCTGTCAGCCTCCAATTGAGCAGAAGATACACAGAGAGATCACCTGTCCTTGGGGCAGAGAGGGCTCCTGACAGCCAGACAGAGCCTCCCCTATCCCCAGACTTAGGCTTGCTCAAGTAGCAAAGTGGAGAAGGCTGGTAAGCCACATCGAGGCCCTAAATATGTTTCCAGTGTTTTTACTGAATAGACGGAGAGGGAGGGGGCATGGGCCCCTGGTGGCTCTGGTAGAGATTTTCATGGGCCAAGACAGGCCTCAGAAGCTAGGCTGAGCCAGGAGAGAGAGCTTCAGCAGCCAGGCAGCAGACAAGTGGGTAACGCAGTTCCGTGGACAGTGGGGTTCAGGGTCAGGGCTGTGCTTAGAGCCAGAGGGCGGCCTGGTTGGAAGAGAAGCGGGCCTCACTGTTTAGAGAATTATTTCCTCCCAGACGCCACCCTGCTTTCCCAGCAATCTTGGAAGAAGGCACCCCAGAGGACCGCTTATCCCTATGTGGTTCTTCTTTCTGCTCCGACCTCTGAAGGGTTAAATGTTAGCCTTGAGGCCAAGCAACCCTTTCAGGAAATGGAATTTGATTCTTGAGTTGGCAGTCCCCCCACCCCCTTGTCCAATGTAGCATACTTTTCTGCATATACATTTCAGGTGTCAACATGGTGACTCACGCAGCCTTGGGGCAGACGCCCGGCCCCCTCACCACATTGAAGTTTAGGAGGGGTCACCTGCTCCCTCTTCCTCCTGATAGCGCTCATTCCGGAAATGGCTGTCAGGACCTGCCAAGGGCTTAGTGGGCTGGAATGCTAGGGGACAGGGCCACATCTGGATCTTGTCTCCACCCCCATTAGAGAGGCTGGAGGGGGTGAGGGAAGGTGTCCTGGACACTTGACACTGTTTTCAGTCCTTCCCTGAGGCGCCTTCATTTCTACATCCCTCACTCACCCACATCAGCCTCAGGGTCAGGGCTGTCAATCTGAACGGAGACATAGCTGCAGCCTTGGGGCTCAGGCTGTACCCTCAGCCTGCCCTCTTACCCTAGCAAAGCACAAAAAGGCCCTCTCAGGTCCAACACCCAGACAGGACAGCATCTTACACTTCCTACCCCGCTCCAGCTTCCAGAGCTTCCAGCTCTGTCCAGTCCTGGGATGGGGGAAGGGTGGGACTGGGCAGCAGATGGCAACCTTCTCCTTACTGCCAGCCAGATGGATTCCAGACTCACATCTGGAGGCCTTCCCCCTCAGAAGGTGCTGAAAATGGGGCCTTTGAAGCATCTCTGTCTCGAGCTAGGGAGGCTCAGAGGACTAGTGGGTAGCTTCAACTCCAGCTTGGGTGGGCACAGTGTAGTCTGGGCAGGGCAGAGCTGGGTAGCAAGGTGCCCTTCCCTTAACCCCACTAGCATGCCCTGTCTGCTTTCCCTCCCTGCCCCAAGCGTGGGAAGTGAGAAGGGATGGGACAAGCTGCTTTGCCCAGACAAGTATCCCCCGGCCATCATCCAGAGCCTACAACCCCTAGCTCTGCCTCTGGCTGGGTGGCAGAATGGAAAATCCCACCCACTAGTGCCAGGAGAAGTTGGGGCCTCTGCCAGGAAGGCTGGCAATGCCCGAATGGCATGAGCAAGCCTAGATGGGTGGCCAGGCACAGAATTGTTCCTTCTGAGGCAGTAGGCAGTGCCTACTTTGTAGATCCTCCCTCTACTAGATGTCTGCTTCCTGCCAACAAGGGTGCCAGCTATCTGACCCAGACTTCTCTAGGTGCCAGGGCTAGACTGTTTGGGGGTTAGACAGCACAAGAAACATGCTGGCCACAGGAAGGACTGGCTGGGATGAAGCAAGTCAGCTATATTCTCTACCTCTAGTGCCAGCCTAGAACCTGGAGCATCTGTCTGAGAAAGGAAAGAGGGCTGAGTGCCACCTACAAGGCAGCGTCTCTGGTCAGGTACCTAAGTGCCACATCCTTCCAGAGGGCTGTGGTCACCACCCAGAGAAGTCACATCCCTCTAAGCAATTGAGGTAGTGCTCCAGCTTGAAGTGTCTCTACAGCTCAGACTTCTTGGTGTGTTTGCCTCATGCCTGGATGCTGGGCAGAGACTAGAATTCTGGTTCCATCTTCCAAGCCAAAATTTTGCTTAGAGACCATTTCTTTTTAGAGAGCCCATTTTCTAGGTGGAGAAATCAAGGTCCCATACTGACAAAAGTCTCCTGTCATGTAGCCCTTGCTCTTCTCCACTAACCTGACTCATGCACAGTCCCAGTCCCCAATTCCATGCCTGGTCCGGTGTGCATGGTTGTCAGGGGTTGGAGGCTCATGATGAAACAGTGGGGTGTCAGAGAGAAGGGGAAGGCCTGGATGGGTCCTAACTCCTGTGGTCCTGTTCCCCAGAAATCCCTGACCGATGGATCACAAGGTCTACACCCCCAGAAGGCTCCGACAGCACGGCCCCCAGCACCCAGGAGCCCGAGGCACCTCCAGATCAAGACCTCATAGCCAGCACAGTGGCAGATACGGTGACCACTGTAATGAGCAGCTCCCAGCCTGTAGTGACCCGAGGCACCACTGACAACCTCATTCCTGTCTATTGCTCCATCTTGGCTGCTGTGGTTGTGGGCCTTGTGGCCTACATTGCTTTCAAGAGGTAAGAGGGGACACAGTGAGGGAGGAGGAGAGATTTGGCCTGAAAACACACACACTTTTTAAATTCAACCCTAAACCCATCCTCGCTCACCATCTCACGCCTGACTCTTGAGTGTGGCGGGTTGAGGGGAGTGACAGAAGAGAAGAGGGTTCCCTTTCTTGTCCTGGTTCCAGCCCCTCCCCACTCCCAGGCTAACTCCTGCCACCTCTGGCTGCTTCCATCCCTCTCACCCCACAGTCTCCTGGGTATTCGTGAGTCTCTTCCCTTCCTTTCATGTCATCCTCCAACTTCCATGTCACCCTTGGGCTCCTGTGGTACCCACATCAAGGATTTCAAGACAGAAAAGCCTCCAGAAGGCATTTTCAACTTTAAATGCTCGTCCCGTTCTTTTCTTGTGTTTTGTTTTTAAATCATCAAAGTCATACACGCTTTTTAAAAGAAAATGCAAACAAGACCAAATTTGTTTTGTGCAGGGGTGGGGGAGGGGGATGGAATCCAGATCTGCAAGCATGCAAAGCAAGCTTAGAGCAGTAGCCGCAGTCCCAAGACCAATATCTTCTAAAGCGAGAAGTAAAAGCCTCGCTTTAGCTCCTCAGATCCTGCCCATCTTGTGGGAAATCTTTGGGATAAATTTTCCCAGCTGTTTAGAGTGTCATTGTTGTTGCTGTTGTTATAGAAGCACTCACGTTAGCTTTTATAATCTTATGTAGGCAAGGAGAACTTTTCTAAGACTCAGTGGGAACACACCGGATGCCTTCTACTGTGCACGTTCCCCTCTTAATCCCCGTCAGGAGAGGTTTTCTCAGAACACAGATTATCTGATCTTTGGTAGCTTCTCATTCAACATGTCTGGACCGTAATGTAGTTAGCCAGTCCTCTCTTGATGGACGTTTGGTTTATTTTCAGTTTTTTTTGTTATTGCTTATAATTGCCAAGGAAATGTGTATGTGTGATTACTGTTCACATGTGGGATTATTTTAGAAGGGTCAACTGGGAAAAGTGGAATTTCTAGGAAGTCATTTATTTATGCACTGTTTGATCTGCCAACTTTTACTGAATGCTTACCAAGTTCTTCTACCCCATAGAGCTCTCAGTGTATGTGTATGTATGTGTGCATGTGTGCGTGTGTGTGTGTGTGTGTGTGTGTGTGTATAGAAATAGGCGCCTTATCACTTCCCAGCCTTTTGTAAAGAAGAGGTTCTCAACCTATGGGTCTAAAAACCCTTGAGGTTGACCAACCCTTTCATAGGGGTCACCTAAGACCATCTGTATCTCAGAAATTTACAATTATGATTCATAACAACACCAAAATTAGTTATGAAGTAGCAATGGAAATAATTTTATGGTTGGGGGGGTCACCACAACATGAAGAACTATATTAAAGGGTCGCAGCCTTAGGAAGATTGAGAACCACTGATATATAAAAAAAAAAAGCTCCTTAGATACTTCGGAGGGCACCTACCATGGCCCTGGCCTGGACCATGGGCACAGATATGTTGGTTGCATTGGCTGACACAAACCCTCATCCCAAGACCTGGCTTGCCCCTGGGTTCCAGGTGGAACAGCTGCAAGCAAAACAAACAAGGAGCCAACAGCCGACCAGTGAACCAGACGCCCCCACCTGAGGGAGAAAAACTCCACAGCGACAGTGGCATCTCTGTGGACAGCCAGAGCCTGCACGACCAGCAGACCCATACACAGACTGCCTCAGGCCAGGGTGAGCGGGAAGGCGAAAGCCTGGGGGGGTTAGCTAGAGTACCGAGGGGACTAGCTGGGTAGCAGGGTCGGAGAGGCTGGGCGGGGTAGGAGATGTGGGGGAGGGGAATGTTTTCCCCTGGGGTGACTTGGGGGAACCGAGGCTTTTACAAGTTGGAACAACCAGACTCATCAGGCTAATTGTCCCCCCTGGGGGTTAATTACTGCCCAAAGTAGCTGCAATTAGCCTCCTGCCCGCACTTCTAGGAAACAAGTGGTTAAGTGTGCACCCTAATTGGCGGCCCATAGCCAGGCTTTAGGACACTTGCTGCAGTTGTCTGGGGCTGAAGAGCCGGGTCCCCTCCTCTGTTTGGATGATTGCTGGGGGGAGGGATGCTAGTGGAAAAGATGATGCGGAAGCTGAGGGTGAGGAAGAGACCGTGAGTCAGCAAGGTCCAGGCCCCTCCCACCCAGGCCTTATCTGGGACCTCATCTCGGGGAGCGTGCCTTGGCCCAACTCTCTGCGCGCACTGCAAGAAAGAGGGTCCAAGGTCAGGAACTGAAGGGTGTTCTTGTCTGTCCTCTGCAGCCCTCAAGGGTGACGGCAACCTCTACAGTAGCCTGCCCCTGACCAAGCGTGAGGAGGTAGAGAAGCTGCTCAAAGGCTCCTCGGGGGACACCTGGCGACATCTGGCAGGCGAGCTGGGCTACCAACCTGAGCACATAGACTCCTTCACCCATGAGACCTGCCCGGTCCGAGCCCTGATGGCCAGTTGGGGTGCCCAAGACAGCGCAACACTCGACGCCCTTTTAGCCGCCCTGCGCCGCATCCAGAGAGCTGATATCGTGGAGAGCCTGTGCAGCGAATCCACTGCCACATCCCCAGTGTGAGCTCAGAGACCGGGAGCCCCTGTCCTGCCCCACATTCCAACAACTGATGCTCTAGCCAGCCCCCCCAGAGACGTCCCCCTCCCCTGGGGTAGCCCAACAGTCTGTGCAGGGCCTCTGAGCCCTGCTCCCCAAACCGTAGCCCTGTTGCTGTCCCTGAGGGAGCCCTTGCATCTGACCACACTTCCTCTCCAGTGAGAGATAGGACCACACCAAGCCTGTGCTGCCCCAATTACCATCTCAGGCCTTTCCTCCCTTTCCCACACCTTAGCTGTGTCAGAGCCGGGGTTTTGACAACACGGATGGTAATAGGGGCACCTCAGAGACTCGGGCAGCACTGAAGAACCAGAGTCATGGACTCCACACTGTGAACTGGAGAACAGGGAGCACTGTGGTTGGCTAGACCTTCCTTAGTCCCTCCCTCCTCCACTCTGGCCAAAGATGAAGAGGAATACAGGCCCATCTGAGCTGAAAGCCAGTCCACATGGCCCTCTTACTCACAGGAGAGGCAGGGACTGGCCCAGGCCACCCAGCAGTAGGGAGGTCAAATGTAGGCTGACATCTTCCTCTCTGAATGAGGGCATCTGGAGTGCCTGATGTCCTGATGTCAGGGACGGAGTGACTGGAAGCCAAGTCTGCCCCACCCTCTACCACTTCCGGGCCCCTACCCAATTATGCGGAGGAACTGTTTGCCCAAGACCTGGTCCATTGGCCCATCCTGCTGGAGTCAGGCTAAGGGCTTGGGGAGTGGGGTGTTGCTTTCCTCTGTCTCTGTCAGGCTTACCCAAATGGCATTTGCCGAAAGGTACATCTGTTAGTGTCCTCATTCTTGGCATAGGCCTGGAGCCAACATTGGCCCCTAGAATCAGCCCTAGGGGTCAGGGACCAAGGACTCCCACTCCACAGTCCCAACACCACACACACACATACACACACACACACACACACACACACACACACATTAAGATAGATAGCTTACTTTTTCCATGGCTCTTTTTGGGCTGAGACTAGATCCTGCTGGGGGTCACTGCCAGAAAAGCATGGAAGGGAACTGAGCTGAGAGCTCTATGGGGGCTGTCTTCCTCGCCCCCGGGTTTGGCAGGCCAAGGACTGCTGTGTCTGAGCTGGCGTCTGCCTTCCAAGGGCCCCGTGCATGCGTGCGTGGAGGAATGCTCTCCCCCCTCCCCTTCTCAAAGTCTGTCCGAGTTTGGCTGCACCCAGAAGGCTACGGTGAAGAAAAGCAGGCTGATGGGAGAATGCGGCAAGAAACAACAACAGAAAAACAGATGCTGGCCCGTGGTCTATGGCAGGTTTCTCCTAGGTTTCAAGGCCTCTGCAAAGGACTGATTTCCTGAGCACCGCCAGGAAGGGGCATGAGGTCTCAGTGGCGTTTTCACCCCCTCCCTGGCCTGTTCTGTTTTGCTTGCTGTTGGAATGAGTAGGCTGCCCCTCTATTTAGCATGAAGGAGCCCTAGGCAGGGTATGCACAGACTGACTACCACCCCTCCCCACCCAGGGTCCTCCAAACCCTGAGAAGACACTAGGAACATTGTACACGGGTGGCATTTTTATGGACCTCTGCAATGAGCGGAGGAACCTCACCTGCTGGCATGCCCCAGGCACCCTGGGGAGTGGTACATTCTTCATGTATTTATTTTCCTCCCCAGAAGTTGGGGAGCAGTGGGGAGCTGCAAGTGCAATTTAGCATGTGTTTCGTTCTAGAGTCTCTCCTGCCTTACTTTGGGTCAGGATGGAACCTTTGACCCTCCAGCTGGCAGCTTCCAGCTCCAGACCCCCTCAGTTCATCCCCCATCACCTCCCCCTTGCATCCTGTGTAAGCATTTCTTGCCCCCCCCCCGAAACCTACACATAAAATATAAGTGATGGACATTAAATAGCAAAAAAAAAAAAAAAAAAACAAAAAGAAAGAAAAAAATGGTGCCAAGAGATTTTCTGGAAACACCCATTTTTTGTTAGTTGAGATTGAATGTGTAGATCAGGGTCCCTCCCCTCCAAACTCCCAGCCCTATAATTCCCAATGTTATAAGTTCCTGTCCAGTCTTCTGTAAGTTTTGACAAGAATCCAGCAACTTCATATGTGTGGTCATGAAGTGGGTGGGGGAGAATAGTGGGGGTCCTTTGCTTCCAGATCTCAGAGAGGGAAAGTTAAAAAAAGAAAGAAAGAAAGAAAGAAAGAAAGAAAGAAAGAAAGAAAGAAAGAAAGAAAGAAAGAAAAGAAACCGCCATGCAGGAAGCTGGGCAGCTGTGAACTTGACCAGATGTCAGAAGTGAAACTGACCACAGGGGAGCCAGAGGCTCGCTAGGAGGGCCAGGTCATGACCCGGCAGCTCTCAGCCACCCACATGGCCTGTAAGACACACAAGCGTACTCATACACAAGATCACACAGAACCTCTGTCCAGATGGCCCAGCAGGAGACTGGCTGGCCTGGCCAGGAGTCAGGCAAGCCCCTCCCTGGAGACTCTGTGGACAGATCCTAACCAGAGCTCTTGCCTGCTTGGCTTG
This sequence comes from Arvicola amphibius, assembly GCF_903992535.2. Classification (NCBI taxonomy): domain Eukaryota; kingdom Metazoa; phylum Chordata; class Mammalia; order Rodentia; family Cricetidae; genus Arvicola; species Arvicola amphibius. The sequence continues at coordinate 26,048,210 of NC_052050.1, forward strand.
GGGGCCTCTAGGACTCCTGGCTCCTGGCTGTGCCCCTTCTGAGGCTGGTGAGGCAGGTGGTCAGAACTGCCCATCCCTTACTGGCCCATCATCCAGGTCCTCTAGTAGGAGTGGCTTACGGCCACCCTGGAAGGCAGGAGAAGGATTTGCTCTTCTAGGAAGAACAGCAAGCAAACCTTCCAGATTTCCAGGTCCAGGAAGCAGGGCCAGCGGGACCAGCAAACCTTCCAGATTTCCAGGCCCAGGGAGCAGAGCCCAGCCAAGAGTCAGATTCAGGGAGACAGGAGCATCCTTGTATCTCACCCCCATTGACAGGATACACAAAGAGAACAACATGGTGGTGGAGAGGAGATGGGAGAAATGATTTTGGCACTAGCAAAGCCTCGGAGTAATGGGGGAAACACTCTGTCTGATGGAGAAGAAGAGCTCAGGCTTGGGGGTCATCTTCCAACTATGGGCCGACTATCCACAGTAGGAATGAATTCCTAGTAGGAGAGAAGCATATCTGCTCTTAGAGGACTCTCCATTCTGATGAAAGAAATACCATCTTCCTCCTAAAGGTGCCTCTGGTAGAAAAATGCAGGTTCTATCTTGTGGGAATAAAGAGGGGCACAGGTCCCCTCCTCGGTAACCACTCTATTCAGAAAACTGCAGCAGGCAGCCCTGGGGGTACAGAAAGTATAAGTGGGGAACTCGTCAGGCCAGCCGCAGGGAGGTCAGGGAAGGGACGTGGAAGCTGGCCCTTACGGATGCACGAGGTAGCAGGCCTGGAAGGAGAGAGAATAGAGGCCAGCTTGGAGAAACACTGGAGCCTCGAGCCCAGAAAAGGAGGGGAGGAAAGCGAGGAGGGGAGGGAAAGAAGGAGGGCCAGCCAGGGGCCAGGTCTCCTGTGGAGTCCGTTGAAGGGGTCTGGACTATATTCCTAGGACTCTGGAAGCTGTGGAGGATTTAAAACCCTACCCATCCCTTCCCAGCATTTGGGGGGAAAGCATTGGTGTGACCTCTGCCCTTTCCACCCATCCTGCCTCCACCCTAAGAGTTAAATCCTTACAGTCAGCTTCCCCATGCTTCCTGAGGTCCTGTGGGGCTGTGTGAGCACCACCCCAGACTCACTGCTTTGATCTTACTGTCTGTGTGCCTCTCAGACAGACTCCTCAGAATTCTGAAAACTGTGATTTCCTTTAGCCTCAGGGCCGCTGTGTGCGCTGTCCTATCTAGAACATTCTTTACCAAGGTACCTCAGTCTAGAGAATCTTTAGGGAAGGCTGACTGGTTCCCTGGGTCCAAATTAGTTTTTCTGTCTGTCTGTCTGTCTGTCTGTCTGTCTGTCTGTCTGTCCGTCTGTCTCTCGTGGTGTGTGTTGCTTGTTTCTTTAATATGCTTTGTTTTTGACAGGGTTTCCTATAACTCAGACTGGTCTGAACCTCCATAAATAACCAAGACTAGCCTTCAACTCCTGATCCTCCTGCCTCCACACCCCAAGACTGGGATTACAGGCGTGTGTCACCACACCCAGTTCCAAATCAGGTTTCTTGGTTCCAGCTTCAGAAAACCCTACGGTCTGTCTTCTTTACACCACTAAAGATTTCTTTGTACCCAGGCACTCGTCTGAGTGATTGTTCGATTACTATAAATCCCAGGAAACCAGAGCCAGGCTCTGGTCTTGCTCACTGGTGCGTGCTCAGCACCTTGCCTGGAACACTGTTTGATTACACCCAGTAAGTGATAGGCTCACTCCATCCAGTACCCACAGAACACAAGGGACCCATGTGGACTTGGAAGCTTTTTAGTGGGCACCTTTCACAAATAAAAGAAACGGCAGACTCTACCAATGGATTAGCCCAATAGATATATAAATATTATTTCAACAAGTGATCAATATTTAAAATTGTTCATGAAATATTTTAGATATCTTTTTTTGTCCCACTAAGTTGTCTCAATCCTACGTGGCTTTTGTTGTTGTTTTTCCTTTTTTTTTTTTTTTTTTTTTTTGACAGGGCTTCTCTCTACAGTCCAGGCTGTCCTGAAACTTGCTATGTAGACTAGGCTAGTAGATCTTCCTGGCTCGACCTGTCAAGTGCTGGGATTAAAGGTGAACGCCACCACACCCAGCTCCTGTGTATCTTTATTCTTTCTCCACATCTAATGTTAGACCAGCCGCATGCCAAATGCCAATGACTACAAATGTCTAGTGGCTATGCACTGGGCCGCGGCAGCACAGGGCTCGGCTGTAGGGATTTGGATCTCCAGAGCAGGAACTCACCCCAAGTCCTCAGGGGTTTCAGAGGACAAAGGGGAACCCCTTAGCTTCTGTCTGTGTCCTCAGTGTCCTTGGACCTAGACTATGGTCTTCACTTCCGACACGCCTCCCGACATTCCCAGGGCACCTCTCCTCTAAATCCAGAGCCCAGGGTCTGTCTCAGCCTGTCTCATGCCTTCATCTTTGAGGCCCTGTTGTCTCACCCCCTTCCCTCAGGCCTCCCTCCCTCTGTCAGTCAATGGGCAAAGAGAGACAAGACTTGAAACATAAGTCCTCTGCATCCAGCAGAGAGAGCCATGGGAGACCCTGGGCCTGGGCTGGAGCGCCAGGGGAAGAAAGGGCTGGACCAGGGCTGGGGTCACAGCAGCATTTTCTGTGGTGCCCCAGCCGAGGGTCTGCTGACCATATGGCTGGAAGAAGCAACTCTTCTGATAATGCGAAGCAGACCCATGTCAGCCTGCGGCAGCTGGTGAGCAGAAGCCTGGGCCCCTGGGCCTCGGGAGACAGACAAGGAGGACTACTTCTTCAACCTCCTATTCCTTTTAGGTCCCTGCTGCAGCCTTCTTGTCCTCCCTCTGACCCTTCTCAGCCCCACCAGACACGTTGTCTGCTATCCTGCCTGGCCTGTGCCTCTCAGCCCAGCTCCTTCAAAGTGGTCAGGCCTTCCCAGCACATGCCCTGGAGAACTCCCGTACACTGCCTCCATTTCAGGCCCTTATCATCAGCTCCAGGTGCAGGGTGAGAACTCCCAGGCCCAGGAAGTAATCCCCATTTCCCGTCATGCTCCACCCAGCTTTTACCTCTTCCAACCCTACTACCATCTAGGAGATGAGCTAGGGACATTTCCCTAACGTACCATCACAGAACATGCTGGAACATTCTAGTTCTCATTCCTCATCCTTCCCAGGGTGCTCAGTGGTGCCCCCTTCAGATCACATCCCGGCATTTCCCAGACCTGGGGGGTATTCCTTCCCAGCAATCCCTGCCCACCTGCCACTCCCTCCTCACTGATTCGAATGTTTCCAGCAACATTCCCAAAGGGTTCAAGAGGTGAGTTTGGGTCTCTTCCCCAAACTGGGATTACTCCCTCAGGAAAAAAAAAATCTAGTCATGCCCTCACTTACCCCATAACTTAGTGACTCAGAATATAAGGGTCCCTCGGAGTCATCTAGCAGGAGCCTGAAGCCCCACCTCACAAACCCTTGGCCTGGGGCTCAGTGTCCACTCCCAGAGACCTATCCCTGCCCCAGGGCTAAGGCTTCCATCAGCAGTCCAGATGGTTCTCATTCTACTCCCCCAGACCTTAGATGCCAGCACTGTTCACAGGATATGCAGGCCAGGGGCACAGGGCAACTCAGGTGCCATTCATCAGTGCTGGAGCAGAGGGCTGTGCCATGACTTCTTGGGGTCCCCAAACAGAGCCCAGAAGCCAGCCTTAAGGAGCTTTCTTCTCCTCAACGCTGGACACAATAGCCAGGAGTCTGTGTTGCAATAGGAGGCAAATCCAACCAACTCCATGAGGCAATTTACAGTCTGTCATTAGAAATGAAAAGGCCAGGACCAGCTTCTCCCTCTCCACCTCCTGCTCCCCTTCCTTGGACAGCCTTCTCCTTTATGCTGGCAAGACAGCCAAAAGGCCTCAGGCTCAGAGTCCTAGGGGTAGAGAGTACTTTGGTCCTAATAATCCCATCCAAGTTCCCCAGGGGTCTTTGGTTCTGATTGGCCCATCCCTGTGACCCATGAAGGGAATCGCAAATGGGCTAAGGTGAAGGTTGAGTGCTCCATCCCTAGGTCAAGAAGGTCTTCTCAGCCTGAAGCAAGGGGCCAACAAGTGTGGTGGGGGTTGGGAGTTGGGGGTTGTTAAGACTGCTTAGAGGGTCTCCCAAAACAACAAATGCAGCCTCCTCCTGGCTCAACACTTGCCCCCCCACTTCCTCACCAGGGAGCCCCAATGTGAATTTATTTATTTATTTATTTATTTATTTATTATGTATATAACATTCCTTCCCTGTATGCTTGCATGCCAGAGGGCACCAGATCTCATTATAGATGGTTGTGAGCCACCATGTGGTTGCTGGGAATTGAACTCAGGACCTCTGGAAGAGCAGTCAGTGCTCTTAACCTCTCAGTGCTCTTAACCTCTGAGCCATCTCTCCAGCCCCCCCCCCCATGTTAATTTCTAAGAGGAATCACCAGGAAGGGCTGGAGAGATGGTTCGAGAACTAAGAACACTTGCTACTATTACAGGGGGCCCAAGTTCACTTCCTAAGCTCCATCCACATCTGGCAGCTTGCAACTACCCATAACCTTCAGCTGCAGGGAATGTGACATCCTCTGCTGGCCTTCTGGGGTACCTGTACACACACACACACAGACACACACAGACACACACACACACACACACACACACACACACACACACGTGCATGCACGTGGGAGGGAGGGAGAGGGGAGAAAAAGAGGGAGAAAAGGGAGAGAAATAAAAAGTAAATAAAAAAATAGTTAAAGAGGCAGAGGCAGGCGGATCTCTGAGTTCGAGGCCAGCCTGGTCTACAAGAGCTAGCTCCAGGACAGGCTCTAGAAACTACAGGGAAACCCTGTCTCGAAAAACAATAAATAAATAAATAAATAAATAAATAAATAGTTAAAAAAATCACTGAGGAAATAAATGTGGGTATTGTGGTGCAGGAGCATCCAACAGGCATTAGGGCTCTGAGAAACCCCAAGAGGGTCCTATCAGGGTAGCACTTGAATTGAACCCCAAAGTCTGAACAGAGTGTAGATTGTGGGGTAGAAGAGCAGGGGAGAGAATATGAAGACCAGAAACAACTGCAGCAAAGGAGGAGTGGGAGGCTGACTCTAACTCCCATAACTAACTCATGGGGACAGGGGAGGACAGAGCCAAGTCTAGGGGTGATCTGGTGGCAATCTGAGGAATCTGTTCGGAATAGGGAGCTACTGAGGTCATCTGAGAAAATGTTCTGGATCTCTGCCGAAGACCAAAGTGGGACAGACAGTAGAAAAACAATTCTGGCAGCATTAGGAAGAGGGAATATAGGGCCGGTGAGATGATTCCGTGAGTAAGGTGCCTGCCACCAGGGTCAATGATGTACCTACCTAGCAGAAGGAAAGAACTGATTCCTGTAATTTGTGTTCTGATCTCCACCCCATACATCATGGCACATGCATGCATGTAGGTGTACACACATATAAACGCATAGATAAAATAATGTAATACAAGTTTATCCAGGCATGGTGGCGTACACCTTTAATCTCAGTGCTTGGGAGGCATAGGCAGGCAGATGTCTGTGAGTTTGAGACCAGCCTGGTCTACATAGTAAGCTTCGGGACAGCTAGAACTATGTAGTGAGACCCTATCTCAAAAACAAACAACAAAAAAATTAAGGAAAGAAAGGAATGTGGCTAGGGATATAACTCACTGGCAGAGTAGCTGCTTAGCATGCATAAACCTAGATGTCCCATCAACGACCACGCCCCTTCAGTCCCTTCTGGTGTGTGTGTTATGTGTGCGTGTGTTTGTGTGTGTGTGTGTCTATCTGTTCGCCCGTCTGTGTCTCTGTGTGTGGTAAGAATGGGCGTGAGGGTGGTGTGTGTGATTGGCTAGAAGCCAGTGCACAAGGCCAAAATCACTGAAGGTTCACATCGATGCCACCTCAGCAGCCCTGGGCACCTTGCTCCTCCTCCATAGGGCAACACATGGACTGGGCACATGCCCAGAGAGTGCCACATGCCTGTCAGGCTGGGGCCTGTCACATGCCTCTCCAGAGAGGCTGCCAGAAGCCCCACAGCTGGGTAAACCCAGAACAATGACTCAGGTGAGGTTGGGAGCTGGAGGGAGACTCCCAGTCAGGCCAGATTGCAGTACCCCTCCTGTCCGGGTACCTGGTTGGCCAAGAACAGGGGAGGGGGTAGTGGTGAATCTGTTTGGCATACTGGCACTAAGGCTATCTCAGGTGGCCCCAACAAGGAGTCAGCCCCCCACCCTGATCCAGGCAGTCTTCCATCAGCAAAACCATTTCATGGAGACATAGGGACAGTCCCACTCCAGTCTTGGTAGGTGATCTGCTCTTTAACCTGACAGGATGAACGGTATCACTGGGGCCTGTTTTCTGTACTCTAGATCAATTCAGAGTCTGGTCCCAAGTTAGGTCTGGAAACTCCAGGGGACCCAGGGAACTAGAAGCTAGTAAAACTGCCTGTCACGGACCCCTGGAAACTACTTAATGATATCAGATGCCATTTGTCCAGTACATAAAAGCTCATAAAACATGGTCACAACTGTCCTGTGTAATATCTTGTTTGCCTGCATGAGAAGCGTGACTGGATCTAATTTACAGATAAGACTATGGAAAACCAGGAATTTGTCCAAGACCACATGAGAGTAAGTGTGGTAGACCCAACCCATGGACCCCACCCACCCCACAGAGCTGAAGTGATGGGGATGGAGAGAAAGGCTAGGGGCAAAGGGTGTGCCCAAAGATACAGAGAGACTGCAGTGGGAACTGCAGCTCAAGAGGTGGATAGAACCTGATAACTGACCTGACGTCCAAGTTCCTAAAGGATCCCCTTTCGAAGAGTGGCAGGAACAGCTGGAGTCCCCCAGGGGAAGAAGAGAAAGGAGATCCCAGTTCAGGGCCTGCAGTCTGAACCCTAATGCCGCCACCAGGGCCTCCTCCCCTCTGCTCCCAGCCCCTGGGCACCTGGCACAGAGCCATCCAGGCCAGCCCTGGGGGGCCGGGCCCCAAGATAGGAGGATCAGCTGCAGGCCTGTTCCTGCCCTGTGCACCCTGCCTGGGCCACTCCACCCATTCCAGCTGCTTCACCACCCTGTCTATCCACAGCCAGTCCCAAAGGTCTGAGATTTTTCTGAGACGTTAACATTTTTTTTTTCAAAAAAGATTTTATTTATTTTTGTTTTTATGTGTACAAATGTTCTGCCTGCACATATACCATGTGCTTGCCTCATGCCCTCAGAGGCCAAAAAGAGGTGTCAGGTCTCCTGGAACTGGAATTACAGACAGTTGTGAGCCACCATGAGGGCATTAGACACTGAACCTGGGTCCTCGGCCAGACTAATGCACGTGCTATTAACCACCGAGCCATTTCTCCAGATTTATTTTGTCTTTATGTTTTTTTGACAGAGTCTCATTCTGTAGCCTAGGCTGGCCTAGAACTCATTTTGTAGCCCAGGTTGGCCTCTAACTCCTAAAGATCTTTCTCCCTTCACCCCTACCTCCCAGGTTCTGGGATTACAGGCATGATCCATCTTTTCAGCTTGAAATCTAGCCTTTTAAAGACTGTCCCTTCCTTCCTCCCTCCTTCCCTTTTTCCCTCCCTCCCTTCCCTGGTCTCTGCTAGATCCCACCAGGTAGCTCACAATGTTCCAAAGAGAAGTCTCCAGCTTGCCTTTTGAAACATCCCCCCTGACCCAGTCTGTGCTGGTTGTTTCTGATTCTATCTCTTGGGTTCTAAGAGGAAAACAGGCTTTAGAGCCACACATCCCTGGACTCCAAGCCAGGCCCTGTCCCCAGTTCTGAGGTCTCGAGGACACTGGTCCCAAATCCTACCTGAGCTCTTATTCCCTAAGCTGTAAATGGGGATAATTAGTTACTAACTCGGCAATTTGCTGTGCTCCTTAAAGTTAATACTGCATGCACGAGGCTGAATCCAGCACAACCCTATAAATTATATTTATGAATATAATTATCTCAAATTATCCTTGAGTCACTGTCTCTCCCTTCCTGGTATTAGAGATTCCCCCATAGGAACCTCACCCCGTCCTTCTAGCCTGTCTCCCATTCCCCCCTCCCTATGCCTGTCTCTGCAGTCAGACTGGGTGGCTTGATCCTTCCTACTTCATCAGCCTACCCACTCCCAGCACGCCCTGCACTCCCCCGCATGGGGCCTTAACTGCAACCTGGTGCCCACAAGAGCTGCTCTCTGTTACCTGGCATCAGCTGCATCCTTCTGCCTATCTGCCTGGGTCTGATGTCACATTGCCTCTGAATACCTCAGTACTTTTCATAGGAGGGATTCAGACACGGAACCTGGAGAGATTGCTCATGTTAGAGCATGCCTTGCTCTTCTAGAGGATCTAGGCTTAAGTCGATTCCCAGCACCCATGGCAGGTGGCTTACAACGGCCTGTAGCTCTAGCTCCAGGCCAGAGCGCCTGTGAGCACTGTACATTTGTGTGCATATATTTACTCATAACTGAACATGTTTAAAAACACAAACAACCAAAAGCCAGGCGTGGTGGTGCAAGCCTTTAATCGCTGCACTCAGGAGGTAGAGGCAGGCAGATCGCTGTGGCGTTTGAGGCCAGCCTAGTCTACAGAGTGAGTTCCAGGACAGCCAGGACTACACAGTGAGACCCTGTCTCAAAGAAAACAAACAAATAAATATTTAAAAGATTATAAGCCAACTCATTTCTGAGACCCTCTTCACAGTCCCTACACACCCTACCCCCAGGCCCTTGGGGATGCTGTGAGGCTCTCTTCCACCAAAAGTGAGCCCAGCCTGTGCCTCCCTCACCTACTTGGTCAACTTCCGCTCCAGTCTCACATCCGAAAGGACCAACATGGCCTTTCAAGGAGGACCCAGACCCCTAACTGTGCACCAAGACAGATAAAGTGAGGGAGCAGAGAGAAACACGGGGACGGGGCCAGCCCCTTGACTTAATCAAGCCTGACACATTTGGCAGAAGCTACTGATTGTCCCTCAGACTCCAGCAAGGCCAGCGGTTTGCTCCCTCCCCCTTTCTTGGCTGACATGGAGACAGAGAAGCCACCCACAGGCACCGATATGTTAGGCAGACACAGCCTGGGTCTCCGAGGCAGGAGCTGGAGAAGAGCATGAAGTGGACAAAGTGAGAGAAAGATTTCCTGACTGCTGAGCTGGGCTGCAGCTGTGGCTCTCCCCACAAGCACCCCCAAACTCCTTTAGGGTTTCAGTGATACCCCTCTCTGTCTGGCCTGGGACACAAGCTCCTTGTGGTTGGATGAACTCTTACCAACTGGCCCGTGGGGACAAACAATTTGTACAGTCATGCCAAATGTATACAATGTTGGTTCTCAACCCACGGGTCACGACCCCATTGGGGGTTCACATGACCCTTTTACAGGAGTCCCCTAAGATCACCCTGAATATCAGACACTTACATTATGATTCATAACAGCAGCAAATTTACAGTTCTAAAGTAGTAATGAAAATGAGGAACTGTATTAAAGGGTCGCAGCATAGGAAGGTTGAGAACCACTGGTACACAAGGAAACAGGCTCCAAGAAGCCTCTCCCAAGGCCACAGCGTGCTGCACAACAGAGGTGGGGCCACCTTTGAGACCTTGGGCTTCCAAATACAGTCAGCTTTCCATATCTGTGGTTTCTGCAGTCACAGATGCAACTAATAATGGGTTGAAAGCCTTAAAACAACAACAAAAAAATTGTGAGCCAGCTAAACAGTTCAGTGGGTAAAAGTGTGTATGTCAGGTCCAGTCCCTGGAAGCTACATTTATTTACAGACAAACAAAACAACTGGAGTCTATGTGGTTTGAATCTATAATTCTAGCAGCCCTTCAGCAATGTGGGAGAAAAGGAGAAGAGAACCCTCTGGAAACTCATGAGAGGGCAGTGTAGCAGCAGCAACAAGAGAGACCCTGCCTCAAAAACAAAATGAAGGGAAAGAACCAACTTCTGGAAATATGATTTCCACACTTGCAAAGTGTCATGAGTACACACACACACACACACACACACACACACACACACACACAAACTCATTTAAATCCGGGCTGTGGTGGCATACCCACACTCAGCAGCAGGAGGCAGAGGGAGGCCAATCTGAGTTGGAGGCCAGCCTGGTCTACAGAACAAGTTCTAGGACAGCCAGGGCTACACAAAGGAACCTTGTCTTGAAAAACCAAAAAATAGCCGGGCGGTGGTGGTGCACGCCTTTAATCCCAGCACTCGGGAGGCAGAGGCAGGCGGATCTCTGTGAGTTCGAGGCCAGCCTGGTCTACAAGAGCTAGTTCCAGGACAGGCTCCAAAAAAGCTGCAGAGAAACCCTGTCTCGAAAAACCAAAAAAAGAAAAAAAAAAAGAAAAACCAAAAAATAAAAAAACTTTTTAAAACAATTGCAGCTGTATTAAACAAGTACATAATTTTATGTCATTTTCCATGTCCCTCCCAAACATGCAAACACTCTTTTCACTGAAAGACTGTCAACGCCCGTGGGTTCTGTATCTGAAGGAGTCCTGGAACCAAACCCCTGGACACACCAAAGGACCACAGGACTCTGGATCTTTCTCAATCACTGTGGTGTGTGTTTGGGGTTGGGATTCTCAGGGGCAAGATACTATGACCTAGATTTCTAAAGCTGGGCTGCTCTCAGGAGAAGCGAGCAGGCTCCTTCCTCTCAATGTGTGCCCTCCTGTTAGGTAGTCATCCCAGAAACCTCCTTCTGGCTTTAATGCAGAACCTCAAAAACATCCAAGCCAGGAGATGCCAGCAAGCGGCAGACACAGCCTGGAGAGGTCCACAGCTCCCATGCCAAGTTCTACCCCTCCCCACACTGAGGTGTTCGCAGAGACATAAAGCCCCGCAGGTCCTTATATACAGCAGAAGAAAACTGGGGCAGCTTTAAGACTACCCTTCTCAGGGCTGGAGAGATGGCTCAGTGGTCAGAGCACTGCCTGCTCTTCCAAAGGTCCTGAGTTCAATTCCCAGCAACCACATGGTAGCTCACAACCATCTGTAATGAGGCCTGGTGCCCTCTTCAAGCATGCACGCAGATAGAATATTGTATACATAATAAATAATTTTTAAAAAAGAGAGAGACTCCAGCAAAGATGATTCTGATCCTCTACCTTGGCACAGATGTTCTTATTGTTCAGGAAAAAAAAATATCAAATTCTTTAAAAAGAAAAAAAAAAGACTACCCCTCTCCAGGTTGATGGGAAAGACCTATATTTTGTCTCTGATCTACTTCCAGCCTGGTGGTAGATAAAGGTCACATAAGGAGGAGAGATTGACAAAGGAAGAGGCTGAGGGACTGGAGGAAGGTGATGTGTATAGGCCTTTCTGCGGGTGGAGAGGAGAAGGCCTGGACTGGGGTTGGGGGAGATTGTGGAGTTATGGAAGAGTTCGCATGGGCGGAGAGGCCTGAGGGAGAAGGGAGGTTTGCGTGGGTGGTGGATGGAGGCTGTGTGCCAGGCATAGCAGAGCGAGCCAGGGACTAGGGTGGGGGTGCGGACCCTGGCGCTAAAAACCCCAGATTCTGGACCAGGCTACGGTAGAGAAACCTTATCCCGTGGGCCCTCCCCCTTCCCAATCCCCCGGTGCTAAAAAGCCCACGACATTTATGACTTCAGGAGGGTAAAGAGCCTGAGAAAAGGATCGCGCACCATATGGATTTGTTTCCTAGGTTTTGTGTGTATGTGTGTGTTGGGTATATATATATATATATATATATATATATATATATATATATATATACACATCTAATTAGGCCGGGAAAAACCATCGGCCTCCGCCTGTCTCGAGGTCCCTGGATTCAATTATTGCATGGTCTCCATCAATGGTGCTGCATTGTGGCCCTCCCTGCCCCCTCCACGCCTGGAGGTCAGGGGTGGGTCCCGAGAATGGTGGCCCCAGGGAAAAATGGGAGAATGGGGTACAAGATGTGGAGCTAGTGGGGGACTGGGTCTCTTTATTCTTTTGTTTGTTTGTTTGGTTGGGATTTTTTTGATGAACACCCTTAGTGGCTGTCCCTGGCTCCTGGCTTCTGGCTCCAGGCAAGTTGAGATCTTGGAACCTGAACTCTGGATTCCCCTCCTCTCTCTGCCAAGAAAAACTTCTCAGAAGGAAATCAAACCGTTGCCCAAGTCAAAAGATGGAAATAAGGTGTTTTCAAATCCTTTCCTCGTTTCTTTCACAGCGCAATGCATTTTCTACGCTAAATCGAAGCAGCCGGTGGAAAAGCCCTTGCCCCTTCCCACCTGTGCGGAGTTCCACTCTGAGAACTGGACCCACCCCACCCCCATCCCGTCTATAAACGCCCTCTTCTTCCTTCCCCCTATAAACACCTCTGAGCCTGCCCCTCTCAAGCATGTCCCCTGTCCTTCTGCCTTGACAAACCTGTCCCTGGAGCCCACAGACCACGGTGCTACCCCGCCCTCCATCCAGTTCTCCTCTGCTACACCAGCTGGCCTTCCCCCTCCTAGGATCCAGTTGCGGCTTCTAGATCCCACCTTCTCAGTTCCTGGTGACCCTAGTGGGCTAGATGCTTGGGGGACGAGGTGGGGGCCGTGAGGGACCGTCTTGAGCAAACAGGACATGAAGTCACACCTCTGTCAGCTCACAAGCAGAAGTCGGGAGCTTGGGGGACTCCTCCATGCCCCCCCCACCCGCCGCTGTTCCACTACGGTTAACCCTCATCCCCACACCAACCCTCCCAAAGCCATCACCTCTCTCCTAGATCTGATGCCCTTTTGGCCTGGAGACTCTGCCTCTGCCTTTTGTATGCATGCCCAGGAGAACCACGGCGCTAAGTCCATCCATCACCATTCTCAAACCCAAACCTATGACAGAAGTCCCTCCCTCTGAGCTCCGTGGTTGGCGTTTTATTTGTTTATGTTCATTGGCATTTACCTGCATGTATGTATGAAGGTGTCCAAAGCCCTGGAACTGGAGTTACAGACAGGTGTGAGCTGCCGTGTGCGTGCTGGGAATTGAACCCTCTGGAAGAGTAGCCAGTGCGCTTCCCCACTGAGCCATCTCTCCAGCCCCTAGCTTTTTGTTTTTAATAATCTTTATTTTATTTTTACACTAGTTTAAAGGCCTCAGGGAACCTGGGCAGGAAGTATGGAGAGTCTCCATGTACTTATCCATCCCTTGAAGATATGCTTCCTTCAGGATCCAGCATGGTGCCTCACAGGGCACCTTTCTCACAGGCCGCAAACTTGGTGGGACGCATCCAGAACACCATGTTGTTTGCCAGCTGAGGCACACAACAAACCAGAGAAACGATTCCACCCAAGCCTAGCCAGGCTGATGGGCTTGTTGAAAGTACTTGCAGGAGCAGGAGTGACACAAAAGTTGCTCCATCACCAAAAAGTCCACTCCAGCTGCACCCCACTCCCTCCTCAACCTGCAGGCAGCTCCACATGGCCCAACCCATACACTCAACCACACGGTGTTCCAGACTCCCAAGGGCCCAAGGGGACATACCAGGGCCTCGTCTCCCAGGGCGGTCTGCTGGGTCAGAAGGTAGAACGCCAAATATCTCCCAGTGCGCAGGTCCCTGTGAGCAAATGAAGCTGTAGCCCGCGGGTCTGACTGACTAGTGCTAATTCAGACCAGGAAAAGAAGAACAGAAAGGAAGGGTGACCCAACAGCCCAGGTATGTGAGGGTCAAAGGAAGTGGGAGATGTCCCTGGGCCCAAGGTTAGGGCAGCTGTGGCCTGGAAATCTAATAATACCTGTTGCTTGAGAGATAAAATGGTTGATAACAGCCAGGCTGGATGATAGAGGACTATAATCCCAGGGCTGACGCATAGGATGGACATTTAAGGCCTGCTGTGGCTACAGAGAGAACTCAAGGCCAGCCTCCTTAATGTAGCAAACAATATTCACATGACTGAATGCCGCTCTTATGATTAAAGTTCTACAGTGAAGAATCAGGAGCCACCATCAGAGCTGAGCCTGGGGACACAGGTCTGTGATCCCAGCTAGTAAGAAAGCTGAAGCTGGAGAATCAAAGCTCAGGGCCTGTCTGGGGTACATAGACAATTCAAGGATGGCCTAGGCAGCTTTGTGAGACCTTGCTTCAAAATACAAAGTAAAAAGAGAGCCTGAGCTACAGCTCAGCTTTAGAGGGCTTGCCTTGCCTGCATAAAACAAACCACAAAAAGAGAGCATCCATGATGGGCTGAACAGGAAGTGGAGGCTCTTACGTGAGACTTGATATTACAAGCAGAGCCGAGCATTTGCGCTCTGTCTCTGTGTGGACACGCATGTTTTCTTTTCTTCTGGAAAAACACTTAGGAATGGAATGGTCGTGTCATGGGTTAGCTCCATCTTTAACTTGTAAGAAACTGTCCTCCAGAATGCTACCCATTTAGGTCCTTCCCCCACAGTGCATGGGAGTCCCAGCTCCTCCACACCCTTGCCAACACTTCGAGCAATGCGTCTCTATTTCAGCCACTGGTACCAGTGCATAAACTGTGGTATCTCAGCGCAGATTTAAGGTGCATTTCCTTGTGACTAATGCTGGTAGGGCATCTTTACCTGTCCCAGTCTGCCACCTGCATATCTTCCTTAGCAAAACATTGACTCAGATCTTTGGCTCATTTATGTTTTCAGTACAAAGAATTAAACCCTGGGCCTCAAGCATGTTAGTCAACTCCTCCGAGCCTGGGTTACAACTCCAGCAGAATTTTGCCCGTCTTATTTAATTGTTTTTTTTTTTTCCTTCTTTTAAAAATGCTGTTTTTTTCTGAGCCAGGCACAGTGGTGCCTGTCTTCGTCAGCACTTGAAAGGCTGAGGGAGGTGTTCAAAGTTATTCTTAGCTGCTTAAGGAGAGGAGTTTGAAGCCAGTCTGAGCTAGGAGACCCTATCTCAAAACAAAACGAAAGGAGCCTTATTTTTTCTGTCTGAATTTTTATTTTTCTCTCTATCTTTGTTAGAATATGATTGGCAAAAATTGTCTGTATTTACAGTGTATAGCAATGATATAAAAACTATAAAATTACTAAGTCAACTAACACATAGCACAGTTCTTTTTAGTTTGTTGAATTTTCAGAGTTCTTCATATATTTATGGATATAAGTCCTGCATGTATGTAGTATTGCTGTTTATAGCTGCTTTGTTATTTTTTAATTTAATTTTAAAAATTTCTCCTGGAACTCACTTGGTAGTCCAGTGCTGGGGCAGGCTGCTCATTCGCTTCCAGCTGCCCAGAACCAAAATAATCACCCAGAGACTATATTAATTGCAATACTGTTTGGCCAATAGCTTAAGTGTATTGCTAGCTAGCTCTTATATCCTAAACTAACCTATCTCCATTAATCTGTGCATCACTACAAGGTCATGACCTACCAGCAAAGTTTTGGCAGGCTCCAGAGGCGGATACATGGCTTCTTTCTGACTCTGCCTACTCTCTCTATATCTCTTTCAGTCTGGCTTTACTCTGTTAAGCCATTGGCTGAAAGCAGCTTCTTTATTAACCAATGGCAATAAAACATATTCACAGCATACATCAACTCTCACATCAGTCCAGGCTGGCCTCAAACTCACAGAGATCCATCAGCCTCTACCTCTCGAATGCTGGGATTAAGGATGTATGCCACCACCACACTGCAATTTCTTGGTTTTTGAAATGGGGTCTCTTTAAAGTTTTTTTTTAATTTTTCAAACATTTATTTTTTTTAATGTGTTTTGTTTTGTTTGGTTTGGTGTTTTGAGATATGGTTTCTTTGCACAATTGTCCTGACTGTCCTGGAACTAGCTCTTGTAGACCAGGGTGGCCTCTAAACTCACAGAAATATGCCTGCCTCTGCCTCCCAAGTGCTGGGATTAAAGAGATGTGCCACCACCACCCAGCTTTATGTGTATTTTTATGAGTGTTTTGCCTGCACGTCTGTATTCGTGTGCAACCCTTGCATGTGATGCTCTCAGAGGTCAGAAGAAGGTGTCAGATCTCCTAGGACTGGAGTTACAGGGAGTCACCAAATGGATTCTGGGAATTGAACCTGGGCCCTTGGTGTTCTTAACTGCTGAGTTATCTCTCCAACCCCATACAACCCGCAGTCCCAGATGTTTGTTTGAATCTACAGATGTAGAATCATAGATTCAGATGGCAGACCATATACATAATGCATTTGGAATTTTACGCTAGAGAGATATGTCTGCTCTCCATTTATTCACTATTTTTTGTTTTATTTCATTTTCATGTTTTTCAGTCTTTCTGGGTAACACAGGCTAACTTGAAACTCACTTTGTAGTCTAGGCTAGCCTTCACATTGTGATCTTCTGGTATCTATGCCTTGAGAGCTGGGATTACAGGCACACACCACCACACCTAGATGATCATTGAGTTACATCACTGTGAATTCAGAGATGCTTTATTTTATATTATGGGGTATGATTTATCAAAATACAGCTAAATTTTTTTCAAGAGGCTCTCATACATCTCAGGTCATTCTTTGAACACTTTACATAGCCAAGGATGACCTTGAACTTCTGGCCCTCCCACCTCCACCTCCTAAGTGCTGGAAAGTGTCTTCACGTACAATTGATATAGTGCTGGAAATCAAAGCCAGGGGCTTCATGCATGATTGGTGAGCAGTCTACCAGAGGAACAGCATCCCCACCCCAACACTATTTAATTTTGCTGCTCAGATTCTCCGCTAACAGACTCGGGTGTGGCGGTGCGTGCCTGTCATACCAGTCCTTGAGAGCAAGATAGGAAGATGGCAAATGTGAAGCCGACCTGGGCTGCAGAGTGACACTGTGTCTCAAATGTCAAGAGAGGAAAACAACAACAGCCATGATTACCCAAGAGAAGAGTCTTTAGAAGCTCTCTCGGTTAGCTCCCGTGTCCTCTCAGCAGGGCTGTGGGGCTTTGGTCTGTCTGCACATGCTTCCCTCTGGCACTACAGAAACTCCAGGGGCATCTCGTGTTTCCTGCTCAAGTCCTTAAGTCAGCCATTTTTCTAAGGGCTCCAGGTTCCTTTGGCTGAATTTATTAATAGAAAACAAGACGTAGGCATGAAGTCTGTTCATATCCCACAGGATACGATAGCCCCTAGGCCTTAGCCAACAGAGTAAGAAAATGCTTATGTGTGTGCTAGTGCATGCAACATATGTTGTTAATATGCCTGTGTGTAATCTGCATGTAATCCACAGGTCACTCCATTACCTCCTTCCTTCCACACTGCACAGTAAGAAACCTGGCTCTTGCCTCTTGCCAATCTATCTATTAACTAGTTAGCTCCATGTGTGTGGGGGGCAGCATCCGAATGTTAGGCCACGCCCCATGGCAAACGACTTTATCAGGCATAGTGCAGCTCTTACGGACAAGTCTTTATCTCGTAGACACTGCTCATTTCCCAAGTCACATGACAGCATCTTTGCTCTCAGTCCGCAGTGGGCTGCATCATCCCATGCTGCTTCTCCCTCATGTCTCTGAGCCTCTATATTTAGAAATACCCATTCTAGCCAGGCGGTGGTGGCCCACACCTTTAATCCCAGCACTCGGGAGGCAGAGGCAGGAAGATCTCTGTGAATTTGACACCAGTCTGGTCTACTGAGTGAGTTTCAGGACAGGATCCAAAGCTACAGAGAAACCCTGTCTCAAAAAAACAAAAAAAAAAAAGAAAGAAAAAAAAAAGAAAAGAAAGACATAGCTTTTTGATTCCCCAGTGTTTTTTTTCACTGAATAATATTATAAGATTTGCTGAAAGGATGTACCTGATTTGCATATTTGCTTATTTGCTCACCTATAGAAACATCTTGTTCGCTTCTAGTTCTTGACAGTAGTTATAAAGTTGCTAAAAGCCGGGCGGTGGTGGCGCACGCCTTTAATCCCAGCACTCGGGAGGCAGAGGCAGGCGGATCTCTGTGAGTTCGAGACCAGCCTGGTCTACAAGAGCTAGTTCCAGGACAGGCTCCAAAGCCACAGAGAAACCCTGTCTCGAAAAAAAACCAAAAAATAAAAAAAAAAATAAAAAAAAATAAAGTTGCTAAAAACATGTGCATCGAGGACATAAGTTTTCAAATCAGATGAGTAAATGCTTAGTATAATTTTAGGGTCCTTGTGTTAACTACTTTTGGGGATACACGAATGAACATCTACCCATTTCATACTGGGCACCAACAACACACATTAGAAAGAGTTGTAATGGTCTGCTCTGTCTCTATAAGAGACAAGCCACGTCTACTCCCTGCCCCTGTCTGCTGAAGCAAGCTGATCTTCAGTTTCCAGCCTGAGTCCTTTCGCTTTTCTGTTTTTCTCCCAAGAGGCAGCTCCTGTCTCACTCCATTCTTCCCACTTCTCCCCTTCCCCCTCCTCTGTCTCTCCCTCTCTGTTTCTCTCCGCTCTTCCCCTTCTCCCCTTACCTCCCTACCCTTCCCTTCCATAATCCACTAAATAAATATTCAACCTCACACTGCCGGTGTGCCTATCCACATCTCTGTCTCTCACCTGCCCGCTATGAGTTGCTCCCTGCCCAGGAGCAGCCGCCTTCAGAGACCTGCGGCGTGGTCTCGTGACATGCCCATCTGTCTGTCTCTCCTCGTGGGACTCGCTGCCCCTCATGGCCCACTCCAGCTACTCGGTGAACTGCGCCACCCTGCCTGGGACTGGCTGCTCTTGGGCCCCGCTGCCTACTGCCATTGCTTGGAGACCTGCAGCGTTTCTGCCACTGCAGTTACTTGGAGATCAGTAGCATTTTTACTTAATACATTACAACAGTTCCACCCAGGGCTGGGTTGGTGGGCCAAGCAGCTTACTGGCCTTAGTTTCAGAAGCATGGTTAAAGAGCTCCTTATGGGAATATAGGTGATGACAGCAGCTGTGTCACCAAATGCTCCACAGCTGCAGAGATGGAGTCCCCTCTTCAGCCAACTTCCTATCTCTATACTTTATCACTAGGGCAGAGCCACACACGGCTGCGGGGAGGGGTGCTCAGGTGGAAGGGAGTGGCTGGGGGCTCGGGTGAGGGTCTCAGGACCTCCAAAGCCCCTTTCTGCAAGGGACCCTCAACAGCCTGACCATGCTCAAATGCTCTTCCAGTAATCACAGCTGCTCCAATTAAGATGGTAATCATGGGGGTGGCGGGGCTGGAGAGATAGCTTGCTAGTTAAAAGCACTGACTAAGGACCCACGTTCAATTTCCAGCACCTATGAGACAGCTCACAGTTGTCTGTAATTTCAGTTCCAGGGGATCTGGCACCCTCAGACATGCAGGCAGGCAAAACATCAACACACAGGGAATAAAATACATCTTCAAAAACAAAAAGATAGTAGGACTGGCTATTGAGTTCAGAGGGCAACAGCCCTCAACAGTTCCACGGGTTAGATTTGTATATGGCTATCACTGCCTTCCAAAGCCTTTCTTTTTTTTTAAACTTTACATTCCCATCAGCAATGAACCAGCATTCTCCTGCTCTGTGTCATTGGCACTTGACTTGGCCACTGTTTTCTCTTCCAGCCATTTAAATCTCCATACCCGACACACCCTGCTGAGGGCTATATCGGGTCTTTCTCTGTTCCACCGGCCAGCTCCCAAATAATAGTGACACAGAGACTTCTTACTAATTATGAAAGCTTGGCCTATAGCTTAGGCTTGTGCTGCTAGCTCTTATAACTTAAATTAATCCATTCATATTAATCTACATTTTTGCCTTGTGGCATTTTACTTCTCTTCCATCTTGTACCTCCTGTTTCCATGTCCTTTGGCGTCTCTGCCGAGCGTAGATTCATCTCTTCTCTCTCTCTGCCCGGAAGTCCCGCCTAACCTCTTCCTGCCTAGCTATTGACCATTGAGCTCTTTATTAAACCAATCCGAAGGTGCCTTAGTAAAGACACATCTTCGGTGTACAGAAAAAAAAAAAAATGATTCCACGACAGGGTGCTTCTTAAAGTTACGTACCACCTCTGGCCTTCTCTAGCGTGTCCTATTCAGATCTTTTGCTTATTTTTTTTCTGTCTTTGTGCATGTATATGCATGCGTGTTTGTGTACGGAGGGGGTGGGTATACAGCCCTGGGCTAAAGCTCAAACCCAGGATGCAGGTCTCATGGTTGAATAAGACCTTTGGCCGATCTCTTGGCTCAACATGAGTCTCCCTTTAGACTACAGGAAAAGGAAGCCAGGGGAGGGGAGGAGCAGATATTCTGAAGAGGGGAGGTCTGTGCAAGATGTAGAGATGGGGTTAGGGACATGTGACTAGGGAATGGAAAAGAAGTTACCTCAAGGGAGGGGCCATCCCACGGCTACAAGACGAGAAGAGGAGCTAGCCGATCAGAAAAAGTTGAGTGGAAACCAAGGAGGCCCAAGGAGCCGTCCCAGAACATACGCTGGTACACAGTAAGTGGGGACTGAGCTGGTACTCCAACTCTGAACTGCTTGCAAGCCTGGCACAAAGGATAAAGGAGAGCTAGGCATGGTTATAGCCCAAGCTAGGCATGGTTACGGCCCATGCTTATAACCCAGGCTTGGGAGGCTGAAGCAGGAGGTTTGAGAATTCCAGCCTAGCCTGAGCTACAAGGCAAAACTTGGTCTCAAAACGAACAACAGCAAAACCCCAACAAGGAAGCCAAGAACCAACAAAGATGAAGGAAAAGACTCAAAGGAGATGGGGCAGGAGACCTGCATGGTGCTTGGTCCAAAGGACTGTGTGTGAGGCCTCCCCACCCCAGGAGGATCAGAAAAGGAGCATGAATGAGTTTCCCTTGGGCAGAGCCCCTCAGTGGACTAAGGGAGACTCTGTAATGTGGGGTCTCAGTCACTGGGCCTGTCAGGTGTCTAAGTCCTGCTGGATGCATTGTTGGGCTCCTTGAGATTCTGGAGGGTACTGGGTGTGGTTGGATACACCTTTAATACCAGCACTCGGGAGGCAGAGGCAGGCAGATCTCTGAGGCCAGCCTGGTCTACAGAGTGAGCTCCAGGACAGCCAATTGTACATAGAGAAACCGTGTCTCAAAAAAAAAAAAAAAATCCCAAAAGAAACAAAACAAAACCAAAAGACAAAAAGATTCTGGGGGTGAGGAGAATGCAGACTTGGGGGATCCATTGGCAAGCTGCTGAGTTGAGGGGTCAGAAGGGGGCATCCTCTGAGCCCCCAGGTGATTATGTTGCAATAATCAACATAACAGTCCAGGTTTACAGTGCACCTTTCCCATGGGGTCACCAGGAAAGTAGAGAGCAGATACACGGGGGTTCCTGCTCCGAGATTTCCCAATGGAGACCTCAGAGGAAGGCCAGGGCTGGTGGTGGGGAAGAGAGCTCAGGTAGGCAGTCAGAAGTGAGCTTGGGAGGGGGTGGGGTTCTGCCAGCACTTTAAAGTCTCTCAGTCCTCTGAGTCTCCTTCCCATCCCAGATCTTATCTCTGGTGCCTGTCCCTGGATGGAGCCTAGCCCTGTAGCACCCAGTACCCTGGGGAAAGAAGAGGGGCAGATCAAAGGGCAGGCGCCCCGGGGAACCTGAGATACTTTCTTTGTCTGCATCCAGGAGATCCCTGGCCTAGACAGGATGGATGGAGTCCTGGGCCAGGGGCTGGGAGGGGAGGGGTCCACAAAGAAACCAAATCCTGTGCTTTCACTGTAGACAAAGAAAGGTGTTGGAGAGGGGTCAGTGTCTCCTTGCCAGCTGCTCTAGCTGGAGGCATCCGGTCTGGTCGTGGGACACCTGGGGAAGGCAAGATCCAGAGGAAGGGCTGGTTTACACCTTTATTCATTGAAAACCCAGGGCCACTCACCAAGTCTGCCTTTTAGCTGATTCTCAGTTACTTACACTTGGGGGACTGGGGATAAGAGTGGAGCATAAAATACACACACACACACGCACACGCACACGCGCGCACACACACACACACACACACACATCACCCCAACCAGCTCCATTCCCAGACACTGTGACCATCCCTGTCCCCCTTGGAGAAGCTGGCAGGCCATTTGGGTGTAACCCTATCCCTTACTCTGGGCTCCCCCACATCTGGGCTCCCCCAGCTGCTGACCTACCCTGGTGGCTGTGAACCCTTCCTCCACAACTGGCCTGGGGGCAAGAATCAGAGAAGAGCTAAGGGGGGCAGCTGCTGTCTGGGCTGTCTAGGCTTCAGGTGGCGCCGGCCCTGTAAGGGGGGTGGTTGTGAGGACAGGGGTGTATTTGTCATTTGGGGGCCTGCAGTTGGCTCTGGGATTGGGGTGTGTGCTTGGGACAAGTTTAGCATTGTCCCCATGTTGCCCCTGAATCTGGGAATCCCAAACCCTGTGCTCCCCAAGCCACCGCTGGTCTCTGTATGTGTTGACTGGGTTAAGTACTTCAGATACCAGACTGTGCCTTGGGTTGGAGATAGTGGGAAAGGAATGGGTAAAACTGGGAGGAGGAGGTATGGGCAGACCAGAGTTCAGCTTCCTCTTCTCTTTGGTCGGTCTGTGACTCTGCCATCCCCTGGTCGGTTCTCTGGGACTGCTGTTTTTTTTTTGTTTTTTGTTTTTTGTTTTTAGGATTCCATGTGTCCACGGCTGAGTATGCAATCCCACAACCCCACAACTCAAAGCGACACCCATATGACATGACAATCCCACAGTTCCCGTGGACAGGCAGTTTGAGGTCTCTGTTCAGTGCACAGGTGTGGAGTTCAGGGTCTCCTTTCAAGGTCATGTGGTCATTGGTACACTTTGGCTTTTGTGGTTTGCACAGTGACCATCAGCCTGAAGCTGCCATTAGCTCCTAGAGTCCGAGGCCATTCCTGCCCCTTACCTTGAGGCATCTCCAGGCTCCCTCAGGCCCAACAAGAGCATCTCTGTCTTCAGGGAGGACCTCTGTTCTCTTCTTCACTTGATGAAGTCAGGTCCACCCAGTTACCTCCTCTAATGACTTAAATCTCCATCAACTCACCATTACAACCATCACCTCGGACACATTTCATTGCTGGAAGCAAGCCACAGGTCCCACCACATCAAGAGGGAGATTGCATGAAGGTGTAACCCAGGGAAGAGTTACCACATGTACCTATGCTAGCCATTTCACCAAGGCCATTGACACCTCTGGGCAGCTCCTTCCGGACTTGGACTTCTGCTCTCTTGGACTGAGAGACTGATGTTATGACCTGCTGGGTCTGGACCATCTTCCTCAGCTCTGACTCAGTGAAGGGTATTGAAGTGCACTAGGTATAGGCAACTGAGGTCTGGGACCTCCCTTCTTATGGGAGAGGCCAACTCCACACACCTAAGTCAGATTCGGGCTCAGGGAGTAGTTCTGTGGGAGAGTGTACAGGAGGCCATAGGTTCAATCCCCAGCAATATACACAGACAAAGCTCTGAGTTTTGTGGGGGTTGGGAGGGGAGAGAGCTATTCTAGCAAAAGCAACTTACCACTTAAGTATCATACTTAATGGGACATAGTGTCTGCAACAATACTGGGGAGCCTGCAGGGGAATCGGGAAGATATGGACATTTGTGGCTAGGAAGGACATGATACCACTCATCTCTGACACTTCCCAAGAATCCTACCCAAATGTCCCTCTACAACAACCTAGACACTGTCAGGAGAGAGGGGAATCCGGGGATCTTAGAGACCATGGACAGATTATCAGCTACCGCAGGCTGGACACTAAAGGGAAGATGGGGTCTTGGAATATCTACTGGGGATTGAGCTCAGCTAGCAAAGGCCAGAGGCCTACAAAGGAGTCAGTCTGGATGAGGTGGTGCCCCATGTGTGGTACCCCCCAAGATCTTTCCCAGCTCTGCCACACATATTGTCAGCCTGGAAGCCACCTCTTTGTCCTTTGTTCTTTTCTTTCTCCAACAAGGATCCCAGCACCTTCCCACAATCCATCATTTTAAAAGAAGAGGAATCACTGGTCCTCCTGCCCAGGAGCTAGCGGGACAGCTGCACATCTCCAGACTATGGAGTTCCTGGGTGGTTCACCTCGCAGTGGGGAATTCAGAAGCCCAGGGGCCCTGTCTCACTGTCTCAATGCCCAGATGCTCTCAGACCCCCACAGCGCCAGACAGCCCCAGACAGCCTCACAGCTGGACTGGCTAGCTATGGATAGCTGAGCGAGGAGGGCAAGAAGGGGACATCTCAGAGAAACAAGCAGACTTGGTAGGGGGTGGCTTAACCCTCGCTCGCCCAGGATGGACCCAAGGAGTCCCTTGTAATAACTGTCATTCCCTTCCCTCCGTTGTGAACCGCCCCAGCAGACTGTCTAATCGGGGACTGCCATCTTTGCTGCAGGTCATTCATTCATTCCTGCAGAATCCTAAGACACAGACTTCACCCCAGGTTCATTCATTCATTCCTACAGAATCCTGAGAGACAGAATTCACCCCCAGAGAGCCAGCATTTGGAGGTTGCTGTCCAGTCAATGGTTCCCCCTCTGATTTCCAATATCCTTCAACTCTGAACCAGAGAAACAGGAAATGAATATGGCTGGAACCAGAACAGGATGAATAGCCATGGCAGGGTGTGGAGGACATTCCAGGGGCAGCCCAGCTCTGGTCACAGCTCCCCAATCAATGTCTCTGTCCCTGGATAAGGTGTGAGGTGTCTGCTTTCTTGTAAATGACAATGAGCATACAGCGACCAACAAGGGGTCCTGGGAGCATCAAGGGAGGTGACTGACACCTGCAGACACACGAAGTGCTCTTGAGCACGGCCAGCTGTGGGTGTGACAACAGGCCCACTCTGCTTTGTAACCGGCTCAGCCATCTGGAGCTCATACTGAACACACAAGCAAATCACAGACAAGTCTGTTCTGATGTGACAAGTGACAGGAAGACATCAAAAAGGGACTGGGCTGAGGAGGAGTCAGGGCAGGGAGGGTTGGGCTGTGGGGTCTGTCCCAGTGCTGAATGCAAGGCCCTGTTCCAAGACAACGCCGTCTTGACAAATACTGAGAGATTCACGGGGTTACAGGAGCACAGAGCAGGGGCCTTGCACATCCCAGGCAGGCAAGGGAGAAGAAGCACAGGGTTACTGGAAAGGTAGGAGTCTGAGACTGGGGGAGGGGCAGGGAGGTAAGACTGTGCCTAGGAATGAGAGGAAAGAGTTCTGCCAAGTGCAGAACTGGGGTGCCCTCGAGAGAATAGGGAGCTATGGAAGGTGTGAGGCCCAGGAGGACATGTTTAGATGTGAGCCTGGAGAGAAGGAATTGAAGGGCTGGCTGGAGAAGAGGTCAGGAGCCCTGGAAGGGCAAGGAGCTCCTGGTGACAGTCAGTGCTGCTGAAGACAGTGGATCTGTTTTCTCGCTGGGGCTGGACTGTGATTCTCAAACCACGCTATTCAATTCCACATGTTTCATGAACATCTGTGGCAGACCAGGTTCCACACATTCTGAGGGCAAGAGGCAGCCTAGACCTTGCCAGACGAGTCTCAGGGATTTTGCCTACTGGAGACATACCAACACTGACCAAAGGCAATCGAAGTGATGATTATGGAAGAGTGGGTGGGACTGTCCCCCTTGGAGTCCCTGAGAGCAGGGGCCACACTTCCCTTGTGCATTGGTGTTGCCTGAGGCCAGAGCTGGGCATACCCCTGTGAAGCTGAGCCCAGAGAAGAAGGGACAATTCTCTGCCGCTGTTGGGGCTGAAGTCTTCCCTAGGCCCTCCTTCTCACTAGCTCCCAAGGGGCCAGGACAGAAGCAAGCAGCCCTGTGGTTCCCAAACACAAGCCTCTTGTGTATCCCACCACGAGCCTGTGGCTCTAGGGAGTGGCCAGGGGCTTCACCTCAGAAGTGTCTCTCCGGAAGGGACTACCCAACTGAGGGTCCTTGAAGCTTCTGCTATCTTCTCAAAATTCCAGCTGTAACTGTCTATTGGCCCAGGTCCCTCGGCAAACGCCACAGTGACTGCTGCGTGGGACCAGCAAGGGCACTGCGCTGAAGCTAGAAGTTCACGCTCAGGGAGAGGGGACCTGTGAGCAGAACAGTCTAGGGACCGGAAAACATAGGAAAGAGCCCCAGACGGGGATGGCTGGGGTGGGGGTGGGTCTAAGGTGCTCTCAGCTCCTGCGGGCCGCTGACAAGCCAGGTCCATTCTGTCAGATTCGGTTCCCCCACGCTGTGATGGCCACGGGGCAGTCATTACAACCTCTTCTGCCTTTTACATTCTTCTTGAATTTCAACAGGGCCTTTGATTAAGCCTGAGGCAAATCAGGATGTCTGTCCACTGTCCCAGACCTAGGAACAGTACCGAACCCTGCCTTTAAGAGGTTCCCGTGTGACCGCGGAGACAGTCATTGCTCTTGGGAACTCGAGGCTGAGGGCGTACACAGCTCCTGCCTGCTTCCAGGGGCCTCAAGTGAAGAAAATCGAAGCCTCTGCCTCAGGGAAGAGAAATGCCACATGAAGACTGGATCTCCAACTTCAGAGGCAGCTGGACTCCCCGGTTGTATGTGGATCGACAATGGGGAGCAGACCATGTGGGGCCTGGAAACCATGCACCCCCGGCGAGGTACCAATGTGGGAACGTGGAGGGAGGGCCCTGCTGGAACTGGAGCCCAATATGGGGCAGCCCTTCAGAAGCTGCACCCGGGGCCTGGAGGCTGGGCATCGAGGCCAGGGATCCGGAGCTATTGAATGCGCTTTAAGGATGGTGTAGACGGCAGGTGAGGGCTGGCGCGTGCGCTGGCTGAGCAGCGCGTGTGTTGGAGTCAGGCAGCGCCCTCCTTGGCACAGGCACAAACACTCCAGGGCACAGCCTTGGCCTGATGGCTCTGTGCTGAACCATCTCAGGTCCTCTGTAAACAGGGAGTCAGGGAGGGCCAGAAGGTTCCTCCACCTCCGTGGTCTGAGCTCTGAAAGCCAAGGAAAGCCCCGAGGAGCCCTGCAAGCCCATCTCGGGGCCCCGTCTACCCTTGATCCCTCACCCTGGCGCCCCAACAACTGGGAGACTAGTGAAAGCAAGCTTGGCCAGCTGTCACTGTGACATCCATTCTCCCCGGTAGAGTCTGGGAGCTCCTTTCCCCCTCTTTCTACCCTCCCCCAAGGCCACCTCACAGCTGGGAACCAGGCTTAGCAGCAGCTGGAACCCTCCCGTGGGATCTCATGGAAGACTCTGGGTCTTGTGAGGTTTTGAGCCTGAGCCCACAGACTTTCCACCGCTCTTGCCCCCAGGGCTCCAGGAGGGTCCCGAAGGGCCCTACTTATTTACATATCCCTTACATCTGATTTGCATGTGTTTCATAGTTGGCCATTTCTAGGCAACCTTAGAAATTGCAAATTCACAGGATGTGGGACCTTTTCTTAGGGCTTGCTTCTCTACAACCCACCTTGACCAGAATGCCTCCTAAGATACTCCTAAGATACTGGCCTCACACACACACACACACACACACACACACACGCACGCACGCACACACACACGCACACACACACACACACACTCATAGA
Source organism: Arvicola amphibius (assembly GCF_903992535.2). Lineage (NCBI taxonomy): Eukaryota > Metazoa > Chordata > Mammalia > Rodentia > Cricetidae > Arvicola > Arvicola amphibius. The sequence continues at coordinate 26,075,604 of NC_052050.1, forward strand.
GTCTCACACCTCCATTTGCACCATTACACAGTATGCATGCACACGTGCAGAGTGTGCCCAGATTTGTGCACATGTGAAAACAGAATCCCTGGCACGCACCCTTGTACTCATTATGCCCCGTGAATTTCTCACTTATGCCAACACCTGCGGTCATATGTCTTCACATACGCTTTTGTCTACGCCCAAACCTAAATATGAACCCAGAGTTCTAGTGCATTTTACACACGCAGTGAGCAGTGCATGAGCTCACACATCTCAGGACCCCACAGGCTTATTGAGGTGGCCTAAGCTGCAAGCCCCTTCCCACTCCAACTGAGTCATCCAGGAAGTGGCCATCCTGTGTGACAACCGTCCAGCGATCCCTGGAACTCCAGTCAGAGTGGCCGTCCTTGTCCTTAAGTCAGACGGAGGTTTGCTTGCCTCCAGCCCGCACTTCCGGTTGTAACTCCATTGTCATCCTTTCTTTTAAACACCCTAGCACAATTTCCCCAGGTGGCCTGTTCGCCTTTTCTTATATTATAACAAAATGCAAGAGATAGGCAAACTTATAAAGAAGAGAAGTTTGTTTTGTGAAGGGTCCTCTTGGCTGGGTCACATGGAAAATGACAATGGCAGAAAAGATAATCTTGCCAGAGAGGAAGAAACAGAGCTGGAAGCCAGGATGAGACTCGAGACATTTTTTTCTTTTTGGAGGAGGGGCCGGGTCTCCCTCTTTAGCCCTGGATAGCCTGGAACTTGCAATGAAGATCAGGCTGTCCTTGAACTCACAGAGATTTGCCTGTCCCCGCCCCCCCCCCCCCCAGTGTAGGAATTAAATGAATTTTTTCTGTTAATTAAAAAAATTGTGTGTGTGTGAGCGTATGTGTGTGTGTGAGCATATGTGTGTGTGTGAGCGTATGTGTGTGTGAGCGTATGTGTGTGTGAGCATATGTGTGTGTGTGAGCGTATGTGTGTGTGTGTGTGAGCGTATGTGTGTGTGTGAGCGTATGTGTGTGTGAGCATGTGTGTGTGAGCGTATGTGCGTGTGTGAGCGTGTGTGTGTGTGTGTGTGTGTGTGTGTGTGTGCTCACGATGGGAAGAGCTGTGAGGGTCAGAGGACAACTTTTGGAGTTGGTCCTCTCCTTCCACCTTTTTGTGGGTTCTGGGACCTGAACTCAGATCATCAAGCCTTTGCAACAAGAACTTTAGCCCACTGAATCATCTTGCTGGCCCCTTGGAATTCTTATTCGTTTAGTAATTTATTTTTATTTTCTTTATATGCAAACATGTAGAGAGTTACCTAAAGACCTCCCACCAGATTCCACCTATCAAGGATTCCCCAGCCTCTCCCATCGCCATGTGGAGAACAGAACCAACACATCAAACTGGGGAGCAACCCGCATCCAAACTACAGCAGGAATCTGCTGAGAGCTCCCCGCTTCATCCACCGCCAACTCTCGCACCCTTGAACCTCATGGACTTCCCTCTTCCTAGATGGGTTTCCTTTTATGGATCCCTGAAAAACTTCAAGTCCTGCTTTAGTATGTCGACCCTCTCCCAGCTTACCCACAAAACTCACTGTTGCTCACTCGGTGCATCGGTGCATCAGCGTCAGAAGAGCACGGTGGGATCCCCGCCCCATCAGAGTCAGAGTCAGAGGAGCGCAGCGGGAGCCCCGCCCTCTGAGAGTCCGAAGAGCACGGTGGGAGCCCCGCCCTCTCCCAGGGTTTACGGGCTGTAGTCCTCCATTAATAAAGATGAGCACACATTCCTGGAGCCTGTACTTACCTGGCAAGCACTTGGTTTGCATTACACTGTGTTTATTTCTGGAGAAGGGCATGGGCACCTGAGCCAGACAATGCTGCTTCCACCCCTCTCTGCTGAGAGCCTTTGGGTGTCACAGCCTCTCTAGGCCTTGGTTCCCTGCCCATGGGCTCACCAAGCAGATTAAGAGGATTCAAAGAGCGTTTGAATTTGCGACCTGAATTCTAGTGTCACTGAGTAATAAAGACTGGTCTGCTTCTGAGGATGATTGCTTTGTGCTTTGCCTGGCCAGCCGAGGGGCAATCTAAATCTACACAATGAAACTGGAGACAGCAGACCCCGAGCTTGTAGCCAGGATGTGAATCAACCATGGGACACAATCAGAGCTTACCTGACACCACACAGACTTAGCTTCACAGCTGCCCCATCATTTAATCCCATAGTTGCTGGCCCATTCTGCAGGTAGGGAGAGTAAAGCTTGGAAGATATAGGGACTTCCTTGCCACAGCCGCACAGTAAGCAAGTTTTTGTCAGGGTCATAACCACCATACCCTCCTGTCACCCAGGTCTGGGTCAGGATGACCGTGGGCACAATCAGAGGCCTAACCCCGGCCTTCCTGGTAGGATCCGTCTGCACAAGCCCGTGCCACTCCCTACATCTCAAGTTTCAGCAGCTGGTGACAACATGGGGCATCCTGAGACGTTGCCCATTGGCCTGATCCCCACAGCTGAAAGAGAATGCACATGGAGAGGCACAGGCAAGGGGAGGTCTTTGTACTAGTCCAGGGTGCTGATCCAGGGTGCTGATGGCTTAGCCCCTTCAACTTGTTATGTGGATGAGTTTTGCTTGCATGTATGTATGTGTGCCTGGTGCCCATGAAGAGCAGAAGACGTCAGATTTCCTCTAGCTGGAGTTACAGACATTGTGAGTTCTGGGAAGTGAACCCAGGTCCTCTAGAAGAGCAGTGCCTGCTCTTAACCACTGAGCCATCCCTCCAGGCCCACCTCACATCCACTTGGCTACAGATACATGCCCCACAGCTGCGGATGCTGGGCACTCTTCCTGGGAAGCTGGCCCTGGAACACCCTTCCCAGCTTCCCTAGTGCTCCGTCTGGCCTTACTCTTATGGATTTCCCCTACACTCTGACTTTGGGCAACAGTCTAATGGAGCCCTCAAACCTTGGTAGAAAGAGGTGTGAGGCAGAAGAAGGCCGGGCAGTCGGGGTCATGTGTGTTCCCTTCATGTCTGGGCATCAGCCGGAAGTCTCTCCTTCCAGCCACACAGCAAGGCTGCGATCTTAGCCATGAGGGAGTGGAGTCCCAGGAAGCACTGCTGTTGTCCTGGTCCCACCAGTGTGCCCAGTGGACTCCAGGAAAGGTCACCCAGATAGTCAGAATACCAGGAGGTACAAACTGGGCAACTGAGAGGTGGCAGAACTTCCATTGACAGTGGGACCATAGAGACACCAACGGGCAGGGGTGCAGCACCATTGGCAGAGTGCTTGTCTAGCACGCAGGAGTCCGCCCCCATCTCATCCCCACCCCCCACCCCCACAGCTTAAAATCGGATACTGTAGTGCAGGTGTGTCATTCCAGCACTTGGGACAGAATATGGCAGCAGGAGTATCAGAAGTGTGAAAGTCATCCTCAGTCACAAGAGTCCAAGGCCTGGGGTACCTGAGGCACTATCTGAGAGGAGAGACCTGGGGCAGATAGAGATTGAGACAGAGACAGAGCCCGGTGATTCTGCCAGGCCTGGGACAACAGAACTCAGGAGGTCTGCAGTAAGGACCGGAGTCAAACATGACACTGGAGCCCGCAGTTTCCAAATGATCCAGCCGGTTACCTCTCCCAGACCAATTCTGGGCATCAGAAGTTTTGGGATTAGGGAAGCCAGGAGGGGGAGCTCCTGGGGAATATTTAAGGGGCTGCAGTCACCCAGGAAGGGCTAGTTTTGAGTGTCCACCAGGCCCTGTCCCTCTGCCTACTGTGGGGGAAGGTCCCTCACACCAGGGGTCCTGCCACAGGAGAGGAGGTCACAAACAATTTAAAATACTATGTCATGTGTAGGGGAGTCTCTAGGACAGAAGGGACTGTGGCTGTTCTCTGGGTGCTTCAACATTTCAGAAAACAGCTCACGAGACTTTTGAGCTGCTTCAAGAAAGATTATTGGATGAACACCTAGAAACCGCGCCATAAGCAGAGCAGGGAGAGCGGAGAGACCTGGTTGTGAAACTCCGAGAGGAGGCTGGGGCATGGAAGGTATGACTTCTGAACAGGCTCCCGACTCAGCTTCATCTCTTTGACCCAAAGAAGCAGACACTGGCGTGCGCCTGGGCACTCCGGTTCGACCTGAGCTTCGTGCAAAGATCCCGCGGAGCAGGAGGTTGTGGAGCTCCCCGGCCCAGCCCCGAGCAGAGAGCGATGCCGCGGTATCGCAGCGCCCTCTGCTGGCCGGAGGCGGAGCCTCCTCCCGGGGAATCTTGACAACAGAGGAAGACCCTTGGAAGACCCTTAAACTATTATTTGTTTTATTAGGGAAATGAGATATGACTAACTTTAAAAGGCTCTGGGGACACGGACATGTATGTATGGGCACCACGGGCCGTCTACGTTTCAGTAGTGGTGTCCCGGGATGGCGGGCCCTTGCCACCTCCATAAGCCACACTGCCCACCAGTCTCACCCCACAAAAAAACACATGAAGTCTACTGTGCGAACGCAGCTTCGCCTCTAGCTCTCCTATTATACTTCAGTTCCACAGTCTCGATCCCAACACCCCACTATCTCGCTCACCCCTCCACTCCCTCATTCCCTCCAGCGCTCTTCACTCCTCCAATCCCCACCCACTCCCGCCCCCATCGCCGCCTCGGGAGACACCTGTGCTCCCTTCTGCTGCCTTCTTGTTTAGTTCCCCAGGAAATGAAAACTTTAATTTCTTTTTTTTATTAACTTTATTGGATTTTCTTTTTAATTATAAGTCAACGTACTACATGTCCTTTGTAATGAGTTAAACAAACCGGAGGAGTCTAAGGACAGAGCTGCTAGCTCGCCTCTTTCCAGTTCGAAGCTGCGAAGAACAGGGACCTCTGGGGGCTGTTCCACCTGACGGGGCTCCACGGCCAGCCCCCCAAACAGAGTCACCCACCACTTTCCGGGTCCACAGCAAATTCTCTGAGGACTCTGTGGGCAGATGGGGGGCGGGAGGGGAATAATCTGGAACAGGAACTACTGCCTTCAGTGGGGGTTCTCTGAGAAAGAGCATTTGACTGGAGGCTCCCAGAGAAGGCATGGAGGGTCACCACACTGAGTTTGAATGTCCTTTTACGGGCACAGGAAAGCCACTGAAGGCAGGGCAGGGACTTCTCTGGACCTGTGGCCTTGGACACTAGGGTCCACTGGGCAGAGACTAGCTAGAGGTCGGGGTTGTATGGTTGCCTGTTGGTAAATGAGATGAATGCTCTAGGTCCCTTCCTTGCCAAAAGGCACGAGCTGGGACTTAAGCTGCTCTCCTTTTGGCCTTTGATTTTCCAGAACTCCCAGGCTCCTGTCTCTAGTTCCACCTCTCTGAAATACTTAGTGTTAACTGCTAACCTGACAGGATCTAAAATCACCCGGGGGCGGGGGCTCTGGGGGTTCCTGAGGGAGGGAGGTGATCATCTTGATTTAGGGAACTGAGGTGAGGAGGCATGCCCACTGCGAGTGTGACCATTTCCTGGAATTCAGACTGCAGAAAGAGAGAAAGGAGCCTGCCGCAGCGACCATTCATTCCCCCTCCTGGCTGTGGACCACGTGACAGGGTCCCTCAAGCCCCTGACTTCTACAGAGAGGGACTGTAGCTTGAACTGTGAGCTACAATGACCCCTTTCTCTATTAAGTTGCTTTGGTCAGGGTGGTATGTTTTTTTAATTAAGATTTCCTTACTTTCTGTATATGCGTGTTCTGCCTGCATGCATGTGTGTGTCTGCACAGCGTGTCTGATGCCTGAGGAGCAGGGAGAGGGAGATGGAGTCCCTGAAACTGGAGGGGCAGAGCTCTTGACCGCTGTGCCACCTCTCCCGCCCCATTAGGGTGCATAGCATCAGGAAAAGAAACAAGACAATCCCTGGAGTGGCAGCTACTCCCTCTCTGGACCTCCATCCCTGCCTATTGATTGGTCTCGAGTCTCCCCACCTGAACGCAAACAGCACTTTACAGTGAGCAGTGAAATTCAAGCAGGGGAAGACTGGATCAGAACCCAAAGTAACCATAAATATCCACACGTTCATTCTGATACCAGAAGTGCCTGGCTACATCCCTAAGTGAGCAGAATGCGAAACAAATTACACAGGTGTCTTATGGGGGGAGGGGTTTGCTATGCCCACCCACCCCTTAGCTGTGAACCACAAATCCACCTTTTTTCTAAACCAGAGGTTCTCAACCCATGGGCCGCAACCCCCGTGGGTCTGCATACTAGCTATTTACATTATGATTCATAACAGTAGCAAAATTACAGTTATGAAGTAGCAACTAAATAATTTTATGGCTGGGGGTTATCAAAACATGCGAACTGTGTTAAAGGGTTGCAACATAAGGAAGGCTGAGAATCATTTGGAGGGAAGACGGACTTCATGGTGAAGAAACTCAGCAAACTACCTCAGCCAGGTGACCATGGCCACATCAGCATGTTGAACTGTGAGGAGAGTGTGGTCCCTGGATACAGTGATAAAAACACCCATCTCAAGCCAGGCCTAGTGGTGCAGACCTGTGATGGCAGCTGAGGCAGAAGGATGGCAAGTTCAAGTAGGCCTGGGCTGCGGAGACCGGAGGACCCACGTTCTACATTGGCATATATAGTATGAGAGGCCACGCCCAAGTGGGCGGGTAACTTAAAGGCTACTGGCTGTAGGAATTCCTACAGCACCTCCTTTTGTTTAAATAAGAGAGTTTTAAGCCTAATACAAAATTATATACACTAAGAACAAATATCAAGTCTCAATAACTATCCTGTCCTAAGGAGTTTAAGTCTTGTGTTATAAATTACTTGGCCAAGTCATGAGAGGAAAGTAACTACAACTATCTAGTCTTCAACCCCATCAAAGAACGGGAAGGGGAATAATATTACTTGAGTAAGCAGGAAGTACAATCAAGCAACTTTCAAAATATGCAACAAATGACAGAGACAACTGGCTACCTGGGCAATCACCTAAAGTCGCTTTTGCAACATTGGAGCAACCAACTTTGGCTAAGGCCTAGGGTAACTGACAGACCATTTTCAGAGGCAGGAAATTTTTCAAAACTGTCTTACCCTGTCTTGGCAGATTTGACAGTCTTTTCTCTTATATCCTGCTTGTCCTGTCCAGACATCGTGCACTTTGTCGGTGATCGATACGTGGGCAGTTCTTTGCCCAAAGGCCAGTTTTGCCAAGAAGAAAACAAACTCCAAGTGGAGTGTCTTTGGTGCTCAACATTCTCTCAGGAATAGATAGGTGCTGCCAGGAGCAATCATGTCTCACGTCAACAGAATCCTAACCCTAAGTTATTATTTTTTTAATTTTTTATTATGTGTACAGTATTCTCAGTATTCTGTCTGCATGTATGCCTGCAGGCCAGAAGAGGGCACCAGATCTCATTACAGATGGTTGCGAGCCACAATGTGGTTGCTGGGAATTGAACTCAGGACCTTTGGAAGAGCAGGCAGTGCTCTTAACCGCTGAGCCATCTCTCCAGCCCCAGAACCCTAAGTTATTTAAATGTCATATTCTACAGCTCTTTGAAGTGGTTGAAGATTACCTGTCTATGCAGAATACAATCTCTATGTATCTAAAGAATCTGATTAGTCTAACTATAAGTATGACAATCATAAATGATTATTGACATATAATTTTAATACCTATATAACTTAAAGACTAAGACTTCATATTAGCATATTAAACTATCTTTAAACAACTGTGCACCAAATGAGGACAATGACCTCAAAATGTAAACAATGTATAAGTATCTTGATCAGAGGTAGAAATGTATATTGCAATCTTAAAATTGTATCAATATACAAAATGTCTTAAGCTTTCATGCATACAATATGACAAAATAACTTTGCCTAGATATACAAGTATTATAGATAAAAATAGGAACATATTCAATATAATTTGTTTGTCTTTTCTCTTTCTCAAGAGATTTCTCTTTTTCAAACAGAATCTTTATTAATTTTGATTGTATCCATAACTTTTCTTCTACTGTGGAAACGAGCAAAACCCTTTCCCCAATGTAGTGCATCTCCTGGCTTCCATTGTGAGGTCAACTCATCCTTGAAATACACCAGCTGATTTAATTCAGAAGACTTTTCTATTCTCCAATGTCTCTCTGCTGCTGTTGTCCCTTTCTCATTAGCATTAAGAAAATTCAAGGTCAATAAAGCATTATGTAATCTATTTCTAGGGGTATTTTCCATCCCTTTCTGTTTGTTTAACATATCCTTTATAGTTTGATTTGATCTTTCTATAACTGCCTGACCTGTAGGATTATTTGGTATGCCTGTAATATGCTTTATATTATAATAAGCAAAAAACTGTTTTATTTTCTTAGAGACATATGCTGGATCATTGTCTGTCTTTATTTGTGCAGGTATACCCATGATGACCATAACTTCTAATAAATGTGTGATTACTGAATCAGCCTTTTCTGAGCTCAAAGCAGTTGCCCATTGAAAACCTGCGTAAGTGTCAATGGTGTGGGGTACACATTTTATCTTCCAAATTTTGCAAAGTGGAACACATCCATCTGCCAGATTTCATTCCTTTGAGTACCTTTTGGGTTACTCCCTGCAGGTAGCAGTATTTGGTTATAGAAAGAACAAGTAGGACATCTCTTTTATAATCTCCTTAGCTTACTACCATGTAAGGGAAAACTCTTTCTTTAAACCTTTGCTATTGACATGATGTTTCTTATAAAATTCTGAGGCCTTCAACACATCTCCAATCAATAATCAATCAATTTCTGCATTACCTTGTGCTAGAGAACCTGGTAGACCTGTATGGGATCAGATGTGTGTTATGTATATGGGACAGAGCCTATTCCTGATTATGTCTTGACCCTGGGCTACAGAGTGAGTTCAAGGCTAGCCTGAGCAACTTAGTAAGACCTTATATCAAAATAGAAAGCAAAAATATCAGATCTACAGTAACATGAATACTTATTAGATCAAGAAGGAGGAAAGGGGAGGGAGAGGAAGGGCCAATATCAGACAAATTCCAACACACACACAGCCTGAGCAACACTCCTCAAACTATTAGGCCATCAAAACCAAGGAAGATCTGAAAAACAAGCCCAGGCCACCAAGAGGAGTGCTAGGAAGAGTACCACATGTCACAATGGGTCCTGGGACAGAAAAAGGACTCTAGGCACACTAAGAAAATTTGAGTAAACCGTGGACTTAAATTGTCCTAGACCAACACTGGCTCACTGCTCATAGCAAATGAACCATGCTGATGTAAATGGTTCCTGGGGAGACAGGACGCACCTGGGAACACGCTGCACTAGTAAATCAGGGGTTTTGTTATTCTTTAGTTTGCTGTTCGTTTGTTTGTTTACTTTTTTCTTATGAAGGGTGGAGCGACCTTTTTAATTAAGTCCATTAATTTTTAAAATTAATTCATTTTTGGTCTTCCAAGAAAGAGACTTGTTATGTAGCCCAGGCTATCCTGGAACTTGCAAACCTCCTGTGTCTGCATCCTGAGTACTAGAATTACAGGTGCCTGCTGCCACACGTGGCTGCCCGTCCCTTTTTGAGATGCTTGTTTCTGACTCCTGAGGGGTGGAACCTCTTCTTGTAGATCTGTATCCACTTTCCCTTCTGCCTGATTTTTTATTTTTGCCTCTTATTGGTATATAGTTTATTTTATAGAAATGATATTAATTCTTTTAAAAAATATTTATTTATTTATTATGTATATAATAACTCTGTCTGTGTGTATGCCTGCAGGCCAGAAGAGGGCACCAGACCCCATTGCAGATGGTTGTGACCCACCATGTAATTGCTGGGAATTGAACTCAGGACCTTTGGAAGAGCAGGCAATAGCTCTTAACCTCTGAGCCATCTCTCCAGCCCATGATATTAATTCCTAACATATATTTTAATCTATTGTTTTTATGCATTGTATTTTATCCATGAAACCTTATGTCAAATATTCTTTCATAAACAAATTCTCTCTCTCTATCTCTTTTCCTCTCCTCCCCTTCCCTCCCTCCTTCCCTCTCTCTGTATATCTCAGCTTCTCAATTACCTGTCTTACTTAAGAAGAGAGTCTCAAGGGCTGGAGAATTGGCTCAGCCATTCAGATACTGGCTTTCTTCCAGAGGACCTAGGTTCAATCCCAGCATCTACATACATGGTGGCTCACAACCATCTACAACTCCACTTCCAGGGGATCTGATGCCCCTCTGACCTCTACAGCACTAAGCCCACACGTAGTACACAGACTACAGGCCAAAACCCCATACACATAAAAAAAAAAATTAAGATCTTCTGGAACCTTGCATGATGGAGCTCAGCTGCAATCCAGCACCTAGAGGTGGAAGAGGATAGTTATGTGTTCAAGGCCACTCCCAAGTATATCATGAATTCCCAGGCCAGCCTGGGCTACATAAGAGCCTGTCCCCAGAAACAAGGGAAGGCCTGGGGCAATGGATGACTCAGTTGGTATAGAGCTTGCCTCAGAATCACGAGGCACCCAGGTGAAAAGCTGGGCATGGTGGCCTGCATTTGTAATTCCAGAGCTGGGGAGGCACAGACAGGAGGGTCGCTGGGACTCACTGGCCAGGCAGTTGGGTGCAGCCAGCAAGCCTAGGTCCCAGTGAGAGACCTGGTCTCAAAAAACAAGGCCTCTGAGGAATGACACCAGGTTGACCTCTGGCCCCTCACACACACCCCTAAACCCGCACCCCAAATGACCCCCCACTTCAGAACCCACACCCAAACATACACACCCCTAAACCTATACCCCAGCATGACCCCCCACTTCTGAACCCACACCCCAACATACACACATCCCTGAGTCCACACCTCAACATGCCCCCACTACTGAACCCACACCCCAACACATACACACATACTCATGAACCCCCCCCACACTTTTGAACACACACACCTGAACCCACACCCCAACATGACCCCCCCACTCCTGAACCACAGCATGACTTCCCCACTTCTGAGCCCACACCACAACATACACACACATACCCTGAACCCACAACTCAACATGCCTTTCCTTCCTGAACCCAAACTCCAACATACACACCTCTGAACCTATACCACAACATGCCCCTCACCACTGAACCCACACCCCAACTCATACACACAATTTTTTAATATTTATTATGTATACAATATTCTGTCTGTGTGTATGCCTGCAGGCCAGAAGAGGGCACCAGACCCCATTACAGATGGTTGTGAGCCACCATGGGAATTGAACTCTGGACCTTTGGAAGAGCAGGCAATGCTCTTAACCTCTGAGCCATCTCTCCAGCCCCCATACACACACAATTTTTAAAAAGAGTTATTTCATCCTCCAAGTTAAAGAATTAGTGTTCTAGGTGCTGGAGGGATGGCTCAGTGGTTAAGAGCACTGGCTACTCTTCCAGAGGACCAAGGTTTGGGTACCAGCACCCACATGGCAGTTTATAACCCTCCATAACTCCAGTTAGAGGGAACCTGGCTCCCACTTCTGGCCTCCCTTACATACACACAGGCAAAACACATACATACAATATAAATAAATAAATCTTGCCAGGCAGTGGTGGTGCATGCCTTTAATCCCAGTACTGGGAAGGCAGAGGCAGGCGAAACTCTGTGAGTTCAAGGCCAGCCTGGGCTACAGCATGAGTTATAGGACAGGCTCTAAAGCTACTTCTCGAAAAACCAAAACAAAAATTAAATAAAGAGATAAATAAACAAATAAATCTTTATAAAACTTACTCCTAGCTTTTCTTCTAATGTTTTTAGTTTCTTCTAATACGTTTAGTTTTTTGCTTAGGTCTTCCAGTCCCCTTGGATTTGTAGGTGGTGTCAGATGGTGGGAGGAGGCATTTGGCTTCATTTCCTGCCAGATGGATCACAATATGGCAGCCTTATTTACAAGGCAAATTGTTTTCCCCTAAATGATCAGGCATTTCACTTCCACAGGTGTTTCCCTGGGGAAGCCATCTTCCTCAGTTTCCCATGCTGCCATGAACACCCAGTTCAAAAGCCCACATCTACCTTCTCTAGAAAGACTGTGTCCGCCTCCCCCTACCATACAAATCTGGAACCCACCTTTTTTGCCACGGCTTCTCACGGAACTCAATACTCGTGGCGTGGAGTGCAACCAGGGTCTCAGTTCACCACGAGTCCGTTCTTCTAGTAGAAGAACTTCAAGTAGCCATGCCTGAGATCAGGGGACTCGGGTGGGAGGCTGATCTTTCCATTTAAGAAAAGCCTTGCTTGGGGCTGGAGAGATGGCTCCAAGCCTGATGGCTTTATAATTTAATTTTATGTGCACTGGTGTTTTGCCTGCCTGTATGTCTGTATGCGGGTGTCAGATCCCTGGAACGGGAGTTACAGGCAGCTGTGAGCTGTGTGTGGGTGCTGGGAATTGAACCCGGTTCTTCTGGGAGAACAGCCATGTGCAGTAACCATTAAGCCATCCCTCCAGTCCCCGAGTCTGATAACTTTAGTTCAGTCCCCCAGAAAAGCTGGCCTCTGACCTTGGCACTGCTGTCCCACACAAATAAGTAAGTAAATAAGTGAACAGCAATAAACGACGAAATAAATGTAATTTCTAAATATGGTGGTGAAGTCAGACAAATGGAAGCCAGGGCTTGCTTTTTTGTTTACTTTTTAAACGTGTTTAAATTTTATTTTGCGTGGGGTGTGTGTGTGTGTGTGTGTGTGTGTGTGTGTGTGTGTGTGTGTGTGTGTGCCATGACATGTCTGTGGTGGTCAGAGGATAACTGAGAGTAGATTCTCTCCTTGTACCATGAGGACTCTGGGGACTGAGCTCAGGTGATCAGACTTGGTGGCTGTGGGAGCCAGCCATGATAAACTAAGTATGGGCAGGTCACCCAGGGGAAGTTCTTTACTTCCAACCATTATCACCTGCCAGAGTAGGACTCAGCCACCAATAAATTTAAATAGAGGCCTGAGGCGGAAAGGCTACCTGGCTGCAGGAAGAACCACAAACTGAGATTACCCGAGCCCCACCCCAAAACAGACCGACCAAAGGAAATGCCTAACATTCCAACTGCTGTAGATAGGGTCACCTGCCAGCACACACTCACCAGGACACCCCTAGACAAATGTCAGCCATTTAGAGGTCCTGAACTTCAGAAACCCCTCACTCCCACATTTACTACTATAAAAAAACCAATTCTAACTGAGCTTGGGGCTCTCCGTTTATTCCAATACGTTGGACATGTGGAGAGACCGAGTTTGCAAACTTGCATAAAATAAAGGCTCTTTGCTTTTACATACGGGACTCGGTCTCCTTGTTGGCTTTTGTGGGGGCTTCACGGATTAACCGTGGCAAAGGCCTTCACACAGTGAGCCATCTCATTGGCCCAAGCATTTGTTTTCATTTGTCTTCTTGATGGCTGCTGGTTTGGCGGGGCGGGGCGGGGGCGGGGGGGTGGGGGGAGATGGATCTCAGTGTAGTTTTGCCTAACATCTCTCTGATGGGACGTTGAACAGATGTTCTTGTATGTACTGGACGTTTGTAGTTCACCATTTGAGAGCAGTCTGTTCGTTTTGTTAGCTTATTTACTGAGTCGGGGTGTTCGATTTTTTTTTTGTGTGTTCGAATCCTCTGCCATCTGTCCAGCTAGCAAAGACCTCCCCCCCATGCTGTAGACTCTCTCTTCGCTCTGTTTTGTTTCTCTGTGTGGACATCTTTCATTTCACGCATTCCCATTTGTCAGTTGTTAATGCTGTTTCCTTCGTGCCTCGGGTCCTGTTCAGAAAGCCTTGCCTGTGCTGATACACTGAAATGTGTTCCCTATTGCCTCCTCCAGCAGTCCAGAGTTTCTAGTCTAACATTAAGGTCTTTGAACCATTTGGAGTTGATTTTCATAGAGGCCGAGGTGTGGGCAGTTAGCCTCAGACAACATTTGTGTATCCAGTTTTGCTACCCACATTTGTTGAAGAGGCTGTCCCGTCTCCACTCTACTTTTTTTAGTATCCTTGTTAAGAACCAGGTGGCTCCAGAGGCAGGTGGATCTCTGTAAGTTTGAAGCCAGCCTGGTCTACAGGGTGAATTCCAAGACAGGTACCAAAGCTCAAAAAAAATACCAAAAGCCAAAAAATAATTAAATTTAAAAATTGGGTGACTCTGACTGGTTGGGTTTATATCCAGGCCCTCTGTTCTCTTCCATTGATCTATGTGTCTATTTTTATGCCAATACAGTGCTGTTTTTCTCACAACGGCTCTGTAGAACAACTTGAAGCCCGGTAAGTAGGCATGGCACTATGGAAATCAATAAGGAGGCCCTCGCAAAGAAAAGTAAAAATAGATCTTCCCGCTGTGCCACACCTTTGCCTTTACCTGAAAGACTCCAAGCCAGCAGAGTGTGGAGATGTTTGCACATCAGCGTGTATTGCAGCAGCGCTACTGACAATAGCTAAGTCACAGAGCCAACCTAGGCAACCATCGACAGCGGAGCAGACGGAGAAAATGTGGTTTTAGTACACAACAGAATTTTTCTCAACCATTAAGAATAGGGTTATGTTGTTTTTATGAAAAAATGGATACAAGTGGAGATAGTCATAGTAAATTAATTGTCAGTCTCACACAAACACCGCAATTTTTGGCCTTTGTGGCCTAAAGCTTACGGGTACATAAAGTCATATGTGTATAGCTGATGTGAAGTAGAGGTGGAACCGTGTAAATGAACGACATTGGGGGGGGGACCGGGAGGAACATATTGCAGGAAGGTGAAGAACTACTCGGGGTACGTTATATAATTATCTAATTATATGCTTGCATGAAAATAGACTTATGTAACCCTGTAATGAAAAGAGAAGCCTTGGCAAGAATCAAGTTCTCAACTAGGTTTTGCCTCCGAGGGTGAGCAGGTGTGTGCCCGCCAGCCTAGCAGAGGAAGAGGTCAGGCAGAGAGCACAGCCTGGCAAGGTCAGGAAGGGCCTGGTAGGGGCTGCCAATGGCTCAGAGGCCACGCAGAAGCAGGGAGGAGAGGGAGGGAAGCCTGCGATGCTGTCCAGATGAGCAAGGCTGGATCATCAGAAAGCCAGCCGCTGTGATGGAGACACACCCTTGGGTGTCGGCGGCGAGGGCAAATCTGAGAGGTTGAACTGAAGACAAAAGACCCCACTCGGGATGAAACAGCAGGGTCTCCCAGGCTGGGGTTCCAGCCTGAGCACGGGTATCCACTCTCTGCTTCCCGACTGTGAAGGCAGCCGCCTCCCACCCCAGCTGCCACAGCTCCCCTGCAAGATGACCCAGCCCTCAAACCTGAGCCAAAATAAGCCCTGGAGTTGCTTTTTATTAGGGAATTTGACAAAACAACACGAAAAGTAATTAACACAGCAGCTAAAGACCTCCTGTCTCCTGAGAAGCAGGGACTATTCCAGCATGTCCACATCCCAGCTGCACATGTGTGTATGCATGTGTGCCTGTGTTTGTGCATGTGCCGTGTGTGTGTGTTCCTGTGTGTATATGTGCCCGTGTGTGTATGTGCCTGTGTGTGTATGCGTGCCCATGTGTGTGAGTGCGTGCCCGTGTGTGTGCGCCCATGTGTGTATGTGCCCGTGTGTGTGCGTGTGTGCCTTGTGCCCGTGTGCCCGTGTGTGTGCCTGTGTGCATGTGTGTGTGCATGTGCCCATGTGTGTGTGTGTGCGTGCATGTGCCCGTGTGTGTGTGTGCCGTGTGTATGTGTGTGCCTGTACTGCCAGGAACCTAGCACTCCTCTTTGAGTTAAGCACTGTTGCCCCAAACAACTTCAATTATTTATTTTGTGGGTTTTGATGGTTTGCTCTTGCTTGTTGAGACACAGCCTCATAAAGCTCAGGCTAGCCTCAGCCTCCCAGGCTTCTTGCCTCAGCCTCCCAGGTACTGGGAATCCATATCTTTCACCATTATGCCCAGCCCCAAACCTTTAACATAGATAGAGTCAAAACACCCCCACACATTAAATAATTAATAAATGTCAATGAGTGACTAAAGGGATACTTTGTGTCATTAGTGGAAAAATCAATACCCCCTTGCCATAAATAAAACAAATGCAAAAACCTCAAGATATCTATTTGGTGCTGGAGAGACGGTGCAGCGGCTAGAGCAGGCCCGGCTCTCGTAGAGGACCAGGGTTAGGTTCCCGGCACGCATGCAACAGGTCACATCTGTAACTCTGGCTACAGGGAATCTGCTGCCTCTGGCTCCTCAGACCTGCCCCACAAGCACATACCCCCATGCAGACACACGCATGCCTGCCCCTAGTTAAAAATGATGAAAGCGAAGCACCAAGCCCGAGGGGTACTAGCGTTGGTTCCTGGGGCCCCTTGTCTCATCTTTTCAGGCCTCAGTGCTCTCCTACGTAAAACGTGGCAGTGGTAGGTGGGACCTGCCTCTTTGGGTTGCACAGATAGATGAGAGAATGCAGGCCATGTCTCCTGACATGACTCGGCAAGTTCCCGACAGCAGGAAGACAACTGCATGGGCGGACCCTTCTGATTACCTCTCCAAACTCTGACTCCCTCTCGCTTGGGTTGGAAAAGGCTGGTGGGAGGGCAAACCGGGCAGCACACCCCCACCCCACCCCACCCCACGAACAGCAGTGGAGTTCCACAGCCTGCCCTGCCATGTACTGGAGACACGAGTGGGGAGGAGCAGACACGAAGCTGGCATGGAGATTCTCATGAGGGTGGCGACGGGGCTCTTCAGGAGGCAGAACACGGGGTCACTGGTCATCAACCATGACACGCATGATTTTGCACCTCAATCTGGGAAAGTCAGTACTCACGAGAGAGGGGCTGGCTTATCAGAAGTGTGTAGGCGCTGGCTGGCCTTCCACCAGCTTCAGGGCCCTGGCAGGCAGGGGCTGAGTTTGCATGAGATGGGTGTGGACAGCCATACTTCCATGGTGACCCAGGGCTGATCAGTGGCAGAAAAGCCAGGTCTAGGTGCCGCTGCCTCTGCTGCCCCTCCGTTGATCCCCTGCTCATTCCTTAGACCTGATGGCTGCTGCTGACACTCCAGGAAGCAGCCTGGACTGGAGCCCTTTTCAGGCCATGTCCAGCCCTAAACTTAACCACCTTTGTCCCATGCACTCTCATTGAAACCTTTAGGGGCTGTGTGCTACTTTTTCTGTCACCTTGACACAGACTCGGGGTCACACGAGAAGAGGGAAGCTGAGCTGAGAAAACCCTTCCATCAGACTGGCCTGTAAGCAAGTCTGTGGGGGCATTTTCTCGGTTAATAATTTATGTAAGCGGGGCCCTGTTCATGATGGGTGGAGTCACGCATAGGCACGTGGTTGGGGGGGTCTAAGGAGGATGGTTGGATATGAACCTGGGGAGCAAGGCGGTAAGCAGCATTCCTCCATGGTCTCTGCTTGAGTCTCTGCCCTGACTTCTCAGTGATGAACTGTGACCTATGAAAATAGACCCCTTTCTTCCCCAAGTCATTTTGATCATAGTGTGCATCTCAGCGATAGAAAAGCAGCTAGGACGGGCTGGAATTGCCAGAAAGGGAACGATGATGGCCCCAAATGGTTTATAGAAACAAAACCTGAAAATCCTCCCCTTTGAGTCCCTAAAGTCCCCGGCTACCACTCACAGCCCTGCTCCTTCCTGGAGCCCTAAACTCCCTCTGCCAGGTCTATTATGGGATTCCGATGGCCTTAGATGTCATCTGCAGCAGAAGTCCCAGTTAAGGCTGTTCTGGGGAGCCCTTGTGACCCAGGATCTCAAGGGAAGTGTCTGTTTTTCCCCTTAACTACCATCCAAGGGAGCCCAGCAGTACCCCACCCAGAAGGGCCTCACAGCGAGCTGGCAGAAGCGGGCCGATGACGGCACAGTTATTCTTCCTTTGGTCACCAGGCGTCGCTACAGGCCTGGAAATGGAGGCCCCAGCCAGGCGTGTCTACTATCCTGGGGAGTGGCCCCCGGAAATGTTGAAGGTCCTGGACAGGCCTGGCAGGTGACAAGACTCGGTCTGTAGAAGGAGCTGCCACGTGGGGTTCTGGCAACAATGTTCAGGGGGGTTCAAAGAATCTCGAGTCCCTGAATTTGGGCTGGTGTGGCTGCAACCCACGAGGCAAATCCGATGGCCCTGGGGACTGGAGAGTTTGCGGGCCCTGGGAGCCCCGCGTCCCCTCTGTGTAAAAGAAGTAAAATTCCTCGCCGCAAGTGACCCATTTCACAATTATGAGCCTGAGGCTGTGTGCACCCCAAGATGTACCACCTGCATCCATCCGTCCGTCCACTGTCTTCCCTACAGCCTGCCATTGACAGCGCGGCCTCCCTCATGAGCGTGGCAGTGACACCTGGAAATCTGCTTGGCTAACAAAGTATTCCAATAGCTAGCACTCATTAAACACTTGCTGTCTGCCCGACATAGTTATTATCACCATGAAGAGCACAGAGGTAAATATTACCTGCTTAAGATGGTGAACAAATCCAGGCTAGGGACCAGGCGATCTGTCTTCGGAGCTCAGGTGCACAGTACCGGACCCCATTCATACCATTTTGGGGGCAGGTAGGGCACAGGAGTTCGTGTAACCTAAAATGACCTCGAACTAGACATACATCTGAGCATGATATCGAACTTTCGATCCTCCTGCCTTCACCTCCTAAGTGATGGCCATTCATTTTTCAGTCTGTGAGGAGCACTAGGCAGGCACTGCGCCGCAGCGGGCGGCAAGGGGGCCGTGCCTTTCCCAGACTGCCCACCAGGTGGCGCGCCGACGCCACGCGCATCCTCGCACCACACCCGCGCTCAGTCTCTCCACCGCCCCCTGTAAAGGTCTTGTTAACCACAGTGACTTGGGTCCAGCCGACAGGTGGCTGAGGGGGTTGCCACTGACCTGGTGCCAGGTGTTGGCTCCTTGCCAGATGCCTGTTTTCTCCTCTTTGCTCTTCACCTCCCAAGATGCTGAAATGCAACAGGAAGCAGCCCAGCGCTCCTTTTGTTCCGTTTACAAAGCACTTTCACCAGCTACATCCAGACAAAGGGGAGTGAGAGAGGCTAAAAGCTCTTCACATCCTCAAGAAACTAAGATCTAGGGAAAGGAGAGACCAATCAAGATGGCGAGGGGTGGGTCTCAGAACAGGACACCTAACCAGAGCAAATAGACTGCTTTCCCCCAGGAAAATGCTCCTTTGGATGGTGAAGGCTTGTGAAGCACTTGAGGTACCCCCACCCCCGCCATCCCACCCCCCTTGGAGCCTAAGCAATGCACAGTTTAGGACTTTAGCACTCTCCCTCGGGGCATTCCAAGTCGAAGGTCCTCTGAGATCTCTCTTTTTTCTTATTACTCTCTACACAACAGCCTCTGAGCCCCCCTGTGGCCCTGCTCTGCCCCTGCCGCAATTCCGGCTGACACTCCCGTGAGTCTCCGGGCTCACACACTGGTTTGCTTTGGGCAGTCTGACCTCAGCTGTCATCCATTTTCACAGTACTTGAGTCCCAATCCCCACAGGCACTTCCCACACCTGTGTTCCCTAGGCCACAGAGCTGGGGGTCAACTCTGACCCTTTACCTTCTGCCAGTGAATTGACCTCCTCCATCCCCCCCCCCCCCCCCCCCCAGACACTTTTCAGAGCCACACACAGTCTCCTGTCCCCACTATCCCTTTCCTCACATTTCTAACCCTCTGGCCTAACTCAGGCTACCATCACCTCCTGGCTCACCCTGGCTCCCAGATTCACCCAGCTCTCAGCTCCACCCCTCACAAAGACCAGGATGTTCTTTGGGATGCTGTCTCCAGAGCACAAAGCCTTACATGAGGACTCATGAGCCACACACTGAGACCCCAAAGCTCGGCGCTCTCGCACCCCTGCCACAACCTGCCCCCCTTCCCTTGGGTCCCTCTTCCTGTCTTCCACACTGTAGCCTTCTCCAGTTAATCCCTCCTTCAGGCTTCCTAGGCTCAGGAGAGCAATCCTCCATCCCTTAGCCTACAAGGCCCTATCCCAACCCCCTGACAGTCCCAGGCCCTGTCACCCTTTGGACCCCAGGTGAATCAGGACCCTTCTTTCTCCCTTCCTGTCTCTTGGAACTTGTCTTCCCTCAATGCTAGGTGCTGGCATCTCAGAGAAAGGGCCTTCCCTTCCTGAGTCTTCCATGTCTCCCTCCCTGTTCACATTCCCCATACAAATGAGAACTACCGTCTCCTGTCCAGAGCCACACTGCACACCAGCTAGGACCCGACATAAAAGTAGACACTTGATAAGTATCCGTGGAACAAATGACTCTTTCATCTGGCCCCCTCAGAACCCCACTCCTGGGCTGTCTTTCATCTGTGGCTTTTCCTCGATCTGCTTCATCTGCCTAGAAGGTTCTTTTCTCCCCCTACCGCTCCACACATCTCCCACTCATCTCTCTGGGATCCATGTCGGCCCCCCTATTTAAGTTTGGCTTTTCCCCCGGGCTTCCCTAATGCCCGATACGAAACTTTCTATCCTAACTCTTTAAAATGTAAATTGACATCTAAACGGGGGGAGATTATTAATGATTATGAGCTAGCCTCTTCTCTCCCTCACACCACTCCAGACTCTGTCTGTCTGCCTTTCAAACATTGGCTGAGCGCAGACCAGGGGCCGGTGTGCTGTTTTCCTGGGGGCTGCACTGGGGAGGCAAGGGGGAAACGACGGAGACCAGACTCATCGCAGGGAAGAGCATAAGGAGGTGACAAGCAAATGCTGGGCCAGGAGCATTGGGTGCAGAGGGGGCTGGGCCTGGCAGGCCTTGGGCACTCGGCCTCTCTCCCTTTGCTGAGTACCCGCTGTGTGCAAGGCATGCTATGGCAAGGACCTGGGGCACGGGGAGATGTAGCCCTGAGTGACAGATACACCTTGGGAATCACCACTACGCCACCACCACGGTGTTTGGTTCAGAGGGCGCTGTGTCTGTGTCCTGTCTTCCCACTCTTTGATGCCCTCAAGGGTCACTATTTTCCTTCCCTCGCGTCCCCAGCATTCCTTTGTTCTTTTGTGCTGTGGATCATCCCCTCCTTTCCAACACTCTCCATAACAGAGTTTTTCTTTCTCCCTCTCCTTTTAGATGGGGTTTTACATAGACCAGGCTGGCCGCAAACTCATAAAGATCTGCCTGCCTTGCCCTCCCAAGTGCTGGGATCTAAGGCGTGCACCATGACACCCAGCCTTTCTTCCTACCTCAGATATGGTCTTGGGTAACCCAGCTGACTTAAAAAATCACTATGTAGGGGTTGGAGAGATGGCTCAGTGGTTAAGAGAAATGACTTGAGTTAGGCAGGGTGACTTCTACCTTGAATTCCAGTACTGGAGAGGCCAAGGCAGGAGGATCTCTGAGGGTCTGAGGCTAGCCTCATCTATCTACTCACATCCAGGTCAGCCATAGCTACATTGTGAGGCCTTGTTGCAAAAAAAACCAAACCAAACCAAACCAGCAAAAAGAAGAGCACCAGTTGCTCTTCCAGAGGATCCAAGATCGATTCCCAGCACCCACACAGCAGCCTACAACCCACCGTCTGTCATTCCAGTTTTAGGGGATCTAATGCCCTCTTCTGGCCTCTACAGGCACCAGGCAAGCAGGTAGTGCACAGATATACATGCAGGCAAACATTAAGAACAAAACAAAATTTAAAAAAATCCTTCAAAATCACTATGTAGCCAGGTGGTGGCGCACGCCTTTAATCCCAGCACTCTGGAGGCAGAGGCAGGCGGATCTCTGTGAGTTTAAGATTAGCCTGGTCTACAAGAGCTAGTTCCAGGACAGGCAAGAAAGCTACAAAGAAACCCTGTCTCGAAAAACAAAAACAAACAAACAAAAAATTCACTATGTAGCTGAGGGTAGCTTTGAACATCTGATCTTCTGCCTCCACTTCCTAAATGCTGGAATTACAAGTGTGTACCGCCATGACTTGTTTATGGGGTGCTAGAGATGAAACCGGGGGCTTTGTGTATGCTGGGCAAGCAATCTACCAACAGAGTTGCATCCCTATTTTCAGAAGGCTGGAGGCTACCTGGTTGGGGGTTAAACACTTGTAAAGATATACATATTCCCCCAATGAGGAACCCCGGGGCCTTCATAGTGGAGGCTGTCACTCTGCCCCGCTGCGTGGCACATCCAGGTGAGAGAGTTCCTGCTCCTTCAGCCTCCAGAAAGGTCCTTGTGGCCCACTTTGCTTCTCACTGCCTGCGCTGCCCGAGAGCACCTGGGAATTTTCTTCCTTCGCCAACTTTTTAAATGTCAGACTGCCCAGGACTCCTCCTCTTGTGCCTACATCTTCCCCAGTGCCCTCCACACCCCAGGGCAGACTTTCTGGTGCCCCCGAATGACCAACAGCAGCATAGAGAGACGTCATCGCCGCAGCTGAATTCCCCCACGACATCCGCTCCACACACCAGAGACTTACCCCCCCCCACCCCCGTCTGTCACACAGCCTGTCACACAAAGCAGGACACTGCGTGGCACCCTCACCCCTCCCTGCATCTGGCAACAGCCAAAGCCTGACTGGTTTTGTTCTCCAGGTTTGCCAGCTGCTGATGTCTTCAGGCCCCCAGCCCGATCTTCTAATTGCTTCCCTTCCCCCTCCTCTTTCCAGTGAACTCTCCGAAAGCTGCCCAAAATGCAAGCCGGACTGGAACCAGTACCTTAAAACCCTCCGGAGGTCCCCCACAATGGGTCCAGACCCCTTCAGCTGACACATAAGCCCCCAGTGGCTGGTCCCTGCCTCTGGTCTTTCCCAGGGAGAGGCACTCCCATAACAGCGAGGTGCTGTCATTTCTAGCTTCCTGTACCCCTGCGAGGAATAGCCCTTGCCAGACCTTCTCCTCTTGACCTCTTAGGTGGGAAGGTCAGTTCCCTCCCCCGCCTTTCCGGGTGCATCCTCAAGGCTTTCTGGAGACTGTGCCATCACACTCACTGCTGTGACTTATAATGATGGATTTTCACACACAGAGAGGGGAGATCCTTGAGGGCAGGGACTGTGTTCCATTCATCTCTGGAGCCCAGGCCCTGGCCTGGGCCTGGTATGGAGGACAGGTCCCACCAGTGGCTGATAGATGAAGGCAGAGAAGAAACTTGGAGGAAGTGGGAGCCAGGAGTGTCCAAAAGGGAAGCGAGGGCAAGCCTGGCAGGAAGAACAGCCCGAGCAAATGTGTGGGCAGTGCAAAAGCGAACCCTTCCATTTACTGCACTCCCACGATGCCCGCTAGCCGTGGGGCTTGCACTGGGTTTACACATCGTGTCTTCTCTCCTTCCCTAAATGACAGATCTGAAAACTGACATCAGAGCCTGGAAGTAACCTACCCAAGGTCACACAGCACATAGGGGTCCCGGGTGGAATCTAAGCCTGTCTGGCCCGAGAACAGTACTCCTTCTGCTGGGCCATGCTGCTCTCCTGGGAGCAGGACTTGGAATGGGTAAAGAGTGGGCCCAGCTACACCTCTGCCTAGCTGAGAGCGGGAACAAGCTGCCCACGCTCAGACCAACAGCGTCTTCCTCCCAGCTGGACCAGAGACTCCAAGGCCACATGAAAATTTACCTGCTTCTTCCTCCCCCGTGGCTTTGGGAATCTTTGTGCACACCACACACACACACACACACACACACACACACACACACACACACCGGAAAGGCCCAGGGCATCCAGGAGGCAGGGGCTCATGCAGGCTAGCTCCTTCTGCAGTCTCTCCCTCTTTCCACTTGGCCCAGGCCGATATTAAGATTCATCTGCATTCCTCGCACAACGCCTGGCAGATGGTGGGGGAGGAGGCTGGGTGTGAGCTGGGGGCTGCAGCCAGGGACCACACTGGATCTCAGAGGGACCATAGAAGAGAGTGCAGAGAGCCTTCCACAGGCCCGGCCTAGACTGGGGCCACTCCAAATGCCTCCAAGGGATCCGAGGATGCGACCTTTTGTTTTTCTCAAGACGGAAGGAGTTCTAGAGAGCTAGGAAGAGGTCTAGCTACTAACAGTGCTCCCATTGATGAAGGTGGTCCTGCCCCTTTGGGAATCTCTTGTCTAGGTTAGTCCTTCTTGCCCTGGAGATCTGAAGAGACCAGGGCAACCTGGGACCCCACTGGGATGGGCCCCCCTCAGCCTGATGAACACCTATGTGGTAGGGAATGGGTAAGAAAGAATGGAGGGACAGCCTCCAAGAGGCCTTATTCATCCCATTTAATGTCCTGTTTCTCAGGAGGCAAACCCTTACCCTAACCCCAGAATCCAGCCTGGCCCCTAGTGGTCTCTTCAGGCCAGCGCCTCAACCAAACGCTTCATAGTGATTGCTCCCAGGTCCTGAGACCTTCTAGGAAAAAGAACGGCCATGCTAAGAAAAGGGGTGCGAGCTAGACACTTAGAAGAACTTCCCTCAGCACCCTCATCAAGTCTTGCAGGAACCAGCCTCTGTGGCCCGCTGTTGATATCCTTAGACCCTTAAAATGGGTTTGGGCAGAATTGTCTATCCAAATTCCAGGACTCCTAAGGGTGGGGATAGGTAGGGCGACAGAACCCCGATGCCCGATACAGAATATGAGGTGCGCTGCCAGAAGGGCAGAAAAGCTGGTGTCCCCATCGGCGGTCTTCCAGTCTCTCGCCTCCTCTTCCAGGGCTCCTCCGCCCGCATCCTGTCCTCTACGCTGGAAAGTCGGCGTCCCAGGTCCCCTGACTGCGGGCCGGCAGGGGAGGAGTTAACTCCGGAGGTACCGACTGGGCTCACGGTACCTGCCGCCGCCGCCAGTGGGAGGGACGAGGAAGCGGGAGCCGCCTGGGCGCCAGGAGCGCTCCAGTCTGGCGGGGCGCAGCGCGGGGAGCGGGCGGCCGCGGCTCGGCTTGGCCCGGGGCGTACGCCAGGGGGCGCGCCGCGACGGGGCGGGAGGGGCCGTCTGGTCTGGGGAATTAGCACCGGGGACGGGCGCGCGCGCAGGTCCCCAGCACATCTGGGCGAGAGCCGAGCCTCTGGAAGCGAGCGGGGCGCCGAGCGCCTGTCTGGAGCGTCAGAGCCACCGCGCAGCCGGAGCCCCTTCGAGACGCTCCGGGCTCACATCTGGCACCGGGAGAAGGGACCGCGCAGCGCGCAGCTGGACACGGGGAGGGGGCGGCGGCTACACAGCTGGACCGAAGGGGGCGGGGTCGGTCCCAGCGACGGGCTGAGGGGAGGGCCGCGAGCCACCGGGACCTGAGCATGGGACAGCGCGCCTGAAGGAGCAGCCCGGGGAAGAGGGGGCCTGGGACCCCGAAAGAAAAAAAAGAGACGGGTGAGAGCGGAGGAGGAAGATGCAACTGACCCGCTGCTGCTTCGTGTTCCTAGTGCAGGGCAGCCTCTATCTGGTGAGTGGTCCGCGGGGAGCGGCAAAGGGCGGGGGCCAGAGGATGGGGAGAGCGCGGGAAGCTGCGGAGCCCTGAAACTTTCTCCCTCCACCCCACCCTGACATCCCGGGGCTGCGGACAAACGCTGGAGGCTGGGGGAGAGGGCGGGTCCGAGGCCGGAGGCCGGACAGGAAGGGTTAATAGGGGCGGGGAGGAGGGTGCTCGGCTGGCCCACCCACTCCGCGGCTGATGGCGGGAGGTGCGAGTGACACTAGGGAAAAGGGCCCTCGGAGCTGAGTCGCCAAGGATTACCCGACCTCTCGTAGCATCCCAGGACGCGCGGGACGGGGGTGGGGCAGATGACCTGCCGGATCAGGGGACGCGGGTTTCTCCTCTGACCTCTAGGGCCCAGAGAACCCCAAACTGTGGGCCCTGGCGCGCCAAGCCCGGGCGGACTGGGGGCGGCCCCCGCGTCCCTGCCTCCCGCCGTCCCTCCCGCTCCCTCCCTCCTCGCCTGTTGTTTTCCTCGCCTCTCCCGGCTGCGCGCAGCCCGAGCCCCACAGGACCTGGGCAGGCGGCTCCCGCCCCAGGCGCTCACAACAGCTGAGCTGAGCGCCTAAAGCCCGTTCCCCCGCGACCCAGGATGCCCTAGAACCCCACCCCGGACCCTAGCCCAGAGCTTAACTCCCCCGCCACCCATGCCCGCCGCCCCACAGCTGCCCCCGATCCCAATCCTGTCCTGGAGAAGCCTCAGCGCCACTAGATATGCCCCCTTCCTCAAAACGATTCCCATTGACAGCATCCCTCCCACCCCCAGTCCACTGTTGGGAAGGAAGCCTTCCCTGCTTGGCCCTTACCTGTGGCCCTGTAAACTACTGAGCTATTGACTATCTCAACCATTCAATTAAACCTAGAGCCAAGTACGAACAAGTGGGCAGCCTTGAACCCAGCCCTAGGAGTCTCCCTTCCTGCCTTTCCTGACCCTGAAGGCGCTGGGAATCTGGAAAGCAGGGCCAGCCCTAACTGCGGGACAGATACTGGCTTGGTCACAGAGCACAGCCATAGGCACAGCCGTAGGCACAGCCAAGGCCAAAGCAAGAGGCTAAGGACTAACCCTGTATGGAACCTCCCATCCCAGCTGCTCAGTAATCCTTCGGCCCCACCCATGTCATCTTCAATCCAGATGTGGTAGCTGAACTGGTGTCTCCTCGCTGGTGACATAGACACACTCGGTTTCAGAAACTGAGCAAACACATCCAGGCCACTGAGTCTAAGGAGCCAGGTAACCTCCCCGTTGCCCTGCCGAGCTCTGCCTGTTCTTTCCATCCTCCTCTAGAAAGCCTCCCCAAGGTGTGGCCTGTCACCATAGCTGAGCCTGCTGAGGCAAGACAAGCCCTGGCAGAGTTGGACAGGACATTCCAGGTGGAGACAGGGCTTCGGTAAAAGTCTTTTGCAGAGGTACATCTGGTCTGTGCCTTGGGATGGGACACTTGTGGCCCGTGTTGTGTGGTGATGTAACCTGCACATCCTGATGTCTTCACCTGGGAGACGGGACTCCCAAGAACTGGTCCCTCATCATGCAAGTGCCGTCTTGGCATGTCGTCACCGGTGTTCCCCAGAGAAGGGTTTTGCTTCCACAAGCTTGGCCATCCTAAGTGTGGCATTCGTACCTGGGTCTCCTAGTCTCAGCAAAACCTGAACCAAATTGGTTCCTGGTCAGAACTGTCACTGGGTTCTAGAGTCCTGTTTTATGGTCCATAGGCCAACAGTTAGGCTAGGAGTGGTGTCTTGGTCAGAAGATGAAAATGTCTTACACAGCATGAGATATGTGTGTGTTGACCCAAGGAAGCTCTAAGACAAGGATGGGGCTCCCCAAATAACTTGCAACTCCCCAACTCCAGGTGAAGGACTCCTGAGGACAGGAATGATGTATCCCTGGCATCTTGGCCATTTCGAGGGTAGGGAGTCTTCCTCGCCTTCAGACAGGGGGCTTCTGCAAGATCAGAAGCTGAGCCCTTCCCACTTAACTGGGGTTAATCTGGAGAGGAGACCTGTGTGTCCCTGATACCCTAGTCCATGAAGGGGAGAGACTTCCCGACCATCCTTCCAGATTTTGAATAGGAGCCAGGGGCTTGGTCAGTAAAGAAAGAAGGTGATTGAAGTATCAGAGCATGAGAATGGATCATGAGGGGGCCAGGGCATACACCTGACCCCAGCACAAGGGAACAAGCAGGTGTCCCCCTTAGCCTGGGTCAGACAGGGACAGAGACCCTGGAGAGATGGTGATAGGGTGGTGGACCAGATCTCAAATCCCCTGGGTCCTCTGGGGACAAAGCTCTAATTCTCTTTCCAAATCCCCCCATAGGTCATCTGTGGCCAAGATGATGCCCCCCCTGGCTCAGAGGACTCTGAGCATGATGACCATGAAGGCCAGCCTCGGCCCAGGGTGCCTCGGAAGCGAGGTCACATCTCACCTAAGTCCCGCCCCTTGGCCAACTCTACACTCCTAGGGCTGCTGGCCCCACCTGGGGAGGTGTGGGGTGTCCTCGGGCAGCCCCCCAACCGCCCCAAGCAAAGCCCCCTACCCTCGACCAAGGTAAAAAAAATATTTGGATGGGGTGATTTCTACTCCAACATCAAGACAGTGGCGCTGAACCTGCTGGTCACGGGGAAGATTGTGGACCACGGCAACGGGACCTTCAGCGTCCACTTCCGTCACAACGCCACAGGCCAGGGTAACATCTCCATCAGCCTTGTGCCCCCCAGTAAAGCTGTAGAGTTCCACCAGGAACAGCAAATCTTCATCGAAGCCAAGGCCTCCAAAATCTTCAACTGCCGGATGGAGTGGGAGAAAGTAGAACGGGGCCGCCGGACCTCGCTCTGTACCCACGACCCAGCCAAGATCTGTTCCCGAGATCACGCTCAGAGCTCCGCCACCTGGAGCTGCTCCCAGCCCTTTAAAGTTGTCTGTGTCTACATTGCTTTCTATAGCACGGACTATCGGCTGGTGCAGAAAGTGTGCCCAGATTACAACTACCACAGCGATACCCCCTATTACCCATCTGGGTGACCTAGATGGGCTGCAGAGGCCTGTGCAGGAGGCCGGCTGTCTGGGCGCTGGGCAGGGAAAGGGATGGGCCTCAGGAAGGGAGGGGGTGGAGAGGACAAGAGGTCAGGTGGGGGAAGGATCCCCAGTGCTGGCCCCAACCTGAGGTTAGAATGTACTCCCTAAGGAGGAAGATTGGGCTCTGGG
This sequence comes from Arvicola amphibius, assembly GCF_903992535.2. Classification (NCBI taxonomy): domain Eukaryota; kingdom Metazoa; phylum Chordata; class Mammalia; order Rodentia; family Cricetidae; genus Arvicola; species Arvicola amphibius. The sequence goes on from NC_052050.1 coordinate 26,104,076, forward strand.
CAGCCTTAGAGAGTTTTCCCATGGGTCCAAAGCGGACGCTAGGCCTTGAGGCCCCTGGGCAGGCAGGCCAGGTGCCCCCAGATCAAGCCACAGAAAAGACCTTAACCCTTGGCTCTCTCCTTGCCATTCGGAAAGAGGACAGCAGTGGACAAAGGGGTGTTGGACTGTGTAGGCCAGGTAGACAACTTGGGATGGACAGCTCAGTGGCTTCCTCCAATGGGGCTGGCAGTGGGCAGCCTGGAGCCCCTTTCCTACACTTAGGCTGAAGTGGTGACCTCATCCCCTACCCTCAGGTCTTTGCTGTCATGACTACCTGTTACCAGCCAGGCCACCCCTTCTCGCTCCGAAACCCCTTCTCCCTCCAGCACTGTCCCCTGCTGTCACCCTCTTGCTGATGGCACACCATCCCGTCCTTCAGCCGAGACAGGACCTTTAGTTCCTCTTAGCATGAAGGGCAGTGAGCAGAAGCCTGCCTGTGTGCTGCGTGCCCATTCTCCGCCCTAACCACTCTGAGAGTGCTCCCTCACCAGCCTGCTCTTCATATCACACAGGGGGACTCCGCAATAGGAATGGGGATTCCTTCTCTGGGCTGTGGGACTATCAGCAGAATGGGGCGCAGGAGGCTGGACTGTGTGGCCATGCTGGAACTGTGCCCTAGTGTTGTCTGTGGGGTGGGGGGAGGGGTGGAAAGTCTTGTGAAATGCCCTGTCACTTCTGTGTGCAGAGTCTTGTCCTTGGAGCAGAGAATAAAGCTTTCCCGGGGCAGCACATTCTGAGTTATTCAGGGGAGAGGGACCTGGGGCCCTGTCTGACTAGCATTTTCCAGATGGGGACCAAAGCTGCAGGCCTCTTGGTGCTGGGGCTCCCTGAGACTTTGGGGCTGCCTTCTCTGACACTCTTTGTAAGCAAACAGATTTAGTGCCCAAACAAACACGTTTGAGGCTGGGCATGGCACCTGAAGGGACAGCTTGTGGGTAAGAGTCAGCAGGGGAAGTATGGGCCAAATCTTCCTCCTGGGTCCTCACCGAGTTGCCATCTCTGGCCCTGCCTGCAGTGGTAGATGGTGTCCCAGCTCTGCCATTGTTTTTCTCTGCGGCCTGGTAAAGTACACTGGCCTCACTGGTCTCTTTCTGTTTCTCTCCCAGCATCACACGGCACTTACATCTCTTGAGAATCACCCAGAGGGCTGGTGTCATACAGCCTTCAGGGTCCTCCCTAGCTCAGCACGGGTGGGTAGGGCCTGTATCTCAGCCCTGGGCTTGAGTAAATGCTGACATACTTTGAAAACCTGCCCAATGACCTCTAAGCAAACTTGGCTCCAGCTCCAGAGGATGAAGAGATTCCTCTCTTCTCTCTCCAGCTGTGACTCCCATCTGCCTCTTGGGGGAAAAGGAACAGACTGGGGTGGCATTGGGGACAAACAGAGCAGGAGAATAGCCACTTCTCCCTCCTGCTGAAGAAGGCACCAGAATGGATGGACGTCCGGGATGGTGCCCCTACCATGATGTCCCCTCTGGAGGTCTTTTTGGGTCTATTTTCTTTGGAGGTCAGCACTCAGGTCCAAAGGTCCCTTTGGGAAGTGTAGCCATAATGTGGAGAGTCCTAGAATGGGGACCAGTGGCCTGACCTCTCCCAGTCTTTGCCCTCTGCCCACAAGCCCTGCGTCCAAATGGTCCACACTGGCACCCTGCAGCACACAGTCACCTGGCTGCAGCCCCTCTACATGGGAAATGACCTAGAAAAAGAGATTGGCTGCGGGCAGGGGGAGGGGGCACACTCTCTTTCCAGCTATGCCCTGAATCATCCTGAAGCCATTTCTTCGGAGCAGACTTAAGACACACATGCCCCTACACAGCCTTCTCCCTCCCTCCCTCCCTCCCTCCCTCCCTTCTGTACCTGTGACTGCAGTCAGAGGGTCTGGAGCTTCCCCCCCATCCTCTACCCCCACCAAGAGAAACCTTGGCTGCTAAAATCCGGAGGCTTCTCCCACCTGTGCCCCTCATCAGACACTGTCCTAGGGCACCTGTGGGGTGTAACAGAAGAAGAAACTGTGAGGCGCCCCCATTTCCACCTCTGTGTGAACACTGAACTCCAGAGCGGAGTACAGGGGCACTCTGACCGGCCCCTCCTACTCCTCTTCTCCCGTGGAGAGCCAGCTGCTGCCGACAGCTGGAGGGCCCGGCCTTTCTGGCACACGGTGCTGCCTGCACAGGGGGTGGGTTCATTTTAATAACTTCATTTCACCCTCTTGCACATTCTGCCTCCTCTCCCCTGCCTATCTCTGCCTTCCCCAGCAACCAGGCTGATCTCAGTTCAGATTTGGCTAACAAATGTCTTCCCAAATCCTGATTCCTCGGAGGAGCCTTCTGGCTTCTCAGTCTTTTCAGATAGTTCATGAGCCCCCTTGATCCTCACAAGGGTAGTAGGTCCGCTCAATTTCTCTGGCTAACAGGATACCCACTTCTGCCCTTCTGAGCAGCAATGGCTATAGCGCCCTCTGTAGAGATGGACCTCAGGTCCCATAATGTCCCTGATCTCTCACTCTGGCCTTGGGGAGCACCCACAGGAGACTGGCTTTTTCCTGAAGGAGCCCTTCAAGAGACGATGGTCAGGGTCCTGCCTCACACCAACCCTTTGACCTCCCTAGAGCACCTTGAGGTCACTTTGCAACCTTCTCAAGCTGTTTGGGGACCCTGCTTCCGGTCTGTCTTGTCCCCCCACCCACCCACTCAACTCAGTAAGGGTCTTGTCTCTCCTACAGGCTTGCCCCTGAAGCAAGCCTAGCACACCAGGCCAGGGAGATCTTCAGTTTCTTGGTTTGTGTCTCCCCACCAGAGTTTAGGTGTCCTCTGGAGGTAGGGGTTGTACCTCCCTCAACAGACTGGACACTCTTTGGTTGACACCAGTCCAAGGTAAAGACTGTGTCTCCCTCGTCGGTTAGCATCTTTCTGAGGGCAAAGCGCTGTACTGTGGCCGAAAGAGAAGCACTGGTCTCCAAGTGCCAGGGTCCCTAGAGTTGCTTTGCCCTTCAGTACTACCTGGCTTCAGCAGTGCCACCTCTGTGCAATAGCTTGCTCTGGAGCTTGGGAGCTAGTAGACGCTCCACCGTCAGCAAAGCCGAGTCCTCCTCTTGGTGAAGCTTAAGGCAAAACTGAATGGGCTCTGTCCCTCCTCCTCTCTCCTTCATTCTCCTTCCCTAGATGAGCAAGCGGGAACTGAGTCACCCCCGTCCCCATCCTTGGCAGGAATGCTGATGACCTTGCATGTGGCAGGCTCCTGTGGCGAGGACCATTGCTCAGAGAGGCACAAGGTGGGTGGGTGGAGAGGGAAGCTGGAGGAAGGGGTTTGTGGGGGTGGAGGCAGCTGAAGGTCACAGGGTGATCAGGGACTTGGATCATTGAGTGGGCATTTGCAATGGGTTGAGGGCAACTCCGTGATCCAGTTACTCTTGGTTGGGAAGTGAGCCAACGGAATGGCTGGGAGTGGGAGAGAGAAATGTTACTTCCGAAGGCTTGTAGTTCTGCCTTGCTGCCTGGAGAACCGGGGGCTGGGGTGACAGGTGACAAGAGACACCATCAGCCCCACCAGGCAGAGGCATGGTGGGGTAAGGGTGGCACCTGCCAGTTACGCCAAAGTCCTGGAGTGGCAGCTGACAATATCCCCAAGACACAAATGCCACAAGAGACCTGCAATTTGCCCATCAGGGGCTGAGTTCTGGCTCCACCAGGGACCTTGCTTCCTGTTGACCTGTCAAGCCTTAAGAGTCAAGTTTGCCGAGCTCAAGGCTTCTCAGTTCATTATCTCAGAGCCACCTGGCTAGGTGTCCCAAGGACCATGTCAATTCCTCCAGAACCACAGAGGCTTGCGAGGAAACGGCTACAGGCTGTGCAAGGGGCTCAAACTAGTCCCCATCGGGAGATGGGGTGTCCGGACGACCTGGGACAGAGGACCACCTCCAAGCACTTCTTTATTTGAATTTTTGCTTTGTTGTTTGAAACAGGATTTCTCTGTGTAACCTTGGCTATCCTGGAACTTGCTCTGTAGACCAGGCTGGCCTCGAACTCACATAGATTTACCTGCCTCTGCCTCCTGAGTGCTCTGTCTCCTCCAGGCATGCATGCACCACCATTGCCTGGCTGATTTGAATATTTTGAGGCAGGGTCTCATAATGTAACCTTGGTTGGCCTGGAACTTGCTAAGTAGACCAGACTGGCCTCGAACTCAGAGATTCACTTGCTTCTGCCTCCTGAGTGTTGGGAACAAAGGTGTGTGTTGCCTCGCTCAGTGAGCAACCTTATTTGAAAAAGTGGAAGTTCTCCCCACCTTGGTACACTGCTGGGGAAATTAAGTTACCTCCCCCCTTGCTCTTGGAGATAGGTTTCTGTGAGCTTCTTCCTCCCTCTGTGTGGTTGGGCGAGAGGGCCCAAGGCTGGAGGGAGAGACATGAATTCCTGCTTTACTTCTGATACATGATGCCTGCGGCAGAAATGGCTATAATACATGCAATGGTTTATTTGCCTTGACTGGATTTAGAACAGTATAGGGGCCACACTTCTACCATTGTGTAGTGGGTGTTTCCAAAAGGTTTAACTAAAGGAGAAAGATTGGTCCTGGATATGGGAAGGACCATCTCTTGGGCGAGAGTCCTAGACTGAAAGAAAAAGAAGCTGAACACCGGTGTTCATCTCTTTGCTTTCTGCGGATGCAATGTGACCAGCTGCCCCACACTCCTGATGTCATCCCCTCCCTGCCATGATGAACTGTGTCTCTTCAAACTGGGAGCCAAACTAAGTAAACAAACAAACAAGCAAACCCTTCCTTCATTTGTATCACTTTTGGCTGTTGTCATAGAAACAAGAGAACCAATACACTAGCCATTTCCCCTGCCTTCTTAGTAATGGGGTCCCCGCTTGTTAGTTGGATACACAGCTGCCTGGCATAATCCTACATTTCTCTGCCCCCACCCCACGTTCCCTGCCTTCTACCCGTGGCCATGTGCCTGAGATCTGGCCAGTGACCTTTAGGCCAAGTGATTATACTGTAAGTTTCTGGCGTCTTAAGGCAGAGGTGTTCATCCTTTGTTCCTTCTTCATCTCGTCATCCACCCAGCTGTCTGGAAATGTGGCCACTAACCCTAGCTGCCGTCAGACTCTAGTGTAAGTGCCACAGAGAAGTGGGAGAGCGGATGAAGATACGGTCCCCGAGAGCCCTAAACTGCCTGCAGACTTCTGCATGTGAGAAAAAGGAAATTCCTGCCATCTTTAAGCCTCTGCTTTAGGGCTCTATTTCTTCTTCTTTTTTTTCCAAAACCCGTTCTCACGCAGGCCAGGCTGTAAGCTAGAAACTGGCCTTGAACTCCAGGACTCCTGCCTCTTTCTCCGAGAACTGGGATTATAGGCAGGTTCTGGCACACCCAAGGGTTTTCATTTCTTGAAGCTGTAGCTAGTGCTGGAGAACTTCCCTGCAGATTTTGGTCTTCTCGGCTGTGAAACTGAGGCAAGGCCCGCACATCCCAACACATCTCAGAAATGTGTATAGATTCCTGGGCAAGAAGGGAGGGGCTTCTCTCCCCCTTCCCTAGCCTCACTTCTGGAGATGGTACAAGCTACTTCTGCTTTTCAGGGAACCCCAGGGAACTCAGGATACTCTGCCCGTGTCTGAAGGACCTCCAGATCCCAAATTCAGTCCTCACGTGTCTAAGTCCCCATACACATTCTGATGTTGGTGACACACAATCCTCGTTAAGGGCCTGACTGATCCCAGCCAGATGGGATCCTAATTTAATTAAAACCCTTTAATTACCTGCAACAACACTGCTTTGGAAGTCCAAAGGCAGAAGGGGGTTGGTGATGGGAGGGGGCACTGTTGACAGAGCAGAGGAGTGGCTAGCCTTTTGGTCCTCTGGGAGCTGGCATTGCCTCCCATGACTCCCATCGTGGTGGCCGCGGAGTGCATAGAAGAGCCAGCACAGCCAGAATTCTGGCGTGGTCTATAGGGCACAGCTGGGACAATGGGAAGTGGTTGGAGCAGAAAAGATCCTTGGGAAACTGAGTCCAGGCTCTGAAGCCTACTGCTGTCAGTGTTGGTCCTGAGGTGAGAGCAGGACCCGCATGCCCTGTTTATGGGACCCCGGCCCTGCCCAGGACACTCTGGGGAGGTGAAAGCATGGTTTGGATCTCTTGCCAACGGTCTGGCTGTAGAAATAGGGGCACCTCTGTAGCTACCGAAAGAAAGCTACGCCACTACAATAGTTTCTCCTCAGTGTCATTGTCCTCGGTGTGGACAATGAAAAAGGGTCACTTAGGTGGGCTGCAGAGGGGCCATGCGGTTTGAGGACTCCTTCCTGTGATGGCAGAATGAGCTCCGGCCAGGCCAGAGCCTGCCAAGCCCTGGCAAGGACAGACTGAAACCTAGGCTCGTGAGCTGAGCTATTTATAGCCCATGTGGACATCATCCGTTAATACCCCTTCTGTTCTTCCGTCATACTTATTCACTCCACAAATATTGTTTAATAAAGCCTCTCGAACTTCCAGCTGGTCTCCACTGGGCCGGGAGACCCGGAGAAGAGGTGTTGGTTCACACTGGAGCCATCGCCTCAGAGGAACTGTTCCGTTGGGGTCGATGTGATGCCAGGGGCTGGAGTCGAAACAGGAGGGTGTGAAGCTCAGTGCCCACCCCTTCCCCACCTGAGTTCCCCTCCACACCTACAGCACAGGAGCTTCTGGGTTTAGCTTTACAAAAGGGGTCCCCTAATACCGTCCTCTCCTGATGTTCCAGCCTGATCCTGACTTGGCCCGTATCTACAATGCTGTGTATCTGCTAACTTTGGGACTCCTAGAAAGCGTGGACATCTGATAGATGCGTGCACACACCACTCTGCCATCAACCTAGAGGCTCCCTGAGACAGGGCATGGCAGACCCCATCTAAATGGTCTGGGTGGTACTCTCCCTAGAGTGTAGTATGAAGCTGCCCAAGCACGCTGGCACATCCAGATCTGTGTGTGAGATCACAGCAGCTGGCTGTGCCTGTGAGTACTGTCTGTGTGAATACCTTCGTTCTCAGTAGGACCAGAAGTGGCTACCCCTTTGTCACTCCTGCAGCGGGGACAGTGGAAGAAACACAGCATCAGTGTTGGCACACTTCCTGCCCATTCTTATGGACTATATTGTCGTCTCTAGAATAGTCTGAAAACCCCACCAGTGAGGGGCTGGAGAGATGAAGAGCACAGGTTGCTCTTCCAGAGGTCCTGAGGTCGGTTCCCAACAACCACATGCTGGCTCTCAGCCATCTGTAATGAGATTTGGTGCCCTCTTCTGGCCTGCAGTTCAGGTATACATGCAGGTAAAACACTACATACAAAATAAATAAATCTTAAAAACAAACAAGCAAACAAGTGAGTTCTTTGGGGAATGGTGATGGCTGGGGTCCAGCCTAGGCCCATCAGTTGTAAGATAAATAAATCTTTTTTAAAATTTATTTTATTAGTATATTATTTTATGTTCATTGGTGTGAGGGTCAGATGCCCTGGAACTGGAGCTACAGACAGTTGTGAGCTACCATGTGGGTGCTGGAAATTGAACTCAGGACCTCTGGAAGAGCAGTCAGTGCTCTTAACCGCTGAGCCATCTCTCCAGCCCGATAAATAAAACTTATGGCTCTTGCCATCCTCTTTATTCCAGGAAGCCTCACCTGGACTCATTTTGTGACTGGGGAAAGAACAGTCTCCAAGGCGCCAGGGAAGCTGAGCACTCCCAGGAGTCTGGGAAAAGCTGTGTAGAGCCGATGCATGGCTGAAGGGAACAGTCTTACTTGCCAGGTGATTTTGCTGTAGTCCCCTGGGCTCTCTGAGACAGGGCAGTGATTTCCCTATAACTATACCCGCTCACATTGTGGCTGGAAAGACTGGCCCCACCAGTAGTGAGTGCCATGTCAATGTGGTCAGTTCTGAGATGTTGTCACTCAGCCTCCCCCCAACTTATAAGCATCTCGAAGGAAGAGGGATGGCTTCTCCTGCACAAGGCAGACTGTGTAGTCCAGCAGCTGAGGATCAGTTCTGGAGCCAGGCTGCCTGAATTCAAATTCCATTTTTGGGGGGGAAGGTTGAGACAGGGTTTCTCTATGTAGCCCCAGATGTCCTGGAATGCTCTGTAGACCAGGCTGGCCTCGAACTCAGAGATTCGCCTGCCTCTGCCTCCCAAGTGCTGGGATTAAAGTTTTGTACCACTGATGCCTGGCTTGAATTCAGATTCTTGTTCTGACATATCCTCATATGTTTGTGAACATCTTTGTATCTGAATTTCTTTACCCATGGAATGGGGATGCTCTTTCCCTCTCAGAAGGTTGCTCTTAGAATGAGTAAAGAATCTGAAAATATGTTTATCACAGGGACACAGACTACAACTATGCACACTACAGTCATGATGCTGGGTGGGAGGCTTGAAGGATGGTGGCCATGGGCTTTATCATGCCTTGCTCCAGGAAGAATGTACAAGAAAAAAAAAAAAAACTTAGGGAAGGTCAGAAGTTGTTGTGTTTTTTTTTTTTTTTTTTTTTTTTTTTTTTTTTTTTTTTTTTTTTTTTTTTTTACAAAACACATAAAAACCAGGGTCCCTTTTTGCATGTGTAGCTCCTTGGGTCCAGATCCCACTTCTGCTGGCTCTAGAGAAGCCCCTTCCAGCATGAGCTGTATGTCCCTCCAGACCTCTACCCACTAACAATACACAATTCTGAGGATCTTTATTTAGGAGGCAAGTTGACAGAGTGCAGCCCCCGCAAACACACTCTAGGCCTGGGTGTTCTCCCACCCTGTTAGCCACTCTCAACCCCACTCCAGGCCCCCCAGCTGTGCCCTGATCAAACTCAGCCATTTCCCTTTCTCCTCGGCCACCTACACCATTTTCACTCACTTGGGAAAGAATGGTCTCCAAGGTGACCAAATCCTTTCTCTGGTCAGGACAAGGCTCTACCAAGCCAGCACGTTTGAAACCATTCGGTTTGGGTCTTAGCCCTCTCCACGCTTCCCCAGCATTACCACTAGCCCATCAGCCTGGATGGGTCCAGAGTCCCTTGCTGGTACCCACTTCGTGTATAAAACACGGCCCTGCCTTGGATGGGACTCTGGAGGGTGAAGACTGTCTGCTCAGCCTCGTGGTGAGTTCTCTGATGGGCCCTATGTGAGTCATTTCTGCTGCATCCCGGAAGGGCTGAGGACATGGGGTACACAGGACTTGGGTCAGGAAGTCTCACTCACAGATGGGTCCTGAATTTGGTGGCTATGTAGATGCCTCCTCGAGGGACAGAGAGATGGCTAGAGAGGGGCTGCACCCCTCCAGGTCGTTTTTTGTAGGACATGACAGTGTTTTTTGTTTGGGTGAGCACCAAGCAGGGGTACACAAATGTAGAGAGGCTCATAACTAGCCCATTTACTAGCCCTGGCAGCTCCCTGGCCTGGGATGGGGGGCTGCTGCCGCTCACTCAGGCTCTGCCATCTGCCACATCTCCGTGGAGATCAGAACTGAAGGGCTCATTGGAAGCAGAAATTTCTTTTTCCTTTTTTTTTTTTTTTAATGCAGCAGGATCAGGCTCAAGATGTCACTCTAGTGAAAGGGACCGGAGATGGGAGAGAAATGTCTAGGAAAACAGGAGAGAAATAAACGGAAGCTTCCATGCTCCAGAAGGAGGGAGGAACAGGGAACAGCAAAGACAGGAAAATGAGAAGAAAGAGGAGGAGGACTGTGCAGAGAGGGGCTTGATTTAGCATCCATCTTTCCTGGGCCGCTCAAGGCAGCAGCAGCCCAGGAAGCAGGGCTTTGGGCGTCAAGTGACTTCCTCCTGCCAACCTTTATTTCTGTGTAACTACAGGCTGAAGTGGCTCCGTCCTGCCTTTACCCCTTCCGGAATGTCTGCTCTCCTGACCTTTGGAAATAACACAGTGATGACAGTGAGGATCATAATGGAGAACCCAAGAGTGATTTCTGGCTGACCGAAAGATTCAACGCAGACTTTTCCCTTGGACTCCCAGGGGCCTTTCCACCTCTGCACATTATAGCAGTGAGACACCTGGAGCCCACAGGACACTGGCTAGCAGACACCCCAAGAGACCAGATTTCTGGAGTGAGTCCCGTTGTGGGAGACTCCTGCAAATCCAGAGGTGCTCACGTTTGTCACCACCTCACTGTAGGTTTGTGTTCTAAGAAACCCTCTAAGGAAATGGACTCCAAAAGCCACATGCGGCACAGGTTAGAGATGGAAACATGGATAGCACCGCCGGCAGCTTATCTTTCTAGAGGCTTTATTCAATGCCAAGTTCAGTGTTAGGGATGTGATATTTATTTGCTCACTAACTCCTTAGACATCCATCTGCTGTGTCCATCATACAGGTAAGAAAGTGCTTACCCTGATCTGACTCAGGCCCAGATTCTGCATGGCAGCACTCAACAATGCCAACTCCTCTCCACAGCTAGCTCAGACCTTCACTTAGAGCCCCACTCTTTCCCAGCTGTGGCCATTACCTCATTTCTACTTAACTAGAAAAAGCATAGGTCAGGTATGGTTGTGCTCACCTTTAATCTCAACACTTGAGGTGGGAGGATCTCTGTGAGTTCCAGGACAGCTTGGTCTACTTAAAAAGTTCCAGGAGAGCCACAGTTACATAAAGAGACCTCACCGGCAACCCACCCCAAAAAACAGAAAAACAAACAAAAAATGTGAGTCATCAGAAATAAACAAATTTTCTTACCTTCCCACTAAAAGACAGGTCTGCTTGTTTCTGCACTGCCTGGGCCCATGCACCCAGACTCATTGTAGGCAGGCTGTCCCCTCTCTACTGGGTCGCCCCAGCACTCCAACTCTAAACACACTGAGGTCTTGCCTGGAGAGATCACTCAGCAGTGAAGAGCAAATACTGCTCTTGCAGAGCCAAGTCCAGTCCCTGGCACCCATGTCAGACAGTTCACAACCACCTGCAACTTCAGCTCCAAGGGACCAGGGAGCAGCTACCTCAAGGCTGCCTCTGCAGACACATGCACTTATGTGCACAGACCCCCACCATTATGACACATACATAATGAAAAATGTGCACCCATGCTTTGACTGCATGAATAACTGTGTACGTGTGTGCCAGATGCCCAGAGGGCAGAAGAGGGCATCGCGAACTGTAGTTACAGATGGTTGTGAGCAGCCATGTAGGTGCTGGGAACTGAACCTGGATCCTCTGGAGAAGCAGCCAGTGCTCTTAACCACTGAGTTCTCTTCATCCCTATATATAATTTTCAAAAATTAAAAAATTTAAAACATGTTCTCATTTTGTAACACACACACACACACACACACACACACACACACCCCACCACCACCACCACCACCACCACACCCTCCTGTGCTCCTTTGCCTCCTCTGTCCTTCCCATCACAGCCATACCTGGAAGATTTGTCTGGACACTTTGGCCAAGTACCTCCCTGCCTCATTTGCAATCTTGCCCTGAAATGACCATAGTCACTGAGGATTGCTATGCTGCCAATTCTCCTCTGCCTCCCTAGTGCTTGGATTAAAGGCATGCTTGCTACCGCTACCACTGCCGCCACCACCCAGCTGCTATGCTGCTGCCAATTTGAATGAACATGCTTTGCTTTTTCTTGATACTTTTAGCACATTTTGTTAAATTTTCTGGTCAACATCACTTTTTCACTGGTGATTTGTTGGGAGCAGTGAGACCCCAGATCCTGAATTTCTTGTAATCCCCTGATCTGAGTGCCTACAGCTGCTCTGAGCACGAGACCTTCAGGAGTTCCTGATGGCAGGAGAGTGGTTTCTGGCGGGGTTGGCTGGGGCGCGGCTATCTCTATATAATCTGCCCCTGAACACAATAAAGGGGGCATTCTTGGGGAATTCAAGGATGACCCGTGTCGCTGTCTGTCTGTCTGTGTGTGTTTGTGTATTTTAACCTCCTGCCCCTTGCCCAAATCTCGCGAACTGGGTGCCAGCACACCGAACGCAGACGGGGGGGGGGGGGGGGGGGGGAAGGGGGGAAGTGCAGTTCGCGGCAGTGATTCTTTAATAATTTTTTTTTTTTTTTTGAGACAGGTTTTCTCTGTATAGCCTTGGCTGTTCTGGAACTCACTCTGTAGACCAGGATAGCCTTGAACTCACAGAGATCTACCTGCCTCTGTGCCACCACCATCTGGCAAAATTTTAAAGCAAATTTTGTTAAACTCTAAGCTCCCATGAGTGCAAGGAACAGCTTTACTTGTGACTGTGTGCCTACATACTCCTCGGCATACTGTTAGATCTGTGAGTGAGTTATTAGCAGTAAACAGAAACAGTATAAAACCTTTAAAATATTTATTTTTACTTATGTATATATGTATAGATATGTACATATGAATGCAGGTTTCCGGAGGCCAGAGGTGTTGGATCTTCTTGGAGCTAGAATCACAGGCAGTTGTGAGCTGGGTGCTGGAATTCCAACTTGGGTCCTCTGTAAGAGCAGTAAACCACTGAGCCACCTGTCCAGCTCCTGAAGATTGTTTTTTATGTGTGTGTGTTTATATGCCATGTGTGTGAAGGTCCCCAAACAGGCCAGAAGAGGGCACTGAACTCCCTGGAGCTGAAGTTACTGGCAGCTAGGAGCCACCTGGCCTGAGTGCTGGGGACCTAACGTGGATCCTCTGCATGAGTAGTCCATGCTCTTAATCAGAGCTACGGCTCCAGCTTCTCTAAAACCTTTATGGGGCCAAATTAAGGGAAAGACTTTTGTTTTGATGGGAGGATCCTGAGGACCACCCACTGACAGCTGGACACACTCAAATGCCCTTTCTTTTCTAAAGAACTTTGGAAGGATGCACAGTAGAGGCCACGGCCCTGGGAGGACTGCTGGCAATGGTGGGTAACTCCCTGGTATTGACGCCTGCTTTCCATTAGCGTTCCATCAACAGATTCCTAGTGCTGCTGAAAGACAGAAATAAAAATGTGTTAATTTACCCAGAGAGATCAAAACGTGTAATATGACTATTGGTTCATGTATCAATGTCAACAAATCTACAGATGAATAAAAACACACTATTTCATTTTGCCATTAAATGACATAAGTGCATTTTAAAAATTTATTTTTATTTTGTGTGTATGGATGTTTGCTTCCGTGTGTCTGTGCACCACAAGCGTTTTGGTGCCCAAGGAGGACAGGAGGGTGCTGGGAATTGAACCCAAGTCTTTTGGAAGAGGAGTCAGTGCTCGTAACTCCTGAGCCCTCTCCTCAGACACAAATGCATTTTAAAGTACCATGGGTCAACAGGAAGTAACCAGGTACAGACATCTCAGAAGACAATCTGAAACCACACTTCTGGTGTGCTAGAGCTGGTTCACACTGGGTTTCTAGAACCAATTGCTAAATTTTCAGGAATCTTAAAAGCTAGCTGTTAAATAGCCATAGACATCACTAAAAATTACAATTGAGAGGTGGTGGTGAAACTCGCCTTTAATCCCAGCACTTGGGAGGCAGAGGCAGGTGGATCTCTGAGTTTGAGGCCAGCCTGGTCTACAGAGTTCCAGGATAGTCAGAATTGTTATAATAGAAAAACCCTATCTCAAAAAAACCAAATAAATAAATAAATAAATTGTATGACCATGGCAAAGTACTCAAAAGCTCTTCCTAATCATCTCACATCTTACTACTGTCTATGTGTATGTTTTGTTTTGTTTTTTTTCCCCCCGAGACTCTCTGTAGCTTTGGAGCCTGTCCTGGAACTAGTTCTTATAGACCAAGCTGGCCCCGAACTCACAGAGATCTGCCTGCCTCTGCCTCCCAAGTGCTGGGATTAAAGGAGTGCGCCACCACGACCCAGCTGTGCGAGGTTATTTTCATCTATGGTGTCTCTACATGGGAGATTCTAGAAAATGGCACACTGTACATCTCTCCAATTTTCATTCAGTAAGGTCACCTTGAAGATGTGAAAGTCAGTCATGGTGAGAGCATCTGCATCATGCAGACTGGCAAAGGGCTTCTGTATATAGGAGCCGAGTAACATGCCTTCAGTAGCATACCACTGAATCCACCACTGGCCCATGAAAACATTTAAGGTGTGAAGAAACTTCTACTTGAAAGATAGGCTGAAAAAGCCGAGAAGTGTGTCTTTAGGGAATCATTCTCAAAAGACTGTAGACTGAAGCTGGCTGTTTTCTTCCTCATCTGAAAAGCCTTATTATTCCACAAACATAACTTTCACTACATTACAAATAGCCGTGGCTGCAGTGTTCGAGACATCAAACAACCAAGTGAACAGCCTGTATACCATTACACATTGAAACAAATGAGTTCATTGACTTGACTGAATTATGTGATCAGGGGTTGGTTCTTTTCTTCTCTGTCAAAACTTGTGCCTTTGTACTCAGTTTGTTTATTTATCCTGTCAAGCTTGGCTTCTTCTGCCTCTATCATGACTGAAAATGCTTTATGGTAACTGCTGCCCTCCTAACGTATATGCTTTTAGTCTTAGTTCTAAGGGCTCTCTGGTTTGCTTCTACCTCTAGGACTTCATTGGTAGAGCAGATATTCTACCCACTACCCTAGACCTCCAGTGCTGTATAAGCATTTGCTCTCTTAGTGGCCTAAGTGTTAGTCTCTGTCCTTTGGGCCCTTTTCCTCTTTTCTGGATGTCTGTTTTCTCTGACATGAAAAGATGAATTTTGTGACCACCTCCTTCTTCAGTTTGAGAAGTTGTCACCATTAAAACCTTTCCTCTGAGCATTAGCAGGCAAGTTCATGTTGCCATCAGACAAATGTGGCTTTTCATCTTCTCTTTGGTCCTTGGTCTAAGCTCCAAATATTCTACTGATGCTGTTGTTTCTTGGCTCTGGGCCAGGAGGTGTGACCTTGAAGAAGTGACATTTCCACCTTCCCAACTTCCACAAGTGCAATGAATGAGAGCTATACAAGACAAGCCAGTAAGTGCTAGGATGCCTGTGACATCTGTCAGCTGCAGGTACATTCCTATACTGGAGTGGCATGTACTTTATCTTCATAATGTCTTTCCCCTAGAGTTGATCCCCTTCAACTCCTTAATCATTCCTGCTGCTTGTATTGAATTCCCTCAAGTCTACAATTCTTTTTTTCTGAGTGCAGAAATCAGCAAACAGTATTGTAGATGTCACTTCCTCCTCCAGCATTACAGACAGGATTTACAGAGGGGAGCACTCATTCTGCTAATGGCTTAAAGATCCCATCAGTCAACAATATTCAAGTTCTGTTCTCATCTGGAGGTCAGAGCTTCTGGTTCTCCCAGCTCATTATCCCAAAGACTGATCTTCCTACATCTGCTTTCTTGCTCACTGTATCCAGGAGGCATCTACCTAATGGGTCAAAGGGCCCACAGTGGCAGAGTCACCTCTGAAATTAAAAGCGGGAAAGTACAGCTACCTTGTGCATGCACATACACAGCAGGCCAACAACACTTACCTGAATGTTAGATTAGCCAGCAAGCATTAGAAATGAATCTAAATGACGGAGAGCAGATGAAAAGTCACGAGACAAAAGGAAACACACAGGGCCCAGCTGATTAAAAAGATAATTAGTTGTTGAAAATAAGGTTGGGTTTCAGCCAATAATTTGTTTTTAGCAAAGGTATAGGAAGGGATGCATGGCAGCCATGCTGCACGTTGATCTAGTGGCTCTTTTATAGGAGCTGAAGGGTGCCAGACGCACCCTGCCCCTCTGCCCAGTCTGTTGTTTGCGCACACAGAGCTGTTTTCCTTTCATCAGCACAGGGCTCATCCAATATGGCGGTCCCATAATAAGTTGAAGCCACAGTTTAAAAGGAGCTCCCAGAACACTGGTCCAGCTAGAGATTTTCTGGCCTGTCGCAGGATCTTCATGTTCCTGGCTGGAATTAAAAAGGAAAGCAAAGCAGCAGTAGCTCTCTGAGAGCTCAAGTCCAGCAGCCTTATCAGTGAAAAGGGAAAGAGACATTTCCTAAATTGTTCAAACCTATAAAGGTCTTCAAGTTGCCTGATAACTGACAGGTTTAATCTCTATGTAGGAAATGGGAAAATTCCCCACCCCCCACAGATGGCCAGATATGAGGCAGGGACTGACCACAGGGAGGTGGGGAGATGGGGACACTGCCAGATATTCTATTTGGCCCCCAAACCTGCAACTCTGAAGGTTCTCTGGAACTACCTGCCTGAAATATTGTTTTGATAAATAAGCCATATCCTTGTGGAATTGCCATCTCCAACTGTTCCACTGGCACGGACATCTCTGCAGTGACAGCACATGCCCCAGATTGTGGAGTTAACTGGAATTAGATTTCAGATGTGGGGGAGCTAAGGGAAGAGGTGGTGGCAGTGGGAGGTTTATGAACAGTATGCTGGGGCTCTGATGTTGTCATAACCAGATGGCTTCAACTGTATCATTT
Organism: Arvicola amphibius; assembly: GCF_903992535.2. NCBI lineage: Eukaryota > Metazoa > Chordata > Mammalia > Rodentia > Cricetidae > Arvicola > Arvicola amphibius. The sequence goes on from NC_052050.1 coordinate 26,120,483, forward strand.
AAACAAAAACAAACATGGCCAGAAATAATATAATAACAGGAGCAGCATTGAGCATCATCATCTATACCTGAAATTTCATCAGTTTTCAATCTACAGTGAAGTCCACATTGGAAATTCTCTAAGTATGGAAAATCCCAGAAGAGACCTTTATCCTGCCAAAGCCAGATGTCAGGCCAGCTCCCTTCCTGAGAGCACATGCTCCGAGTCCTCCATCCTCAACCCAACTGTGAGTGAAGCTCAGCGAAGTAAATCTGCTTCACCCTGCTGGGAGCTCTCAAGAACAGGCCAGTAGAGGCACCTTTCTGGAGCTTTGTTCTTACTATTCCCAGAGGAAGCAAGCTTCACTTCCAATTTTATACCTAAGCACTCCAGAAATGGAACTTCCTCTACGCCTTATGTAATCTTCAGGATATGACATTAGACGATCTGGTGCTCGGTATTCATGTGACCTTAGGCCTGTGCCTTCCTCCAGTTTCACCTTTTCCAGCTACAGACCAACACCAGCTAGCACCTGTCCAACTACACTCGTCGAGAGGCTAGAGGTTCAAAAGGACAGTAGAGACGAAGGTCTGCTGAGAACTGAAGGCTGTAGAACAAACACAGAGGCAGTATGGGCAAAGCAGATCTTGTGTCCACTGGATCACTAGGTCTGTGCACCAACTTGGGAAATGGGGGCCAGAATGACAGTGGTCAGCAGCCAGTACACAAAGAACCAGACACTTCCTTACACAGGCCACACTTGGGAGGAAACTGGGAAGAACCACAGAATGCAATAAACAAGTCCCACTTGTGAAAAAACTGCCACTAACTCATACATACCCAGCCCAGTAGTAGGTACACAATGAAAACCAGAGAATTTGCAATGAGCAGCACTGAAAGAAAATAGAGTGTGAAAAGGGCTGAGATTCCACCTAAGACTAAATAATGCAACCTTGGCCAAACAATGTATTTCTAGTGTTCCACTGTCTGGCCAGTGTTATGGAGCTGGGAGTTCCACACATTCTTGTGATCTCACTGCAAGTTAAGACCTTAGTTTCCTCAGAAACACATCAGTCAATGACAGGACCCATCAGAAACAATAATTTCCCTTTATTTAATCTCCATATTCATGTCTCCTAAATACTTTTTTTTTGTATTTTGTTAGGAGAAAGGAGATTTGGGATTAGGTATTAACACACATAGGGGGTGAGGAGGCAGAAAAAGCCCACTACAATTGCTTCTCTTGGCAGAGTAGGGCCTGGTTCCAGTCTCTCAATAGGACATGGTTGGCAGATCCTCAAGGAGGTCAAGACTGGCAGATGCTCACAAAGGAAACTTGAGATTATGGAGAATAAATAAATCCCTACTGCTTCTTGGACATTTTAGATATAATTCCTGAAAGATGAAGACCAAACCAGGGCTTCAAAACCCTGTAAGCATAAAACTCATATCCGAAAGACAAGCCAAGTTAAGTGAAACAAAAGACAAGAGATACCACACAGTACAAAATAGTAATTATTTATATTTTCAAAAAGAAAAAATTAACATTTGGAAGTCTCCCCTTTGGAAGAGGGGCTAATCAGAAGTGACAGGACTGGCTCCTATGCAGGCGACAAGTCAGGTACAAACAGCCGGACAATCTGGGCTGGAATTTTTTTCACATAGCAATAATAATAAAATTTCTTTTTCTCTTCTTTTTGTTTTATGTATTTTCTGGATTTATTTCTTCTCCTTTTTTTTGTTTTTTTTTTTTTAGAAAAAGGGATGGGGAAGGGAAGAAAAAATAAAATCAGAGAAAAATGCCAAAAAAAAAAAAAAAACCAAACATTTTCCACAATATCTAAAAACAGAACCATAGCTCTTGTCAAGACAGTATGAATTCTGGACGAATAACTTTTTTTTCCAGTTTTCAACACCAATCAAGATTTTGCAAAAGCCACTACCATTAAAACACTCATCTTCCAGATCAAATAACCTCCTTCCCCCTTTGCTTTCATGTGTCACTTTTCATAAGAGGATAAAAGGATGGGCTCCGTTCTTGCAAACGGTAAGTGCCTAAGAAAGAGCTGCTGAGACTTGCATGGTAGTGAGGAGTTTTCACAAATATCCAAGGTTCAGCACAGCTGGAAGGACTAAATTTTGCTTCTTTCAACATAAATACTACTGGAATTCACAAACTGATTTCTGAAAAAAAATTCTTTCTTCTTTCTTTTTCCCTTCTCTTAAAACTAAATGTCCATTTTGTTTTCCTTTTTGCTCCAGGCACCTGATGATTTGTTCTGCTCAGTCAGATGCAGGCAGGTTTCTCCAAAGTACCACTGCTGGGATGTGCTTGGGGCCAGCACCTAAACTGAATCCCAGGGTCAACTTGGTCAGGCCAAAGGGAACACGGTGACACGGCAACAGGGTTTTCATTAGGTTGAGCAGCCCCGAGTCCTGGGCCCTTCCCTCCCCCCCACCCGTTCCCCTAAGTTATTTAGTGCTGTTTTAAAGTCTGGGTCATGGTACAGTCTTTCCCCTGACACAGAGTAAAAGCTCCACAGATTGCGCCGTCTACCTGGTGGTCAGTGGCAGCAACGATGGCTGCAGCTTCTGGAAAATAAATGGAGTCTTATAACAGGCAGGATCTTAGGATTGCTTCAGGCGTTTGCGTGGGGGCCCCAGGAAAGGGCATTGTGCTGAAGCCAGAGAGCGGTATGCTTCAGCCACTAAGTGGGGATGTGACACCACCATTGACTTCCACCCAGAGGTCTCCAAGACATCCGAAGCATGACTAGGAGAAATGCAGAGAGAGAGGTTACCAAAGGAAGTGTGCACATGGACCAAACAGATGCCTAGATAGCCCACTCTTTCAGTGTTTGGTGTAGATGTTGTCAATACAATCAACACTACCCAAGACAGAACCCTTAACATGCATAAAAATGTGCAGACAATGTGCAGATAGGTGATTGGGCTGTGGCTCTAATTTCCAAAACTTGGACTCTGAGGCACTGAACTCTGAAAATGTGACCTGTTTGACAGAGTCAACATTGATGATAATTATATTCACAGTTGACAATAAAGAGAAAGAGCAAGGGGTTCCTTAGACATCCAGCTCTGAGCTCCCACCTGGCACATCACAGCCAGAGCCGCTTTTTGCTCAATGGTTGAGTTACCTTCTAAAAAGTAACAAGTACATATCCAACATATAGTGAGCCTGAACAGAACTGACACTGGTCCTTCACTTCCTCTTCTGTCTCAGGTTCACACCTCAGAAGCAACCATGTAACTAGATCTAAAGATATTATATTACTTCTGCATTATGCATTAAACTTGACCCCTTATCTATCTGAGGACCTTTTTTTTTTTTTTGGTTTTCGAGACAGGGTTTCTCTGTAGCTTTGGAGCCTGTCCTGGAACTAGCTCTTGTAAACCTATAAACCAGGCTGGCTTCGAACTCATAGAGATCCACCTGCCTCTGCCTCCCAAGTGCTGGGATTAAAGGCGTGTGCCACCACCGCCCAGCACTGTGAGGACTTTTTTCACTCCAACTTTTGCTTCCCATCAGGCAAGGAAATAATAGAGTATGTCGCAATGAGAAGGACTACAGTTATAACCTCCTTCAAAGCATTTTAGAAAGTGCACCTGTCACTTGGAGTGAAGAAACAGATCTGGTAGACTGTTTCCTTTTCAAAATAGTCTTTAACAATCAGTTTATGTCCATCCCTTCTCTTTCCCTAAGCCCACCAGAGACATAAAACATATTTTGCCAATTCATAAAAAATGAACCTCTGTTCTTTTGGAATCTGTCTATCTTTTATTTTGCCAGTGAAAGTAAAGTGAGGTTGCTGTCACCTGGGACACACAGCTTTTCCAGGTCACTGCTCAGTTCCCACGCTGTTTGGAAGTAAGGGGATTCACTCATGACTAGGACCTGATCCATGCTCGCAAAACCATTTTAACACTGTCAAGCTGAACAGATAGACAAAAATTCTCTACTTACTACCAAAAGGTTAATGAATCTCCTTGCTCACTTTACTCACTACTTCAAAGTCTTTTTATTTCTTTATCCCAATTATTCTGAAAGAAAAACTTTGAAGATGCTACTCACTAGTTGATGAAATCCACTGCCTGAGTTTTCAGTTGATCCGCGCTGTGGAGGTCAGCCAGGATGAGAATTTCTGCAGCGTTCTCCACGGAGAGGTTACTGCAGAGGGCGTCCTCACACATGACCTTCAAACGCTCCAGGGCATACTGTAAAACAAGCAGTGCTGTCATCAGAGCAGCAGTCCTCAGGGCTGACCGCTACTGAAGTTGTTCTCTGTAGTGGCACTGCTGTATAGCTGGTATCTGAACAGAACTGCAGAGTGCAGGAAAAGCCACCACCACAGTTATAAAGCACAACCACACTCTGAAGGCCGCTGCTTAAGCTTGAAAAGAAAACAACTGAAATATGGTGGGTAGCATCTATCAAAAATTCCAAAGTTTACTGCTAGAAAATGGCAATCAGAGCAGATTTTTATTCCAAAGCTCATTGCATTACCTGTCTGTCTTAAACCTACCTTGACAATGATGCATTAGCCACCTGCAAGCCAGCAGAACATTTTATTACAACTTCCATAGTCCTACAACTTATAACCAACTGAGCTAAAAGCACAGCTGTTTTGCCTAAGCAGTGTCACTACCCTGGCAAGATACCCCAAAGACCTATTAAGCTGTGAAAAGGGACCCTGTGGTAGTTTTCACCAGCATTTCTACCACATTGTTCCTGAGTGAGGGTGAATCAAAGGCTCCTTTGGAATAGGAAAAGATAAATTAAGTCCTACTTTATTGGGGTTGATGTTAAGATTCTTAGGGTAAAGGACAAAGCAGCAGAAACCCTGGTTCAATTTCAGTTTAAAACTTCTATTTTCTAAACAAACAACACAAACTTCTGGAAATGAAAAGTCTAGGCCACTGGGCACACTGATCCGCTGACTAGTCTGATGCCACTCTGCTACCTGCTCTACCACAGCATGAACTTACTAGGAATAAAGAAGGCACAGAGCAAAATGCCATTAATTACTTCACAGGAGAAGCGTTTGCTATGAGGCTTTCCAGGCTCTCTACAGAGCCTCCACTTTCAGGCCTCAGAATCATGACACAATGCCCCTCCAGGCTGAGTCATGGCAACCAAACCAAGACAATTTTATTATGAATTTCAGGCAAGGAGGCATACCTGCTGGCACTGTGATCTCCTGAAGCAGAATGGAGCTTTATTGGTTTTGGTGCCAGTTTAATTTCTTACATTTGAGTAACTGGAAAAACAGTTTCCATGGAAAAGGAGAATGGCACTAGACGAGTAAGAGAGGAGGGTGCTGGGAAAGTTGAGCAGACGTTCAGTTTTTCTTCAGTGCTACTAGACTGCTCCTCCTACCTTTCTTTACACATTCTTTTAAAAGGACTTCTGCTGTGAATAGCTCTGATCCCGCCTGCATAATTAGACCAAAGTAGCCACTCCTGTCTCTTGGGGGACAAAGTTTTTTCTTAATTATGCTCCTGAAAACCCTGCCTAATGGCAGTACTTACTCAGGAGATTGAAATTGTGTCTCCCAGGCCTGGCCAGCGTGTTTTATTTTGTTTTTGGTCTAATTACACACGTCCCCCAGGAGATTGAAAAGGCTCAGAAGAAGCTATTTCAGCCTCCAGGGTAAATTCTAGATGTTTAGATCCTTCCATGAAAGATTTTTTTTACTGTTTTCCTAAACTCACAGAGAGGTGTAAAGGTAAAGCCTGCTTTCAAACAGGCTTGGAGCAAAGGCTACGCAGTGGGAAATTCTGAACGGAATTTGAAAATGCACCTACCAATTACTACCCCTGCCCCCCATTTTCCTGAGATAGTGTTTCTCTGTGTAGCCTTGGTTATCCTGGAACTCTCTGTAAACCAGGCTGGTCTCAAACTCATGAGATTCGCCTGCCTCTACCTCCTGAGTGTTGGGATTAAAGGTGTGTGCCACCACTGCCTGGCAACTTCTCATTCATAAATTTATTGCACTATTGGGATTCAACTTTTTTTTTTCTTTTAAATCAGAAGGAAACATGCTGCATTGAAACCAACATCCAAGTGGCAATTCGGGCTAATTCCCATTCCTCTTGCCCCAAAGTCACAATTAGCTTTTTGGCAGAGAATGAAAATGCAGAAACATAGAAGTTTTTAACTTTGACTCTAGGTATGTGTAACTTTGAGTTTCAGTCTTTCTGTATAAAATGTGGGCTTTGTAGTACTCATCATTCTTACAGGACCTCAAAGAGAAGTGATAAAGACCTGAGGTATATAAGAACAAGGGACCACTTCTTTGGAAACCAGAGGCAGGTTAGACAGAACCATAGTAACTCTATGAAAGTTTGGAGACACTCAGCTAAACTCAGTACTCAAGAACTGAGTAAGGTTCAGGGTGACTGTGAGGTCGAAGGCAGCTGGGGCTACAGAGCAAAGCCCTGCCTCAAAATAAACAAAAAAAAAAAATGAGCATTGGACTGTATTAATTTTACCCAGCTTAAAGAGAATATTTTCTCATTATTTCCATTGAAACCAAGTTTCTACTAGTCAGAAATGAGGCTGACTAGAAGGGCGTGAACTTTCCTTATTTATTTATTTATTTATTCATTTATTATGTATACAATATTCTATCTGTGTGTATGTCTGCAGGCCAGAAGAGGGCACCAGACCTCATTACAGATGGTTGTGAGCCACCATGCGGTTGCTGGGAATTGAACTCAGGACCTTTGGAAGAGCAGGCAATGCTCTTAACCACTGAGCCATCTCTCCAGCCCCCGGATGTGGAGTTTTCATGTTGCCAACTACTAATCAAGTCTCCAAAGGTGATAACAAAAATAGTTACTATCCCAATCTTCATCAAGAGCAATGATTAGGTCTATATGCCTCACATTTAGTAATACTCCAAAATGCTCAACACAGATAAAGCCTCTGTGATAAGTCTAGGCACCCTCACAAAAGGAGGTATAAGGAGACAATTCTTCATAGCAAAAACTAGAAGGCTTTAGCGTTCTTAGCTAGAGCTACTTTTTCTTCAGAAAAGTTCTGGAACTCGGACACAATAGGAGAGGTAGCACCCCCAGCAAGCATTTGCTTTCTCCTGAGATCTACTGCTGGCAGCTAAGTAAGCCTTTTAATTCTTCCACATCAACTGCTTCTGCCTAACACACAGGGAGCAATTCTACAGGGCAAATATCAGTCTTCCTGGCCACCTCACAAGTGATATCTGCACAGGCCCCAGGACACAAGCAGGCAGCCATTGGGCTCCACATGCCTTCACAATAGAAGTCAGTTCCCATTGTGTTCTGAGGTTCTTTTATCAGATGTGATTCTTGAGAAAAATGCTTCCAGGGTAAACTAAATTGGAGCAATTCTGTCTATTGTTACTTGAGAAAACTATCAGTAAACCGAGTGTGGTAGCCTTCACCTTTAATTCCAGTCAGCACTTGGGAGGCATAGGCAGGAGGATCTCTGTGAGTTAAAGTCCAGCCTGGTCTGCCTGCCTCTACAAAGGCATGTGCCACCAACTGTCCAACTAGTTTCTCTCTTTAAAATTACATTTATTTGAAAAAAAGAAGACAGGAAAAAAAGCCAGGCAGTGGTGGTTCACGCATTTAATCTCAGTATTCAGGAGGCAAAGGCAGGTGGATCTCTGTGAGTTTGAGGCTAGCCTAGTCTACAGAGCAAGTTTCAGGATAGCCAGGACTACACAGAGAAACCCTGTCTCAAAAAAACTCACACACACACACACACACACAAATATCCATTGATTTATTTGTTTTGTGTGTGGGGCGTGTGTGTGTGTGTGTGTGTGTGTGTGTGTGTGTGTGTGTGTAGGTCAGAGAACAACTTGTGGGCGTCAGTTCCTACACTCTGTGGGTTCTGGGAATTGAACTCAGAACCTCAGGCAAAGGACCTTAACCATTGAGCCACCTCATAGGCCCAAGACTTTTTGATAAAGTTTGAATAAGTTAATGAAGTAAAAATATCTTGAAAATTATAAAGTACAACCCAAAATGTTAGCATTACCTGAATCTTTATTCTTGTCGGGTTAAAATTAAGATAGAGTAAGAAGAGGGTGACTATTAAAAATCCCCCTTCACTCCACTGGATGACTCCGATAGTTTACCATTCAGAGCACAACACCTCTAGCACCAAAAGGTTACTACTGTGCTGGAACAACAGGATAAGTAAGATCGTCCTGCACAATTAAGATGTATGTATGCTCACTTCATCCATGATACAGCACATAAGCCCTTTCACAAAACTGAAGAGGTCACAGGAACACCTGGTCCTGTGATTAGTTTCCTATTCTTTCTTATCTTACCTTGTCAGCAGCCGCCAGCAAATCATCAGCCATTTTGTCAAGGTTTGGCGCCTTCCCTGTGTAGATGAAGCACATCATTTCCTTAAAGACATCAGGTTCCACATCGTTGATTTCGACCCGATTCTGTGCCGGAAAAGTCGAAAATGAGCAGCATTCCAACAGAACACAGTTCTAAACTATACTCCTGATGTTAAGTTCTGGTGAAGAAAGCAGCTTGTATGAGTTAAAACCTAGCATGGATAGAAAGCCTCCTCCCTCTTCTCTCCTGACTGTGTAAACAGCACCTTCCCTCCCATCACTGTACACTACTTTTATTTTATTTTCTCACAGACAGTAGCAAAACAACTACATGTGTGATTTTTTTTAAAAAAAAATCTCTGGACTTTCTAGTATCTTTAACCCAAACCGCTGAGATGATCTGCTGAACAGTTAAGTCCACATCAACTGGGACACTCCCTGCTCTCAGAAGGTGTCTGTTAAAGAAACAGTACTTTAATAACATGGAAAGATAAAGATAATTAGGAAAATGAATCTGCCAGACTGGGAAAGGTCTTGCTGTAGTCACATGTTCATTCTGTCACACACCTTTTTGCTCTCTTCCATTTCGTGTTCAAACATGGCACTGAAAACTGGAGACCGAGCTACAAAGTGAGAGGGAAACAATGAGGTTATGACATGGGAATTGCTTGATTACCCCAGTAATAATGATGATCTTTGTTCTGTCTATTTCATTCCCAAGGCCTCAAATCACATCAGAATTATAAAACATATGTTTTCAAAACATTTCTTTGGCTCTATTTTAATCATCCACATTTTAATGAAATTATTTATCTATATTGGGCAACAATAGTATATATACTACTTGTGTAGACTTTGAACTCCAAACTGGAAGGTATTCCATGGTGTAAGCAGGGTGTTCTAATATCTGGACTTTTGGCTGGAACAATGACTGGCACTTCTATAGAGACTACACAGGAAGAAGGTCAAGAGCTGGGCTCAATGGCATGCACTAGCTTGATAATGAACATTTATGGCAAATTGCTTGTCCCTCTAGCTATGTGTTCTATGCTCTTTCCTGTTTGGTGAAACCATCTTCCTTAACATTTAATTTTTTTTCATCACAGAGAATTCAGTTTTTCTCTTTAGAAATGGGAATGAAGACAAAAGGTCAAGAAACAGTGCTATAGTCCACATACTTTTCATGAACACCCATGAAACACCACACATACACACAAAAAATAAGTAGACTTAATTCCAACCAGAACAGTAATAAAGAACTCAATTTTTTTTTCATATTGTTGAGTAAATCAGGGGTTGAGGCCAAAGTTGACACTTCCGATCTAGTACCTAAGAGCAGAAGGACAGAGAGTGGGTAGGATGGCGGCAGAGACTCAGAACTTTTGGCCTTGAGTTTACATCAGAAAGAACTAATTTTAGCTCTGCCATTTTCTAATCATTTTCTTGGTAAAAATCATTTAACTCTCTGAACCTGAACCATTTACCCCTGCTTCTCTTGCTTTATATATGTATGTATATATATATTTTAATTTTTTACAAAAAAATTATAAATAAACGAGGCATAGTGACGCATTAAGTGTAAGGTAAGAGAATTTCGAGTGTGATGTCAGCCTGGTCAGAAATTTCTCCCCACTTTTTAAGATTTTGAATGTGAATCTCAGTATTTTAATCTATTTCAGAAGGTTATTTATACCTTCTGATCTTATCTCAGAAGAATTACAGACTATATGGTGCTCATGGACTGGTACTTTAATACAAAGGAAGGATCCACAGCAGCAGGTGGGGTTTAGAAAGTCATCAGTAGGCCGACCACAGCTAATGCAATGAAACAGAATTCCCAGCAAGAATAGAGGAAATACTGAAGCAGACTCTTAGGGCTGACAGCTGCATGAAGGAATAGGTGAAGAAAAGAAAGGGAAGGCACACAGGAGAAATAGCTGGGGCAAGCAGGAGATACAGCTTGGCGATAGAGTGCTTGTTGAGCATATGTGGGGCCTAGAGTTCGATATCCTGAACCATAAAGGAAAAGAACAAAGTAGTCAAAGAACCAGGAGAAAACTGGAGCACGGAGTCAACTAGGATGTGATCTGCAGCCTTTCCAACTTAGGAACTATCAGGTAGTTCACATAACTTTGGAAAATTCTTTCCTAGCAAGGAGGTGAACTGAGGACAATGTGGAGAAAGGAAGCATACAGTGAATGTGCTACCTCAAGAAATTAAGCTCAGGGTATGTGGGGAAAAGAGCACATGCACTGAGAGAACCAGGTTTCTAGGAAGGCAGGGCAAGACTCAGAGAGCAGAAGTATACAGAACCATTCATCCTCAAGTTAGAGATACCTCCTTGCCACTGAGAAGACAGGTGAAGAAACAGTAGTCAAAGATGCTCCTACAAGAGGGCCTCTTGGAAGGAAATGTGGGCAAAGGCATCCTTTAGGAGTTGGAGGAATTTAGAGGGGATGACAGAAGTCTGAAACATCTACTGTTGGGAAAAAGAAGGAGGCTAGCCGGGCGGCGGTGGCGCACGCCTTTAATCTCAGCACTCGGGAGGCAGAGGCAGGCGGATCTCTGTGAGTTCGAGACCAGCCTGGTCTACAAGAGCTAGTTCCAGGACAGGCTCCAAAGCTACAGAGAAACCCTGTCTCGAAAAACCAAAAAGAAAAAAGAAAAAAAAAAAAGAAAAAAAGAAGGAGGCTGACTGACTGCATCTACAAAAAGATACACTGGGGGGTTGGGCGGGATGGGGAGTTGAGTCGAGGAGATGGCTCAGCAGATAAAATGCTTGCTGTACAAAGCACGAGGACCTCTGTTTGGATCCCTAGCACCCACTTAAAAGCCAGACATGTATTTGTAACACCAGCACTGGGAGGACATGGGAGAGCCATGGGAGGGATCCACTGTGTCCCTCCCATGTCCTCAGGATCCCTGGATCGCACTGATCAATCTGCTCAGTAAAAATGGTAAACTGCATGAGAGACCTCAGCTCAAAAAGTAAGGTAGAAAGCAACAGAAGAAGACATGCAACTTCTGGGCTCTGCACATATACACACAGTAATGTACTTGCATAGACATGTGCAAAAACATGCTTGTACCACACATACAAGAAACAAACATTAAAAGAAAGAGAAAGAGAAAGAAAGGGAAGGAAGGAAGAGAGGGAGGGAGGGAGGAAAGGAGGAAGGAAGGAAGAAGAAGAAAAAGAAACACGTTGAGGGCCTCACTATACAGGCAGACACTAGTCTGAGTTGCTCACTTCCTTCAGCACTGACAACCTAGTTGAGGCAGAAAATAGGAAGTTGTCACATGAGACAGCTTGAGCTTGTTTCAAGAGTAAACCTTAGAATGATGGAGTCAAGATGTCTCAACAGAGGAGTCCTGGGAAGAAGTATGTTACTTGGAGAGCCACACAATATTCTCTTATGCTCTGTACTCTGCAGAGCAGCGTGTAGCTATGGCTCCCATTTTCTATAAGGTGAAGGCAACCTTCTCTCAGTTCCTCCTCTGGGTGAATCTTTCTGGTCTTAAATATCAAAAACCTGATAGAACAAGACCTGATTCTCTGGGTCAGTAGCAAGTCTCATTCTTCTTGTATGTTTATAGTGAAGAGAAAACTTAACCATCTGAGGCCTAAGTCTCAGCTTGATAATACGTACTCCCTTGACCAGAATCCTCTCCATTGCATCCAAAGCCCAACTAGGAGCTACCACCTGCTCTTAGGTACTCTAAGAGCTACTTTCCCAATGCAAAGATATGTAATATTTTTATATAACCGCCATTTACACTTTGAAAATGATATAGCCTAAGAGTCCATTCAAGACAAACCAGAAATGCTACTTTTATGAAAAGTAGCCTTTTTGGTTATGAGAACTGTCCTCAGAATACAAAAATAAAGTACAGGTATGATGGCATATGCCTATTATTCTAGCACTGGGAATGGGGGGTGAGGATGGGGTTAGGACTGAAAGTTTGAGGACAGTCTGGGCCAACATAGGAAGTTCCAGGTCAGCCTAAGCTGTCTCAAAATATCAAAATGAAAATGCACTTTGAAAATGTATTTAGGTGCAGAGTTCAAAAGCTGAAGTTGTTCCAAAGGCAATTTTGCAGCCACTAGTTTTCCTATTGCATCAAAATTATAAAGTGAGCTGGGCGGTGGTGGCGCACGCCTTTAATCCCAGCACTTGGGAGGCAGAGGCAGGCGGATCTCTGTGAGTTCGAGGCCAGCCTGGTCTACAAGAGCTAGTTCCAGGACAGGCTCTAAAAAAGCTGCAGAGAAACCCTGTCTCGAAAAACCAAAAAAAAGAAAAAAAAATTATAAAGTGAACCATAAATAAATACTAACCTGCTAGGATAGCCTTGTGAGCCTGGAATTCTTGGCCAGCTACACACAAGCAGCAATCTGTGAATCGGGAATTCTCCCACAGTCCTCCTAACTCATCCGCCAGCCGGCACTCAGGAACCTTCACCATGTTCATGGTGTTCTGTCCAGAAATATTGACGGAATCTTGTACTACACTCACCTGTGAGATATAAGGAGACAGAAACAAAGCTTTTGTTACCAGCAAGTGGAGAGAGAACTTCTGCCACAGTGCAGAAATAGAAGATTTAGATACCACACATTTTCTTGAAAACTATCTCCACAAATCAAGACTTTCTCCTTTGAATCAATTAACCATTTATTATAATCGTACTTCTTTCATACCACACTGTAGACAATAACAGCCTCACAGAATAAGTTCTTCTCCAGTTTCTAATAAGTTCCATCTCCTTGCAAACCCAAGCACAGCTACCAAAGAGAAACTGACAGGAACAAATGCTCAATTTCAAGTATTCCCTTTATCCTGCCTTAAAAGAAAGGCCACACACACAAAGAGCTACTATAGAGGTCACTGCCTTAGTTAGCATTTCTATTGATGTGAAGAGACACTATGACCAAGGCAACTCTTATAAAGAAAAACATTTAACTGAGGTGGCTTATAGCTCAGAGGTTCAGTCCATTATCATCATGGCAGATCATGGCAATGTGCAGGTAGACATGGTGTTGGAGAAGTAGCTGAGAATCCTACATTTTGTAGGCAACAGGAAGCGGCTGTCTCACTGGGCATGGCGTGAGCATATATGAGACCTGAAAATCCACCTCCACAGTGACACACTTCCTCCAATAAGATCACATCTACCCCAACAAGGCCACACCTCCTAGTAGTGCCACTCCATTTAAGGAGCCATTTATTTTTCAAACGATTACAGTCACCATATAAAACTCTAAAGAAATCTAGTAACTTAAGCCCAAAAGCATTTCATTTATTTTAGTTAAGTCAGGAAACACAGATAAACTGTGGTTTCTGTAGAGCTTGGTAAGTAGCTGACATTTCTCAAAGACATTTGATTAATGAACATGATGGCCCACAACCCATAAAGATTAGACTAGGAAGAACCTCCAGTAGGGAAACTGGGTGAGTATACCATAAGTTTTACACCTGAATTCAGTCATCTGTGACAATGACATTAAAGATGGCTGACTGCAACTTAGATATGCACTTAACACCCCTGGAACAGAATGGCAATGCCAATTGTATGGAAGGCTCCTCCAACCTTCCACTCTGGTTTCAGAAGCATGTTTCAACTAGTTAAATTAATTCAACCTAGACAGAAATCAAGCTAAATTTTTAGATGAGTTAGTGAAAGTCAGCTGTTAGGATACCAGTTATAAGGACTTACAAATCACATTAACATTATAAAATATGCTAGTCATTAAACAAAAAATAACATCCTGCAAAGCAGCCATGCACCCAACAAATACTGTGTTTTGTTTCCTACAACAAACACATCATGTTAGAAAAGTTAAGTTCAAGCAGAACTCAAGCCTTGAGAATTAACTCCCTGCTCTTCTACTGCTAAGAATCTGATGAGAAAGACAGTTTAAGAACATCCTTGATGACCCAGATTTCTTTTGACCTTCAAGATGCAAGTCATCCTTTAGCTGCAGTCATAAACCCAGAGGCAAAGTTAATGCTTGATCCAAATGACCTATAATCCCCTCTGTGTAAGAGTGAGGTATTTACTACCAGGTCAAAAAACTTATTCATTTGTTTAAAACTGTTATGATCTTGCACAAGGAGGCAGTCAAGCTAATCAATTATGAATGTGCTCAGCATTAGAGCACATTTATCAGGAACAGATTATAACAATATTTTAATAAACCAGGACCCAGCACAAACCACCCCACAGAGATCCTCTCTTTTTTTTTTTTTTTGGTAAGATTTCTAATTTGGTTCAATCATTTTCTCATATTAGTATCCTCACTTCTTTGATATAATATTAACACTAAAAGTGAGAGCTGTCTGTTCCCAGTTATAATTCTAAATACTAATTTAGAAAAAAAAAAGGAAAAGACCAATTAAATCCTACTTCCTCACAGGGAAAGGCAGGAATCCCCAGGGATGGTCAATGTAGAGAATGGAGAAAGCTTTTGGCACTATGTTTCTAGTTTGAATTAAATCAGGCTGACAGGAGCCCAAAATCATTAACACTTAATAGCAATTGAGTAGACTGGTAAATGAATTGGCAAAGCTAAGCTGAATTTCAAATGAACTATGGTTACCAGTGGACGTTCTGCTGGCTAGATACATGCTGGGTAATGAGTGGAGCCCAAAGACTGTGACACCCCCAGTAGGGCTATTCTCCTCTTTGGACATAGACAGGAACACAGCAGGAAGGAGAATGTACCTTTACTGCCTGAGTCAGGCTTGTTCTGTAGATATATGGATGCTTGGAATCTCCAGAGCCCTGAATGTCTGGCACCTCTTACCAACATTAAATACGCTTAATTAAAAATAAATTTTAAATGGCACTCAGAAATGAGTCTTCAGAGCCCAAACTTTTAACTTAGAGAGGAATTGTTTTCCTTTGCAAATGATGATGCTAAAATGAGACCATTTTGAGAAAAATTAAAGTTTTTTTAATGCCTATAAAGTTGACTATGGAGACTCATTCAGAACTGCAGCTGTGAAGATGACGTGACTGTGACATTTATGTCGTCTTATAAATGAATGCATGAAAATGTCTCAGGAAGACTGTATAATCTACAGTTTCAAGTTATGGGAGGGTCTCACTTTTAAAGTCAACTTCTTTTTCTTCTCTCTCTCTCTCTCTTTTTTTTTCAAGACAGGGATTCTCTGTGTAGCCCTGGCTTTTCAGGAACTCACTCTGTAGAACAGGCTGTCCTCCTATTCAGAGATGGGCCTGCCTCTGCCTTCTTAAGTGTGGGACTAAAGGTGTGGGCTACCATGTTTGCCTTTAACTTCTCTTTTTTAAAAAAGGAAATTACAAAGAAAAAATTTTAAAGAAAATTTCACGAACAACTAAGGATTCTCAAGCCTTGTATATATTCATCCACTAAAGGGGAAATCCATGGAAATATTTAATAGCCATGAAAGACTAAATACTGTCAAATCTTGTACAGTCATCTCTACAAAAGGGATAATCCATGAGAGTCTCTTTAGTGTCTACAGAATTAAAAATTGAAAAAAATAAGAAAATGCCACACATTGTTTATAGCGTAGCACATCATTTGCAGCAGAAGACTAGCAGCAACCTGAATGTCAATCAGTAAGAGAACAAACCACACAATCATAAAACAGACTTTCCCTTGTACTAAAAATAAACTGTGGTTGCATTAAAGTATAAATCTTAGAAACAATATTTTTAAAAAGCAAGTCCTAGATGACAACATTAAATCTCAAATCAATTTTATAAAGCTCAAAACCAAGTAAATCTTAAGAATGTATTGTTCAGGCACATAAACATTAGGGAATAACATAAAAAGTGAAGTAACTGCCTCATTCTTTGGTCAGGGGACAAGTATTCCATATACGAGAACAGCACACAGGCTATCCTCTAGTTACCGAGATATCAGTGTAGGCTTGCTTCATCAACATGTTTTATAACCTACCAAGATGCTACACAGCAAGCTAACATCTCTGTAGGTCAAGAAAAAGCAAGTATTAGTTGTTCCATATAGTATAACTAATGCATACCAACAATTCACTAAAAAAGAAAATTATGAATAGACATATTTATTTAAATTGGGCAAAAATACATATTCTCACACAACCAAAGGAATAGTCTATGCAAAGAAATAGTCTATTCTTGAGAATGGAAAGGATATTTTAAAAACATAAGCTAATGTCTAGATATTTTACAAGTGGTGTTTATATTTTATATGATGTTTCCTATTTCATCTTAACTGTCAACTTACAAAGAGGACTCTTCTACCTGCATAGGCAAAGAAGGGGGAACACATGGCACCTTCATAGCTAAAGGGTATTTGTTTTCAATATACGTGACTGGAAAGGGTTAACAAGCTGAAAATTTTCACAAAAATTTCCTATGGCCCAAATTATTAAGGAGAAAATTTTAAAAATTTAATTTAAACATGCTTTGTATGTTCTCCCTTTCATTACTAAAGTAAATACGCTCTACTAAGAAAACTTGGGAGAGCCCTTGCTCTCTTGGGTGAATGGCATTCAGCTCCACTTAGTACAGCACAGCAGACAAGAAGTGGAAAATGGAGAGCTGACATAGCCTTGACATTAATTTGCTGTACAATGTTAGGAAAAATTACCTGACCTCCCGAGGCACGGCTTCGCTTGTGTAACAGAAATGAAGAAAACAGAACTAGTCTAGCTCAAAGGATTGCGATAAAGATGATTCAAGAAATGCTTAGAAAACATTTAAGTATGTTAATTAAACAAATGCAACTTGGGAAAATCGCCATATTTTCTAATAGAAAAAAACTCATCAAGAACTGAAAGTGAACCCCATGTGGCATATTACATACAAGACCACTCACCTGATACCACTGAATTAAAGGCCAAAGAGGCACAAGCATGGTTCTCAGTCTTTCCCTTTCTGATTCCTTGTGACCTCTGGGAGCACCAGAATCTCTGAACTAGCTGCACTCAGTGCACATCAGGAGAGCAAAGAAGTATCTGGGCATAGACTGAGGGAGCAATATAGCATAGTGTGTACTTGTGACTAAATTCCATGTGGATATCCTTTCATAAAAACCTCTAAATAATTAGAAAATAAGGAAAACAATAGAACATAAAATATAAACAGAAATTAAACTTGTTTATAAGTATTCCACTGATACAAGAGAAACAGGTCAAAGGAATAGGACTTACATAGAAAATGGTCTAGCTGTGAAAAGTGCTAAGAACTTGGATGAATTGCAGACATTTAAAAAATCCACATATCCAATATACACCCCCACGCAACCGTCTTGCAGTGTTGAATGCTACTAAGTCCACAGAGAGCCTTGGAACAGGAACGAGTCTCACTAGGCACAAGACCAAGTACGAGAAGCAACACTCAGCACCTGTGGCCAACTGGGAAGTGTGAGAGGAACAGATGGCACACCTGGTTCTATGGCGAGAAACCACGGCATCAGCAGAACCCAGCAGACGTTTCCCCGTTCAACATCTCCTCATTTCCAACGTGTCATCGCACTTCCCTTCTAAGTCAGTAAGGCAAATCTAAACTTAACCACAGGATTTCTCCTAAGAGAATTTCATATGGGGAAGTGAAAAGAGAATGCTGGAACTCAGCCTCAGCCCTGACTATAGGATAAGAGTAACCAAGTGAGGGCAGGCCAAACAGTTTCCAAATCACAAATCACAATCCAAGGGTCAGAGCAGCTGGAATAGTATGGGGACACCAGGAAAGGATGGACCCACTGTAGACTTGAAAATGCTACAATACGAGTCACGGTACTGCCTAAAATGCCAGCGGTAATATTTAGAGAAGATTCTCTTTAGAGAGAAGCTTAAAGACTGGCTTTCATTTTCAACAAAATTAGAATTTTCTACTATCTTAAAGGTTTTGTTTTGTTTTGTTTTTTAAATACAAATCTTCAGCACTCAGGAGGCATAATGATAGGAGTGATCTTGAGGCCAGCCTGGGCTAGACAGAGCTGCTTTTAAAAAACCAAAGGGGTAAAAAAAAAAAAAAAAAAAAACCCACAAATTTCTAGGATAGACAACAGGCAAAGACTGAAACTGATGCTGTTTACACAACATCTCACCTCAGACAAAGCCACTGTCAGTTCTTATTGTTCTCCTCAGGCAAACGAGTGTGACCTGCAACTAGCAAGACTGACATGAAATTCACATTTCAAGTTCATTAAACATAAAACTGCCACTCTTTACTTATTTATTCAGATGCTGATACTCTACCATTTCTTTCAATTACTCTAGAATTAAAATGGAGAGGGAATGGCTATTATACAAACTAAATTTTACCTTTTCAGTGTACAAAGTTTTCTAATCATTAGCAATTATTTGTTATAATCCACAGTTTGCTACTACTGGCCATGCTTCACGAAAGGGCAAGAGTTTTAAGGGACAAGTTCCTGGACTACACAGGTGTGATATGCCTTTGGAATGGTCATTAACACACAACGCAAGCCTATATTATTTGATGAGCTAGCTGGCAATTGCGACACTTGCCTGAACTCTGCCTCATGAAAGTACAAAACCATTTGCTTCACTCTCAGGAAGCAGTTCCCTGACTATGAGATATACAGGGACACTAATACTCCAATTTAATAGATAGAATTTTTATTTATTTACCCCAAGTTTCTTGCATTTCTCCATATATGGAAAATGGCAGGAAATGTCTCATTACAATATATTATACCCATTTTAATAAGCCCTTTTCAATTGGATCTTGGGTCAAGAAATTTTTCTAAGCTTCTCCAAAGACTCTTTGGCCACTGGTGAGAGACACTGACCCTTCAATATGATGACAGCTGACTCTCCCCTTCTAAGCTAACCAGTTTTCACAGCTTTTACCCTAGAAAAAGTAGCCCCTCCCTTTCCTACTTCATAATGATCCCAGCAAGACAAATCATGAACACTCAGCTCCTCCAAGTAGTCACCTAGTCCAAAGAGCAGAAAAGGAGAACCCAGCCAAATACTTGCCACCCAAGAAGGAACCAGAGAGTTTAAGCAACAGAAACACAAATTTAATTGTAGTTGTTAGCCACTGCTCAGCTTGAAGTGTTAGCCTTTCCAAATATTATTTGAACCGCCCCACACACACAAAAAAGAAAAGAAAGAAAGAAAGAAAGAAAGAAAGAAAGAGTGAAGATCCTGACTCAAGTAACTCAAAACTGACAGATACAATCTTCATTTATGAACAGTAACAAGTAGAGAGCCCAGGTGCCCAACAACCTTGAAATCATAAGGCAGTTCAATCAGTCACATAAATAACATTTGTACAGAACCACTCCCCTTGGGGATTTTTCTCATTTCACATCCTTGACACAATACAATTAAGTCTACCAATACACATCAGGTCAGGGAATTGCCAGTCTCAAAGCAGGGCAAAAGGACTCACCTCACAGAAGAGGGTGAGCTTGTCATCAGGGAGAAGCCCATTGGCCTCATCCAAGAGAAAGTCTCTACGAATGAATTTTTTGAATCCCCAGTCTTTGCCTTGCACGAACCTATAAGCTCGCTGACTCTCTGGAATGAAAAAGAGAGTCATATTTAGAATTACTCAAAGAACAGCTCAAATCCACAACTTATCAGTGTATGAAGTTACTGGATGTGAAAGTAGAGAAACATTTACCCATAGCTTTGGTTTCTTCTCCCTTGGCATTCAGGATGGAGAACTTGAACTTCGCCCGAACTTCACTCTTTGGACAGCTAACCAATAACAGGTAAAGTGACAGGTAATCTTTGCTTTCTTCATCTAACCCTTTTGGGTTTACTCGCAAACACCTGCCCAACACAGAAACAAATATGGATTAAAAGCCTTATGGCTCCTGAAGTCTAGCAGGAAACATCAGAATCCAGAGGGGAAGAAGTGTTTCTGTTGCTGTTGTTGTTAGGTTTTGTTTTTTAGAGTCTAAGTCCCTTACCAGAAGACTGATTCAACAGAAACTTGAAAACAAAAATTAGACAAAAATAAAAGGGCATTCACATCTCTTACATCTCTGCCATTTCCTTTATAATTGTCAAATCATTCACCTATCTCAGCCTAAGACATTTAAAAAGTTTTTCAGACTACTCTTTTTCATTCTTTAATCCCAGAAAAGATAGCCCTCAGTTTCTCATGGGGGAAATACTTTTTTAAAAAGTTGAGAGCCATTTAGTAACCCTGTGTGAGAAAAAAATGTATTCTGGAGAATATCCACATAGTACATACTCTTTTTTTATTTGTTTGCTTTTCTAAACAGGGTTTCTCTGTTTAACAGCCTTGGCTGTCCTGGAACTGGCTCTATAGACCACGCTGGCCTTGAACTCCATTGAGATCCATTGGCTTCTGCCTTTTGGAATTAAAGGTATGTGTCACCACATCTGACTGATACATACTCTTATAGATATTTTAGTGTGTGTGTGTGTGTGTGTGTGTGTGTGTGTGTGATGCCTGTGGAGGTCAAAGACATGAGATCCCTTTGGAGTCGGGTGGTTGTGAGCCATCCAATGTGTGTGCTAGGAACCAAACTCAGATCCTCTTCAAGAGCAGCAAGTATTCTTACCTGCTGAACCATTTCTCTAGCCTTCAACAATTATATTTTAAGAGTTAAAATAACAGAGGTATTGTGTAAGAAGCACAGATAAAAGTAAACTCTTATTCGACAGGGGAATGTTCTAAGCTTGGCTTCTAAATAAGAGTTTGAGATGCCAATCTGTTAAGGATGATTCAAAACAGAATCTAGACAAAACTTAATAGGTTCAACTGAGTTAAATTGTAAATGTCATGAAATGCATGGAGTTCAGACACTGCTCTACCACACAGCATACACAAGCCACATGTATCGTCAGGCCTTGCCAGGGTTATGTCACCTTTCTCAAACAGGTGGTCTAATCCAGTGCCTCTCTAGAGAGTACAGATGCCAAATATACCACTATACAGTATGCTAGAGAGGTTAAATATAATGCCTAGGATAAACATTTCACTCAATAGTTAGTCTACAGTTTAATGTACAAAGTCAGCAAATATTAAATGTGGGTTATCAGAGATCAAATGGAAGATTTTTTTTATTTTTTATTTTTAAAGATCTATTTATTTATATGTATACAATGTTCTGGCCGCATGTGTGCCTACACTCCAGAAGAGGGCACCAGATCTCATTACAGATGGTTGTGAGCCACTATGTGGTTTCTGGGAATTGAACTCAGGACCTCTGGGAGGAAAGTCAGTGCTCCTAACCTCTAAGCCATCTATCTCTCCAGCCCAAAGTGGAAGTTCAGAAACAAAAATGTTCTGATTTTTGCTGGGGACATATGGTTGGTTGTGTCCTTAACTACTTGCTCCTATTTCTCAAGATGACACTCATCCTCACTCCCAGATGATAGTCACCTTGCAATAGGCACTAGTTCAGGAACCCCAAACTTAATCCATTCAGAGCATGAACAACATACTATTGACTATACAGTAAATTCAGAGAAAGTTCAAAGACTTGTTGGCACGTGGTAGATATACCCATTGTTACTTTATGCACAGGGAAGCTACACTTAAGACATGTAATAGCATCGAACGTGAGAAGAGGAAATAAAGTCTGCAATGTAACAATGTGCCTCCTGGATAAATTTTATCTCCACCCTGCCAGTTACAAAGCCAAATAAGGATGACCTTGAACCACTGCCCTGTTCCTTTTTGAGAAAGTCTCAGCATGTAACCCTGGTTAGCCTGAAACCTGCTATGCAGACCAGGATGGCCTAGAATTCAGAGACTCACCTGCCTCTGCCTCCTGAGTGCGGGGATGAAAGATGTGTGCCAGCATACCCAGCCTAATCTTGAACTTTTGAGAGGTAGAGAACGTCTCTATCTCTGAGCAGTGGGATTTCAGGGATCCACCACCATGTCCAGTTTATGAGTTCTGGGGATGGAATCTAAGTCTTCATGCATGTGCAGGTAATTTAAAAGTCAAGTCAAGATTTTATGTTAAAAATCTTAGATTTGTTGCTGCATGTGATGACACACACCTTTAATCTCAACACGCAAAAAGCAAAGGCAGGTGGATCTTTGTTTTGAGTTTAAGGTCAGCCTGGTCTTCATGCTGAGTTCCAGGCCAGCCAACACTTCTTAGTGAGATGGCATCTCCAAACAAACAAAAAGAAACCCATAACAACTAGACTTGCTGCTTTCTGAAAAAAACCAGAAAATCTGGTGATAGTTGGCCCTTCTCCAAACAAAGCTCTAGTTAGCTGAGCTGGGTGACTACCAGTCCTTCATATACTTACTGAAGTGCCAAGAACTAATCCTAGAACCTCCACATGCTAGCTGAGCACTGTCACTGAGCTACATGACCAGCCTTCTATAAACCTTTAAAAACTTTAAATTACACTTATTAATTTCTTTTTTTAAAATTTATTATATATAGTGTTCTGTCTGCATGTATGCCTGCAGGCCAGAAGAGGGCAGGGCATCAGATCTCTTTACAGATGGTTGTGAGCCACCATGTAGTTGCTGGGAATTGAACTTAGGACCCTCTTAGGAAGAACAGCCAGTGCTCTTAACTCTGAGCCATCTCTCCAGCCCAATTTCTTATGTGTGACTGTATCCGTGGGTCCATGAGTGTCATGGTTCTAGTGTGAAAGTCAGAGGACAACTTGCAGAAATCAGTTCTTTTCCTTCCACCATGTGGGCCATGTGGGCCCCACGGGTCAAATTTGGGTCTTCTGGTAACACTGGCAGTCTTTACTCATTTACCCTATACAACTTGAGTTTGCTAAATTGTAATAAACTCATTAAATTATTTCAAACACTTGTAGTTGAGTACCTACTGTGTCTGGCACTATTATAGGCAATGGGACAACAAAAGTAAAATCTGTGCCTTTAAGAACTTACATTCTGCCCATATCCTATTCAAACCAAGCAAAACAGGCAATTTATGGAACCTCACCATTTCAGTTTATCATTGGCTCCTGATGAAAAAGTTGAACTTTTTATGACTTCACCCATTTCCTCCCGGCAAAAACTAAAATTATTGATGGTCCACATGTAGGAGAATTTCACTACCTTGATCTGTTGATAGAAAATTAGGAAGGAATTAAATAAGATGTGGGGAACCTGAAAAAAACAGGTTGAAGATCAGACAAGCACCCCTCCCTTATTCCCACAGAAGACTGCAGTTAAAGCAGTCCCTCGTCTACATGAGAGAAATCTCTGACCTACTGCTTTTATAATGCTTTCAACTTTTGAAAACACTGGTTGGAAATGAGAAAAACACAGTCAAGGAAAGAACAGCAACAATAACAACAATACAAGAACAGGGTAGGTAAAGTTTGAAGCTTTGTGGTCCTAAAAGAGTCTGTAATTGATATGCTGATGCCATTCCGGGGGCTGTGAATCTCAAATACTGCTCTGAGCATTAGAACACATACCTATCAAGGAGGATGTAAAGAATCTAGACAAAATTTTCTCTGTGAGTTCGAGGTCAGCCTGGTCTACAAATCAAGTTCCAGGACAGCCAGAGCTGTTACACAGAGAAACCCTGTTGCAAAACCAAAACCAAAAAAATCTAGTTAAAGATTCCCCCTTGAATCACCATAGAAAAGCATTAGCCTTGGGGATTTAGACTCTATGTAAGGAAAATAAGAAATGCAAGGCTAATAATAATAAGGACCTTATCTTGTGCTTTTTGGCCCCAGAGAAACTAGGAAACCCAAAGTTGAAAAGTGATTATGTTGCTTTTGTCCACTAGTGAAAACTTGAACTTACCTGTGTATAGCACCAGCTCTCAGCCACGGGACCACTCGACATTTCTGCCGGAGGTGGAGGACTTGGAACCCTTGACATCGCCAGTTTGAAGGTTAAACTGGGTTTTCAAAGTCAGGGGGCAGAGATTCCTGGTTTTTCTTCACGCTGGTAAGATCCAAGAATTAAGATTTATTAGCCTCTTTTTTAACTGATATTTATTTATTTATTTATTTATTCTTATTTTTTGGGTTTTTGAGACAGGGTTTCTCTGCAGCTTTGGAGCCTGTCCTGGAACTAGCTCTTGTAGACCAGGCTGACCTCGAACTCACAGAGAACCGCCTGCCTCTGCCTCCCAAGTGCTAGGATTAAAGGTGTGCACCACCACCACCCGGCTTAACTGATCTTTTAATGTTAATCTGAATTTTTATTATTCTTCTCTCATATAATACATCCTGACCTCAGTTTCATCTCTCTCTACTCCACCCAGTCTCCCCAGTCCTTTCCCTCTTCCCAATTATCCTATTATTTATTTGATCTTCTAAGATACTGGAAACTTTGTGGCCTGACTGAAATGTTCTATCCTGATTTAAATATTAACTTCAGAGAAGACCATGTAGTCTCCTAGGCAAAATTACATTATTGTTCAAGCACGGTGGCTTACATCTCTGCTGGGAAGGATGTCATATACAACTTTCATCCCAACACTCTAGAAACAGAAGCTGGTGTATCTCTTGAATTGGAGGCCAACCTCGTCTACACACTCAGTTTCAAGCCAACATGTACTGCACAGTGAAACAAAACAACAAAAGAAATAGACACACGTGATCAAAGGGTGTATTAAAGCACATCTCTGAAAAGCTGTCTGACAAAGTCAACATGGCTAGCACTAGATATCTCCTTGCCACCAAAACCTTTCCTTAGGATACAAATGCTCTGCTCCAGTGGAAAATGACCTTGGTACCTTACTCTCCAATTTTCCTGATCGCCTGTGCTTCACTGCAAACTTAAGAACAGCCTTCTGTTCATTTTCTCTGCCAGCTGCTCTCTTAAAGGGCAACATTTTTACACCTCCCTTAGATGTGTTCCTTTCTCTACAACATCACGTCAAATTTTACCTGGCTTTCTAGATTTTTTCTTGCTTTCTCTGCTAACCACTCCTCAACCTCAACTCACTCCCCCCACCACACACACAACAGAATCTATTATGTAGCTCTGGCTAGCATGGAACTCACTATGAAGATCAGACTACCTGGAACTTAAGAGATCTATCTGCCCGCTGCCTCCTGGGTACTGGTATTAAAGGTGTGTGCCACTATATCTGGCCTTCTTCAATTTCTTTTATTGGATTTTTTTCTTTTACTGTTATTCCCCATGGCTTAATTTTCAATCATTTCCCCAATTTACATTCTTATGGCAACCAATCATTTCAACAGTATCAAATTTCTGCCAGTACACAAACATTCTCATGTCTCTTAAACTTACACCTCTTCTATAGCCCCAGGCCCCTTTCAAATAGCTGCTATACATCTTGATGGGATGTACCACTAATAAATCCAACTCAAAACTATTTTTATAAATTAGGTCATGGACCAGTGTGATGGCTCAGCGGATAAAGGTGCTTGCCATCAAGCCGCTGACCTGAGTTTAAGTCCTAGAATCCACAAGGTAGAAGGAAATAACTAAGTCCTACAAATTATCCTTGTACTACATGTGTGTCATGGTGCATGCATGATATCCCCACAAAATAAGTAACATATATATAATAAAATTATTTAAAATGTAAGGTCAGGAGTGCTAGTACATGCCTGTATCCCAGCACTTGAAATTCAGAAGCAGATCTCTGTGAGTTCAAGACTAGCTTGGTCTACATAGAGAGTTCGAGGCCAGCCAGAACTGAGAACCTGTCTCTCAAAAACCAAACCAAACCAAAACAACAACAACAAAAAAACATTAAAAGTCAAAAGATGCAAAGTTGCAGAGATATATAGGGTAGACACAGAAACTCTGTTCCACTGTTGGTGAGACACTAAAATGAGACATATACTATGTATGTAGGAATTTGGTCATATCTAGCAAAGTTTAAAACCACAGAACTTAGAACTCCCACTTTGAATAGAACGTGCACTACAGCGGGGCTTGCCAAGTTTGGAAGTCACAGAATTACCTCTTAAGAAGAATGTTGGTCTTACCCCCTAGGATTCTGATTCAGCAGCTTGAGATGGGCCCAAGAGTGCACTTCTAGCATGGTCCCAGGTGATCCTGCTGAGCTAGTTCTGGGACCACAGTGAGAACTACTGCCCTAGAGAAGCACTTATGCACAAGACATGGGCTAGAGTGTCAATGTGACACTGTAACAGTGAAAAACTAGAAACAAATTAAAAGCCCTTTAGTAATGAACAGGTAAGTAAACTGGGTTACTTCCATATAATGAAAAATGAGTTTTAGTGTTTAAAATAATTAGATTCTGTAAGACTGTGGTCTCCAAACACAATGCCAATGAAAAGAACAAGTTTTTGAAAAATAAGTGTAGTTCATTATTTCTACAAATATAAGTATTGGTACAGATAAAAGCATACTGTAGAAGCAAAGTAAGAATAAGAGAAACATAGCAAGTTGTTACCAGTTTCATGGGGAAATGAAATTTGAAAAGAATAGAAGATACTTTGTCTCTTATGTTTGTGTTTTTAAAGATTTATTTTTATTTTATGTAAATAGGTGTTTTGTTTGTATATACACACGTGCACACACATGTGCCTGGTGCCCAAGGCCTGAAGAGGACATCAGATCCCTTGGAACTGGAATTACAACAGTTATGAATTGCTATGTAGATGTTGGTAATTGAACCCGGGTCCTCTGGAAGAGCAGCCAGTACTACTAAGCACTGAACCATCTCTCCAGGCCCTCTGATATCTGCTTTAAAATAAGGGTGCTAGGAAGTAAATAAAACAATACAAATCTCAGCTAGAGATAACAGGTGCTAGAGTATCTACTATTCTTTGAACAGTCTGGCTTAAATAATTTTTAAAATGATAATGATAGTATGTGTGTTTATTACATATGTGCAGGGGTATGTGTGTGTGTGAGCACATGCCATCGTACGCATGTGGAAGTTAGAGGACAACTCTTTAAGAGTCAGTTTTCTCTTCTTCCCTTTACATGGACTGCTGGGATTGAACTCAGGTAGTCAGGCTCTCAGAGTGTGCACTTTACCTCCTGAGCTACCTCACCGGTATGGTGCTATCTTTCCTCTCTGCCTGGCTACCTGGAAGATCTAAGACAAATTCTTTGACTCATCTCCTAAAATGACAGGTTTACATTCCTAGTCTACCCGTTTTGTTTTATATTTAATCACACATTCTACTCTAAATTAGTTTTAAGTTCATTATTTTCCTTTACCTCTTTGCTATAATTCTTTGCACTATTATAGTGTGTGGTTTTTTATGGGTGCTGGGATCAGAACTCAGGTCTTCATGTTTACATGGCATGTTTATTGCCTGAACTGTCTCCCAAGTACTTTTTCAGTTTGCCTGATGGTATAAATGAATAATAGCAAAAATATTCAGTAGTAACTCAATTCACAAACATTTGCTTAAATAGTACTGGTAGGATTAATAAGATATATCTATCTGTACTTATCCAAAATAAATGTAACTAAATATTCCATTGGTCATAACACTGTCCTAGAAGCATTTATAACTAAAGCATCATCTGCCATCACAGACGAAGTTAGTTGTCTTACACACATGGCATGCTGTTCCAAACAACTGCGTTCACCATGGGCTAGTGCAAGTCATGAAACCCAGTCTCACAGGCTTGTTTGTCTAATAACTAGTTAATATATCTTAGGCAGTTTTACAAATCCCAGTTATCATTGCTACCAAGAAAGAAGTTACAGATTTCCTACTTTTGGGCAGTGCAGCAATGAAGATGTGAATTTTACACGTGAGTTAAGAGCTTAAAACCTGGCTCATGAGGCGTGTGTTGAGGCTATCCTCCACACTGAGTCATCACAAAATACGGATCTGAGCTTATTTTGAAGTTCTTTTTTTTTTTTTAAACCTTCAAATTCATCTAACAATAATTTATAGGGCTGGAGATGGAGCTGAATGGTAGAAGGCTTGCTTAGCCCCAGTTTTAAGAACCATTACTTTAACAATTACAAATTTTAAAAGCCTAGGAAAAAGACATATTTTTTCTAATGCTATGCTGTTAATTTCTTTGATGGAGGAGTGTCTATGTGTTACTTTCATTATTAATAAAGAAACTGCCTTGGCCCTTTAAGAGACAGAAAATTAGGTAGGCGGAGTAAACAGAACAGAATTCTGGGAAAGAGAAGGCAGACGCTTCAGGCAGTCGCCATATGCAGTAGCCATGCCTCTCCTCTCCGAGGTGGATGCAGGTTAAGATCTCTTCTGGTGCCAGGCGGTGGTGGCGCACGCCTTTAATCCCAGCACTCGGGAGGCAGAGGCAGGCGGATCTCTGTGAGTTCGAGACCAGCCTGGTCTACAAGAGCTAGTTCCAGGACAGGCTCCAAAGCCACAGAGAAACCCTGTCTCGAAAAACCAAAAAAAAAAAAAAAAAAAAAAAAAAAAAAAAAAAAAAAAAAAAAGATCTCTTCTGGTAAGCGATCCACCTTGTAGTGCTACACGGATTACTAAATATGGGTTAATCAAGATGTGAGTAAGAGGCTGAAATTAATGGGCCAGGCAGTATTTAAAAGAATACAGTTTCCGTGTAATTATTTTGGGTAAAGCTAGCCGGGTGGCGGGACGCAGCCCTGAAGCTCCATTCTACAGTAGAAGGCTTACTTAGCCCCAGTTTTAAGAACCATTACTTTAACAACTACAAATTTTAAAAGCCTAGGAAAAAGACATATTTTTTCTAATGTTATTCTGTTAATTTCTTAGTTTCTTTCTTTTTCTTTTCATTTTTCTTTCTTTTTTTAACTTTTGACTTGTTTTATAACCAACTCTTTCTTTGATCTTTTTTTTCTTTTTCTTTTTTTAAAATGCCCAACCCAGCACCTAGAAGAACCGAAGAGTCAATCTCAGCTCTGAGAAGCTCTAACCAGACAACCTACTGGGAGGGAAATTGACTGCGATGGCAGAAGTCTAATTAATTTCACTTACAGTGGACACCGTGGGCAAAGTGTTCATCAGCAAAGTAACCTGGTGCTGCATGAACTCTTCAGCACTTCATGCCAACCACTGCAGATGCTCGGTAAAAACAATCACAGGAAGGAAGAGATCTATTTGAAGGTCATAGTTTGAGAATGTTCGCAAGAGACAACTAGAGCCAAAATATATTGTTCACAGTTTCAAACAAGTTAAGACATGACACTCCAAGTTCTCTAAGGAGAAAATGATTTCCCCAGCTTACCAAACTCTAGTGCACTGACAACTCTAGGTTGAGGATGCCTTTATGTACCACCCTTTATCTATCTATCTATCTATCTATCTATCTATCTATCTATCTATCTATCTATCTATCTATCTATTTTGCTGTCTCTGTAAAATCCTGACCTGTAAGGAAAGACCTTCCTGAATTAAACAGAAAAAGATGCTCTTCAGCATATTCCTCTCAACTCTAATACTGCAGGCAGTGTTACTAGTTAATGGCCATCTCTGATGGGATGCTTCCTAGCAGTACTATAAGACCCTAAAATTACTAACCATCTTTTGACAGGAAATTTAAATCAATAAATATCATACAATTTCTAACTAGAAGGTTAAACTGTGGAAGGTATGGTGTAGGTAAAAGACAAACATATAAATGTTGTCATGTAAAAACAATGCTTTTCACTGAGTCTATACAGTTCAATTTTTCAACTGAAACACCTCTTCCTGCTTTGTTATAAACTTGTAAATATCCAATTGCCTGCAGTAGGTTTTTGTTTGTTTTTTGTTTTTGTTTGTTTTTTTTTTTTTTTTTTTTTTTTTTTGAGACAGGCTTTCTCTTTGTAGCTTTGGAGCCTGTCCTGGAACTAGCTCTTGTAGACCATGCTGGCCTCAAACTCATACAGATCCGCCTGCCTCTGCCTCCTGAGTGCTGGGATTAAAGGCTTGCGCCACCTGCCACCGGGGGCCTGCAGTAGGTTCTAAAGGTACTTAAACATAATTTGCATCTGTTCTTTGTATCCACTCCTTTATTGCCTAACATGGTGCCTAGAAACAAAGGTATTATTCACTCCGTAAACATACTTCAATTAAAATCCTTATCTAGTTACATTAAGTTAACTTTTCTGGGTTTTGTTGTTTCTTTTAGACAGATCTCTAAAACAAGATTTCAAACCAACACTGAGTACATCAGATGTGCAATGCAATGACAATCAGTAATTTGTTCTTTTGGATAAATTGAAAAACATAGGTGCAAACTGTTGAAGGAGGCTTCTTGGCCGCTTGTTCGTTCCCCAGCCCCCCAAAATAATCACACAGGAACTGTATTAATTAAATCACTACTTGGCCCATTAGTTCAAGCTTCTTTTTTTTTTTTTTTTTTTTTCTGAGACAGGGTTTCTCTGCAGCTTTTTTAGAGCCTGTCCTGGAACTAGCTCTTGTAGACCAGGCTGGCCTCGAACTCACAGAGATCCGCCTAGTTCAAGCTTCTTATTGCCAACTCTTACATATTAATTTAACCCATTTCTATTAATCTGTGTATCGCCATGTGGCTGTGGTTTACTGGCTAAAGTTCCAGAGACCGGCAGGGCTACATGGCTTCTCTCTGACTCTGCCTCCTTTCCCCCAGCATTCAGTTTAGTTTATCCCCACCTACCTAAGTTCTACACTATCAGGCCAAGGCAGTTTCTTAATTAACCAATGGTATTCACAGCATACAGAGGGGAATCCCACATCAGCAAACTCCTAGTCTAACTCCTAGCCTATAACATCAAGTCCAAAATCTAGGGAAAATGAGGGTTTGGGCCAGTATGAAGTTTATCTTCCTTTTATAAAGAAGAAAGATTGACTGTAATTACTTCATTTTGAAAATACATATCAAGAGGGCTAATTAATTTGAATTAGCCAATAATTAATTGGCTTCTTATACAATCAGAATTATTTTAACATGTAGACAGATTTTATTAATAAACAGGAAAGCCAATTGTTTGTGTGTTTTTCACTGAGGTAAGCTAGTATACACTAGAAAAGTATAAATCAGTTTGTACAGCTATTTTGTTTAATCTTTCATGAGCATCCCTTCATCATTAATCTAATCTACTCATCCAGAGAATTAAAAAAATAAATCAATACACACAGTTTATCTCATACATGCTGAGTTAACTTTATATTCATCAGTTTTTAAATGACAAAAATAAATAAGATCATAAAAATATTAAGTTAAACCATGAAACTAAATAGTGCTTACTGGCAATCCCATGTGACACAACATAATACCTAGCACAAATGAACTAAGAATGTAGCATGAGCTAGGAACAGAGCTTTCTGCCAGAGAAGAGTTAAGAACTTTAAAAAGCCTACCTCTACCTTTCTTCACTTTTAGACTTGTTCAGTTTCTAAAGAAAACTCCCATGTCATACCTATTTTAAACCTGAGAGACGTTAACATCTTCTAGAATATAAGATGCCAAAACAGCTGATTTACAGATACACACACACACACACACACACACACACACACACACCCACCAAAAATACATAAAAGATTTGGGTATATTATTTTCCAAAGACTAATGTGACCTAAAAGGAGTTTCTGTTTCTTTTGTTAGTGTGTTCAAGCATATTCAGCCCAGGAAGTAATTTTTCATTACCTTAGGGACAGTTATTACAGGTCATAGTGACATCTTTTGCAGCAATATTTGAATGAGATTTTAATATTTGTTATAAGCAAACCCTTTGTAGTTTGGCCTAATCTAATGAAATATTAAATACACTGGGTTTTTTCTTTTTTAAATGTAGAGACACTTTTTTAAAAAAAAATATTTATTTATTATGTATACAATAGTCTGTCTGTGCGTGTGTCTGCAGGACAGAAGAGGGCACCAGACCCCATTACAGATGGTTGTGAGCCACCATGTGGTTGCTGGGAATTGAACTCAGGACCTTTAGAAGAGCAGGCAGCACTCTTAACCACTGAGCCATCTCTCCAGCCCCTAGAGACACTTTTTAAAATAAAAATAATCCAGGTGGTGATGGCGCATGCCTTTAATCCCAGCACTTGGGAGGCAGAGGCAGGAGGATCTCTCTGAGTTCGAGGTCAGCCTGGTCTACAGAATAAGTTCCAGGACAGGGTCTAAAGCTACACAGAAAAACCCTGTCTTGGAAAAAGAAAAAGAAATAGAAGAAGAAAAGCACTTGAGATCTTAATCAGCAAAGAAAAAGTTGAGGTTTCTTGTATGTCTATCCAGCTCATGTTCTTTACAATCCTACAAGACCACTGCTTTTTTGTTTGTTTTCATAAAAAAAAAAAAAAATCCTACATGCCTATACAAAGACTTTGTAATATTAGGTGAATCTAGAGATAAAAAGAAGCAACTACTTCCAGTGTGGCAATGGCAGCCAAGGCAACCACAAACCCATAGCAGTTCCTGCATCTAGAGCTTGTGGACAAGCGTACAGGATCAACAATTCATACTGTGATGAATAGTGATAAACTGTCGGTACACTTCCAAGACTTGATGACTTTGTCAATATGGTGCTGGAAGATGTCAGAGTTTGAAATTACACCAGAAGGATCTAAATTAGATCAGATTTTACTAATGGAAATAATGTAACAATGCTGGTTCTTGAAGTAGAAGGGCCTGAAGTATAAGTGGAGCTCCTTGACTTATGCTACATTCTGGCTTTTTAAAACAAGCTTCAGGACCTGAGTTCAGATCCCCAACATCCTCATAAAAAGCTGAATGTGGCAGCACACATGCATAATCCCAGTGATGGGAAAGCAGAGACAAGCAAACCCCTGAAGCCTACTGGCAAACTAGTCTTGCCAAGTTGGTGAGATCCAAGTTTAGTAAGAGATCCTGTCTCAAAAAAATAAGGTGGAGAACAACAGAGAAAATAACCTGAGGCCTAACTCTACACACACCCACATACCCTTCATAATAAATTTTTAATTCAAATGAGACAAGACACAAATTCTTTGGCGATTTATGCTGCTCTGAGTAAGATTTGTCTTCTTGTCCTGACCTGACCACCATGGCCTCGCTGCCTCATAGTAATGCCTACATTTCTTTTCAACCAATATGTTTTATCTAGTGTTGGCACAAATCACTACTGAGCACATGGACTTTTTCTTCAGCCTGGAGAGCCTTCTCTCCTTACGCTCCTCTCCTATGGAGCAGGGGTCGAGATGGGGGTCTCACTTTGTAGCACAGCTGGCCTCCATCTCACTGCAATCTTCCTGCCATTCCCTCCCAAGTGCTGGGATTAGAGGTGTGAGGCACAGCACCTGGCTCCATCAGGTCTTTCTAGTTGACTTCCTTCCAGTACGGAGGTATCCTATAAAAAGTAATATAGCCTGGGGGCTGGTGGCTCAGAGGTTAAGGTTGCTCTTGCAGAGGTCCTAAGTTCAATTCCCAGCAACCATATGGAGGCTCATAATCACCTATAATGAGATCTGGTGCCCTCTTCTGGCAGGCAAACATGCAGGCGGAATACTGCTTACATAATAAATAAATAAAATCTTTTTTTTTTTAAAAAAAAAAGTAGTATAGCCTAAGAGATCTCTTCCCTGACCACCTAATCTAGGGGCAGTCCTCATTTCTTAACCTGTTTCTTTTACCACATTACTCATTTTTTTCCTTTCTTGTCACTAACTAAAGTTATCTTGCTTTTATTTCCACAGCTATCCTAGTCTTCCTCACTAGAATTTAACATCTTCCTGTCTCCATTAATAGGCACTCAATAAATATTTGTTCCATTATCTTGTTGTTTGTAGCTACACTCTTTGGAATTTATTTTCCCTAAGTGGTCCTAATTACTAAACTAAACTTCATGAACTACTGAGTAAATATAGATATAAAAATTCTGGCATACCTTTTTTGTATGTATATGCATGCATGGTATATGTGCATTCACAAGTGAGTGGGTGCATGTGCATGTGAACCTGTTTTTCTTGCGTGTGTGTGTGTGTGTGTGTGTGTGTAAAGGCCAAAAACTGATGTTCAGTATCTTCCATCATTCTCCCTTTTATTTACTATGGCAGGGTCTCTCATTGAAGCCAGAAGCTTGCCAATTCTGACTGGTCTAATGAGGCAGCTTGCCCCTGGATTCTATTTCTGTCTGCTGAGATTACAGGTGGCTACCACCTGTCTGGTTCTGGAAATCCAACTATGGTCTTTGCACTTGCTTGGCAGGCACTTTATCCAACCCCCCAATCCCTCAAGCATACCTTTAAAAATTAAAAAATAAAATCATCATTCTACTCATAGAAGATTTATTAAAAGTATAGTCAGAGTTCCTTTTTTAATCTTAGAAAAAAGGAGAAAAGGGAATCTGCAGGGATATGGGAGAATTCCTGAATTTACAAGGCAATACTGAGAGAAGCACACTACCTAGAACAATTTCTCTTATAGAACATCACATTAGCAGGCGCACACCTTTAATCCTAGGCAGAGATAGGTGGATCTCTGTGAGATTGAGGGCAGCCTGTCCATATAGTGACTTCCAGGACAGCCAGGACTACATAGAGAGACTGTAACACACACACACACACACACACACACACAGAAAGAGAGAGAGAGAGAGAGAGAGAGAGAGAGAGAGAGAGAGAGAGAGAGAGAGAGAGAGAGAGAGAGAGAGAGGGAAGGAAGGAAGGAAGGAAGGAAGGAAGGAAGGAAGGAAGGAAGGAAGGAAGGAAAGAAAGAAAGAAAGAAAGAAAGAAAGAAAGAAAGAAAGAAAGAAAGTAGCATTACAGAAACTGCCAGGAAACAAGTCTAAATTTCTACATTATTTCAAGTTAAATTCTATATAATAAAATTCCAATAAAATAATCAAGCTGAGGCAGATAGTTAACATTTACTTAGATTCAATCTATAATATTCCTATTTGACACAGCCTGATTACCTTAAAACTGACATATACAAAAAAGATAACTACAATGGTAGACATATCTATGTCTAGACACTTAACTAAGTTTTTCTAAACTTACTGTTTTTCAAACTACTGTATATGTGGGAAACTCTGAAACTAGGACAGAATTTAGTATATAAGATTTTCCCAGGCTACAGACATTTCTTAGGCAAGTACAGATTCTGAGAGGGATGTGAGGACTCAGATGTTTGAAACTAAAGAACTACTGTTCCTTCTTCCCTAATACCAAACAGACTGAAAGGGCTCATGTGTACAAAGTTAAACTGGCAAGGAACAAAAAAGTATATAAAATATAGACTATCAAGTCTTTTTCAAAATGCAATAGGTTAACAGCACAATGTTCCCACTCATTCCCAAGCTTCAAGGTATGCTGGAAGTTGACAGCCTTATTGCCCTCTGTAGAAGGCAGTACGTTATATAAATAACCATAAACTGTCCTTGTCCCTAAGGAGATCTAGCAGCCAGCTCAAAGGTTAAAATATGGAACAATTTTCACTTTAAATACATCTTTTCCAGATAGCAAAAAATAAAAATGCAAAAATTTTTATTGCCAATTTAAGGGTCTGGAAGTAATTTCTTTACCCAAAGATCTACTCCCCACTCTAAGAGTTACTGGTACAGACACACTGGCATCATTCTCTACTCTGCGAATAACACTGGGAGAAGGCAGCATTGCACCTATGCTCCAAACTCAGAAGTTTGCCCTGGAAAAGAGATCCCTCCAACTACTTGTAGGACTGAAAAACTCCAGATATTAGAAACACTTTTGGAGTTCTGTTTTGCTTTTTAATTTAGGCAAAAACAGCTACAAAACAAAATACATGCAAATAACAATATATGAGGAAAATAAATTCCACCTTAACTTGGACAAGAGAATCCAGAAAAACAAAACAAGTCTGAAACAAGCATCAGTTCACAAGACTTGGGCTAAAACCAGCAGGTGATACAGCTGTTTTTGTTAATTATAGAACCCCCACTGGGAAGCAAAACTACCAGCTGCTTAAACAAAACAAACAAAAAAGTAAAACAACAACAAAAACAGCACCCAGGCTCATCAGAATAAGCTCTCCACTTTAAAATCTATCACTTGGATGATGTCTAAAATGGAGTAACACAAATTCAAATAAAAAAACAAATTTACTTTTAAAGGGCTGTTTCATTTCAAAGTGGACTATTTTTAGGACTCCATTTTCATAACTTAAAATCAAGTGTTACTTCCAAGGAATGGCATGAACAAAACCTTCCAAGACCACAATGAGTAAGCCTGGTAAAGGTAAAGATCTCCCACATGTCTAACATTTCTCTACTGGACAATAATCAAAAAGAATTTTTAACTGGGATCATCCTTGTAGATTCCTGGGAATTTCTCTAGAGCCAGGTTTCTTGCTAACCCTATAATGGCTCCCTCAATTATAACTCTTTCCTTGCTCTCATCTCTTTTCTTCCTTCTTCTCAACTAACCCATTCCCTCATGTTCTCTTCACCTTTACCCTTCTCCCCTCTTCTTACCCTTCCAGCCTCCCTTCTCTCCCCACCCCCATGCTCACAATTTTGTCAGGCGATCTTGTCTGTTTCAACTTTCCGGGTGGATCTATATATGTTTTTCTTAGGGTTCTCCTTATTACTTAGCTTCTCCAGGATCATGAACTATAGGCTCAACATCCTTTGTTTATAACTAGTATCCACTTATGAGTGAGTACATACCAC
Source organism: Arvicola amphibius (assembly GCF_903992535.2). Taxonomy (NCBI): domain Eukaryota; kingdom Metazoa; phylum Chordata; class Mammalia; order Rodentia; family Cricetidae; genus Arvicola; species Arvicola amphibius. The sequence continues at coordinate 26,157,281 of NC_052050.1, forward strand.
ATTCATCTTTTTGGGTCTGGGCTACCTCAGTCAGGATAGTGTTTTCTAATTCCATGCATTTGCATACAAAATTCAAGATGTCATTGTCTTTTACCACTGAGTAGTACTCTAATGTGTAAATGTGCCACATTTTCTCTATCCATTCTTCGCTTGAGGGGCATCTAGGTTGTTTCCAGGTTCTGGCTATTACAAATAATGCTGCTATGAACATGATTGAACAAATGCCTTTGTAGTATGATTGAGCATCTTCTAGGTATATACCCAAGAGTGGTATTGTTGGGTCCTGAGGTAGGTTGATTCCCAATTTTCTGAGAAACCACCATACTGATTTCCAAAGTGGTTGCACAAGTTTGTATTCCCCCAGCAATGACTGAGTGTTCCTCTTACTCCACATCCTCTCCAGCATAAGCTATCATTGCTGTTTTTGATCTTAGCCATTCTGACAGGTGTAAGATGGTATTTCAGAGTTGCTTTGCATTTCCCTGATGGCTAAGGATGTTGAATGTTAGGGACTATGGACCCCCAGACCCTGAATTTCCTGTGACCCGTTGCCTGCCGGAGTAAACAACTTGTTTTCCTTGCTGGCAGAGGTTCTGAGCAAACAACTTGTTTTATAGCTGCTCTGAGCACGAGACCCTCAAGAGTTCCTGATATCAGGGAAGTGTTTCTTGGGGGATCTGCAGCTGAAAGTTAGGGCCATTAGTCAAGGAGACCCTATATAAGCTGCCCTGGAACACAATAAAGGGGGGGAATTCTTGGCGTTACTCCTCTCTCTCTCTCTCTCTCTCTCTCTCTCTCTCTCTCTCTCTCTCTCTCTCTCTCTCTCTCTCTCTCTCTCTCTCTCTCTCTCTCTCTCTGTGTGTGTGTGTGTGTGTTTCAATCTCCAACCCCTTGCCCAACTCGCGAACTGTACCGTAGAGCGCAGAGCAGGCGTTGGGCTACAGCTGAACATTTCCTTAAGTATCTTTGCCATTTGAGATTCTTCTGTTGAGAATTCTCTGTTTAGTTTTATACCCCATTTTTAAATTGGGTTATTTAGAATTTTGATGTCTAATTTCTTGAGTTCTTTATATATTTGAGATCAGTCCTTTGTCTGATATGGGGTTGGTGAAGATGACCCCAGCTAAGACCCTAAGCAATAGAGGAGAGGGGGCCTGATCTTGACTTGCCTTGTAGTCAGACTGATGAATATCTTAAATATCACCATAGAACCTTCATCCAGCAACTGATGGAAACAGAGACTCGCATCGGAGCACTGGACTGAATTCCCAAAGTTCAGTTGAAGATTGGGAGGAATGAGAATATGAGCAAAGAGGTCAAGACCATGATGGGTACACCTACTGAAACAGTCTACCTGAGCTAATGGGAGCTCACCAACTCCAGCTGGACTGGGAAGGAACAAGCATAGGACCAAACTAGTCCCTCTGACAGTGGTTGACAGTTGCATGGCTGGGGCAGACATAGAGGCCACAGGCAGTGGCACCTATTGGCTTTTTGGGAACCTATTCTCTTTGGATGGATACCTTGATCAGCCTAAATATAGTAGGGAGGGAACATCACCAAAGCAATGTGCCTTACCCTCTTTGAGGACTGGATGGGGGTGGGATGGGAGGGTATATGGAGGGAATGAGAGGAGGAGAGGGAGTGGGAACTTGGATTGGTATGCATAATGAAAAAAAAGATAGTTTGCTTTCTTTTTTTTTTTTTTTTTAAATATTTATTTATTTATTTATTATGTATACAATATTCTGTCTGCGGGTATGCCTGCAGGCCAGAAGAGGGCACCAGACCCCCTTACAGATGGTTGTGAGCCACCATGTGGTTGCTGGGAATTGAACTCAGGACCTTTGGAAGAGCAGGTCGTACTCCTAACCGCTGAGCCATCTCTCCAGCCCGCTTTCTTTTTTAAAAAATAAATAAAAAAGAAAAAAATTAATAGGAGAAAGTAGAAAGAAAGAAAAGAAAATCCTAGTATTAATATTCCCAAAACTCACATATGTGCCCCACACACAAGAAAAAATGTGAGGGAAAACACAGATTATTGCATAAAGTTTTTTATAGGCATAGTTGAAGCGAGAATAGAAAAAAACAATTTCAAATTTAAACAAGTTTGGGGTTTTGGTATCTCTAGCAAAAATTTCATAATTTATTTAGTGTGTATGGGGTAAAGTGAATACCAGGGTTCCTGTATGAAGGCACAAGGCAATTTGTGGGAGTTGGTTCTCTCCTTCTACCATGTGGTTCCTAGGGATCTAACTCAGGTCATCAGGCTTGGGGACAAGTGCCTTTATCCACTAGCCATCTTGCTAGCTGACCTAAAACTTTTTACACAAGTAAACAAGCTAAAGAGATGTCTCTGCAATTAAGAGCCACACTGTTCTTAGAGAAGACCTGTTCAATTCCCAGCACCCATTTCAGGTGCATCACAACCCTCTGTAATTCTGGCTTTAGAGAAGAATCTGAGCATTTGGTCTCCATAGGCTTCTGCACTTACATGTACATACTTACACACAGACACACATGCCTACTACACATAGTTAAGAATACTTTAAAAAAATCTTTAAACCATAAATAGAGGAAAGGTTAGCTCTAACGCTATGTATGTGTGTCCAGCATGCAAGGAATTTAAAAACTGAAATCATTTCATTTAACAAAGAGAGTTGCCTATAACCCACAGTATCCTCCAGTCTTAAAAAGCCTCACCTACTCCAGGGTATTACCATACCTCAAAAGCAACCCATTATATTCCACATTAACCACTACAACCTATCAGGAAACTCAATTTTCCTCAGAAATACTTTTTGAAAGGAAAAGCCCTATCCTCTCCAACTAAGATAAGCAAGTACTCTACCAAAGAGTTACCTTCCCAGTGCCCCCCCCCACCCCCAGTGTGTGTGGGGGGGAGCTCACCGTGCTTGTCATCACCTTTCTTAAAAATAACCAAATTCAGTCAGGCAGTGGTAGCACACACCTTTAATCCCAGCACTCGAGAGACGGTGGAATCTCTGTAATTTGAGGCCAGACTGATCTACAAAATGAATTCCAGAATAATCAAAGCTGTTTCACAAAGAAAATCCTGCCTCAAGAAAATAAACAAACGAACGAAAATAACCATATTCTGGCCTGGGCATGGAGCTCAGTTGGTGGAGTTCTTGTCTAGCATACAGAAAATCCTAGGTTCGATTCCCAGCACCACTATTAACTGGGCATAATAACAGATGCCTATAATCTCTGCATCTGGGAAGTGGAAGCAGAAAAGACCAGTCACACAGCTTGAGGCCAAGACTACCTGAGACTCTGTATTGGTGTGTGTGTGTGTGTGTGTGTGTGTGTGTGTGTGTGTGTTGGAGATGAGGGGGGCAGAGAGAAGGGAGAAAGATAGATGGAATACTCACAAGAAGATGGCTCTTTGGGTAGTCTTGCCAGGGACCTAGACTGGAAACCCCAGCACTTGGAGGTAGATAAGGAGAGTCTTGGGGGCTCAATGGGGTCTAGTTAGGCAATGAGCTATGTTAAGGATCTAAATAAACTCAACAGAACAAAGGAAAACCAGTGTGCATTCCAAATTCTTGAATCAAGGGGAAAGTAAAAACATATAGGCAGACAAAACAGGAACACTGAACAGGATGTCTATCTTAAGAGAATGTTCTTAGTTCCTGATGAGCTTTGAAAAGATTAAAATGCAGTAACACCCATTTGCCCAATAAGACTCTGTAAAAGTATACACAGATGTTTGAGGCATAAATCAGAGCACAGAGTAAACACTTGAAGAGTCATTTTGGTAGCAAGATTTTAAATCAACATTGAAGAGCTAAGTTCTAAGGTACAATACAAAAAGGTAAAATGCTCAAAATTCAAACTCCTTTTACAGCCCCAAAAAGCCACCACACTGCTTATGGTTTTTTGCTTTATAAACCATAATCCTAACCCTCTAAGGAGCTCTACTTACTCTACTGTTTCTATATCATGTATTATCAACCCTTGATTAAAAATTTAAACCCAGCTGGGATTGCTGGTATACACCTATAATCCTAGCATTTGAGAGGGCTGAGGCAAAAAAAGGATGATGAGTTTGGGGCCAGCTTGTGCTATACAGCACCACTATGTCTCAAAAAAAATTTAAATACAAACACAATTGCTTCCCCCATCATTAGTATGTATAATCTTCTCCTAGTATATATTAGTCACCAGGAAAAATATGATCAAAAGCTTCTAGCTTATTCCCAGCAGGGATATTTAGAATAAAACCATTATTAGAGTCACTTACAAAAATGTTACTTTGGGTTGGTCTGGAGAGATAGCTCGGGTGGTAAAACACTTACCTTGTATGAATAAGGACCTGAGTTCAATCCCCAGAATCCATGCCCATATAGCTGGACATGGGAGCACTCACTGCTGGCAGGCAGAGACAAGGGGATCTCTGGGACTCACTGGCTAGCCAAATTATCCTAATTGGTAACTCCAGGCCAATAAGACACCCTTGTCTCAAAGGAGGTAGATACTGTTACTGAGGATGACAGATTACCTCTGGCCTCCACATGCACATACATACAAGTACATACACATTAAAAAGAAAATCAAACCTATATTTTCTATATATGACTTCAATTTTACCTTCCACAGGCACTAAAATCAAACAGTAAATCGCACTAAAGAAATGCATTTTACAATCACAATAAATATTTCTATCTCATTCTGCTTTACCCCTTTATGATCAAACTGTATAAATAAAACTACATAAAACTCACCAAGTCAAATCAGTAGGAAAGCTCTAATTTGTCTTGTCTAGCAGGAAATCTCTGTTGGAAATAGAAATGATGAGTCAGCTTAACTAGATTCTGAGTCTCATACATGTCTTACTTTGGCTGTTCTTAAAAGGGAAAGTCTACAAAAATCAGGTGCTACATGTGCCAATGGCATGACTGATGAGAGGACTTAGTAGACAAAATTACTATTTTAATGCTCTTGTCTGAATGATCTACTTTTTATTCAGCTCTCAAAAAGGGTATACTTGAAAGTCAGAAACCCACTTGGTTCTAACACTCTTGCTTATAAGCAAAAATAAAATCATTTGCCCTATGTTAATTTTGTTGAGAAAAAATTACTACAAAGTATAAAATATGCCTTTAAAGTGTAGCTAAATTACACCAAAGCAATACCCATTTAAACAAAGTCATTTATCTCATGGTTCTAGGAAACAGCAGGAAGGAGTCCACAAAAGACCAGGTTATTACTACTGATTATACTGTGAGAGAAAGGGGTTTGTGTTGAAAGTTGGAGAGATTATCTTTGCTGCTGTCTGTAGCACAACCTCTCCAATAATCTATCACATATCCTGCAAAGGGAATTAGGCTTGTGGGAACAGAACCTAGGCAAGAATGGGTAGAACAGATCCTGTTTTCCTTTAATATGGAAATCTCTGGTTAGCCTTCGAAGTCTCTTGAGTGTGTGCACATGAATTTTAACACACTGACTGAAATTAATTTTCCTTAGACTGTAACAGATTTTGGTAAAGACAAATGTAGTTACTATTAGTAACAGAAAGATCCACCACCCTAAACAGGACACCCTAAACAGGATGCCAAATTAGAGACCAAAAAAATAAAACTTAGAAAAATCTCACAAACTTATATCAAGAAGCAGAAGTCGAATCAAATCCATTCAACAGATATTTGGTGAGCACCACTGTACAAGGCATTTCTTTGAAATGGAAGTAGTCAAAGGGAGACAGTTCTGGTCAACCCAAAGGCAGGAAGATAAATGCCTTATAGTACTAACTTCCAGGCAGAAGATATCCAACTTTTTCAAGTGAAAAAGGCTCTGAATATGTGTGAATTTTGTGTTGCTCTGGTTGTCTTGGAACTCACAATGTAGGAGAGGCTGGCCTTGAACTTACAGAAATTCACCTGTCTTTGCTTCCTGAGTGCTGAAATTAAGGGTATGAGCCACAATGCCCAGCTTATATGTGATTCTTGAAGCAGAAACTTTTAGCGCTTTCCTCACTTTTTCTTAAGTTTCTGGGTTTTGTCTTAATTTCCTAGAATTAACATTTCTAGGCCCGTATACTGGAAAAGGTTAAGGTAATACTACAGTGTATAGATACATAGCTATCCTCTACTGCTTAACAGTGAACAAAAGGTCTCCCACAAAACACACCTTTGACTTTTCTCTATTTCAAAGATAATTCAGGATTGAGACCTCAGTAATAAAGCAGGGTCACCCTAGAATAAGTATTTACGGACCAATATCCTATCACATTACTTAATTAATTTTACAATATAAGACCTGTATTTCAGGAGTTTTCTCTAGTGACATAAGTGTTGAAGTTTAATGCATGTGACTATTCTCCAGGATAGTCACTTAACACTCCAATTATATGAGAAGCAATGCTTCTGGAAGAGCAAGATCAGGACATACAGATTTTCTTTTGCTTTGTGAAATGTCACAGCAGTCGAGGGAACTTTCAGTCACCCCATCTCACACTGAGTAAAAGCCACAGTCTATACAATGGCCCAAGGGCCTGCACAAGCAGTACTCTATTACCTCTCTGGCCTTATCTCTACTCCATCTCCTAAACTCGCTATGTTCCAGCCGTGCCAATTTTCTTTGTTGTAGTTCCTCAGCACAGGCTCATTCCTGTTTCGGGGCTTTGTACTTGCAGTTTGCTGTCTGGGTAATGTTCTCAGTCCCTGAGAGATTATTGGGGCACATGCCCCACTACTGGTGATTCCTTAATTGTCACCACCGCTGTGAGAGCTTTCCTTGACACTCTTAAAACGCAGTTCTCTCTCCCAGCCACAGTCTTATTCCTGCCTCGTTATTTTTCTATATTAAATAGTCATTCAGCATACTATATTTTTTACAATCTGTTTCCTCTAACTGAAAAATAAGCTGTATAGATTTATGTGTTCTGTTGCTGCACCTAGACAGTGTCTGGCACATGGAAAACCAGAAACAAACCTATTTAATAAGTGACTAAATTCAGCTTTCCTTCTGAACTTCCGTCCTTTAAAGACATGACAGTAATTCTATATATTCCTGTGGTGGCAGATGCCTGTTACCCAGCACATGGAAAGGTAAGGCTTGAGAATAAGTTTGAGGTCAGTAATAGTTACAGACTAAAGCTCCAGACTAGCTTGGAATACATAAGAATACCCTGTGTCAAAACAAACAAAAAAATGGCCTCTCTATAAATTAGGAATTTTTTTTGTTTTATTTTTTGAAACAAGGTTTCTCTGTGTAGTTCTGGCTATCCTGTAACTCGTTCTGTAGACCAGGCTGGCCTTGAACTGAGAGATTCACCGCCAGAGTGCTGGGATTAAAGATGTGTGCTATCACACCTAGCCTAAAAGATTTATTTATTTATTTGTTTATTTTATGTAATGGAAGTCTTATCAGCATGAACACTGGAAAAAGACACTGGATCCCACTAGACTACAGTTATAAATGGTTGTGAGCTTCCATGTGGATGCTGGGAAGTTGAACCCAGGACCTCTGTAAGAGCAGTCAGTGCTCTTAACTTCTGAGCCATCTCTAGCCTCTTAAAATTAGCATTTTTAAGGAACAATGTTTAGGCTTATGCTTTTAATATCCAAAAAGGTGATAAAAGTATAATTATATTTTCCCCCAACAAAGAAAAATACTTGTTTTTAATGATAACATCCTTGAAGACAAAAACAGTTCAGAACTCCTGTGCAGCCGGATGGTGGTGGCACACGCCTTTAATCCCAGCTCTAGAGAGGCAGAGGCAGGTGGATCGTTATAAATTTGAGGCCAGCCTGAACTACAAGAGTTAGTTCCAGGACAGGCGACAGGCTCCAAAGCGAGAAACTGTCTCGTAAAACAAAAATAAAAACAAAACCAAAAACAAAACAAACAAACAAACAAAAGACTCCTGTGTTATGGGAACTAATTGACAATGCACAACAGAGTTCCCTTTGTACTTATTAAGTTTCCAAAAACTGAGCATGCTTTATTTATACTATAAGGTAAAATATTTTAAAAAGATAAAATATGTAAACAAAACAAAAATATATGGGCCTCCAGTAGTGGTGCATGCCTTTGATCCCAGCACTTGGGAGGCAGAGCAGGTGGATTTCTGTGAACTCAGGGCCAGCCTGGTCTACATAGAGTTCCAGGCCAGGCAGGGCTACTTAGTGACATTGTCTCAAAAAACCAAAAAAATAAAAGAAAGAACAAGCTCCCATTTTGCTTTTTAAATATTGTGTTTTAAAGATTTATTTTTATTTTATATGCATAAAGTGTTTTCCTTAGATGTATGTATGTGTGCTGTGTGTGCAGTGCCTGCCAGAGACCAGAAGAGAGCACTGAATCACCTGGGTCTAGAGTTAACAATTGTGAGCTACTATTTGGGGGCTGAGAACTGAAACCCAGGTCTTTTGCAAAAGCGTTTCCCAGCACCCAGAAAATGTACCCCCCTTTTTGCATTTGTTTGTGTGTATTTTACCATGTGAGCAGCACACATGCAGAGAGGACAACTGCAGGAGCAAGCTCTATTCTTCACCATGTGGGTTCCAGGACATATACTTGGGTCATCAGTGTTGGCAGCAGGCACCTTTGCCATTCACTGAGACATCTTATTGGTCCTTAAAAATAAAATTCTTTAATATATTTTGAGTGCCACAGAATAATAGATGCTGTTATGTATCCAGATGAAACAGACCAAAGGATGGTTATAGTTTAAAAATTTTTTTTTTTACTAAAAAGAGATTCATAAGCAATTTTTAGAACAGAAGGAAACTCCATAGTGTTAGTGTTCTTTTTTGTTTTTTGTTTGTTTGTTTTTTGTTTTGTTTTTTCAAGACAGGGTTTCTCTGTAGCTCTTAGAGCCTGTCCTGGAACTAACTTTGTTCTGGCCTTGAACTCACAGAGATTCGCCTGCCTCTGCCTCCCGAGTGCTGGGATTAAAGGCATGAGCCATCACCACCCGGCTTTGTTTGTTTTTGTTTTTCAAGATGGGGTTTCTCTGTGTAGCCCTATTTGTCCTGGAACTCACTCTGTAGACCAGGCTGGCCTTGAACTCACAGAGATTCAGCTGTCTCTCCCTCCTAATGTGTTAGGACTAAAGGCATGCACCACCACCACCCGGCAGCTAGTATTAGTGTTCTAAAGAAAGATTTAAGGTATGTCTCTGGGGCTGGTGAGACAGCACAGTGGCCAAAAGCAAGTAGTGTTCTTGCAGGACTCAAATTTGTTTTTCAGCACCTACTTTAGGCAGCTCACAACTGCCTATAACTTCTGCTTCAGGGCAATCTGATGACTCTGAACTCCAAAGACACTACTCTCAGTCATACCTACATTTAACAACTAAACAAACAAACATATCTTTGCAACATAAAATATAAAATATGGAATTGATGTGACAAAGAATAGGTTACTAATTCCATCTCAACTCCATGATTACCATGGCATAAAGGAAGAATATTCACTAAATAAAAGCACCTAGTTAACAACATGAGACATATATTTCGGCATATAGACAGCATTTGTTATTTTGCTTTTTTTTTTTTTTTTGGGCAGGATTTGGCTGTTTAGCCCAGGCTTATCTAAAACTCTCCACTCTCCAGCCTTCCAAGTGCTGGGATTACAGGCTGGCAGTAAGCCTCACTGCATTTGCACTTTTGAAAGAATACTTCACCCACATAAAAGTGAGAATACGCCTGATTGTAAGGTACTTTCCAGACCCAGTACTTATGACCTGCACCACGCCCTAAGATGAGAACACATATGCAAGAACACAGACATCTGAGACTCTAGTTTTATTAATGTGGTTTCCAATTCAAGGTCATACTGGCTGTTAAAAAAGAAGTACATAAATTCTTCCAAGTTCTTAAAGATAGTTCATATATTCATGAGACGGGTTGCTCCCCAAACTGGTTGTTAAAAAAGTCCTACTTGACACTTGCAACAGGCAGTGTGTGCTATTAAAGAAAAATAACAGTTTTCACTGTAACACTTCTAGATTCCAAGTGCTAGAAACCTCTGAACAGCATCCAGGTTTAAAGGGGGAAAAGCATGCACAGTACAAATTAAAAATATACTCAACCTCTCAATAATAAATAAAGCACAGCTAATTAAAGGCCACAAAAATTTTTACATGAAAGTCATTGGTCACTGAAATATATGAAAATATATTTAAAGCCGGGCGGTGGTGGCACACGCCTTTAATCCCAGCACTCGGGAGGCAGAGGCAGGCGGATCTCTGTGAGTTCGAGACCAGCCTGGTCTACAAGAGCTAGTTCCAGGACAGGCTCCAAAGCTACAGAGAAACCCTGTCTCGAAAAACCAAAAAAAAAAAAAAAATAAAATAAAAAAAAAAAAAAAATATATATATATATATATATTTGACAAAATTTATATGAAATAATTTTAAACTAATACCAATGTAAAACCATATTTTAAAAAATGTCACTCCTATCTGTAGCACTTAAAGTCATTAAATTTGAAGGAAGCATAGGAATGAGGAAAACCTTCCAGAATTCAGAATATTGGTCTTCTTTTACTAGGACGAGGCTCTGAAATTTTCTTTCCTTATAGAGTCTTCTAAGAATCTGATAATGAGGTAGCACTGCATTTTTATGTTATATTTCTAGTGACTGCCCAGTGGTTTAGCAGCTACAACTGGGACACACTGAATTTCTGAGGCAACAGCCTGGATCAGAGGTCATTAAACAGTCCCACATTTGTGAATTAAAGTATCCAAGTAGTTAAAAAGTAGTAAAATAGCTAAGCATTGTGGTACAGCCCATAATCCTAGCTCTTGGGAAGAGAAATCACCACAAGTTCAAGACTGGCCTAGTCTATATAGAAGAGAAAAATCTCAATAGTTATGGAAGTTTATGGAAAACAGATATTAGATATAAAACAATATAATGTGGGCTGTGAGAAATGGCTCAGTGGTTGAGAGCTCTGGGGGCAATTCCAGAAGACATGAGTTTAATTCCCAGCACCCACATGGCAGCTCACAACTGTGCATAACTCCAGTTCCAGGAATCTGACACCTTCACAAGACAACATGTAGGCAAAACACCACTGCACATAAAGATAAGTCTTTAAAAGAGACCTTAAAAAGAAAATAAAATGCAAAATATTAAAATGCAAAGCTGTCATTATCAAATTCTACACAGGGTCCATAGGAAAAAAATTTTCAACACTTTTCACACCAGTAAAAAGGAGAAGTATTAAAATTACATAAAGGTTTTCCTCATTCCTCTTCCTCCTTCAAATAATGACTATAAGATATTGGAGGAGCCGGGCGGTGGTGGCGCACACCTTTAATCCCAGCACTCGGGAGGCAGAGGCAGGCGGATCTCTGTGAGTTCAAAACCAGCCTGGTCTACAAGAGCTAGTTCCAGGACAGGCTCTAGAAACTACAGGGAAACTCTGTCTCGAAAAACCAAAAAAAAAAAAAAAAAAAAAAAAAAAAAGAGATATTGGAGTAAACAGAAAAATTTAAATGAAACTCTAGATAAAAATCAAACAAATTCAAGCCACTGAAGGAAAAAAGGAGCAGTACTCCCCCCCCCACACACAATACCTAAATTCTTCAATGTTTTTGTCTTTAATGGCAAATTAAAAAACCATCAGCTGGGTGGTGGTGGCACACACCTTTAATCCCAGCACTTGGGAGACAGAGGCTGGTGGATCTCTGCAAGTTCAAGGTCAGCCTGGTCTACAGAGTGAGTTCCAGGACAAGCTCCAAAGCTACACAGAGAAACCCTGTCTCGAAAAACCAAAAAAAAAAAGTAAAAAATTAAAAATAAAAAGCCATCAACAGAGTGGTGATACTATGAAATAAAAATAAAAATAGTATCATTAGAACGGGAAGCCTAGGGCCAGGCTTGATAGTGCATGTTTTTAATTCTAGAACTTAGGAAGCAGAAGCAGGCAGATCTCTGTGACTTCAATGCCAAACTGGTCAACAGAGCAAGTTTCAGACCAGCCAGCACCATACAGTGAGACTCTGTCTCAAAAACAAAACTAACAAAACATGACTGGCCGAGCATATATAGCAACATGGATAGAGGTCAGAAAATAAGAACAAATGAAAAAAATGATTGTTGTAGAATCTTTAGCCAAATATGGTGGTGCACACCTTTAGTCCCAGCACTTGAGAGGCAGAGGCAGAAGTATTTCTGTGAGTTGGAGACCAGCCTGGTCTACATAGATAGCTCTAGGACAGCCAGGACTACACAGAGAGACCCTATCTAGAAAAAAGAGACAGAATCTTCATATATGTACAATAGACATGCATAAGTCATTAGAAATTAACATAAATATTATTAAAAACTGAACACATATAGCAATACAATATCCATACCTACACTACACTGGAAGGATACATATTACATTCTCTGTGGAGCACAAACGGGAAACTAAGGATGACTTCTTTAACTGATAGTACTCCTCACAATCTCTATGGTTTTGTTAAAAACTTCAATGAAAACTCAGGGGAAATGGAGAATTAGAAAAGCTAAAAACAGAGCAATCTTTTAAACAGACAATAACGAAGCCTGAATGGAGTCTTACCATACCCCAAAAGTCAAAAGATCTAACCAGATCTCACCATAAAATACCTTTCCTGTGATTGATGGAAATAATATAGTGGCGGGTGACTTAAGCAAAGAGGAAAAAGACACTGGTTTCACACACTTTAGTAAGGAAGCACTTCCTAAATAAAAGAAAGCTCAGAAAGGCTTTGGTCCCTGTACAGAATGTTTTTCATAGCAAATCTCATTCTTCCCCCACACTACTCTGAAGAGGGGCCCTCCCTACCTCTGAAGACCAATCCCTCCTCCTCGAAACGACCTCAGATTTTAGTGTGTGAAAACTCAAAGACAGATTTTCCAAAAATCACTTGAGACTTTTTTTTTGAGGGGGGAGGACTACTTTAAAACATTTTAAGTCTTTTTTCTTTCTAATATTTTTCCTTCCCTTCCTTTACTTTTCTTGTTTCTGGCATATTTGTACTTTTCACTTCTTTTTTTTTTTTAATATTTATTTATTCATTATGTATACAATATTCTGTATGTATGTCTGCAGGCCAGAAGAGGGCACCAGACCCCATTACAGATTGTGAGCCACCATGTGGTTGCTGGGAATTGAACTCAGGACCTTTGGAAGAGCAGGCAATGCTCTTAACCGCTGAGCCATCTCTCCAGCCCCGTACTTTTCACTTCTTGAGGGAAAATACAACTCCAAATAAACCAAATAAAATTCACGTCATAGCTCAAATCTAAAATAAAGGGAGAAAAGGGGGGGGGCAAGAAAAAAAACTAACCTTATATTGTTATCTTCATTTTAGCAATAAGACTAGAAATAAAGTTCTGATTATCAAGTATGGGAGTGAAATCAAACTTACTTGTACATCACAAACCTTCAATTAATTCAGAGTCACCAGTTACAAGTCACCTTGTTTAAGAACTATAAAGCCACTTGAATAGGTCTGTACAACCGACCACTATAGTAGAATTTATAACTTCAAAATTCAGAGCTGTGATACAATCTATATATACCTACCCCATCCTCCTGGTCTCCCCCCCAAGGACCTGTTTATTTCAGTGTTTTGAGCTATATAAGGACTGCTTCAAAAGCAGAACTGTATTCAGTGCTAAGTGGCTTCGGTTGTTTTCAGAGCACTCTGACATGATCTTATTTGGGATTTTTACCAACTTAGTGAAGCATGCAGAATAAGCATTTTACAAACAAGGAAATAAGCTTCCCAGCTGTCCTGGTCACATGGTTATTAAGGAGCTTAAGCTAAACTACAAGTCTTTTAACTACTAATCTAAGAGTCTAATCCTTTGACTTCCTGATTCTTACATAAGGTTGTATGTAAGAATGTGTTATATGTGTTAGGATTCAGGCTTTATGCTGGCCCCTGTCACCTGGTAGGATGAACTCAGGCAGTACCCTAGCCAGCCTAGGGTCCTATGGCTGCTATGTCACTATGCAGGTGCAAAGGTCCCTTTAAGAGACAAGTTCCACCCACTCCAGCTTTCTTCCTTTCTGTCACTTCCCTGAAGAAGTGGCTTTCTGTCCTTCTCTGTCTCTCTCTCTCTTTTTCTCTTCCCCTTCCCATTCCCCCACACTGGTTCTCTTTCCTCCCCTATTCCTTTTTCTCAATATACTCCACACTCAAGCTCTATCTGTATGGTGTATTTGTCTTTCACCCACCATGGGACCCACCAAAAGTTGGACCTCACACTGTAATCATAACAATATGTCTTTTATTCAACATGTAGAAAATTGGGGAAACAGCTCACAGAAAGCATGTTTATATACCCTATCTTGCAATTTTGTTTTGTTTTTTTTGTTTTTCGAGACAGGATTTCTCTGTCCTGGAACTAGCTCTTGTAGACCAGGCTGGTCTTGAACTCACAGAGATCCGCCTGCCTCTGCCTCCCTAAATGCTGGGATTAAAGGCGTGCGCCACCACCCAGCATTTGAGCATCACTATTAATGGAGACATCAGTAAGCTATTGACTGGGTTCATACCTTTCTCTAAGACTGAATACTGGGAACAGATACTATGTACCTAATTCTTCTATAATGACTTTCCACACATAAACAATTCATCCATCAGCTCTTAAAAATAAAACATTTACTATTCCAACCTCTCAGAATAATATTCTATTGTTTCCAGGAAACTAGTATCTTTTCTTCTAAAGACCTCTACTGCTCCTTTGCCACAAGTTACAGAATTAAAAAGCAGAATTTCTACAGTTCTTAAATTACATTTACTTGTGGTATCTAGCATAACTACAATTAACTGCCACTGCCTTCAACACAGTTGCTCAGGTCAACAGGATATGTTTGCATACCCCACCCATTATCAAGTCCTACCAGGCACTAGGCCTCTTTACTCCATATTATTCACTGTGTCCAAGCCACAGTGTTCTCTCCCCTGAACAGTGTTACCTGGCTCTTAACTTACTTTCTGACTTCCTCTATAGCTCAGTCTACAAAGTAGCCACAGTAAACTTTTTAAAATGCCAACCAGATCATGCACTTTTTTTTTGTTTTGTTTTGGTTTTTTTTTTTTTTCGAGACAGGGTTTCTCTGCAGCTTTTTTAGAGCCTGTCCTGGAACTAGCTCTTGTAGACCAGGCTGGCCTCGAACTCACAGAGATCCGCCTGCCTCTGCCTCCCAAGTGCTGGGATTAAAGGTGTGCGCCACCACCGCCCGGCTAGATCATGCACTTTTCCTCTTAACCACATTTAAAATAAAATTCAGCCTCTATATCAGACCCCATAAGATCCTTATATATGGGAGCCAGCTCATGTTAAATTCATGCCTGCCTCTCTTTCCGTATTTTGACTCCAAACACACTGGCCTTCTATAAACGAGTCAAGCTTGTTTTCATCTCAGGCCTTTGATTCTCTCTTCCTTGCTGAGAAGTTCCTTAAAGATCATTTTCCTAGACATTCACATCGCTAGCTCCTTTTTGTTATTATGAGACAAGGTCTCACTATATATCCCTGGAAGGACTGAAACTCACTATGTAGACCAGGATGGTCTATTTAGACCTGGCTGGTCTCATTAGAGATCCCCCTGCCACCACTGCCTCTGTCTCCTAGCACTGGGGATAAATGTGCATCAGCACACTAGCTCATTGCTAGCTTCCTGTTACTAACTCAAGACACCTTTTAAGGGGTAGAAAGATGGGTCTCCTTTTTATAGAGTTTGTGACCTCAATCAAAAGTAACAGCCCAGTCCCTATTCCTTGGATGATGTTTCATGTGCATTAACCCACTATGGTATTTATAGCCTACAGTCCAATCATCTTCTTGGTGCAACTATAATAATGACATTCTAATCAGGTGTGGAGGCGCATGCCTATAATTCCAGTTCTCTAGAGGCAAGAATTCAAAGACAGCTTGAGCTATGTAGTCAGACTCTATATCAATTAACAAAAGAAAAAAAAAAAAAAAAACAAAGACATTCTGTTCCTACAGAACTGAGGACCAGGACAGGGTACCGAGGCTCTCATGAGAAAATTCAACAGTGGTTTGCTGCTTCTTTTTTTTTTTTTCTTTTTCTTTTTTCTCCCCATACTCAACAGGATTTTATCTTTATTTTGGTCATAAACTTTTTTAACAAAGTCACAGATTTATGATACAGATTAGATACGTTTTTGAAACAGAGATTCACTATACTACCTAGTGAATCTCCTAAGGTCAATGGATCCTCCTAGTTCACCCTCCTGAGTAGTTGAAGACAGGCCCAATCCACTATACCCAACTCTAGGCCATACTTAATCTTAGAAAATTCCCTTGTACAATTAATTTAGGTCTGATTTAAAAACAAATAATTATTATGCCTCTAAATTTTGTCGCTTTTAACCTACTGAGTCCAATTAGTGCTGCCCATATGCACAGAAACACAAGGAACCTACCAGTGGCTACACCTGTAAAGAAAACCAACTCTCCATTCCCCAGCAGCTATAAACTGCCAACCACTAGTTTCTCAGTCAGAGTGGTAGGGTTTCCTGAGCTGCTGCTGCTCTTCTCTGATTGTGTGTGTGTGTGTGTGTGTGTGTGTGTGTGTGTGTTTGTGTGTGCGCGCGCGAATGTAGCTACACATATGCCATGGTGTGTGCATATGGAAGTCAAAGGACAACTTTCAGGAGTTGCTTCTCTCCTTCCACCTTGAGTTCTAGGGATGGAACACTCATGTTGCTAGGCTGTAGAGCAAGTGATTTTACACACTAGCCACCTAGCTGGCCCCTGTCCCACCCTCGCAGTCCCCCTCCACTTCGAGAGAGATCACTAGTTTAGGGCTGAGGGCATAGCTTAATGGTAAGGGTTCTTACCTAGCATTCGAGAGGCCCTATACTCAGCACCCACCACAGATAGAATGGGAGAAGGAGTGAAGGCAGGAAGGCAGACTAGTTTTCTGACCACTGAATATATTTTTGTGTATTTTATTTTTTGCCTGCAAATACATCTGTACACCATGTGCATGCCTCACATCCAAGTATACCAGAGAAGGTATAAAATTCCCTGGATTGGAGTTACAAACAAATGATGATGGACAGCCATGTAGACACTGGAAATATCCTGGACCTCTGCAAGAGCAACCAGTGCTCTTAACTGCTCAGTCATTTCTCCAGTCCTCTAACCATTGACTTTAACTCTATCGATCTATATAGTAGTTCCAGGGCAGCCAGAGCTACACAGTGATGCCCTGTCTCAAAGAAGAAAACAACTAATCATAATGAGACCTGACAGTAACACTGGAATTTTCCAAGATGAAAAACTGCTTATAAACAGGGCAGTGGGGAAAGGTACCAACATGAGTATTTTAGACAATTTTGCCTCAGCATTCATATTCATTCTCTCTCTCTTCTCCTTCCCTTCCTTCCCCTCCGAACCCACTGGATCCAATTAGTGCTGTCCATATGCACATAGGCATGGGTCATCCACTGGGGCATGAGAACCAACCTGTGACCACATTTGTAAAGAAAACTGAATCTCATTTCTACATCAACCACTTTAACGAATATCTTATTGAGTGAAAACTGAATTTGTTAATACTAATTTTTCAGAAGTAAAAGACTAAATTGATCTTAAGAAAGAAAAGGAAAGCCGGGCGGTGGTGGCGCACGCCTTTAATCCCAGCACTCGGAAGGCAGAGGCAGGCGGATCTCTGTGAGTTCGAGGCCAGCCTGGTCTACAAGAGCTAGTTCCAGGACAGGCTCTAAAAAAGCTGCAGAGAAACCCTGTCTTGAAAAACCAAAAAAAGAAAAAAAAAAAAAAAAGAAAAGGAAGTTCTTTGCAATGAATCCAACTATTCTCTTGAGGGAAAAGGACTACACCCAGAGCATCTTATATTGTGACTGGCACATAGAATGAGCTCCATAAATGTTTAATTAATAAAATCATCCTGAAGATATATCTAGAAACGTAATTTTATACTAACGATCAGGAAGCTAAACTCCAAAGCAGCTTAGTGGCTTGCCAAATGTGACATTGACACTGAAGCCAACAGCAGAGCTGAGACCAAACACAATTATATTGGGAAAGGGAAGTACTGGGCTGAAGAATTTCAAAGTGCAAATGGAAGATAACCGTCTGGCTGTAGTTAAGAATAGAGCTAATAATGATAGACAAATTAAAGCAACACCACAAAGACTCTGGTGAGGTACTAGCTACCCGGTACACAGAACACAAAAGGACTGAGCAAATTCTCTCCCCTATGAGGACAGACGAAACACTGACACCGCCACCCTAGCCTCCAGTCTTATGTAATGTGACTGCTCAGTTTAAGTCAGCTGTCAAGATGCCCAATCGACTGCTCAGTCACAACCAAAACGAAATTAAGGTAGGTTTACAAACTGGATATGGAGTTATAATGATAAATTTGGAAATTTATTTGTTCTTGACCCCAGTAGCCCTTTCCTCTTACAATTCAACCAATCCTTGCTGATTAAAACAGCGCCTACATAGTTTGATTCTGATGTTCAAAAGGTAAAAGGGCTTTCTACTCAAAACTCTCTTTCAAAGCAGAATCATCCTATTACCTAAATCAAATTATCTGAATTATCAAATATTTAGAGATACCATTTGAGACAGGGCTATGATACACTTAAACTTTATAAAAGTTTTTCCCATCCCTACTAGTAGTAAGGTTACTCTGCCTCCCAAGTGCTGGGATTAAACCACCACTACCTGGTTCTAACTAGCTCTTATAACTTAAATAAACCCATTTATATTAATCTATGCTCTATCATGTGGCATTACCTCTCTTCCATCTTGTACCTCCTGTTTCCTCTCTGTGTCTCCTGGTGTCTCTCCCTTTCTTTATCTTAGAGTCCCTCTGTCCCCGAAGTCCCGCGTATACTTCTTGCCTAGCTATTGGCCATTCAGCAAAAATGCAGCTCTTTACAAATGAGAAATGGGCATCAGTTAAATAAACTTAGAAGAAAACAAGAGCTGCCAATATACTCATCAGCTCCTGCTGCTCTGGCACCTGAATTCTAGTACAGTTTTACACATACATCCCTAAATCTGAATTTTCTCTTCTTTAAACTATGTCACCTGTGTAAAAGTTACAAGATAGTTATGAAGACTATCATATCTATTCCCCCGGTTATGAATGAGATAAAAAATAATATCAATTTTAAAAATATAGACTAGTCAAGCATTAAAGTTCATCTGATTTTCAGTACTAAATTTCTGTGCCCCTTTGGAAATAATGTAAAAACTGTTATCCTGGCTCCCTTTACGAATGAGTGTGAACGCAGTTCATATGATGCAGTGCACATTGATGCAAAGTTCTAGGAAGCACGGTGGCCCAAGTCTGTAATCTCTGTAAACCCTGCTCTTGGGAAGCTGAGACAGGGGAACTGAGGCTTGAGGTCGGCCTGGACAATATAGCAAGATTCTGTTTTTAGAGAGAGGAGAGAGACAGAGACAAACAGAGAGAGTTACAGGAAGCTATAACCCAAAAGTTAAAGTTCTGTAGACTCTCTAAAGCCCTACCAAGCCTGACAACCTGAGTTCAGTCCCCACATGAACAAACAGTTTTGGGACATTGTCCTTGGACCTCCATGATGTGTGTGTGTACATGCATTTGCACAACAATAAAAATGATAAGTAGCATAAAACAACCCCCCCCCCTCTCTCTCTCTCTCTCACACACACACACACACACACCTTGTAGGCACATACACTCCCTAATTCTTGTTGTTTTTTTGTTTTGTTTTAGTTTTAGTTTTTCCATACAGGGTCTCATTATGTAGCTCTGGCCGTCCTGGAACTTAACTATGTAGACCAGGCTGGCCTCTAACAAAGATCTGCCTGTCTGTTTCCCAGGGGCTGGGATTGAATGAGTGTGCCACCATGCCCAGCACCCCTATTTTTTAATGGTTGCACAAAACTCTTTATCTATACACATACACACACCTTTTTAATGATAGTACAGAACTCCCTTCTAGCCCTGCTGTATCATTTCCAGGTTTTTGTTACTACAACAACTTAGCAAAGCAGTCTATGAGGAGCCCTAGGAACCTTGGTATACTGTTAGCTATTATATCAAAATGTACTAATACTTCCAGTGCATTTCCTCACTGAGTATCTATCCATTCGATATGGCCAGAGATTGGGGGAAATGGGAATAAACAAATTTTAAAGTAAAAGAATCAGTGAGATTTAGACCAAAACAAAACAGGCCAAACTGTCTTTCATTAACTAAGTGGAAAACTTCAACTAAAACTCCAGCAGATGTGATATATGGTACTGTCTATTGTCTCTAAGGCTGAAGTGCTGATGTGGGCAGAAAATAGATTCCTACTCAGAGAGGAGGTAAACACCTTGTATTGTGAGTTCTATCAACACAAGAAAATGCAGTTCTGTCTCAGGTCAGGAAGCATTTTACTAAGATGTAAGCTAACCTGGCCACTTTTGTTCAGAATGAGCTACTAGAACAATAAGTATGATTTATTTTCTTGCCTTTGTTACCAAGAAAGAATTTCTATTAATTCAGCTCTCTTCTGCACATCAGTCTATGAGTCCAAAGGTGGCAAATATAAATATGCTAACATAACAAACATGAAGAAGCTCTTGGTATTTTTACGGTTTTTAAATTAATAATTCATACAACATCTAACATGCAAGAGATGGCCAATAATAACTGATTTAATTCATGGCACCTACTTTGGCTACTGTCATCTAATTCTGTAATGGAAATATTTGCAAAGAAACATGCAAACACCAGAAAGCCCTAAGAATTTACATGTATAGGGAAAAGGAGTACATGGGTTCCTTTTTTTTTTTTTTTTTTTTTTTTTTTTCTTTTCGAGACAGGGTTTCGCTGTGTAACAGCCCTAGCTGTCCTGGAACTAGCTCTTGTAGACCAGGCTGGCCTTGAACTCAGAGTGAGTTCACAATCCCGAGTGCTGGGATTAAAGGCATGTGCCACCACTGCCTGCCTGGTCGAGTATATGGATTCTTAAAAGCAAAACAAAACAAAGTTCCTAATTTACTTCTTTGTAATTTGCTATTTAATACATATAAAAGTATTTTCAGCAAAGGTTCTCTCTAGTATTATAAGGAAGAAAAAACAATATGACTATTCTCAATATATTCTTTCTTCCTCACCAATGTAAACTTACTATATCTAACATCTAAACTACTTAAGAAAACTGCTTCCCACTTCTGTTAATATCAAGGATCACCAGGATTCACGTCTCATAACTGCAGGCAGTAACAAGAAGCACTCAGAATCAAGGCCAACCTTATAAACATCTACCCATAAGAGGAACCATGAGCCAGCCAGTGGTGGTGGCACATGTCTTAATCCTTTCACTACAGAGGCAGAGGCAGGCAGATCTTTGTCAGTTCAAGGCCAGCCTTGTCTACAAAGTGAGTTCCAGGACAGTGAAGGCTATACAAAGAAACCCTGTCTTGAAAAACAAAACAAAAAACAAACAAAAAAACTAACCATGTTAAGACCAGTGCTGACAGCTAGAACTCTTTCTCATGATGAGGATAGTCTTTTAGCCTTTGTTCTGATTACATCATTACAGGGTCCAACTGTGACATAGACTCACAACAAACAGTTTTAGGCACCTAAAGAGATATCAATAGGTGCATTAATTGGATGGAATGTCAAATAAGTGGCTAGGGTGATGACTTAACCAGTAAAGTGTTTGCCTTATAAAAGTGAGCTCCTAAATTCAATTACCAGTATCCATGTTTATTAGTTTGTTTGGTTTGGGGAGGGAGGGTATATTCTTTTAAATCTCCAAAGTGGTGGCACGTCCTAGTAATTCATGCATTGGGGAGGCAGAGAAGGGCAAATCCCTGGGGCTTGCTAGTCACCACTCTCGTGAAATCAATGATCCTCAAGTACTAGTGAGGATACTGTCTCAAAAAACAAGGTGGGACAGGTCCTGAGGAATAATACCAAAACTGACCTCTGGCCTCCACACACACATGTGCACCCAGATACACACAAGCAACCACACACAAAAAGAAGTCAAGACCAAAAGACACCTTTAATCCCAGCACTTAGAAAGTAGAAACAGGTGAATCTCTATGAGTACAAGGTCAGCCTGATCTACATAATAAGGTCCAGGTGAACCAGATACATAGCGAGACCCTGCCTTAAAAAAAAAAAAAAAAAAAAAAAAAAAAAAAAAAAAAAAAAAAAAAAAAAACTCAATTACAGTTTACTTAAAAAAATGATTAACAAAGAGTGTGGGTGGTCCCCAAACTCTAAGACTATTAAGCCTTGATCTGTAGGTTTATGATTTGGGAGTTTATGATTTGACTATAAGCTGAAAAAAACTGAAATCTTATAGTTGTGTTGACAAATTCTACCTAACAGTTAAACATCCCATTTATCAAACAAATTCTAAACACTAGCAAGTAAGAATTTTCAAATGAAAAAATTTAAACTATAGGAAAAAATATTCTAACCACACAATCAGCAGATAAAAATAATGACATTATTCAATACTATCTCTTGTTTGTTTCCAAGACACAAAAACATATTTCTTGGACTTAACATTAATAAGCAGCAATGACTCAAGGAGAGAAAAATAACCTACCTGATATTAATCCAAACACCAAACCCAAAGACGTCCGACCCAACACTAAGCATGTTCACAGTGTAAAGATAAACAGTGTTAGGTTGGGTTGCTATGTTAAATGCCAAACTACTATGATATAAGAAAAAAGAAAATGTGGTGATTGACTGTACATAGCCTGATAAGTAAACTGCATATTCATTGGCTGCTGTCTACTAGTAGTAGAAAACTTTATCTAATCAGATTACAGAAGGCAAATAATTTACAAAAATAAGTGACTTTGAAATTGATGATCAGCTGGGCTGATGTAGGTGTGTCTTCTATCTATCTGATGATTTCATTGGTTAATTAATAAAGAAACTGCTTGGCCTGATAGGTCAGAACATAGGTGGGTGGAGTAGACAGAACAGGATGCTGGGAGTGAGGCAGATGCCTCAAGCAGTCGCCATGACTCTCCTCTCCAAGATGGATGCAGGCTAGAATCTTCCCGGTAAGCCACCCCTCGTGGTGCTACACAGATTACTAAAATTGGGTTAATCAAGATGTGAGAATTAGACAATAAGAGGCTGAAACTAATGGGCCAGGCAGTGTTTAAATGAATACAATTTGTGTGTTGTTATTTCGGGGCATAAGCTAGCCAGGCGGCCGGGAGCTGGGTGGCAGGAACACTGCCTGCAGCTCTCACTACAGAATGGCACCCAGACCTGGATAACTGAATCCACAGAAAGCCTGAGAAAGCTTGGGAAAGAATAAAGCATGTTTTCTTGGTAGCAGCAATTTCTTGGGTCTGCTCTGCTTACCAGAGGCAAGCAACTGCTCTCATCTAAGAGAGGCTTCCTGACTCAGCTTTAGCTGCAAAACCCTGCAGCTTTTAAGAGGTCCTGCTACGAAACACTCAAATGGTGTTGATAAAAGCTGACTGCATGCTTGTTTGTTTTCAGCCATAGCAGGAAAAAAGTTGTGCTGTTTTAAAATACTGGCGTTCTGGTCCGTACTGCCAGGGCAAACTGTGACTCTTTCAGACAGGCAGGCCGACTGAGTGTGGCCTGCGAGCAGAATGCTGCAGCTTGCTTGCTGGCAGGGATCTTGAAATGCCATAGAGTTGTGGCAATAAACACGGCTACAGCCGGTACTCTCCCATGAGGCTGGAAAGCTAAGGAATGGGCTGGATCCAGCTGTCAAAGCCACAGCTTTATTCCTATCGATATTGCTTGGTAAATTAAAGACATTAAAGTCTCATGTGGTCAGAAAAAGAGAGATACAGTAAAGAGAGATTCAAAAACAAAGAAAACCTCTAAATGATTTAAAGTGTGTTAAAATATATGCAGGCTAAAGGTTAAAGTTCTTAGGGTAAAAAAGGATGAAAGAAAGTAGTTGGGTGTGGTAGTACACACCTTTAATCCCAACACTTGTGAGGTAGAGATAGCAATATTGACCTCTGTGACTTCAAGGTGTGGTAGCACATGCCTTTAATCCCAATGCCTGGAAGACAGAGACAGAAGGATCTCTTGTGAGTTCAAGGACAGCCTGGTCTACAGAGTTATTCCAGGACAAAGATATACAGAGAACCTGTCTCAAAAAGTAAAAGTAATAATAAACGAAATAGAGGTTAAAATAAAGCCGCATAAAGATGGAAAATACACAGAGAATCTTGTTACTGTATGCTATTATGCTCTCTTTGAATTGTTTGAATGCTGAGGAAGGAGCAACAGCTGCTAAAAGATATTTGTTTATAAATGCTGCTGAACTAATCCAACATAGATATTTTGAAAATACCTTGATTTCAGAATTTGGATCTAAGGATATGATACTTTGGAAAAGAGATTCTTCTTTTGTTTTCACAGAGGATGAGACCCTGTGGATTGCTTCTATCCCAGTATGGTATGATAGACCATGCCCTCCTGAAAGGTTGCTGTGAACACCCTCAAAAAATTACTTTGCTCAACTGCTGACTGAGAGGAACCTGACACACAGGTTACACCAAGAACGATCTGATTAACAGCGCCGCCATTCAGCAGGAAGCAGTTTGGAGAGAACTGTGCCCATATTCCCAAATATTGCTTATGAATGTTCTTTTACATTTAAGGGGGAAATGATATAGATATAAATAATTTGCATTGATATGGATTTTGTTTTAGTGGTTTATATTTAAGGTCAATTTTGTTATATGTATATGTATTTCTGCTCTTGATTGAGTTATTGTGATTGTGTAGTTCATTTTTAATATAGAGAGATATATTTTAGTTAGATAGGCATTTTTCATCTCTTTAAAAGACTACAGAATTTGGCATTTAAAATGTTTTAATAACTTAGGACTGTTCATGACAATGAGACATGTATGCTCCTGGCAGCACCAATCTACTTCAAGAGGAAGATGGGCATCGAAGAGGCTCCTTATTGAGTTTGATAGCCATTTGGGCAAGAAACTGCTCTTGCCTGGACTGTTGCATAAACTGGACACAGAGAACCCGCAGAGAGAGGACTGCTGAACTTGCCTAAAGGTGAGATGATCTTTCGAGGTTTCTGATTCATGAAAGAGACTGTGAGACATCCTGCAGGACACAGCAGATACTGACTGAACTGCCTTTGGAATTTTCTGCTTCATGGAAATGTCTGCTGGAAACTATGGGCCTGTAGGCCGAAGATGGATGCCCCAAGAGTACAAAAGAAATTTGGGTGACTGTCCAGACAGCGAGATGTCTGTCATTTCTAGAGTTTGGAACTTGCTTATTTCTTGTTTACTTAGGTAATATTATATCCTTCTGGAGTCTTTGATGGAGTTGAAGAATAGACAGTTATGGTTTTCCTTAGATATGATAAAAGATAAAATAGAGCCGGGCGGTGGTGGTGCACACCTTTAATCCCAGCACTTGGGAGGCAGAGGCAGGCGGATCTCTGTGAGTTCGAGACCAGCCTGGTCTACAAGAGCTAGCTCCAGGACAGGCTCTAAAGCTGCAGAGAAACCCTGTCTCGAAAAACCAAAAAAAAAAAAAAAGAAAAAAAAAAAAAAAAAAGAAAAAAAAGATAAAATAGATATAAATATTGTAACTGTAATTCTTGCTTGATAACTGTTTTGTTATATGTAATTTTACTATGTTAAAGTGAAAGCCTTTCTTTTTTGTTTAGCCTGTCCTCTAAGGCTAACTAGTGGTTTAGGTGTGTGGCTAACTAGTGGCTTAGCTCTGCATTCTGATCTTTAAGCAAGTTTTATTTGTTAGATTATAAACAAAATACCACTACAACTTGGTCTACAGAGGGAGTTCCAGGATGAGCCAGTGCTGTTACACAGAGAAACCCTATCTTGAAAAATATAATATATATATATATATGTATATATATATATAAAAAACGATGACCAATGTTTTCTTTTATACTATTTATATACAACTCAGCTGCCTTTATAAACTTTAAACTTCAATTTTCACAAACTGCATTAACTTGGCTAATTTCAACATATCTTTGTATTATGGTTAAAAACAAAGATGAGCCGGGCGGTAGTGGCGCACGCCTTTAATCCCAGCACTAGGAAGGCAGAGTCAGGCCCGTCTCCGTAAGTTCGAGGCCAGCCTGGTCTACAAGAACTAGTTCCAAGAGAGGCACCAAAAAAAAAAAAAAAAAAAAACAAAAAAACGGTGATACTGTTTATCCTTTATTCTGGAATGAAATTATGACCTTAAATTATGTATTAACCATAGTTGAATGAGCTCAAAAGCATATTCAAAAAGAAATTTAAATACAAATTATGTTTGGCCAGGTGTGATGGCTCACATCCATAATCCTAGCACTTGGAATGTAAAAGCAGAAATAATAAATTCAAAGTCATCCTCAGATACATGGTAAGATAGAGACCAGCCTGAAATACATGAGGCCCTCTCTCAGAATAACAACAAAAAATTATGTTAAACAAACTATATGAGATCACTCTCAACTGATTTGGATAAAGAAAGGCTAGTGTTCATTCAGTAACTACTTAGCAGTTTGTGGCTCTTCAGGACTTTTCTTACCAGCTTCTTAAGTAGAAGAAAAATAGTTACACTCAAACCAACATGTTTTTATTTGTGAACTTGACAACAGAAGTAACTACAGAGTTTAGATGCGCTAATGTCTCACATGTTAAGGGCATTTGCTATTCTTGCAGAGGTTTGGTTCCCAGCACCCACGTGGTGACTTACAACAGACTGTATCTCCAGTTTCAAGTGATCCAACTTTTGAACTCAGGCTTCTGCACACAAGCAGTACACAAACATACACTCGGGCACACATATACATATACACATAAAAAAGATTTAGCCAGGCCCTGGTGACACTCACCTTTAACCCCAACACTCAGGAGGCAGAAGTAGGTGGATCACTATGAGTTTGAGGCCAGCCTAGTCTACAAAGTCTGTTCTAGGACAGCCAGGGCTATTACAGTAACAGAGAAACACTGTCTCAAAAAGCAACAACAACAACAAAAAAGATTTAAGATAAAAATTTAAAAATTAAAATGAAAGTTTTTATATTTTATATTTTCAAAAGATCTAACCATAGGACACAGACAGTAGAATATCCACAAAATTCTGGAGCAATCTTTTTTGTTACAATTTTTATATAAACAAAATATACCATATAGTATACAACTGTGAATTCTGACAAACACCTATAGTCATGCCCCTCCAATCAAGACACAAAACATTACGGAGGTAAATTTCAGGACAACCACCTAAATAAGAGTAACTAAAAGAATACATTTCAGTAGGAAAAAAATTTTTTCTTACCAAGTTTGAAGCAAATAAACAGGATCTAAAAAGTTAGATCAGAGCCAAGCATGGTAACATGCACCTTTAATACCAGCACTCATCAGGAAGATCACCAAGTTCCAAGCCACTCTGATCTACATAGGGAGCTCCAGGCCAGCCAGGGCTTCTTAGTAAGATCCTGTTTCAAAATTTATATTAATAAAATAAAAATTTGGGTGAGGATTTAATGAAAACAGAGAAATGGTCCATTCTCTACTCCTAATCCTATTTCTGAGACAGTCCAAACTATCCCATGATCCACCCATCTCACTGAGTTGCAAGCTTGCCTTCACCCTTCATACTGTAACTTCCTGCTACTCAAACAGCTCTGTATTCTTCCATTTTGGACTTAGAAGTCTTTCCACAAAAACCTGATTATTGCTAGGCAGTGATGGTGCATGCTTCCTTGGGCAGTGGTGGTACACACCTTTGATCCCAGCACTTGGGAGGCAGAGGCAAGTGGACCTCTCCAGGACAGCCAGAGCTGTTACACAGAGAAGCTCTTGTCTCAAAAAACAAACAAAAAGCCTGATTATCTTCCACATGATTCTACTATACATCCAAGTGTTAAAGTCTAGCACCCTAGAGACAAAGGCAGGGAGAGCTCTGTGAGTTCAGGACAGGCAGGACTATTGAAATCCTGTCTCAGAAAAACAAAAACCAAACAATATAGTCAAACTAAAAAAACCCAGGAGTCAGCCTTCACTCCTCACTCTCTTCTCCTCTACCTCAACTCCCCACCTCCAATTCTAGTCAATATTATCTTAGAAACACATCCCTTTCTCGATCTCCACATCAGTACAGAACCATCAATATACTGGAATATTATTTTAATAGCAATACTATATATACTCTCTCCTCTCTCACTCCTATTAACAATGAACTCATTTTTGCTATGGCATTTTTGAGTGTTTTCCTTCTTTTTTTTTTTTTTTTTTCGAGATAGGGTTTCTCTGTCATTTGGAGCCTGTCCTGGAACTAGCTCTTATAGACCAGGCTGCCCTCGAACTCACAAAGATCCGCCTGCCTCTGCCACCCTAGTGCTGAGATTAAAGGCATGTGCCACCACTGTCCAGCCTTGAATGTTTTCCTTCTATCCAGAATGTTTCTCCCTCATCTTTGCAAACACCTACTGCAACCTTTCCAAGGAAAATTAAATGCTTCCTCCCTACTCTCAATATGTAGGTCTCTTGCAGTTGTAATTATTATTATTCTTTCCCACTAGATTGAGACTCCCTGGAGAGTACTTGCTATGTTACATTAACCTTAGTGAGTTTGGTGTTTAGGCAGTACCCAGCACGTTGCAGGTATTTAATAAATGTTTGAACAAGTGTATACATCATGATTTAGATAATCAGCCTCTAGGTCATTCACTTTTCTGGCTAAGATTTCAGGCTTACCATGTAGTAATGATCTTTTTTTGAATGATTGTTTTTTGAGACAGGGTTTCTCTGTGTAACAATCCTGACTGCCCTGGAACTTGCTCTGTAGACTAGGCTGGCCTTGAATTCACAGGGAGCCACCTGTTTCTGTCTCCCGGGTGCTGAATTAAAGGTGTGGGCCACAACCACCCAGCTAGTAATGATCTTTTGATTATTATAGCAGAGAATATCAGTTATAAAATTTCAGGCGAGTTACTTAAAACCCTTTCTGTGTCTCAGACCCCTCGCGTGTAAAACACAGAGGAGACTATCTTACTAGAGCGCCGTGAACACTAAATGAGTGTAAACACTAAATGAGTGTGTAAAACACAGAGGAGACTATCTTACTAGAGCGCCGTGAACACTAAATGAGTTCAACACATGTAAATGTCTAGTGTGCTCTCTTCCGGCTGTTGGATTCGGTTGCTGTTCCCCTTTTGAGCATTGGACTGTGATCTGTGAGCCTACCCCTAAATAAATAACTTTTTATTATACTATAAAAAGAAAGAAAGGTCTAGTGCAATGCTTAATATGTGTGATCAAATATTACAGTAATTATTTTTTTGTACTACTGTGTCTCTAGGAAGGGAAAGGACTGAACAGAGATGTGTTCTCTGTCACAGAAAAAAAACTTTTCAATGTAAAAAAAGATATTCTAGTTTCTCTGTCATTCCCCGTGAGTTTAGTTACCTAAGAACTCTACTGTCAACAAAGTTGAGGGAGTTTGAATCTGAAAAAGTCCACAAGTCAACAGCATTCTGAGACAGCTTGTCAGAAGAGCTACTTATTGGCCACTTTATGACAACTTATGTTGATTCTCCCTATAGTCAATACTTTGGTCAAAAGTAGTATTGCTTAGGTTTTTTGTTTTTAAAATGCTCCTAGCAGAGAAATAAAGTACATCATTAAAGAGTTTTCAGTATTATGTACTTTAAAGAGAAAGCGCTTGAGTTTTTTGTTTTGCTTTGTTTTCTGAGGTAGGAGTTCTCTGTGTAGCCTAGGTTGTTCTGGAACTAGCGTTTAGACCAAGCTGGTCTCAAATTCAGAGATCCATCTGCCCCTGACTGGAGGGCTGGGATGAAAGGCATGCATCACCATTGCTAGGCTGAAAGTGTTTGAGTTTAAAAATTACTATTATTATCTGTACTCGGTTTTTAAAATATACGAATAACTAAAAATAAATTCTAAAAAAATCCATAACATTTTACTTTCAAATGCACTAATATAATTCTTCCTAAAGATTTACATCCAAAATTATCTCCTCAATGAAATAATCATTTATATATCCTTGGTATACATTAAAGATATCATTGAGGTAAATGAAATACGAAGCCAGCATGAGTAAAATGAAAACAACTATATAACAATTCCCTATGACCTCCTATCATCCTCTTGCTGCTTTTTCTTAGCCATAGGATACATTCAAAAGAAAATCTCTGGGCCAGCAAGAAGATGGTTTAGTGAGTAAGTTCACCTGTCACCAAATCTGAAGAACTAAGTTAGAGCCCTGCCACCCACAGGGTAGAAGGACAGAACTCCTGCAAGTAAGTCCTCTGACCACCACTCTCCATCCATGGCATGTGCATGCACGTGAACACACACACACACACACACAATGTGCAAAATAAATAATATGAAAAAACCTCTAAATGTTATTTAAAGATGAAAGATGAGAAGAATCAAGTTGCATGGAATAGTACTGTGCCTAACGAACCAGAAATGGGTACCAATATGAATATAAACCAGTGATTTCATAAACCTCTTATTCTTCAAAGTTTCTGTAATAATTTCACTGTCAAAAAAACTAAACCTTTTAATTTTACAGGAAAGTAAGATAGCTGCAATATGCCTATCAAACTATACAGTAAAATAAATATTTGTTATTGGAAAGTTCACTGTTTAATTTACACATAACCTCTATTCTTTATTTCTTATAAAAATTAACTATACAGTTTCTAGTTTGTTTAAAATTGGGCCACAGCTGTCTACTTTATATTTCTATACTATATAGTTTAAAATGTACTAAAAATAAAAGCAGTCCTCTGAGATACAACGTAGCTCTCATAAAGCCTTCCAACTATATCACAAATAAGCTCTCCTCTCCAACTAACTGACTGTGGTCTCTTTGTCATCTCAATAACCTGCTTTTCTCAAATTGATTCACAGCACTCTGAAAGCCAAAAGCATTCTTCTTCCTCTTATCAGAATGTTACTTTTCTAGATCAGGCCAATTCTACCTTGCTGCCCCAGTTCACTCTGAATTCCTACCATTCTTACTGTAACTAAATGCTATTTAGAACTCAGAAGCTGAAAATTAACTAGAATTATCTTTCCTAAATCTCTCATGCCCCCCCTTTTCAAGATTTATTTTACATATCCGAGTGTTTGCCTCTGTGTGTGTGTGTGTGTGTGTGTGTGTGTATACCACATGTGTGCTTGATGTCAGGGGGCAGAAGGTATAAGATCCCCTAGAATTAAAGTTACGGACAGTTGTTAGTTGCCATGTGAGTGCTAGGAACCAAAACCCAGTCCTTTGCAAGAGCAGCAAGTGCTTTTAACTGTTGAGCCATCTCTTCAGCCTCTCACATATCCTTTTGATAGAGATAACGACACCTAGGATAACTGCTTAATAAAAAATTTAAAAACTGGGGCTGGAGAGAAGGTTCAGCAGTCAGCCTTGACAGTAGGCACCTTTATAAATCTGAGCCATTTCATGGGTCCTGTTGCTCACACTTTCACAACATATGACACTTTAAAAAAATCAATCCCAAGAGATCTGATCGGCATATAAAGATCTGTGTACAAGAATGCCCATGGCAGCATAATTTATAGATAAAACTAGAGAAGAAGTTTTGATTAATAGAGTTCGCTAAATGCAGTATTATATATTCAGGAACTAGGGATGTAGCTCAGTTAGTAGAGTATTTGGCTAGCAGGCACAAAGCCCTGGGTTCTAGTCTGAGAACCACATAAACCAGATATGATGGTACACGTCTGTACTCCCAGCACTTGAGAATTAGATAAAAGGATCAGAAGTTCAAAGTTATTGGTTACACAGCATGTTCCAAGCCAGTTCACACTATATGAGACCCTGTTTCAAAAACAAAATCCAACTAACTTAAAAAACAAATAAGCAAACAAAACCATCCTAACTAAACAGAACACTAATGTATTATGTATCCGTACAACAGACTTCTGTGATTATTTGTGGTTTGTTTGTCCATGTAAACGTGTGCTGTGCTTGTGGTGCATGCACCTAAGTTTGTGGGTCTGGGTACTAGTGTGTGCATATGAAAAGGCCAAATGAGGATGTCATGTCTTTTTTTTTTTCTGTGACTCTTTGCTTTCCTTCAGACAGTGTCTCTCACTGAAGCTGAAGATCACTGTTTTCCTTAGGCTAACAGGCTAGTGAGTTCTGAAGATCCACTCGTCTCCACTTCCCAGTGATGGAGTTAGATGTATATGCAGCCATGTGCAGTTTTTTTTAAAATATGAGTTCTAGGGATGTAAACTTTTGTAAATATTAAATATATATTTATTTAAATACATAATACAAAGCTGGGCCATAGTGGCACACATTTTTAACCCTAGCACTTGGGAGGCAGAGGCAGGCAGATCTCTGTTGAGTTTGAGGCCAATCTTGTCTACAAAGTAAATTCCAAGACAGCCAGGGCTACACAGAGAAATCCAGTCTCAAAAAAACCCCAAATATGTTTGTATTATGTATGTATGTGTATATATACATACACATATATAAATAAATATGTTATGTATGTAAACACATACACGGACATTTTATAAATGCCCAATAAGAGTTAGAAAACGTTGGGCTAGTGAAATGGCTCAGAGGATAAAAACTCAGTCACTAAAAAAGAAAATGGGGCTGGAGAGATGGCTCAATGGTACAAGTGTGTACTGCTATTTCAGAGGACCTGAGTTTGATTCCCAGCACCCAGGTCAGGCTGCTCCCAACTGCCTATAACTCAAGCTCCAGAGGGATCCAGTGCCTCTGGCCTCTGAGGATATCTGCATTCACATGAACAAACCCCCAACACAGACATACATAATCCTAGTGACTCTACTACTCCTTCTGCTCTTACCATGAGAAAGAAGGCAAAAGAAAGAAAGTCATTGAAAAGTACATGGACCAGATAGTATCAAGTACACAGAGAGACAGAAACAAGACAGACCCTGCCTCAACAAAGTCGAAGATGACAACTGACTCCTCAAAATTGTCCTTTAACCTCTACATGCCCTCAATGGCATGCACAGCCCATATTCATACACCTGCACTTACAGTAACAAACAACCAAATGGTTTAGAAAAATAAAAATGTCAATTGTTGTTAATTTCATGCAAGGTCTTGGGGTGATTTTTTTCCACTCTTATTTTTTCATGAACTATTTTATGATGAGAAAAAGCAAATACTTTTATTCTGAAAAAAATAAAGTACAGGGGTGTTTTTTGGTTTTGCTTTTTGTTTGTTTTGGTTTTTCAAGACATGGTTTCTTTGTGTAGTCCTAGTTGTACTGGAACTCACTCTAAAGACCAAGCTTGAATTCACTGAGATCCACCTGTCTCTGCATCCTGAGTGTTGGGATTAAAAATGTGAGCCACCACTGCCCATGGTTTTTTAATTCTTTAAAGCCTACTGTATGGGTTCATTATTCCATTCACTATTATCACCACTACTTAAGGAGTGACAAAAGTAACTAATAAAGAGCTATTTTCACTAACAGTGAAGTCACTAACAGTGTATCAAAGTTGGTTTAATTAAATTCTCAGCTTTTTTTTTCTCATGCAGTCCTGGCTGGCTTCGAACTTAGTGCATAGCCAAGAATGCCCTTGAACACCTGATCTGCCTGCCCTCTATGCCTCATTTACAGGCCTACATCACCACACCTGATTTATGTGGTGTTGAGGATCAACTCAGAAGATTCTGGCATGCCAGATAAGCACTCTGCCAATTGACCTACACATCCAGCTACCTTTGTCATAGTATTTGCAGAAGTTTCTCAATTAATTTAGAGTCATTTTCATTAAAGAAACTTTTTTGCCTTTGCAGAATTGGTTTCCATAAGCAGTAACAGGATGAATGACCACGAGTCAAGTCATCACCAAATCAACTTACATTCCAAAGGTTAACCATCACAACCATCCCACTACTTTAGGGTACACTAAGACCATCATGTAACATTCCTTTGTGTTGACAGGGTTTCAACAGCATCAGCTTTCATAGCCATTCCATTTTAAATGCTAACCAGCACTACAATATTATTTAAAAGATTCATTTTATTTATTTATGTGTCTGAATGTATGCATACATGTATGTGTGTTTTATACATCTATGTACATGTGAAGGCCAGAAGAGGGATTGGAGTCCTTAAAGCTGGAGTTACAGGTGGGTCTGTGGGATGCCTAGCTTCTTACATGGATACTGGGATGTGAACTCCAGTTCTCATGACTGTGCTTCAGGCCCTTTTAACCACTGAGCCATCTCTCCTGGCCCCTAGTCCCACCTTACTTTTGGGACTTTCTCTGCTTCTCATATACTAACTTATGAATTCTTCTGTCTGTATTCACTATCCCTTTAATCAGAGAAAAAGAATCAAGATGAAGGGGAAAAAGTATAAAAGTTACAAGGGAAGAATTAACTTGGGATACTAGAAATACAGGAATAAAGACAGTAAATCTCAAGAACAGTGGCCAAAGGGAAATAGTACATTACACAAAAAACAGGCAAGGACACATAACAGACAGCCTAACACATCAAAATTGACTGTAGATGTTACCATTTTTATAAATTTTAGTGAATCAATTTTATATAAATGAAATTATTTCATGAAAATGAATTTCTAGAATTGTACTTTGAACTTCATTTGTCCTTCCAAAACCCAGTATAAAAAAATACAAACTGCCTGCTGCTGAGAATGCTTCTTATAAATGGTAAGCCGTCTAAGCCAACCACTTCCCAAACCCGTTCCTCCTGGCTGTTTATAGCCTCAAATAGACCCACCGATTCATCCAAGCTCAGCATTCCAAAGCTATCGTCAATTCCTTGTGCACTGTCCACTTCCACTGAATACGGTTCCAGATGTCCTCAGATCTCCAACCTACTTTCTGTTCTATCCAGCTGACACAGTTCTCATTCACACTAGCGCCACTTCTTGTTCAGATAACTGTGAAAGGCTAACTAGTTCCCACACTCCCAGATCTTTCTCCATCAAATTTATCGCGTAAAATGTCATTTAGACATTTTAAAGACCATCAATAAGCAGATGGTATACAAATGTATTACATTAAGGTCTGATTTCATTTGAAGCTCCACTCATGGATCTGCCTACTTAACATAGTTATACTTAGCCTCATTCACATCCCAAATTTGACATATCTAAAACTGAACTCCTGATTTTTAATCTTCCCTCCAAATCCCGCACCTACTCCCATTCCTCTCTATCTCTCACCCTCATCTCAGTGACACCTCTACCCATCCAGTTGCTTGAGCCAGAAACCTGAAATCATTCATGACACTTTCCTTTCCCTCAACCTCCACATTCAATCTATAATTAAATGGATTCTGCTTTGACATACTTCTCAGATATAGTCACTTCTCTCACTCTCCTCTGTCACAATCCCACCTGCAAATATTCCTATTTAGTGGTACAGTTACAGCCCAGGAATTGGGACTCTTGAAGGCTCCCTAAGCGTGCTATCCTAACAAACAACTAGCTATAAGAACTAGACTTCATTAGCCTCTTACTTTATTTCTACTTTGCCTCTTGCTCACTTAATTCTGCTATCTTCCTTGCTGGGTCTTCGAACACACCAGACACAAGCAGCATGCCTCACAGCTTTTGCCCGCTTGTCTCTTTGACCTCCAACAGATATTTTCTTAAACCTTATGTGTACAGTGATTTCAAGAAGCCCTCTCAAACTAGACCTAGGATTACAACCCAATATTCTCCATCCCTACTCCATTTCTATAGTCTTGCTCCTGACATCTTCTGCCTGAATTTCCCTTTCCCTTCTCTGCTAATTAAAGATCTACACTTTTGATTCCTAGGATCTACACAGTGAAAGAAGACAACTGCACCCCCACTGTCCTCTGCCGCACACACACACACACACACACACGTGCAAACAAAATAAATAAGAATGTACCTAATTGTTTGAAAACATTGAATTGTATACTATATTACATTAACTACATATTATTAAAATAGTTTATACCAAGATTATTACATGCTTTAAAGAATATCTAGCTGAAAAGCTCAATCCCTTAGTCTGGTGTTTGAAAATATTAACTCCTAGAATGTATTTCTAATCAAGAAATCTAAAATATTTTAAGCTCTTTTAAAATACAGCATTCATTTTGATATCATGTTAAGCAACTCAAAGTGACTACACTAGCAATCCAGGAAGATTACACCATGAAGCACTTGTATCTCCTCATAAGGTTGCAGTTCTCAAAAGTGTGGTGTGTCAGTGCCTGGCAAGGCTTTCAAAAGGTCTCGAAGTCATAACTATTTCAAAAAGGAAGCAGGAGGAAGAAGAAAGGAGGAGGAAGAAGCTGTTTAGCTTTATGAATATGTTGACATCTGTTCTGATTATGTAAAGTAATAATGAGTAAAAACTGTTATGTCTAGTATAAAGCTAGGTAAATGGCATTAAATTAATATTAATCTTTGAGACATTGTCCACTGATGATTTAGAAATAAAGGCAACTGCACTAAGAAAGTTCCTGTGGTTTTTTTGAGACAGGGTCTCATGCAGTTCACCCTGACTGACTTTCAGTTAAACTCCAGATCCACTTCCTCTACCTCCCAAATACCAGGATTACAAATGGGGCCACCACGCCTGAACTCAAGGATGTCCTTGATAAAGTAATAAAGCCATGGATGGATATGCTGTGAACAGAAACATGAGGGATGCCTAAAGCACTTCTCAGTATCCTCGAGCACAGTGGTTTCGAGGAAAAGCACTTGTGACTGAGTTTTGAGATCAACTAGCTTCTTTTTTCACGAAACACTACTTTTTCTTGGAAAAAGAATAAACTGGGTATTCAGACATAAATATCCAGCAGACATTTTCTTGAAAATAAAGTGAGTCTGTCACATTAAGGAAAACAACTGACAGTATTTGTTGCCAATGATAAAGTCTGAGTGTTTAATGAAAAAAATTACAATTTTGCATAATTGTAGCTGCTTGACAGCTTCCCAACACTGATTTTTTTTTTCATGAAAAGGGTGGTGATCATAACTGAAGTGTTTTTGAAAATGCTGAGATGTCTTAGACATTTAGAAGATCTGATGAACTCAATGAGGCAATAATTTTCCAAATGACCAGTGCTTGATACTCCTGGTAAAATCCATCAAGTGTGCACCTTCTCCAGCAGGAAGTTAAGACTGGAGGGTCTCTCAAATGGAAGAGTCTGGAGCCAGCGTGGGCAACACAGCAAGATTCTATCTCTTTAAATAAAAATCTAGTCAAATGCAAGACATATCAACACATGGCAACGTAACAGTTGCATCAATATAATTTCAGATCAACAGTGCAAACTAACTTATGAGAAACTAATGTTTGTCAAGTTTTATTATAATATCAAATGTATGTGACTTTTCTAACTGTCCTTTGAGACTACATTTCCTTCCTTTATTTCAATCAAAAATATCTAGCACATTGGACTGAATACAGAAGTAGAGGACCACGAACATGGCTCAGTTGGTAAAATTACTTGACAGGAAGGCCTGACAACCTTAAATTTGATCCCTAAAACATATGCAAAAAAGTCCAAGGGAGAACCTCCCAATAGAATCATGCAGAGGCTCAGAAGCTGGCTAAACTTAAGCATGCAAAACTGCAGAACCGAGAGAGGCTCTGCTTCAAAAACAAGGGGGAAGGTAAGAAATGACTCCTGAAACTTACCCTCTAATCCCTATATAGACATAGTAGTACATATGTGCTCATTTTCTCTCTGTCTATACACACACACACACACACACACACACACACACACACACACACACAGCACATTCAAATAATAATAAAAGGATATAGAATGTTGGGCGTGGTTTACACTTTAATCCCAGCACTCAGGGAGGCAGAGGCAGGAGATTCTCTGTGAGTTTGAGGCCAGTCTGTTCCACCTCTGTTCTATATAGTTCTAGGATAGCCACAGCTACATAGAAAGACTGTTTCAAAAACAAACAAATAAAAACAAAGAATATAGACCCAGATACAAAAATTTAACTTAGCTGTCTTCTATTAAGATAGACATTTGGGGGTTTGAGAAATGGCTCAGCGGTTAAGAGCACAGCCTGCTCTTCCAAAGGTCCTGAGTTCAATTCCCGGCAACCACATGGTGGCTCACAACCATCTGTAATGAGGTCTGGTGCCCCCTTCTGGCCTGCAGGCACACACACTGACAGAATATTGTATACATAATAAATAAATAAATAAATAAATAAATATTTTTTAAAAAGATAGACATTTAAGGGACTTACAAAAATGTAAAAAATGCCAACCTCACTAATTTTTCAAGTTTTTGTTTAATACTATTTCTAAAAAAAAAAAAGGTTGGGTAGTGGTGGCGCACACCTTTAATCCCAGCACTCAAGAGGCAGAGGAAGGCGGATCTCTGTGAGTTCCAGGCCAGTCTGATGTATAGGGCGAGTTCCAGGACAACTTGGACTTATGTAGAGAAACACTGTTTCAAAAATAAATAGATTAATTAATTAATTAAAATACCATTTCGTTTAATATGAGATGGAGGAGTTTGGTTATCTTGAGAGAGGGTCTCACTATGTAGTCCTGGCTGGCCTAGAACTCACCAAATAGGTGAGGCTGGCCTCAAGTTCAAGAGATTCACCTGCCGGACAGTGGTGGTGCACGCCTTTAATCCCAGCACTTGGGAGGCAGAGGCAGGAGGATCTCTGTGAGTTCGAGGCCAGTCTGGTCTACAAGAGCTAGTTCCAGGACAGGCTCCAAAGCTACAGAGAAACTTTGTCTCAAAAACAAACAAGCAAACAAAAATAGAGATTCACCTGCCTGAGTACTGGGATTAAAGGCATTCCTCACCATGCCTAGTTACATGACTTTAACTTTATTTTTTTTAAGTAAAAAAAATTCTTAAAATATTTTTCTTGGTGTTTACTTTTTTATTACAAATATTTAGAGTATTTGTGTTGTGGCATGCAAAGTGGAGGTCAGAGGACAACGTACAGAAACCAATTCTCTTCTTCTTCCACCTTGGTAACGGTGAGCACACCACCTGTTGAGCCATCTCTCCAGTTATGTATTCTAAGTTCTAATTTGGTAATGATCAATAAATATAACTCACATTTTTAAAAAAGAAAACAAAGCTCTTTAAAGCACTCAATAACTTTTAAGACTGTAAGACATCCTAAGATACATCATTTCTCAAAGAAAACCTGTCTCTAATTCCAGCCATTCCCCAAATTTCTATTTATACCAAACTTCCCCTTCCCCATAAACAACTGGAGTTGAACCTGGGGCACATATGTGGCCCATGGGAAATCAAGCCTTGGCCTGACCAAATCAGATCTCCCTTAGGAATCTGAATTAAGCCTCATGGAAACTGAAGTTTATTTATAGAGCACCAGAGTCCACCAGTTCTTATTGCTGAAGTCCCTGTAAGCAGCAGTTTTGGTTTCAGCACTTTCTGAAACCTGATTGTTTAGCTTTTCCTGTACTATACAGTTACTATATATCATTTGATAATCTCTTTGTTTTAAATGGATCCATTTCCTCATGGTCGAGATTTTAACACTACTGGGCAGGGTGACTCACACTTGTAATCCCAGCATTTAGGAGGTTGCATCAGGAACCAGTCTGAGAAAAACTGAGACAATGTCTCAAACAACAATGACAAAAAACAAAAAGAAGAAGAAGAAGAAGAAGAAGAAGAAGAAGAAGAAGAAGAAGAAGAAGAAGAAGAAGAAGAAGAAGAAGAAGAAGAAGAAGAGAGAGAGAGAGAGAGAGGAAGAAATCCTTAACACCATCAAGTTCAATATCAATGCCATTACCAAAACTGTTTTATTGGTGTCTTTATACCATCGTAACAGGTCACTTTCCAGGTGAATAACTGATCTATATATAAAAATGAAAGCCACACAACCCAAACTAAAAAGGGAATTGGAATTATAAACTCATTCAAAACAAGTAATCAGTTGCTTGATAAGGAAAGCTTAATTTTCCCCCTTTGAAGGCCATGATATACCACATGAACATATTTCAATAGCAAGTGACTATGTTAAAATGTATCAACTGATTAGACAGGGTTTTTCAAGAAGCTTGATGAACATAAAGAGGTACTAACCCTTGTTTATCAGATTAAGAATGATCACTATAAATTTCTGATAATGAAAGCAGTATAGTAACAGCACAAGATAGGCAAGCTGACCAACCAATGGCACAGAAAAGAAAATAGAGAGGCAACCCTCATATACACAGACAAACAC
Organism: Arvicola amphibius; assembly: GCF_903992535.2. Lineage (NCBI taxonomy): Eukaryota > Metazoa > Chordata > Mammalia > Rodentia > Cricetidae > Arvicola > Arvicola amphibius. Next base: position 26,197,515 of record NC_052050.1, read on the forward strand.
AGATGACATTTTAACAAGAGTAGGGAAGAGATGGATTATCCAAAACATGGGGCTGGGTAACTGAGTTAACCTCATGGAAAATTAGATCCATATTTTAGAGTCATCCTTATAGAAAAAAGTAGTTTTATCTTTCCCATACTAAACAGCAAAATAAACTGAAGGCAGAGACCTAAATGTTAAAAGCAAAACTATAGCCACACATGCACCTTTAATCCCAGCACTCAGGAGGCAGAGACAGGTGGATCTCTGTGAGTTTGAGGCCAGCCCAGTCTACAAGAGCTAGTTCCAGGACAGCTAGGACTATTACACAGAGAAACTCTGGCAGGGTGAGGCGGGGGGAGAGGGCAAAACTATAAAACATATAGGAGAAAACAGGATTTAATTTCCCTCTAATATAAAAGAGAATAAAAAGTAGGTGTGATGGCATATGCCTGCAATCATACTACTCAGGAGCCTGAAGCAGAAAGATCACAAGTTTGAAGCCAGCCTGGTTTATACTGCCAGCAAGACTCTTTTTTTTTTTTTTTTTTTTTTTTTTTTTTTTTTTTTTTTTTTTTTTTTTTTCCGAGACAGGGTTTCTCTGTAGCTTTGGAGCCTGTCCCGGAACTAGCTCTTGTAGACCAGGCTGGCCTCGAACTCACAGAGATCGGCCTGTCTCTGCCTCCCAAGTGCTAGGATTAAAGGTGTACGCCACCGCCACCACTGCCACCGCCACCACCGCCCGGCTCAAAACTCTCTTTCAAACAAACATCAAAAGGAGAACAAAATAAATTTGATTATTGTAAAGTTTATGCTGGTCATGATGCTCATACTTGTAACCTAAAATCTAGCACCTGAGAGACTAAAGAAGGAGACATGAGTTTCAAGCCAGCCTGGGCTGCAGAGTACAACTATGTTTCAAAAACAAACCTTGTAGACTGAAGAGATGGCTCAGCAGTTAAAGCAGTTAAGAGCACATACTGCTCTTCCAGAGAACTAGCATTCCGTTCCCATATCACGTGGCTCAAAAACCACCTGTAAATCCAGTTCCGAGGGATCGGACGCCTTCTTCTGGCCTCAAAAAGCACCTGAATATTCACTGTACACAGACATATATACATAAACAAAATTATAATGCCATTTTTAAGAAATTAAAAATAAAACTCAAAACTCAGCCTGAGTAAAAGATAAAGCTAAGAAAGGATTTGGTAACACCCACTAGGATGCCACTACCAAGAAGAAAAAAAAATTGTTGGTAAGGATGTTGAGAACTTGGAATGTCTTTGTACTGTTGAAGGGAATGTAAAATGGTACAGGCACCATGGAAAACAGAATAAAGGATCTTGAAAAAATTAAAAATAGAATTACCATACGCTCTAGCATTCTAACTCTAGATATATACACTAAAGAATTGAAAGCAACATTTTAAAGATAAGTTTGTATATCAATTTCAGAGCATTTCTAAGTTAGATTCTGAAAAATCAATATACCAATGTCAGGCATAGATTGGAGAAATAAATGACTCAGCTGTTAAGAAAATAGCTGCTTTTCTAGAGAACCAGCATTTGGTCTAGCACCCACATGGTAACCACAATTACCTGCAATTTCTGTTCCAGGTACTCTAACACATGGTACACACACATAATAGCAGGCAAACACTCATAAACCTAAACTAAAAATAAACAAATATTTTAAATAAAAGACTTTTTTTTAAAAAAAAAAAAAGGGGGGGGGCTGGGCACATGGCTTAGTTTTGTAATCCCAGTGCTAAGGAGACAAGAGGATCCCTGGGCAACTTGCCAGCCAACCAGTCTACACCAAGTGCTAAACTCCAGGCTAATAAGAGACCTTGTCTCAAAGAAGGCGGTTGTGTTTTTTGTGGACAACCTAAAGTTGTCGTCTGGCCTCCACATACATAGATACACACCAAAAGATTTTTATATATAATTTGGTGATAGTATATGAATGGCATTATTCCTTATACTTTTCTACATGTTTAAAGTATTTTATATTTAATATTATTTATTATTTTGGGGGTAGTGAATGTGGGTGCATGTGGAAGCAAAAGTCAACATCAGGTATCTTCCTCAATCACTTCACCTTGTTTTTTGAGGCAGGGTCTTTCACTGAACCTGGAGTTCACTAATTTGACTAGACTGGCTGGCCGGGAAGCCCCAGGAATCCTCCTGTCTCTGCCTTCCAGCATGGAGATTATGGGCACAAGGTGCCATGTTGTTTTTTAATGAGTGCTAGAGTTCCGAATTCAGTCTACCAACTGAGTTCTCTCTCCAGTCCCTACTTTTTGTGTTTTTAAGGCAGGATCTCATTATGAAGCCCTGTCCAATCTGAATCTCCATAGGTAGACCAGACTAGCCTTGAATTTGAGGCAATCCTGCTCACTGCCTCTACCTTCCTTTTCAATGCGGGAACTACAAGTGTGTACCACTATACCCAACTTCTAATTTAAAAATGAAGTCAGGCAGTATAAATAATGTCCTATGTTGAAAAGCTTATTTTTATGTTTAGCAAACTTCTACATGGCTACCTTTTTAATAAAAAATCAAGTAAAGAGAGATATACATCTCAATTTAAGGAAATAAATAATTACAAGTACATTTTCCTTCTTAAAAATAAAAAAGCAGATCTGCAGACAGAGAAATTAGAAGTTTTTGGAAAACTTGTGCAAGCCCCTTCTAAGGCAGCTGATGATGGCAGGAAAATCTACACCAACAGTTTCCCAGGAACAGTCAGGAAAAGAGGTCTCTGAAGACTTATGCATGTTGAAGCGCCACTCTGTATCTAGCTTCCCTAAGCTGCATGCCCAACTTTATTATCCAGAGAGCACCTAGGCAACGGCTAGCCCATTCTTTGGAAATGTGCCCGTCAGACCTACGAGATGGCTCAGTTGGTAAAGGCAGTAGCCACCAAGCCTGACAACTGGAGTTTCATCTCTGTGACCCACATGTTAGAGAGAACTAACTCTTGCAGGTTCATTCTGATCTCCCCACAAACACTGTAGAATGCATGCACATCTTTACACACACACTCAAATAAATAGCTATAATTTAAAAATAAATAAATGTGACTGCAGTAATAAGAATTATAGTCTAAGCATGCCTTTATAATTCTACTTTCAAAATATTTTCCTGTAATGGGAGCCTTAAGAAAGTGAAAAAAGCAACTGGATCCAATTTATTAGCAAATGTGTCCACACAGCTTTTCAGAGTAATTTTACCAAGTCTGAAAACAAACACAAGAAACAGGTGTGCGTCCTCAAATACACAAGCAGAATTTAATGTGAAGCCAGTATTGTTATGAAACCAGACTGAGAATAAATAACCTTTGTAAATATGACAAGATGGTAAAAAGAACTTGGAAAATGGATTTCAGATAAGTATTAGAATACTGTTATTGTCTGGCTTTGAGTAACCTGAAATCAGTGAAAATATTCAAAATATCACCATATGGGAAGAGTCTAATTAAACTTTTGTTGCTAAAGCAAGAATTTAATCTAGACCCTAAGACCAGCTACAAAATGTGGTTCTATTGTATCTTTTATTTGTGTGACATTAGTGTGTGTTCATTAGTGTGACAGAGCTGCAGAAAGCACTCAAATGAGCAGACATTTTCCTGAGTCTACAGTACACAGTATCACAGGATGCAGCAATGTTCCAGACTCTGAGTTAAGACAACTGGGAATTAGAGGTCACGGTTTGGCTGAAAATTTTCCTTAATTAAGAACAATTTGTCTTGCTCCTTTTGAAAGATGAAAACCTAATGATAATAAAAAAAATATGCTATAACAGCAGAATCTTACATAACATTCTTATAGAGAAATAAATGTGGAGAATTTAAAAGAAATGCTTTAAAAGAGGAAAAGGAAAGAAAAACAAATCCGTACATATATACCCACAAAAAATTATTTTATATAATGTTAGAACACCACATGCTCCAAAAAACTTGTGTGACAAACTCCCTGTGTAGCTAAGGGATGTCTTAAACTTCTAAGACTCCTGCTTCTACCTCTAAGTACTTGAATCATAAATGTGGGCTAGATGTTCAGTTTATGTGATGCCAGGAATCAAACCCAGTCCTTCCTTCACACTAGGCAAACACGCTAGAACTGAGCTGTATCTCAGCCCTCATTTCATATATTTCACCTCAGAAAAACAAACAAACAAACAAATTTGTTTATGGGAAAAAACAAACAAAAAAAAAACACTACCGTATTTTCTATAGCCAATTTTATATCTATGTGAAGATAGCAATGTGTCCCTTGGGACACTATCTTTCACAAAGAATATTCAAGACAAAGAAGTTGTGAGTTTTAAAATCTAGATCCTAGCAATGCCAGCAGCACAGAGGTTAGTAAAACACTAGGTATACAGAGTTTAAATAAAGGCAACTTTGTTTTCAGAATTTAGCTGCAGAGACCCACAAAGGACATGAACAACCTCTTTACGGAAAGGGAAGCTACAGAAAGGTAATGTGGGAGGCTGGAGAGATGGCTGGTTGGCTAAGTATACTGGCTGCTCTTCCAGAGGACCTGAGTTCAATTCCAAGCACCCATACCACAGTTCATAACAATTCAGGGAATTTCTTCTCCTGGCCTCCAAGGACACTGCATTCACACAGTACACATACATACATACAAGCAAAACACCACACACATAAAATAAAAGTAAAAATATTTAAATAAAAAAAGAAAGGTAAAGTGAGGGCTGCACATCTGGGATAGAAAAAAAAATACAAAAGAGTCAGAAACTTTTTGTGCCAAGCAAGGATGCACTCATATGCTGAGCTGAGAGGACTCCAGAGGCCAAACAGGGAAGGAACATTTTGTGCACCATAAAAAATGTTCTAACTGTTGGTAAGACACAATACATTAAAAATCCATGCATGCAAGACAACAGTAACAGAAAGAAAAAGAAACTATTCATTTGCTACCAGTAAAGTTGACTATTTGACCTATGGGGATAACCCTAGATAGAGTACTTACTTGTTTCCCATGTTCCAAGGCCTTTAATAAATCCCCAGGACTGCCATTTGCCCATGGCCTTTCTACCTACTGTACCACCTCCTTACTCAGAAAATATTAAATGGAAAGAAAGGTTCATCTCAACTATTTTTTATAGAAACTGTAATTTACTAACCCATACAGAAAAGTTTTGTAGAAAACCAAAAATTAGTCAAACGAAAGGAATTGCAGAATTTTAAAATCATTTTGGAACTACTGAATTAACTAAGGTAAAAACCATCATCTTAGAATAACGGCTGCTGGAAAAACAGCAGTACAATGCCAGGGTGGAACCACTCTCCAGAGTACCTGCTAATTTTAAAAAGAAGAAATTTAACTGAAGAGTCTGGGTTTCATCACTTAAAATACATGACCAAACCCCATATCATAAACAGAGGGTTCTAGTCCTATGCTTCCTAAAACTGTTTAACTGGAATCTAACCAAGCCTTTAGGTCTCAATATCAGCTTATACTGATAAAAGAACAAATTATTAAAACCAAAAAAAAAAAAATTTTTAAATTTTAATTTTTTAAAAATCAGAAAATTCCAAGAGATGATGTACCTTGGAACGCAAATGGTCTGGTCCCTTCAAAAAGCAAAAGCCACTTATCCTGAGTAGCTTCAGATAGTTTTGAGACTAAAGAGACATACATGTTTGAAGGGGGAAAAAATACAAACAATGGCAGGTATGGTAGTACTTGCCTTTGATTCCAGGACTTGAGAGGCAGAGGCAGAGGCAGGTAATTACCTATGAATCTGAATCTGGTCTATATGGTGAACTCTAGTCCAGCCACAGGACTACATAGGGAAACCCTGTCTCAAAATATAAAATAAAATTTAAAATTACTCATTATTGACTTGTGACAAATACTGTAAGAATAAGCAAGTAAAACAATGTATTTCAAGGAGATACATCTAAGGGGTGAAATATATCTGCAATATATAAAAGTTTGTATACTATACATCATAAAATATATCACATATAAATTTTAAAATACACTGGGCAGTGGTGGCTCATGCCTTTAATCCTAGCACTTGGGAGGCAGAGGCGGGCAGATCTCCAGGTTCAAGGCCAGCCTGGTCTACATGGTGAGTTCCAGGACAGCCAGGCTTCACAGAAAAGCCCTGTCTAAAAAAACAAAATTTAAAAAAAAATTAAAATACAATAAAAATGTGAACAATCACAGTGACTGACAGAAGGTAATAAGTATACCATCCTTTCTACTTTTCTATCTCTTTAAACTTTCATTTCAACAGTTGGAAAAAAACAAAAACCTCAACATACACTTTTTTCAGAAAGCCCTCAAAACAAAACTTTCCTTCAACCGTTGGTCCTCCTTTGCAGGTCTTCTCAGCACAGAACACAAGCATACCATATATATATATATATATTATTTATTTATTTATTTATTTATTTTTTGGTTTTTCAAGACAGGGTTTCTCTGTAGCTTTGAAGCCTGTCCTGGAACTAGCTCTTATAGACCAGGCTGACCTCGAACTCACCGAGATCCGCCTGCCTCTACCTCCCGAGTACTGGGATTAAAGGCATGCGTCACTATCGCCCCAAAAGCATGCAAGCACTTGTTTTGTTTGTTTGTTTGTTGTTTTTCGAGACAGGGTTTCCCTGTAGCTTTGGAGCCTGTCCTGGAACTAGCTCTTGTAGACCAGAGCTGGCCTCGAACTCACAGAAATCCGCCTGCCTCTGCCTCCCAAGTGCTGGGATTAAAGGCATGCTCCACCACTGCCCGGCCTATATTTTACTTTCTAACTCTTATTATTTTATATATTTACTACATTAGATTTTCCAATGATCAAAATATCCTTTAAGCACAGAAATCTTTTCATTCATTCATTCTTTTTTGGGGGGGGGGGTGGCGTTGTTGGGGTGAGAGTCTCACTATGAAGTTCGAGCAGGCCTGGAACTAACTATGTAGATCAGGCTGGTCTGCCTGCCTCTGCCTCCTGAGTACTGGAATTAAAGGTGTGCTCCAACATACCCAGCCTTTTCATTTCTTTACAGCTCACAGTGAGGTATTCTGCAATCAGAAGACTACTAAGACCAACATTCTGGTGGAGATAATAGCCGGCACCTTAACAACTGAATTGCCTTTTCAACACAACAAAAAGCAAGTAACATACTTTCAATTTCAGTCATAGCTACCAAAAGGGCATCAGACGATATCACATAAGCTTTTGGAGTTCCATGGAAAGAAACTAGAATCTGAGTGAAAAGGAAGAAAAAGAAATACAGGTCTATACACCTTCCTAGTGCTGCCATGGGCTTACTGTTCTCCAGGCATATGACTTCACTCTAATGGCATTGTCCCTTGATTGAGGCATATTCTTTAACATCCTGAACATACAGAACAGTGACAGAATGTATCCACAGCTCCTCAATGTAATGAAACTTAGGAAACTATATAATGAACTTAAAATCTCAGAGAAAACACTATTTAAAATTTATTTTTAAATTAGAATAGTGTTAGTTAGGAAACAGGCAGATGAGCCGTTGGCAATAATATAAATTCATAAATCACTGTGGAAAATGATTCAGCAATATTGCCAACATTAAAGATGCATACATCCATTGAACTGGCACATTCACAAAATATAAATTAATCCAATAGACACCTAAGTACACATAAAAAATGAATTGTGGCTCTGGAAACCTACTGTTAAGTAAGAATTGGCTAAATGATGATCTACCATATACAATGCAACCCTTGCCACTTTTTAAAAAGATACTACAGACACTATATGATCACCAAGACAAATTGAGTGAAAAAGTAAAAATTGGATATAGTGTCTCACCATTTGTGAAAACCAGACACCAAAGAATAAGTAGATATATGTATTTGTAATGTATGGGTTCTGGAAGGAGACGATGTTGCCTTGGGTAACTTGATGGGCAGGAGGAGAATGACAGAAGGCTTTTCATTCTCACTGTGTACCTTTTGAATTTTTTTCACCTTTGATTACCTTTTATTTTTTAAACAAATTTCTGTGCCAATATGAATTAACAACTTATCTTAATCCTAAAAGCGGTCCATTCTTTTGTACCATCGAAAAATTAAATAAGGCTTAAGTGAATTTAGAAATGAAATGTGTTCAGATAAGAACAAAGCATCCTAGATGAAGAAAGACAATTCAGAAGAAAGCCAAGCATTACCTCAGTAGTTTTACTTCTAGATTCTACTAGAGCCTGGTCCAGGTATAGAGGTAGGCCACATTATTTCAACTACCAAACTAGCCACTGTAATAACTCTTTTAAAAGGTATAGTGGCCAAAATACTGAAAGGACACCAACTACCCTGATTGTCCAATGTGGAGTTAGCACAGTAATTTATACTATTGGGGGGGAGGGGGGAGAGCAGAGTAACCAGCTCTTTTCCAACACAGGATGATATATGCTCCCTCCAATTCCCAAACCCCCTGGCTCCAAATGCAACATGGCAACTGGAAACAGCACAATAGACACCTGAGCCACATAAAGGCCAGTGTTAAATGAGGAAGTGCAAAGTGTACACATACGTTAAAGCCCAGGAACCTAAGGCTATAAAGTTAACAAGGCAACCAAATAAGTCTTGTGAGAATACCCAAGAATGAACACAAAGGAAAGGGAATTTGAATTATTATTTCAAAATAAGGCTGTTTTAGGGCCCACTCCCAGGAGTCTAGCTGAGCCACTAGGTTAGCTAGCCAACCGAAAAACAGAGAAGGCCCCTCCCTTTTCCATTCTCCCCACCTAACAATTATTTAGCTATTCATTTCCATACAATTCAGCAAACCTTCTGCTAGTAAAGAGTTTATCTTTGTGACCAGATGTGTGGTGTACACCTAACACTCAAGAGGCAGAGGCAAGCAGATACCTGTAACTCCAGTAGAGACCAACTTGGTCTGCATAGGCCGTCCAGACCCGTCCTGGCTCTATGAGACCCTGATTGTCTCAAAACAGAAACAAACCTCTCACCCCCGTGGTAGAGGTAAGACAGAGTTTCTAAGGGTGACAATACAGCAGCAAACTAAAGTCGACTGAAACTCCAAAATCCTAAGGCACTGAAATACTTAGGTAAAGTTCGTCAGTTTAATTTTTTTTTTGGGGGGGGGGGGGATTTCCCCATAGGAAAGAATTATCACTCTCTTTATTTAAAATTAATACTCCTGGGCAAGCTGTTCAATTGTTTCAGGTTGCCTCTGTTTTCATATGGCCACAGAACATCAGCTACGTACAGCTAAACTGAAAGACTATATTAGAACTCTGACCCCCCGCCCCCCCTCCCCCGCAAAGAACCAACTAGGTCAGACAACTGAGATGAAGCTCCTGAGCTCTTCATTTCCGTTCTGGTTTTGTTGTAACCCCAAGCCTTAAACTGTGTGTGACACTTTCCCCTTCCTTGCCTAACTCTCTAAAGACAACTCTGAATTTTACTAAAAAGGAATTCCCACCGTGGTTTCTTTTTTATGGTCCTTAGTCCTTCATAACAAGGCCATTAAAAAAAAAAAGTCCCCTGCCAGCATAAATGAGTTGGACTTACTCCTAAATTTAGGGAAAGTTTGTAGTAAGGGTTCAGCATGACGACCGGAGTGGTGGAAGGGGAAGTAAAGTAATTCTAGAACTAGAAGTTGCAGTCAGTTTCAAAAGGAGGGTCAGCGTGGGACACGTTGGCTCTAGGAGGCGTTGGTAGCCTGGGAGTCTCTAGGGCAACACCAGATGCGAATAGTGCTTTGTCCTTAAATCCCTCGCATAATTTAAATTCTCCCTCTCGGATCGGAGCGACAAGCTCACTATTGGGTGGCAAGTCTAGCACTGCCTGGGAAGAAGGCGGGCGCGTGGTCAAGGGGCTCTTTATCCCCACAGGTCCCTGCAACACAGCAATGCGCATGCGTCCTAAGGCAGCGACCAGGCACCCCAAGCTCCTTCACATTCGAGCATGCGCAGTCCTCCATCTCGCCGCAGGCGACAGCTCACTATTTGGCAAGGGGGATGGGGTTGGTATATGATGGTGAGGGAGGCTGGAGGCAGGGGGCGCGTTTGTGTTTCCTGAATGCTTGAGGTAGGAAGAACAGACGGCAGACTAGGCTCTGGCTTCCTCAGGCCATGAAACCAGGGTGTAGGAAATGGGGCAGAGAATAATACATGAGGGGAAGTGTGTGTTTGTGGGAGGGGGGTCAGTCACTTCTCAAGGAAAACCCCCGCACCCCGACAGGCCAACCCCCTTCCTCGACTCTTGACACACACACACTCACCTGAGAACGGCGGCGACAGCTGCTGGTCCCTGTCCCCCTGCGCTCGCCTCATACTGCCCGCAACATCCGGGACCTGCGGGACCGCCGATACACAAATACACACTCTCGGAGCGCGCACACACACACAAACACACACATATACACACACACACACACACACATACACACCGACACACACCGGCCCGGGCGTCCTGTCGTCAGCACGTCGACGCAGCGAGCGCGTACCCGCCGGGCCCCACCCCGCGCGGCCTCCTCCCCCGGCTTCCCGCCCCGCCCCGCCTCGCCCCGCCCCGTTCTGCCCCGCCCAGCCCCGCCCCGTTCAAGGCCCTCCAGCTCCTCCTCCTTTAAGACCCCGCCTACCTTCCCTAGTGCGCAAGCGTCGCGAGGCGGTTCCAGAGCCCCGGGATTTGAGCGGAAGGCGGGGCCAGAGTGGGAAGAGGCGGGAACTTGGAGGGGGTCGCGTGCGGTGCGCAGAAGATCACGCCGAGGTGCGAGGCCGGAATGGAGGAGGCTAAGAGCCAGGGACCGGGTTGATGGAGCAGCTACAGGCATTTCGTAACTGAAATCTAGATATGCAATTTGTGGATTACAGATGACTTCGCTCTTTCTTTTTTAGCGAACTCTCAATAAAATGTTTTCTGAATTTTAATGATTGCCAGAGACCTTTTTTGAAAAGAACTTTTACATTTTATTTTTGTTTGTTTCGTTTTTTGAGATAGGGTCTCCCTATGCAGCAGGGCTGGCCCGGCACTCTCTTTGTGGACAAGCTGGCCTCAAATTCATAGAGATCCATGTCCAGTAAGTCTAGCCTGCAAATGCTAACATTTATAAAGTACTTTACTCCGAGGCTGTGCGGCACACCTGTAACCCAGCACTCAGGAGGCAGAGGCAGGAGGAGTTCTATGAGTTTAAAAGTCCAGTTTGGACAGCCAGAATTACATGGTAATACCATGTCTCAAAAATCAAATGAGTAAGCCGGGCAGTGGTGGCGCACGCCTTTAATCCCAGCACTCGGGAGGCAGAGGCAGGCGGATCTCTGAGTTCGAGGCCAGCCTGGTCTACAAGAGCTAGTTCCAGGATAGGCTCTAGAAACTACAGGGAAACCCTGTCTCGAAAAACAAAAAACAAAACAAAACAAAACAAAAACAAAATCAAAAAAAAAGAAAAGAAAATGTTTAAATAAAAAAAAATCAAATGAGTAAATTAGCATTTGTAAACAATAACCAAAGGACCATTCTTTCTGGGAAAGGCATAAGGTGTGTGTGTGTGTGTGTGTGTGTGTGTGTGTGCGAGAGAGAGAGAGAGAGAGAGAGAGCGCACAAATGTTGAGAGGAAGCTGATTCTGTGATGATTTATTGGCTGGACACCTGGGTCCCCAGTCTGTCTCATGTTTTAGCTCCTATGGGCCAAAAGTGATTCTGGAATTGAGTAGAATTGTCTCGGAGCATCATCTTGGCCCTGGAAGAAAACAAGCATCTTTGTGTTGAAGTAATGATGTGAGCAATGGGATGTTTGTTGTTGTTACTTACATTCTTTGCTTACCTTAAACGTTAAAGAAAAAAATTATTTCCGAATCAAGCCCTCAAAATCCAAAGCAGAGTCTGTCTCTTTTGCCTACACAACTCACACGTGCACCTAGCACTGGAGAAGAGAGCAACCCAGTGACCCAGTGCGATATGAGGTAGGCACAGGTTGCAGCCTGTCTTGGGAATAGCTTCCTGGAGCCCTACTGCTTTCCAGGCCTGTGGGACAGTCTCCAGGAGACTGTGCTTCTGTCTCTTGCCACATGATTCTTGGCACCATGTGGCTGGTGAGCCTGTTCATCAGGGAAGGCTGGCAGTCCGTGAGAACTCTTGACAGTGCCGTGCTGCCTTCCACTTTCAAGTACAGAAGCAGACCCCGTTCCCAGTTTTAGATGTCTTATGAACCATGGGCAAAACTCTCTGAAAACCCCAGAACTTAACAGTCTGCGTTCCAGATAAAATTACTCTCATTGTTGTTTGTTTTCTGCTTTGTTTTTGGGTTTTGGTCCTTGTTTTGAGACAATCTCACATAGGCCTGGCTAGCCCCAAACTCACTAACAGAGGCTGGCTTTGAACTCCTGACCCTTCTGCCTTTACCTCCTGAGAGCTAGGATTGCAGGTGTGTTCCACTATGCCCAATCAAAATTGTTATTTTATAAAATTGGAGAGCCTTGATTCTCTAATGATGTTAATGTGCTTGCCTCTGAAACAGAAAGAGCTCTTGTCACCTATTAGGCTGTTGCCTGAAACTTTTCCAATTAGATTTCATTAATCACCATTATCAACAAACATTCATCTCTTTAGCTAAAGCCAGAAAGGTGTTTGGTCCTTGTAAAAATTCAAAATGTTCCAGTGGAAACCCAGTGACCAGTTACAAGTCACTAGCTCTTGGTGATACTGAGGCTGTTTAATTACCTATTCTCGACTTCGGATTTCACAGAAGAGCAGAGGGAGAGAGAAAGAGAGAGAGTCCCTTGGGAAAGGAGCCTGGGGAAGAGGTGCAGAAAGGAACGGACATCTGTTTCGGCTTCCTTACAATTGAGACTAATCCTTACAGTTTAGCTAGCCTCTGCCCGGGATATGGGAGAGGGCTCCTCTGGGTATGGAGTCTGTGCCAGCAGCTTGTCCAGACTGGGCCTGAATCCCCAGTGATCTGGAGGTCCATAAGAGGTCCTATTGCCATCTGTGGCTCTGTGCAATGAGGCTCCCATTTTACCGTGAGGACCACACCGCCCACCTGAGGTGTGATCCCAGCAGCCTGTGCACAAAGGGCTTTGATTTGGTGTGGAGCTGATTAAACGATTGTAGATGTCCTTGGAAGCACTGTGTGCAAGAATTTTAAACAGCTTCTCCTTTTTAATATGCACTTCCTCTTCGGTTTTAATTATTTTGTTCCTACATTTTCCCTTTCAATTTACTAAAATCTAGAAATGTAATTAGAGCAGAGGCCAGGCTCAGAGAAGGCTGCCAGGATTTCTACAGCATGATTAAATATACCAGGCATCCCTTTAGTGTGGGACTGAAAAATAAGATTCTCATTATTATCTTTCCCTTATCCAGGAAAGAATCGGCACCACGTACCAGTACGGATTTATTGAAAACGCAGCACTAATTAAAAACTCACCCAGCCTCTTGACAAGATTTGGGTAAAGAAAAAAAAAGTTCAGTTATTTAATTATTTTCTCCATTTCATGTTTTGTTGTTGTAACCACAACAAGCAAAGAAGCCCTCATTGCTCTTCGTTCCTCAAAATAAAATTTTTCTCTCCTCATGAGGGACTTAATGAGGCTTTTATCTATGCAACAACAATCAAGCCTACAATGGCACCAATTCAATTCCTGGCTCCTTGTGATGCTAGGAGACAGGCAGAAATCATTTTCTTAATCCAAAACACAAACGACAAAATGTTCATCGGCTGTCATGAGCCAGGTCTGGGCAAGGGCTCTGTCCCCAAAGACCCTGAGGTGTCTGGTGTTTATTTATTTGGACAACAAGGATCATGTGCTCCATTTTACAGTTCAATAAGAAAAGGCATAGCTTTACTTGGAACCACAAGGGAGGTAGAGGCAGGCCAGGCTGAAGAGAAGTATGAATTGCCATTTTAGTCGTAAGCACTTCAAGGAGATAAGTCTCTTTTCTTTCTTTCTTTTTTTTAAGATTTATTTATGGGGCTGGAGAGATAGCTCAGAGGTTAAGAGCATTGCCTCCTCTTCCAAAGGTCCTGAGTTCAATTCCCAGCAACCACATGGTAGCTCACAACCACCTGTAATGGGGTCTGGTGCCCTCTTCTGGCCTTCAGAAATACACACAGACAGAATATTGTATACATAATAAATTTTAAAAAAAGATTTATTTACTTATTATGTACACAGTGTTTAGCCTCCATGTATGCATGCAGGCCAGAAGAGAGCACCAATCTCATTACAGATGGTTGTGAGCCCTCATGTGGTTGCTGGGAATTGAACTCGGGACCTCCAGAAGGGCAGTCAGAGCTCTTAACCTCTGAGCCATCTCTCCAGGCCTCTTTTTTTGTTTGTTTGTTTGTTTGTTTGTTTGTTGAGACAGGGTTTCTCTGTAATTTTGGAGCCTATCCTGGAACTAGATCTTGTAGACCAGGTTGGCCTTGAACTCACAGAGATCAGCCTGCCTCTGCTGGGATTAAAGGCATGAACCACCACTGCCGGCTATTCTCTTTTCTTTGTAGAGTTCTTCAGTTAGTTCTCTGGCTGCTTTGAATCCCCCTGACCCGCCCCCATCCAGCCCAATGGCTGCCATGTCAGGATCCTTTGTAGAAATGGATATACAGGAAGATTGGCAGGGAACACAGTCCTGTGTGTTGGCAATGTCCAAGCCTAAGGAAAAAGAGTCAGGTGACACATTCAAAGACAAAAATGTAAGATCAAAAACAAGAAGAAAAAAACCAAGAACACATTGACAGTGTTGTTCTAGGGTCACGATGAGGTTAATAGAAAATTGACAATGGAAACATGTTCATTGATTGATTAAATTTCATGGTGAAGCTGTGGCTTAATGAATGAGCAGGCTTCTTTTCTGCAGACTCAAGTTCAAACCCAGAACTAACATTTACTACCAAATAAATATAGCTAAGACTCGCATTCTCCGACTTATTATATGGTGTTGAGATCTATTTGAGCACAGCTCCGTCTCTGGCCTGAGTAGACTTGCTTATTTACGTGTGTGTCTTTGAACATGGACTTGGGGTGACTGTTCTTCTTCACTCACCCCTCTCCTCTATGCACCATGCTGACTCTGTGCCTCTGCCCTTTTGTGGAATTCTCCAGGCAGCACAGAGTCCAGGAAACACAACAGCACAGCCGGCCCAGGCAGAACACTGCCTCTTACCAATTATGGCTCCTGAACAAACTCGTTGACCTTGCAGCCAGTTTCCTCACATTTCACCCAGAGCACCTGGTTGCAAGCACCATGCCAACTCTGGTTCTATCCACCCGGACTGGAATTTTCTGAAGTACTACAGAACTGGCTAGAGTTTCCAAGAGGCCGACTTGGAAATTTGGCTGGAGACCACGGACAGGTGGAAGAGGAATCACCCTCAAAAAGTGTGGCGACGAGGTTCAGCCTCAGGACACTGCAGCTAAGTGCCACCCACCATCAGACATATCACCACTGCCACAAGGGATGCCTAATCCTCCCTCCATCTTTGTGCTTTATGCTGCAAAGCCCAAGCCCCAGCTAGCTGCACCCAGCTTACCAATCCTAGGTCCCACCTGAGACCCTGGCCACCAAGGGAACAAGGAGGAAAGGCTTCACTGCCGTGGTGTGCATAGCACGATGCACAAAACTCCTGTCCCTAGATGATGTCAGTGGCAAGGGACTCACAGGACACAGGTCAAGTGTCCCTATCTCCTTGGTGAAATGGACCGTGCATCGTGGGATAATACAAATCATTGAATGATATATTTGTTCAAAAGCTCTTGGCATATAAAAGGTATTCTGTCATTTTACTTCCCTCTTTAATAAAACAAAAGACTGGGAATGATGTACTTACCCAGGTATTTGATTTCAATAAGCTTATAGATATTGAAGTGCTGAATTTTTAACCTGAGAAAATGGCTGGGAAACACGCTGTCTCAAAGGTGGAGCGCCAGGCAAAGAAGCAGCAGACAGAGAGCAGGGGAACTGCGGACTCGAATCCTAGTTTTTGCCTTGGAGCAGCCACACAACTCCATCTGCATGCCATTGATTTTCAAGATGAGTCTAAAGCCAGATGTAGCAGCTCACACCTATAACCCCAGCACTAGGGAGGTTGAGGCAGGAGGACCTTCCATGAGTTCAAGACTTGCCTGGGCTACATAGTTAAGTTCCAGTCCACCCTGGGCTACAGAATAAGACTCTGTTTCAAATAAATCAATAATAAATAATAAATAAATGCTGTAAAATGTATCCAAACTTATCACTTCAAAATAAATTTTAGAAGCACAATGTCTGTTTTACACAAAGAATACATTACATTAAAGACAGGAGGCAGAGGCAGGCAGATCTCTGTGAGTTTGAAGCCATCTGGTCAATACAAGTGAGTTCCTGGATAGTCCGAGTTTTATAGTGAAACCTTATCTCAAAAAGAAAGAAAGAAAGAAAGAAAGAAAGAAAGAAAGAAAGAAAGAAAGAAAGAAATTAAAAAACAAAGAAAGAGGGGGTATACTAAAGAGTAGATTTTATCCACTTTGCATGCCCCGTTATGAATTTTTATCAATATATTTGAAGGGGAGGTTGTTGATGTGGAAAGTCCTTCTGTATATGTGTTGCTTTTATTGGTTAATGAATAAAGAAGCTGCTTTGGCCTATGATAAGGCAGAGTATAGCTAGGCAGGAAAACTAAACTGAATGCTGGGAGAAAGAAGGCGGAGTCAGTGAGAGCCATGTAGCCTCAGAAGAAAGTTGAAACTTTGCTGGGTAGGCCACAACCTTGTGGTGATGCACAAATTAATGGAGATGGGTTAGTTTAAGATCTAAGAGCTAGCTAGATACACCTTAAGTTATTGCCAAACAGTTTCTGTGTGGTTATTTTGTGTCAGAGCAGCTGGGAACAAACAAGCAGTCTCCCCCAACAGGTTGTTTTTTATTTTGTTTGTTTGAGACATGGTCTTACTATGTAGCCCTGGCTGGCCTGAAGTATTTTGGGTAGACCAGGCTGGCCTCAGACACTGAGATCTGCCTGCCTCTGCCTCCCGCCTGGGTACTGGGGTTAAAGGTGTGTGCCACCATACCTGGCTTCTTTTTTTTTCCTTTCTATTTTGAATAAAATTGATTCACCTGTTGACATCTGCCCCCAAACAACATCTGCCTAAATGCAGATGCAGATGATTAACTTAGAAAAAAAAGGGGTTTCTGCCTCCGCTCACATAGGAATTACTTTGAATTTTACAATTTTAGATTAGCCTTGCCATGGCTCTACTTTCTCAAGGTGAATTGATTTCAAATGAAAATTTACTCTACATTAGAATTCTATTTTTTTAGGAATTTAATCTAAAATTCAATTATGAAAGTTTGGTGCCCAAGTGAAAAGTCAGCTAGCGATTACTGAATGCTCTTTGGGTATGGAATTTCACCAGGCACTAAAGGATGGGTCCAAGGAAATCACAAGATTGTTCCAATTTTCAGATTTTTCAGTACATAACAAAGCTAGGTTATAACTAGCAGGGACCTCACAGATTGTGACTTTTGACAAGGCTTGTTTCTCAAGCTCCAGGCTTCTGAAAATTTCCCTATGGGCTCCAAAGGAAGAGTGAACCAATGGGATTAGGACAGGCCAAGCCTCTCTCTGCTGGTTCAGGGCAGAAGTTAGGCACCATCTCTTGTTCTTCTATTTCTCCAGAACCTCTCATCAAATCTTTTGGGAACTCCCATAAATTCCAACTTCAGATCGCTTTTGAATGCACAATTTTGTACTGTCTCATTCAAGTTAAAGCTAACGTCTTCTTTTGCTTGGACCTAGAAAGTCCTAACTGGTTTTCTTTTTTTTTTTAAATATTTATTTATTTATTTATTATGTATACAATATTCTGTCTCTGTGTATGCCTGCATGCCAGAAGAGGACACCAGACCCCATTAGAGATGGTTGTGAGCCACCATGTGGTTGCTGGGAATCGAACTCAGGACCTTTGGAAGAGCAGGCAATGCTCTTAACCTCTGAGCCATCTCTCCAGCCCCCCTAACTGGTTTTCTTAATCTTTTTGTTTGTGTTTTTAAATTTGAAACAGGATCTTACTATGTAGCTCTGGCTATCCTAGCAGTCACTATATAGACCAGGCCGGCCCCTAATTCAAAGAGGTCCTCCTCCCCAAGGCTGATATTAAAGTGATGTACCGCCATGCTCAGTGGTTTTCCTAATCCTTTGTGTATCCCTTAGTCCATTTTTCATTTAACAACTAGGGCAATCTAACAAAAACTAAAGTCATATGTAAGTCCCGATTGAAACCATTGACGGGCCAGGACTAGTATTGCATGCCTGCAGTCCTAACAGTGGTAAGGAGACAGAAGCCAGGAAACCAGGAGTTCAAGGTCACATTCTGCCACAAATCAAGGTTGAAGCCAGCCTGAGATATGTGAGATTCGGTCTTAAAAAACTAAACAAGGTTCTCAGCACTTAAGAGCACTTCCTATTCTTGCAAAAGACCTAGGTTCAGTTCCCCAAACTGGCAAGGTGGCCCACAACCACCTGTAATTTCAGTTCAGGGTATCCAGTGCCTTCTTCTGGCTCCTACAGGCACCAGACAATACACACATGCAGGTCCTTGTACATACACATAAAATAAAAACATGTAAATTTTTTTTGAGACAGGGTTTCTCTATAGTTTTTGGAGCCTGTCCTGGATCTAGCTCTTGTAGACCAGGCTGGCCTCGAATTCAAAGATCCACCTGCTTGTGCCTAGTGCTTTAAAGGCCACCAACAACAACTCCCCATGGTCACAGTGGTTTATTGTGGTAATAGAAACCTAACAAGGCCGGGTAGTGGTGGCACACACCTTTAATCCCAGTATTGGGGGCGGGGGGGGTGCAAAGGCAGGCGGATCTCTGTGAGTTTGAGGTCAGCCTGGTCTACAAGAGGTGGTTCCAGAACAGTCTCCCAAAGCTACAGAGAAACCCTGTCTCAAAAAACCAAAAAAAAAAAAAAAAAAAAGAAAGAAAAAAAAAAAGAAAAAAAGAAAAAAAGAAAGAAAAAAAAAAGAAGAAGAAACCTAACAAGACCAGAAATTGCTATCTGGATCGTGGGATATTTCTGTGACAGACCTGACCATGTTGTGTTTGGGAGGACTTTAATTAACTGTAATGAAATAAACCCTTTCCTCCCCAAGTTGCTTTCGGTCAGCATTTTATCACAGCACTAGAGAGCAAACTGGGGCAGAGGTCTAAGTGGAAAACTGATAAGCAAAGGGGTAACAGAGAAGACAAATGAGGAGGACAAACCATCCAGACAGAGACCAGGGAGGGTACGGGTGTGTGTGTGTGTGTGTGTGTGTGTGTGTGTTGGCTGAAGGGCGGAGAGCAAGTGGGAGGGTCGTGTGAGTTGGGGCGGGGTTGTTGGCGTAACTATAGAGATGAGGACAGGGAGAGGTGGGGTTCTGCTATTGGCAAGAGAGGAGTCCGTCCCCTGAAGACTCCTGTTCTTGTTTCCCCCTTCCTCTGACTGCTCCTTCTGATATATCAGACCCTTTTCCTTAACTCTCTTGGAATACTGGCTTTCCTTGGATCCACTCACTTCCTCTTGTCACGCTGTCCTTACTTGCCTGGCGATGGCTCAGTCTCTCTCAGTTCCACTTCCATCCATCTGCTAGAATATTCCCAGTCTGCCTGGAGCCAGGCCCTTCTCTCCAGCCCCAGACTTACCCAGCTACCTTCCTGGTGGCTCACAGACACCTAACAACAGCAGATCTGGAACCTGCTTCATCTCTGAACTTCTCTAGCTCAGCAGCAAGCCGCTCAAGCCTGGGAACTGGGAAGCACGCTTGGCACCCCTGGGGCCACGTCCAAGGCATTGCTGAGGATTCTGACACTCATTCTTTACTCATACCTCAGGCCTACCCACTTCCTTCCATCTCTGCTGACACATCCCCTGGTTTTCTGTGGATCACAAAAGCCTCCTCCCAGGCCCCCCAGCCTTCCATCCTCCGCTCTCCAGCCAGGGTGACACGCTGAAACGCCAGCCTAATCCGATCACTTGTTTGCATAAAACCCTTCAACGGCGCCACACTACCCTCAGGGAAATAAAGTCCAGACTCTTTCATGAAGAAGAAAGACTCTCTGCTGGATGACCTATGCCCTTTGACCTGGGCTTTGTCTCCAGGCTCCTCCTCCTCCTTCCCTTAGCAATAGAGTTTCCAGTCATACAGAGACCTGCTTCGGTCCCTGAGAGTGGACCAAGTTCTGGCTTTTTGCACATGTCACCCTCCCCCAACACCTTTCCCGGTTCTCACTCATCCACTACTACCCACCCATGTTAATTTTCTGCTAAGGGACCAGCGTGAAAGGGTCAGTGGGTAAAGGTCTTTGCTGCCCAACCTGACAACCTGGGTTCAAGTCCTCGGTCCCACGTGACGGAAGGAACAAGCCAATAACCCACAAGTTAGTCTCTGACCTCCACATGCATACCATAGCATACAAATATGTACTATGGCATGTTCCCTTACACACACACACACACACACACACACACACACTAATATAATAAAAAATGTTTAATTCTCTGCTGATTGTTGAGGCTCTTTACCCAGATGCCTTCAGGGCACTGTGTGGTGTTCAGAACCCTGCACTACTTCTACCTATATCTCTGGCCTTGCAGTCTCATTTCAGGCTGCAGTTTGTCTGGTTCCTTCCCCCAAGCTGCTGCCAAAACTGTCCACTCCTAAGGGTGGAGGTTTTCTTTTGCTTTTTTTTCTCTCCTGTAAATCTGGGACCAAGCAGCATTCCTGGCACATAGCAGGTATTTGGGTAAATGTGTGTGGGCTGAATGTATAAACGAAGGAGTGAAATAAACATTCCTTTCAAGAACGTGACTCCTGGTCTTTGGGGCACAGAAGCTTCCATTAGCTTCCTCTTCCTGAATCCATTGTTTAGCCAAGAGCTGGTTCTGAGGACAGGGACACTCTTCCAAAAGGCTCCTTGACTCAGGCCCTCCGCTGGGAGCCAAGCTTCCCTTAAAAGGCCACCTTATCGGAAAGTGCCCGTGATGGCATTTATGAGACCTATTTTTATCTGTGCTGGAAAGCCTCAAAGTTAATTCCCAAGCCAAAGACATTAAACTCAGGAACATGGATGAGCAAGGAAGCATCTTGGAGATGCCTTTGAGTCACGGCTTTGTTTCCTGTAGAAGAGCTTCGGATCCTCCCCATCGCCAGCCCTTGTTTTTAAGGACAGCCTGACTCTAAAAGGCCTTTGATCTTACTTTTGTTAAAACGAGATCCTGTGGCCCCTAATGACCTGGGCCGCGGTGTCATCTTCCCCTAGATTCTGCTCTGCTGGAGCTCTCGGGGGCCAAGCACAGAGCAGCTTGCCTGATAGCTCCAGCTTATTCCAACTGCTTTCCCAGCCCCACCCGCAAATGGAAATTAATCACTAGATGTTAGAAGGACGCAGGATGGCTAGAGGGAAGGGCTCCCACCCAGCCTGGCCAGAGGGATAATTGGACAGAAGCGGCAGAAGCAAGGAGAGGAACCCAGCAGGATTGTCATGCAGACGAGGGCCTGTGCCAAGGAAAGGATTCAGTACGGCCACTGCAGAGCTGGGGAAGGATTGCACTGGGGGTGTAAGGAAGAGGGATATCGGGAAGGGGGTTGGCAGGGAACACCAGAGAAGGAGGGGAAGAAGGGGCAGCGGAGATGAAAGGGGTTGGAGGAAAGGAGAGAGAGGGTGCAGGCGTCCAGGTGGGGTGGAGTGGGAGAAAGTAGGTCAGGGTCAGATGGTAGCCCCAGAGAGATGGTCAGACCTATCCTGAGCTGTGGCTAGAAATCTAGATGTGTGCATTAGAAATGAAAGCTGGGCCGAGCACGGTGGTGCATGTTTATAATCTTAGCATTTGGGAGGCTGAAGCAGGAGATTCAAGAGTTTCAGTCAGATTGAACTATATAGTGAGACTCTGTCTTTTGTCTAAAAAGAAGAGGGGGAAAGGATGTAGGGGGAAGGAGAGAGAGAAGGAGGGAGAGAGTGAGACAGACTGTGAATGTAGCTTAATCAGCAGAACATTGTCTCACACACACAAAGCCCCGGGTTTAACCCTCAGCACCCAAGATAATCAGGCAGAGTAACATACACCTGCATTTACAGTATTCAGGAGGTAAAGACAAAAGGATCGTAAGTTCAAGGTCATCCTTAGATGCATAGTGATATTGAGGCTAGCCTGGACTATGTGAGACTCTGTCTCCAAAACAAAAAGAGAGAGAAGAGGGGAAAAAAGCAAAGAGGAGGGAGGAAGTGGGGGAGGGAAATGGAGGAGGAAGAAGATGGAGAGACAGAGAGAAACACTAACAAAAATCTGAGCAATGTAACAATGAATGCTCTTACTCCAGATTCAAGACCTGGACTTTACAGAGGAGTGTCATGGTACACCCCTATAATCTTGCCACTTGAGAGGCTGACACAGGAGGATTACGCGTTCGAGTCCAGATTGGGTTACATAGCAAGATAATACATCCAATAAATAAATCTGGGACTGTAGCAACGGCTGCATGGTTAGAAGCACTTACAGCTCTTGCAGAGGACCCAGGTTTGGTTTCCAGCACTCACATGGTGGCTCACAATAACCTGTAACTCCAGTTTCAGGGGCTCCAATGTGTCTTCTGACCTCCTCAGGCACTGCATGCACATGGTAACACATGCACACACTGAGGCGCGCACACACACGCACACACACGCACACACACACATGGTAACACATGCACACACTGAGGCGCGCACACACACACACACACACACACACACATGGTAACACATGCACACACTGAGGCGCGCACACACACACACACACACACACACACACATGGTAACACATGCACACACTGAGGCGCGCACACACACACACACACACACACACACACACAGGGAGGTGATTCAAAGCTAAAGTGTTGACATTGCAAACATAAGGACCTGAGTTCAAGCCCCAACGCCCACGTTAAAAAAACAAAACAAAACAAGCCTGACGGTATGTGTTCGTAATCTCGCTACTGGGGAGGCAGGCACAGGCAGATCCAGCCAGCCTACTTGGTGAGTTATTGGTGAATGAGATACCCTGTCTCCAAAAAAAAAAAAAAAAGTGTTCGGAGCCTGGGAATGACACCCAAGCTTACACACACACACACACACACACACACAAATAAACCAGATCCTTCTTTTATCGCCATCCCCAATGGGAGAGTGAAATTAGGAAAGATACTATACTGTCTTAAAGAATGGGAAGCTGGACCTCTTTGATCCTTTCTCCCAGGAAAACCCTCCCTGGTTCAGGATCTGTCTCATTTCCCTTTTCTCCTCTCCCTTTCCCAGCCCCTTCCCTGGTACTATAGGTACACTTGGGAGGACCACAGCTCCCTGGGTACCTCTGCCTCATTGGCCACTCTGGGACAAGGATCAAACAAGAGCTTGGAGCTGGGCAATCCAGAGTGGCCCCCTCACTCACCAAGGGATTGCTTCCTGGGAAAGTCTTGCTCCAGGGATTCCCTCTCGCCATGCCCTGGGTGACTGAGTCAGGCTGCGGGGTGGTTTATACTTTTTAAAGCTGTTCTCATCAGAGAGGACAGCATGGGGCAGATGCTTCCACACCAGCCTAGAGAGTGACTCCGATCTACTCCAGCTGCCCTAGTCCCCTCTGCTCTACCCTGTTCAGAAAGACTCCAGAGGCATTTCAGTGCCAAGATGGAAGCTCTGCTTCTTGAAGGATCTGGTTACTTGGAAGATGAAATATACTTTGGAGCCTCAGATAGCTAGTTTTCAAAGACTTGCCCTTATTCACTGGGGCAGGGAGAATGCATACGGGTTGCTCTGTGTGGGCAGGAAGCAAAGTCCTCTCTAGATGAAAAGCACAGCACAGCCTTCCAGAAAAGCAGCCGATTATGGCAGGGTCAAGCGACTGCTCTGCTTCTGGGGCCCACGATGAGGAGTGTGAACCACCCCCGTCTTCCCTCTCCCGGGCAAGTTTTGATCACTCATACTGTCTGCTCCCCCAACGCAGGGGAAGGGATCATTCTGATGATCTCATTTTGGACAAGTGAGAAGCGAAAGCTTTTTAACTCTGACCCACTCGACTGCTTGCTATGCAGTGGGCACTCCGGTGTGTAGGCAGTGGGTGGCAGCAGCTGCCAGACACCTTCCCCCGAGGATGCATCAGTTGGTACCAAAAGCCTACATCAACTCTTTCTCATCTCCGTGCCAGCGGCTGCAGGTCCTGGAAGAAAGCCAGGAAGTCCACCGTGAGCCCTGCCTTCTTCCCCGGCCCCCATCCTCCAAGAACAAGAAGGGCTGGCTGGGGAGCTCTCCGAGAATGGAACCGAGGGTTCTTAGACATGTTTCCAGCTGTCACACCTGCTAACGTGAGGACTCACACGCGCGTGCACACATGCACACTCAGCAATAAATTCAGTGTCAGGCTTTCGCGCTCCATCTGTCCCGTGCCCAGAGCAATGGCAGGAAGAACTCTGTCAGCGAACTGTCACTCCTGTCTCCTGCCTCCCTCCCTCCCTCCCTTCCTCTCTTTCTCCAACATTTGTTGAATGCCTGCGGTGAGACTGTCAGTCTTGGGGTTAAGGCCCTTAGAAGCACTACTCTGATAATAGGCTCTGATATTAGTGGTATAGCAAAGGGGGTGGCCGCTTGGTGGGCCTCGGGCAGACCTGACAGGAAGGCCTGTTCACTTTAAGCCAGCCAAGAATGATACAAACAAAACCCTGGGAAAAAGAGGTCTTGGAAAAGGGAGCATTTCCAGTCTCTTCTTCTCCTCTCCCTCCTCTTCCATAGTCTGTCTTTCCTTCCTCTCTTTGAGGCAGGGAGGGTCTCACGTAGTCTAGGCTGACTCGAGCTCACTGAGTAGCTGAGAATGACCTTGAACTTCTGGTCTTTACGCCTCTACCTTTCAAGTGTTGGAATTGCTGGCACGCACCACTGCCTCTGGTTTGTGAAGGGCTGGGGATTGAAGCCAGGATGTGGTGCATGCTAGGTGAGCAGTTTACCAACTGAACTATGTCCCCGGCCCTCCGTCTTCTTGGCCCTCCGTCTTCTCCTACCATGACAAATGTCATTGATCGGGAGAAGATGAAGATTCACTGCACCCTGTAGGTGGATTTGCATTCTAGTCTATTGCAAACAGTTCCATCCTAACCCCTCACGCTCCTCCCTTCCCTACTGACTTCCTGTATGTGTGTTCGCTGCAATGACCGGACAGGTGTCAGGATTTTGTACCCTTAGCATAAGAGGATCTGAGATGGAACAGTTAACTCTATTTGAGGAAGACAAATCAGTTAACCCTTGAACTAAGTCCAAGCACTTGGTTATGTGTTTACTTGTATCACCCTCCCCCAATGGGAATCATAGGGGAAGGGTTCCAGGCAGCCTTCTGCTCCACAGTCTCTCTGGCACGCAGCACGTTGCCACGGTCTGTCTCAGCACATACCAATGCAATGTGTTGAATGAACAGAGTGGCTAAAAGAACCAAATGGAAAAGGGGATTCCAAGCGTAGGGAACTCTGGGCACAAAGGCATGACAGTAAATACCATACAAGGGAAGCTGCAACTGGTTCCTGGTGAATGGGAGCGCTGGGAGTGTGAGGTGAGTGGGATGGAACAGGCTGGAAGTAGCAGGAGTTGACGGAGGGAAAATAGATACCAGTGGGCTCCCGAAGGGCTTTTTATGCTGCCTTGAGAAGGTAACCGGAGAACCTTGGAAGTGATTTCGGAGCGAAGTGACAGGATCAGGTTCTTGATTCACAGAAATAGCTCTGGCAGGGTGTTAGGGTGAGAAGTGAGCTCCGAGGGGAGGACAGAAGCAGCAAATAGAACCTTCAGTTCTGTGTCCCCCCCACCTTCGTCTTTCTGAAGCCCCCAGCAACCCGCCTGGAGAATCTATTCTAGGAGAGTGGTGCCCCCTGCTGATAATGTCTGGTACTGCACTTCCCTGGGCCACGGGAGAAATAAAAAATTTGGCCCTGAAAGAAAAGTACCTGGAAGCCTTGAGCACAGAACTGCGACTTGAATGAAAATGAGAGCGCCTCCTTAGGAAGAGAGGGGCCCATGAGGACATTTTGGATAATGACTAATGCCAGATAAAATATAGAATGCTGGCTAAATTTGAATACAGAGACATATACCAAAAATGTGGTGTTTATCTGAAACTCAAAGTGAGATAAGCAGCTTGTATTTTTGTTCATTAAACCTGGCAGCCCTGGAGAGTATCTGGAGGGTCCAGGAGGAAACTGGAAATTCAACTGGATGGACTGCTGTGGTTGGTGTACAGTGCCCTCACCCTTCGCCTCATCCATAAAGCCACTGAAAGCAAGTACCTTATTTTGCAGGATGCCAAGTTGCACTGTTCTGTTTTGGAAATCACTCTGTGTGTGTGTGTGTGTGTGTGTGTGTGTGTGTGTGTGTGTGTGAGAGAGAGAGAGAGAGAGAGAGAGAGAGAGAGAGAGAGAGAGAGAAGTTCTCCCTATATAGCCCAAGCTGGCCTCGAATTCACAGAAATCTGCCTCCCGAGTGCTGGAATTAAAGGTGTGCACCACCATGCATGTCTGGGAAGTCACTTTGAATTTAAAAAGCCCCATGATTATTATGGATCTTGTGTATGGAGCTCCCAGTAAGTCTGAAATGAGTATGGACCCTTTCCCACATAAAAGTGAGCCTACCAGCTTGCTCTCTCTCTCTCTCTCTCCCTCTCTCTCTCTCTCTCTCTCTCTCTCTCTCTCTCTCTCTCTCTCTCACACACACACACACACACACACACACTTCATGGAATGTCCAACCTTCATGTATAGAGTACTTGCAGGTCTGTGGTCTGAATGTGGCGATCCCAGGATCCCAGGTAGAAGGAAAAGCATCTAGTCAGATCTAAGATGAAACATAGCACCTTTACTAGCTGTGAACATCTAGATACCACAACCAAGACTGAGAATGGGGAGGAGCACAGGCCCCTTGTCTTGGCATTGGCTTGAAACACTTCCCTCTTTTACCTTCCCCAGAAATCACAGGGAGTTCACCCATTTGAACAAAAAAGATGAACGTCAGGAGAAGGCAGGAGCAGCAAGCTGCACTTGAGGGCTTGTGTCTGACTGAATAGTTCTTGGTTTCTCAGCCCTTTGGGTCTCCTGGCTCCTTGCATTGACTGAATCACTCATGGTTTCAAGTTCCTCTGGGTCCTCTTCCTGCCCTCCCTACCAATGGCAGACAGGGCTCACAGGCTCCAAGTCTGCGGAGCTACAGTGGCTGCTCTCCAGTATGTTCTGGAGGACACTGGGAGCTGGCTGGTTAAACCAGTCTGAACATCCTTAAGGGAGCTTTCAGGAAGAACCATCGGAGACTCCTTGCAGCCCCTCTTGAAAAGCCCCTGGGACCTCCACAGCCTACCCTCCACCTGGCTTCACAGAGAGGACAAAGGCTCAGGAAAGGTTGTCTGGGGCAGAGGCCAGGGGAGGTCATTTGGGGCTCACAATTATGGACACTCTCATCCCAAAACTTGTGCCTTTTTCAGCGTACTTGGTTGGCATTGCCCCTCTGCAGGGACGCACTGTGGAACACGGCCTCCAAATCGCAAGGGGTTTTACCTTTTCAGGGCTGTGAATTGAACCCGGGGCTTCCCTCACGCTAGGGAAGTGTTCTGTCACTGAACTACACCCCCAGCCTTTGCTAATTTTTGTTTTGAGATGGGGGCTTGCTGAGTTGTCTAGGCTGGTCTTGAACTTGCCATCCTCTTGCCTCTGGCCCTTGGAAGCTAAGATTACCAGAAGTGAGTCATGGTATTAACTCAAACTGAAAATTCTACCACATGAGCACTCCTAGTGAGATACCCTTGATGTCTAATCAAATAATATATTTATTTATGTAGTACTAGGGGTTGAACCTAGGGTTTCACAAATGACAGTAGGGTTTCACAAATGACAGCCTCTGAGCTATATCCCCAGTCCCGGCTTACATTTTTTTTTCTTTGACTCGAGATCTCATGTAGCCAAGATTGCCCTCAAAGCTGCTATTTAGTTAAAAGAGCCTTGAATTTCTGAACCTCCCACCTTCATCTCCTGCAGAGTGCTGGGGATGCAGGCATGTTCTACCAAGTCTGGTCTTAACATTGTGCTGGCATGGACTTCATGCATAACATTGTGCTGGCATGGACTTCATGCATACTCAGGCAAGGACCCCACCAGCTCCACTCATTAGTTATTTAATTTGGTTTTGGGTTGTTTTGTTTGTTTTCTTTTTCTTCCTTTCTCTTTCTTTTCTTCTTCTTCTCCTTCTTCTTCTCCTTCTTCTTCTTCTTCTTCTTTTTTTTTGAAAGGAAGAGTCTCATATAGCCCAGACTGATCTTGGACTCTGTATGGCGCCAAGGATTAGCCTGAATTCCTGAACCTCCTGTCTCCACCTCCCAAATGCTGGGATTACAGGCATGGTAAACACGCCCAGCGCTCCCCGCCCCCACTCTTTGAGTCAGGCTCTCATTAACTTGCCCAGGTTGACCTTTAATTTGCTACCTACCTTGGCCTCACAAGTAGCTGAAATTAGAGGCAAATGCCACCGGGCCTGTCTACAGAGAATAACATTTTGTTCAACATCTCCTGCAAGTGAAAACGGAATTTATCATCGAGACAGTGGGATGATTATATTCTCTTTGGAAGAAAATGGATAGCCTTTCCCAATATCTTTTACTTAGAATGCTCTTTTCTGAGCTGTAATGGTGCCGGGCATGGCATTCCACGCCTTGTAATCCTAGCACTTGAGATGAAAAGCCCGGAGTTAGTGTGTGTTTCTTAATTATATGTATGGGTCTGTGTTGTGGTTAATGCACATGAGTGCAAATGCCCTCAGGCAAAAGGTATTGGATCCCTGGCAGCTGGAGTCATGGGTGGTTGTGAGTCACCAACATGGGTACTGGAACCCTGGTCCAGTCATCTGCAAGAGCAGCAAGAGCTCATAACCCCTAAGCCATCTCTCCATCACCTAGACGGGAGTTGAAGTTTAGTACTAACTACATACTGAGGTCGAAGCCACCCTGGGATAGATGAGACTCTGGCTCAAAACATAAAACAAAGCAAAATAAATTAAACCATAATGGCAATAGGGTCTGTGTTTCCGTCTCTATTTTTAAAATTATTTACTGTCAGTCCCCAAGTTCTTTGGAAGTTCTACTAGGAATTTCCAGAGAATCCAAACAGCTGAGATCCACTAGCTCAGTTTACTGCAGACTAAAGAAGTCCCTGACCCAATATAGAAAAACAAATCAGGCTCCCTGCCCCCGCCCCGCCCCACCTGTGTGTTCAACCATCAGCTGATGCACCTTGGTGAATTTTAGGCTTCCCTCCTTCAAATGTGGGAGGCTGCTTCTGGCCCAAGTCTCCCCAGGAGTGCCTTAAGGATAAAATGGCACAGCATAAAGAGCCCTGGGAAAGCAAGAGCATTATAAACATGTGAGCTCACTGTTCCTGAAGACATCTGGTCTGTTTTCAATGGGAAGGGCTGAATGATCCCACAGAGACTGAGGGCAATTTCTCTGCCAGGGCATCTCGGGGAAATGACCAGTTCTGCTTGTAAAACATACCAACTGTTCCCTGACAAGTAGAACCAGCTATTGGAGGCAATGGGCCTCCTGAGGGGTTTCACTTTTCTTCCTTGGAGGGCCCAGGTCCAGAAGACAGCCATAACTGGAGGAGATCCCAAAGACCTACAGCTGGTCACCTAACCTTCTTGGCTCTTAGGTTCTCCTCTCTCCCAAAAACACAGACATGCGTTTGGTGCTCCTTGCAAGTGTGTTACGGGGAGCAAGGGTACAGAATCTGTTCCTTATGCATGATCTACAGTAACACTTAGTACCTGCCTTTCCACATCCTTTAAAAAGCGACATCATTTTTATTTCTATGTTTAATTACAGAATAGCTTTCCTTAAGATTGTACCCCAAATAGCAACTGGGCTACTCTTCCTTGCTGTAGGCCAAAATGGTTTATCAGGAGCCTGAGTACAAAGACCCAAACAGAGAAAGCCGACCTTATGTTTTGACCAAAATAGAGCTAAACACAGCATAGCCCGCAGAAAAAAACACAGGGCTTAGGAAGTCTGCAGGCTGGGTTCCTCCCTTCTGCACATAGCTGAGAATTAACTGCAGAGTAGGACCTTTGATCTTTCGAAACCCGAGGCATCAGGTTTTCCAGGGTTAGCAGATCAACATCACCTGTTTGAACTTGCCTGGCATTTCAGTATCGGGCCTGTTAGAGACCGACATAGGGCTGACTTAGTCAACTCTGGCCTTCTATTCCCGTGCTCCGACAGGTAGCATGCCAGCCGGAACAAGCTGGCGGCTTAATTCTTGAGCAGAACATTGCCTCAGCTGAAAACCATAGTCTCGCCACGTGTTCCCACAGAAACTAACTGGAGACAGCAGACCAGGGGAGAGTGCGAGGCAGCTGAAAACCACCTTTCCTGCTTAGCAGGGAAGCCAACGCTCCAACCTCTCCTGCTTTCAGTTTCACGTGAGTCAAGCCCCACCTTGCCCAGACACCTTCCTGTGTATCACTTGCATTTCTGAGATGTTGTGGTTTGTCTTCCAGCCTCCCTATTAGATTGTAAGCAAGAGGCAAGCACCAGTCTTAGCTGCCACTGAGGCTCCTGCATGCTCACTGGTAGCATTGGAAGTGTCGGATGAGCAGATAGGAATACCCAGGAACTGAACTCCCAGGCACCCAGCTGGCAGGACAAGCTGATCCTATGAGCCATCTCATCTCAAGCTGCTGAAACCAGTCTTGTCTTGGTGACCAGTGCTGGATACTTTCAAGATAGATAAATGGCAGGGAAAACTGATGCTTCTTGTTAGAACAGTAGATACAGATGATGGCCACCTATGGGACCCTAGCCCAGCTGACAGGCTCTCATCCGCAGCCAACCCACAGAACACCCAAGAACTTTGAGTGCAGCAGAGGAAACAACCTTCATGGTGCTGAAAAAACAGGGAGACAGGCAGTAAACGCTACCAAATAGATTTAAAATTTCCCTCAAGGGGAAGGAGTTCAAGAAGAGTCAGCGCATCACGACACCCAGTCCCTAGGGAGCATGAGGAGTGTGACCAGGGCAGGGCTTAAAAGGCTGGGCAGAGGGTGGCAAGGCAGCACTCAGGAAAGAGGCCAGGCTCCCATCTGGAGAGCCAAGGGGCGGGGGCTGGAACAGATGGAAGGAAAGTTGCAGCTGGTGGCAATGCACTTTCATGTGTAAAGTTTGGTACTTGGAGGATTGCGATCCAGCTCTGAAGGCAGCAGTGGGCAGGTGGCTCTGCTCCATGCTCCTCCTTCTCCCCCCCCCCATTACCACCCAGAGCACTTGACAGCTGCTCTGAACCAGGACTCAGCCACCCTGCCTTCCGCCAACATCCCTTTCAACAGGCAGAAGCTGGCATGGTGACACCTTGGCAAGCCAGAATGGCAGAGGACTGAGATGCTTCAGCTGAAGGGGGCAGGGGAGCAGGAGGGACGAATCCATGCTCCCCAGAGGGGGCCAGGTGGACTGAGCACAGAAGGAAGGAGGGAGGGGGTCAGGAAAAACATGTTCAGGGACCTTGGAAACACGTTCATGATTCATGCACAGGTTCTCGGTGAAGTCTGGCTGAGGGGGTGCAGCAGGAACAAGAGAAAAGCCAGTGGATTCTGAGGTCCTGGCCCATTTCAACCTCTAGGTGTTCCTTGAAAACACACCTTTCATTTTTTTGGTGACTCTACTCATTTGCTGCCATGCTTTGAAGTGATTTTACATCCTCTGGCTCAAACAGCCAGCCACCTGTCTCAGCATATTTAGAGCTCGCCCGTGGGAACAGAGGCTGCTGGCACAACCCTGCCAACTCCCAGAGCTCCCCCTGCTCATACACACTTCTGTGCACTTCATGGGGGAGCCTTAGCACCCAGCCTTGCCAAACCCAGCCCAGAGAGCAGCAGTAGGGTCTCCAGCTTGCCTTTGTTCTCTTTATTTGTGCTAGACTGTACAAAACCAGAAATTAGCAAACTGTCTTGTTAAACCCCAAGTGCTTTGTTTAGAAGATTCGATCTTGCTTCCTTTGATTTATTTTATTTTTTTTTAATAAAAAGATTGGAACCCAGTCCCTTATTGTGACTGAGTCCATTTTCCCAATATGTCACTGCTGGAGATAATAATTTAAGTGTCTCTGGAGTGGGGGAAGCCTCGCTCTTCCTAGTGGGAGGTTTTCTTTGCTCCTTTCCCAAACTTGGCATCAAGACCGAGACCTATGGAAAGAAGAGAAGCTGCTTAAACTTCATAGGAGGACATGAAGCCTGCCAGCCTAGCTTCCCAAAGGTGAGCTTTAGACACAACAAACTTTGTCTCACTCTGTAGCTCTGGCTGTCCTATAACTCACTATGTAGACCAAGCTGGCCTCAAACTCACAGAAGTCTCTCTGCCTCTGCCTCAGAGTGCTAGGATGAAAGGCATGCACCACTTTGCCCAGCTTTAGGTACAACAAACTTTGGAAGACTAATTTTATGTAGCTTCTTCAAAGACAACAGAATGATAACAAATGAAAAGAAAAACCACCAAGATACTGGTAACACACACATACCAATACCAAAACAAAAATCAAAACTTCCCAGTTATTTCTTTCAACTCTCATATAGTATCATAGGTTGGCAGGGAAGTAAATATCAAACTCTGTCCCACTCAGGATCTTGAAAGTTCATGTCACTAAAGGATACCACTAAGATGGAATGCAGAGGAGGAGGACAGATTAGAAACAATGCTTCCTTTTCTCCTTTACAAAAATTTTCTTTAAAGTAACAAGATAAGCCAGGCAGTGGTGGCGCACGCCTTTAATCCTAGCACTTGGGAAGCAGAAGCAGGCAGATGTCTGTGAGTTCGAGGCCAGCCTGGTCTACACAGCTAGTTCCAGGACAAGCTCCAAAGCTACACAGAGAAACCCTGCCTCAAAAATAAATAAATAAATAAATAAGAAAGTAAGTCTACAATTTTCCCTCTGTAGCCCTCTTAGAGGCACTTGCTGTGGGTAGAACTCACCCAGAAATACCAGCACAGTGCCCACCCACTGCATGGAGCTGATGGGGTTGGCAAAGAAGATCACAGAAGCCAAGATGGTGAAGAACTTCCGTGTTGTGGTGATGATGGAGCATGTCAGAGGACCAAAGTACACAACCGTCATGAAGATAAAGCTCTGGAAAGAGAAAGGTGTGTGAGACTCCTGAGCAGATTCCATGAGAGATACAACAGGCACCAGGGCTGGCTGGGCCACCCTCTTCTCCTAGCTAGTCTTCCGGGCTGGCCCAGGAGGGAAGTTAAATTTGCCTCCTCCAAAGAACTCACCTGACCCAGGGCACTGGTCAGGCCAAAGAGCAGGATGTTATAGATGATGGTCGGGTACCTCTCAGCAAAGCTTAAGAACTCCCAGAGCTCTCCAGTGAACAGGATCCCTAAAAAATTCAGGAGGTAGACAGCTCATCTTATGCTTTCCCATACACCTGCATGCAGGGTGCTTAAATACCATGAGGGAGGCTGAGCGAGGAACCATATGTAGAGTTTATTCTGGCCCAGTTTGCATCTTTCTCAAATTTTTACCTAGTTACAGACATTAACTTGATTTTCCAAGAAAGGCTTACTTTTCCTAAAGCAATTGACGTTGGGTATGTTTGGCTTGTGCCTGTAATCTCCGAACTCAGAAAACTGAGGCAGGAGGATTGTGAGTTCTAGACTAGTCTGAACTACAGAGTGAGAAATGTCTCAGAAAACAAAAACAAAACCAGCAATTTAAAAGCAGAGATCCTTAGCTGCTGCACAGTGACCTCTAGGTCTCCAGCTCAAGGACACCCCTGGAACAGGTCCCCTCCAGCTACCAATAGTCTTCTCCATTAACCCCATCATGCTACATGAGAAATACCTTCTTCACGTGCTCAGATTTGAGAGGTTAGAAACCACTGATTCCAAATCAAAGGATCCATACATGAACTCCATTCAGGGTACTACTAAGTTGGCAAGCGCCATACTGTATGTCTTATTTGTTTTATTAGAAAGAATGTTCCTAGATACCTATGTGTGTTCTAACACTTAGCTTCTCATGACATCTAGCACATGTCTGCCCCTATCGTGTCGGACTCAGGGAGCAGAGGGACATTGCCAGCCCAGGTCTTTCCAGGAAGGTCTCTCAAGGGTTGGACAGAAGGGCATGTTGGAACCAAGTCAGGCCCTTGGCCTGCACAAAGTTAGCAACTGGCAGCAGAACCAGGGATAAAGGGATGAGAGCAGTCTGCCCTCTGGTGATCTGTGCAGAGAACAGCAGAATGGCTCCTTACCAGCACCGAGCAGCAATGTGGACCAAAGGTTGATGTTCAACATCATGTGGTTGGAACCTGTTTGGTAATGAGCCCGCATGTGGTCCTGGGAAACACCTGTCAGTCCATCCAGGGTCAGAGACAAGAGCTAGGGAAGGAAAGGGAGCAGCTGGCAATGAGGTGGCCAGCAGGGCCCCTTCCTAACCCAGGACACAAGACCTTCCCCTAAGGCACTTCAAAAAGCTCCTGCCCTAAGACAGAGTCTCAGAACTAAAGTTGCCTGTGGTCAGGTGTAGGGGGTAGAGAGAGACCATGCGAGCTGCCCTTCTGGCAGGCACTGGACTGACAGACTAACTGCATCACAATGGACTGAAATCCGCCATTTCTCAGTGACGAAGCCAACAAACTGGTGCACAGGAACTGGAACAGGCCACAGCGAGCAGGCCTCCTCCTGCAGGGTGCCTCTCTGCTCAGTAAGAACTAACTCGAGATCTGACTTCCTGGCCTGGACTGCCACTGATCCTGACTTCCACTTACGCATGCGACAACAGGCAAGTGACTCAGCCTCTCCTCAATTTCACTAGTAAAATGGAGATAACACTACCCGTGTTAGGAGGCGGTTATAAAAGTTAATCAATGAAAATGGGAAGCATGTGGGACAGGGTCCAACACTCAACGATAGCGCCTATTGATTTGAGTCTGGCTTCCACATTGCCTGAAAACCTAGAGGCACATGCCACTCCTTCCTTCTTGGCTCTTGGGTCTCTCTGAGCTCACACCAGAATCTAAGCACAGACCCCAGAGCACTCTTCTCCAGAAGAGTTTGCTTAAGCTACAGCTAAATATTTCAGCCACTTTACTGTGGTCATAGCAGAGCCAGAGTCCTTGCAGCAAAGACCAGCAACAGGAGTCAAGGGACAACACACCCTCCCTTGGCTTCCTTCCTGCCTGCCTCAGCTGGGGCTGTCCTTGCTGGAATCTGCTAGAAAAGGCAGCCTTCCCGAAAGGACTGCATACCAGAAGCAGCTCTCCAAAGCCGACTGTGTGCTCTTCTACCCCAACCATCTTCTTAGGTTTGTACATGAAGAGAGCCACACCGGCCACAATTAGCAACACACACAGGTACTTGGCCAGAGGGTACTTCTTCTTCAGGAGGGTCACCCCAAGGAGCATAACTACAGGGGAAACACAAACAAGAACAGCGACAATTCAAGCATCCACTGTTGTCAGCGAACCCCAATACCCTCCTCCTGAGAGTCATGTCACGAGGAGGGAGAAAAGAGGGTGAGAATTGGGAGGGGTATCAGGCTGGCGGCCAGATAAAGATGATTGAGCAACAGGCTTGAATATTCAATAAGGTGGAGGAAGGCAGAGGACAAAAGTCCAGGACGCAAGTGGGCAAGGACCAAGAGAAAGAGGAGGCACTAAAAGGAAGAAACTGAGGCCCAAATGGGACTCAGGGTGGGAGAGGACAGTGAAGCACAGGGGCACCACAATGGCTGAGGACACAGAGCAGGCAAGGTCAGCTTCTGGCCCCCACGCAGTCTGTGTACACCACAGGAAGCAACAGACGAAAGAAAAATCACTAGAGAGATCTATGCCGGGATGGTAAAACCCAAAGGGACTCAGAGCTCTCAGGGAGAGAGGGGGAAGAGTGAGCACAGAACATAGAGACCGGACCAGCTTCTTTGCTTACCTGGGATTGGCTTACAGGATTTACCGAGGACCTGAAATGAAAGTGAGCAAGTAATTTCTGAGCGCCTGTGATGTGCCAGGAATTAGAGCAGAGCAGGTGCTACATTAAGGGATATTAGCACTGGACCTCTATCAGAGAACTTGGCCTCAAAAAGCAGTCCTATCATGGCCAAATCCATACCATATCCCAATTCTATGGTCCTACATTCTCCACTCTTAGACTGTTTTTTTCTCTCTCACCCCGCCTCTCTCAACTATAGCTGAAGATGATCTTGAACCTCCGATTCTGATCCTCCAGCCTCTACCTCCCAAGTGCTGGGATTGTATGCATGTGACACGATGCCTGGCTCATGCAGTGTTGGGGATGTAACCCAGGTCTTCATGCAGGCTAAGCAAGCTCTACCAACTGAGCTACATCCTTAGGCCTGTAGGATTGTTTCTTTCTTATTTAAATCACAGACTTGAGGAAAGACCCCTTAGTCTTGTCCACACAATTTTGAGCCGACTCTCATCTCACCCTGAGATTTCACCTGAGTTGGATAGTTGACAAACTGTAGTGCTGAGTTGCTGGAGACCATGGCACCCACATAGGAGACAGAGCAGGCAGCATAGAGCCAGGTCCGAGTACGATCCACCCTGGCAGTGTCAAAAAACTGGATCACTGGGAGAAGACAAAAATAAAACAAAAACAAACAAAACATACAAGAGAAACCCGGTGGGGCAAGGATGGACCATTAAGCAAAAGTTGAGGCCATATGAAAGGAACTTGTCTGTCAAGCAAGACAGCTATTTCTGTCTTCTTAAGCTGGGAAATCTCTGAAAATTATTCATCTCTCCAGTTTCCCTTACGCTTAACAAGACCACATGCAGAGTGGAGGCAGAGATTCACTGAATCCCTAGAAAGGATGGCTTAACTCTGCCAATAGGTTTCAAGGAACAAAGACATGTTTGAAGCTGTCAAACAAAGCAAAGTCAAAGGGATAAAGGGAAAAATGTTCTCTAAGTATTTTCAATGGGGACTTAGAACACAGACGACCCAGTCATTTCTGACTCAAAAGTTGGTATAATTTAGAGACCTAATTTTTTTTGAGACCTAATATTTTAATCTCATTTCACAGTCATTAGTTTTACAGACTGCAGAGAGGTTGTTTAAACACTCCAAGAGTACGGAGGTAGGGAAAACTTAGATTTTATTTTTTTTTTAAATGTTTATTTATTTATTATGTATACAATACTCTATCTTGTGTGTATGTCTGCAGGCCAGAAGAGGGAACCAGACCCCATTACAGATGGTTGTGAGCCACCATGTGGTTACTGGGAATCGAACTCAGGACCTTTGGAAGAGCAGGCAATGCTCTTAACCTCTGAGCCATTTCTCCAGCCCAAAAACTTAGATTTTAAAGATGGATCCACGTCTAATACCCAGAATATAGGGGAAAGGAGGGTGCACCGAACAAATTACTATGAGGTACTCACAGATCTTGGCAAACATAGCATTGATCACACACTGGATGAAAACCAAAGTTAAGGCAAAGGTGAACGTCTCCTGTTTGGGTGCTTCCCCATACTTTCCTCTTGTTCTAAGATGAAATGCAAGAAAAAGAGACAGGAGAAATCAGTATGTGTCACTCGGTGTCATCAGGTATTCTCAGAGCCATTGAGGGTTTTGGAAATATCATGCTTTTGTGGCTGCAGCGAGAGTTGGTAAGAATCATTGAGTTTATTTACCCAAAGGGGCTGATTTGATTTAAACCTAGAAACTTGATAGGCCAACCTACTGATATCATAAGCTAAGTAAAGGATATCCGTAAAGAATTACAGGTAGGGGCAACAAGGAAAGTTAGATAGCGGGATAAAAGTATCCCCAGTAGGAAAGCAAGACCGAGAGCAAAAAGATTAGCGGTCTGCAAGCACCTGAGCGTTCAATAAAAGACCTGGGTCTCAGGTCACGGAACACTCTTGGGTAATCAATAAAGGCAAAAAACATCTAAAGGAAGAAGAAGAATCGCATCTCAAAACTCCGGAGGCCGTCCCTTTAATTTTAGAATTACAAGGATGCTCAGCCGCCAATGCATAATAGCAGAGTGCAAAAAGAGGTCAGAGGGCCGAGCCGGAAAAGAGGAAAACCTATAACAGACACAGGAAGCTTGAGGGCCGGGCCGTAAAGTGGGCGGTGGGCACTGGACGCCGGCCCTGGCTGGGGGCTATTAGCAGTCCTGCCCCGCAAGGGTGCACTCACATCTTCTCCTGTAGGATCCCATAGTAGAAATAGCAGACAAAGACACCCAAGAAGCAGAGCGGCAGGCGCAGCCGGTCAGGCACCAGGGATCTGCTCGCGGCCATGAGACGCACCGACGAGTCGGCCGGAGACCCGCTCAGAGCAGGTGGCGGTAGCGGCGGCGAAGGCGAAAGCTCCAGGCGGACATCGCCGGCCGGCGGCAGGGGCCTCATAGGAGCTGCGTGCGACCGCTGTCTCGTAGGACTCAGGAGCCACCTTCAGAACTGCCAGCTCACAGATGCCGAGAAGGAAATGCCTCCCGCCCCGGCAGCAACATTCTAGGAAAGAAGGCAGGTCATGAAACCTTGACTCCATTCCTGGTGGCCGAGAAAGCCCTCCATATTGAGGTTAATGCCTCATCCCCTCTAGATTTTCCGATCAGGCAACGCTAAGGACACCTACAACCTGGAGCTTGGCGGGGAGGCCTAGGCGATAACCCGGCGTATAGTGATGACGCATAAATATGTGGACGTTATCAATTGGCTATGCCGAGTGAAAATAGACGGATGGGCGGAGAAAGAGGCGGTGAGGCCAGGAAAGTGAATCAAAAGCCTTCTTTTGCGGTCAGCTGTCAGGCCTCAGCTGGGTCCTAACGCCAAGGACTCTTCATAGAGCCATAGCGCCCTCTAGCCGCTGCCCAGCGTCAGCGACTCCAACCCGGTCTATGGGGCATTCAAGGCCAGGCTGAGGGATGTGGGTCCTCTGACACTTCATCAGGCTTCCAAGGCAGGAGGCCTGTGGGGCAGGCTCCGTGATCAATCAGGGCTCTTGTCACTTAAAGGCAACACAGCGATGTTACTTAAATTCCGAGCCAGTTTTCTCACTCTGTAAACTAGGGGTAATTAGTAATAACCACCCTGTCACCCTTTGAATGCTCTGAGGATTAAATGAGCTACGGTTTACCAAAGTGTTTTATAAACTGTAAAGTGCTCTGTGCAAGTTTGAGGTATTATTAGTCATCACAAATTCTCAACTCCAATCGTACTTCCTCACCTCTTGGAGGTGCAAATTTCAAGTATATTGAATTTTTTTCTTTTTAAAGACAGGATTTCGTGTAGTTCAGGCTGCTCTCGAACTTGCTATGTAGGAGAATGACCTGGAACTCACAATCCTTTCTTCTCCAGCACCCAAGTACTTAAGTGAAGTTTTTTCAAGGACTTCCAGCTCTCCAGTGAAGCAACTCCTCAGATACACACCCCTTCCCATTATTGGGATTATCCTTGGACTCCTCCCCAATCCAATGATTGGGTCTCCACCTGCTCAACCAGAACTGCCAAAGCAAGACTAACCACAAAGCCCCGAACCCCCCACCTATTACCGGTCCAATTCACAGGCAGCCCATGGACCTCCGGCCTGCTTTTCTCTTTTAGCAGCCTGGCTCCTTTGGCACAGCTTCAGGCAAAGGAAGGAAAGGCCAGGCAGCACCACACCCATCACTGGGGACCTGAGTCACTAAGGCTTTGGGGAGAAGCCAGACATCTTTCAGGGCTAGGAGTTCTAAGAGGAGATAGGGTCTGTCCCTTGCCTAGTGTCTCCTTTTGGGAAGAGGAATTCCCACACATTTACTCTTGCCTTTTGGCTCACTGCCGAATGGCAGATACTTCTAGGGAACCAAATGGTAACTGGGTGAGTTTTGGGTTCCATTTCTGCCTCTTTAATTCAC
Source organism: Arvicola amphibius (assembly GCF_903992535.2). Taxonomy (NCBI): domain Eukaryota; kingdom Metazoa; phylum Chordata; class Mammalia; order Rodentia; family Cricetidae; genus Arvicola; species Arvicola amphibius. The sequence continues at coordinate 26,237,409 of NC_052050.1, forward strand.
CACCTGGGACCTCAAACAATTCACTTGACCTGGGTTGAGTTTCCCCGGTAGAAATCATGGCAATATAGTAACCAGCAGGAGAGCTCTAGAAAGCACAAGCTGTGGAGAAGTGATCGGGGTTCCAATTCTTATTCTCCAACTTGGTATGGTCTTTTTGGAAAAAGCTATTCAATCTTTTTTACCTTCCTTCACTCATAGAGTGGCGCTGCTACTTATTTCTCTCATCTAACAGTGTCATATTTCCAATGACATTTCAGTTAAAGCCCCTACCAAACCAATGGATAGTAGTTGGGAGAGCCTGGCCTAGGAGTCTGACCTGAGGTCTTCTGAGACAGATATAACTGCACCCATTAGGGTAAACTTTCCACTCAATAGAATGTGGATGCCCTTTGCTGAAACAGAATGCTGGTATGGCAATCCCCTTTCCTCAAGTGTCTTGGCGCTTACAGTGCAGCCACGAGAGGCTATGGAAGGACAAGAAGAGTTTCTGTGTCCCATCCAAGGCTGTGCACTATGCCTTGGGTACTCAGAGACATAGCATGGAAGCTAAAACCTTAACGCTGTCTTAGCTGCATGCATGTCACTCCCTGGTCTCATTTCCCTGCCAGAGAACCTGCAATGCCAAACTATCTCCCTTTAGTTTCCCTTGTGTTCTTGCTTATGTCCACTGGCCTCAGGAGCCTTTTCAGACTCTCGTTAGCCCCTTCCTTAGTGAGTCCCGTATCACTTTCAGGACACACCATGCTCTCCATTCTAGACAAGACTTCATGCGTCTCCCGTGAGTGTGTTTTTGTGAAGACTCTAGCAAAGCCTATCCTTAGAGCAACTAGACCATGATGTGTTAAACGGAGGGAGGCTCCTTCTCTTGAAGACCGGTTGGAGTGACAGACAGCGCCGTCCATTCCGGCACACTCCTCCCATTCCAGGCATTCAGAAAACCCAAACTGCTGGAGTACTTATTTATTTGGTCTATTAACATCAAGATCTGCAAAAAACAACTTCTAAACACAAGATAAGAAAACTTGAACATTAACATTCTTCAGTTTTGTGTAAGCTCTGCAGTACAGAAAATATACAAACTTCAAATAGCTGCAAAAATAGTGTCTTTGGGAGAAAATAGAGTTTCTACATCGATACAAGAAAAATAGGCATTTTTCTAATCCACCCCAACCCTGGGGCAAGTAGAGGGTATGGAGCCACCATGTGCCACCTGCGGAATGCCAGCTCTCCCTCTTCCCACTGTGCACTTGGGGCTGGGATGCTGCTTAAGACAATCTTTAGTCAGGGTAAAAGTGAGATGAAAATCTCATGGTCCCCCTGCCAACAGCTGAATTGGTCAAGTGTTCTGGCCCTGAGGACCACTTTGGTCAGCGCCTCTAGGAGGGAGGCGTCAGGTCTGATCTCCTCTGTCTCTAGAGGTGGGGCTTAAGGAAGTCTGTGGCATGTCCCTCTCTCACTCACAGACAGCTTGTTCCATAACAAGAGCCTTCCGTAAGTCATCTGAACTCACACTCTGGGCTAGAAGACTCAAGACCTCCTAGCAAGTGAGGGAAGCCGCAGGTACACAAGTGTAAGTTGTGAGCTGCCTAGCTGCTAGTGGAGAAGGTAAGTCTCCTCCCTTTGGAGGGGCTGATGTCCACCAAAGGACCTGGGGCTTTGACACAATAAATGAAAGTGCTCAAAGGCCAAGAGGGAAGGGCTCCTCCATCCCCAACTTGGGAAGCTAATGAGGAGCTTGCCACCAAGGCACTGGTCTCCATGGTAAAAGTGTGTGCAGGGGTGGGGAGCTCAGACTACCAAGGAGCTCTGGAAAAGCACGGACTCTTCTGATGGTGGGGTGCGCTGCCATGGCTCAAATGGCAGTGAGGAGGCCTTGGAAGCTTCTGGATCCTTCCGAGGTGGTGCCCTGGGACTGGCAGGAGGAAGAGGAGAGCCAGGGTTGGAAGGGCAGTTCCGGAAGATGAAGCCCATGCTGGGGAAGAGGGGCTTGATCAAGCTGACAGGGCAGAAGGCTGAGCCGGTCGGGTTGAAATGGACTTTGTTCTTGTCAGGACAGGAAGTCAAGAAGGCCAAGTCAGGACCTGGGGACCTGAAGGATGGAGAGAGACACAGACACATAAGTGCACAGAAAAACAGCAATGGGCACCCTGGGAGCTGGGTCCCTGTTCAGAGAGGACAGTAACCTCAACAAAATCTGAAAAGCTCTGCCACTTTTCAGGCCCCTCAGGGCTCATTGCTGCTGTAGTGGGTTTTGCCTGAAGCAGGGCTCCTAGCCTTAGCCCTATTGACACCTGGGGTTGAATAATTCCCTGTTGCAGGGACCATGGTAGAGAGGCACTGCCATACATGTCACAGGACACTTAACAGCATGCCTGTACCAACCAGACATCAGCAGGATCATGTCTCTTTCCTAGTTATGACAACTGAAAATGCATCTAGGGCTAGGGGTGAATCTGCAGGGCCTGGGTTCTAGTCCCCAATATAGCAATCTATACATATAAGGCATTTCTCAGCAGGAAAACTGGTAAGATGAAGGAAGCCCAGGAGCTCTTAGGGAATGACTGATCAACACCACCTTCCTTAAGGGGCTAATGCAGAGTGGGAAGCTGGATGAGATGACTGTGGGACCGCCTCTCGCTTCATGCTGTGACGTCACGTGGACCAGCCAAAGCCTCACTTCCATCCATGTTCACAGTGTGGAATGAGGGAAGCTCGAAGAGCCCAGCCTGCGTAAGCTAAGGAAGGAAGCCTCTTCTCTCCACGGTGCCTCAGAGGACCACCAGGCAGAGTGGGAACAGCAGCAAAGACTGCTGACAGTGGTTCTTTTCCAGAACGCCTACCACTATGGGTTCTCTTCTCCCTCAGTTGAGATACAAATGGTGCCCTCAATGCCCGAAACCCAGACCTAGCCAAATCTTTACTCCCACACCATGACTAAACTTCCTGGCTGCTATCGAAACCACAGCTTCCAGTGTGAATCTGCCCAAACGAATAGAAAGCTGCAGGAGGAAATAGAGCAAGCTTTCCCAGACCAGCAAAGGGGACTGGAGTAGCCTCTGGAATGGTCATACTCAAACCAGCACAGATGGTAAAGAAATCAGTGAATGGCTTCGGAACCATCCAATATGATTTGAGAATATTCTAAAGCTCTTTCTTGCAAGAATTAGATTTCTTTCTGGAAGTTTACAACACTAGAACTGAACAGCCAACCAGGGGGTAAAAAAGTACTGGCATGTTTGTTTATTCTCTTTCATTCATTCATACTCTGTTGGCCTATCTGCCTGCCCCCTGGCCCCGCTCTCTCTCTCTCTCTCTCTCTGATTATGGTCTAGCAAGTCCTTACACTTTCCCCAGAGATGGTTAAAAAAAAATAGAAGGAACAAAAAGCTTAGGTTTCAGATCTCTTTCCCTTCCAGCTCCTGCTGTGCTTCTGGCTGGCATGTGGGCAGAAAGCAGGTTTCTATGGAGATAATGATAAGCAAAGATTTAAGTGCTCAGAGTAGGTAATGTCAACAAGTTTGATCATGGAAAATCTGCGAGGCTGATAGTCTGATGCTGACAGCACCTCTAGACTGGAAAGAGTGGAGACTGAAGAAGGACCTGTCAGGTGGGATAACACGGGCTTACCCTCCATGCTGTCCCTCCCTCCCTCCCATGCCCATTCCATGGGATGTACTCACGTGGCCTCCTCAAACACACGCACTCTCTCACAGCCTTCTGGGGGCTCCCGTTTGAAGACATAGCTGTGATTGGGCCGAGGAGAGGCAGCAAAGGCAAGGACTGGAGATGGACTGCCATCTTCTAGGAAGGCTGGGTGGCCTGGAGAGGAGGCTACAAACACCACAGGGTTGAGTCAAGAGGGAGAGAGGAAAGCCTCCACTTTCCTAAGCTCCAGCCTTCCATGCGAAGGGGCCACATAGCTCTGCTATTTGGCATTTTTCATACTCTGCCATTGAGGATGGGGGTGTGGCTCAGCTGTAGAACACTTACAAAGGAGTAGGAGGCCATGGGTTCTATTCCCAGTACCAAAGAGGACAAACGTTGCTGAATTGATGGGAAAAGATTCCTTTCAATCCTGTATTCCCAGGAGCCAAGAGAGTGCCTGGATCTCTGACATGAAGGAAACTGCCTGCCGTCCCTCCGGCTTCTCCTGGAAGCAGTGCCCTGCCTGAGGAACACGGTAGCTTCATCCTGTCTGCATTTTGGAAACGCTATTTCCTCCTCGTAGAGAGTCCTCCCACATTAACTCCAAGCGGCAACCTTGACTCTACCCCACTCGGAGGATAAAATTTCTCTCACTTTCCGTCCTGTAACTGCACTTTGCCTAGGCTGCAAATATTGACTTTATCTGTGTTTCTCTTACATTTATTCCTCCTCATTCTGTGCTCTGTTTATTTCCCTGTGAATATTGTTAGATCGTACCCTTGGCTAGTCTACCTCATGGGGTTAGTGTGAGCAGTGAGTCAGATGGTGGGGGCAACAGTACTTTCTAACATACGGTGTTAGTAGAATTCCTGTCTTATATTCTAAGTAGACAACCAAGGTGTGCATGGGAGAAACTAGGGATTCAGAGCCAGAAAGTTGAGATGTCAGTCTGAGTCAAACATTCAGGATGCTGAATAAGAGACTGCATTGTTTTATCTAATTTATAACTGCCTTGAAGTTCTTGCTGGATATGAGTCAAGGGGTCCCTTGAATGGAGATGCACTGACTTTCTACCTTGAACCTCACCCAAATAACAGGGATAGGAAAGGCTGCTCTTTTGGGTTAGAGACTTTATAATAGAAACCAGGAGTCAGAATGCTGTAGGGCCATTATTATCCCAGGTAGAGTGTGCAGAACAATGACTCACAAAGACACTGATTGGTTCATAATAATGTCAGGCCTGGAACTGTTCAGAGAAAAGACCAATGGAGCCCCCTTTCTATGGCCCAGAGCCAGCTCTAGTGCCTTGGCTTCATGAATTACCTTTGTCACTGGGGATGGATGTCAGTTCCTCAGTGGCACCCCGGCTGGCCTCACGGCTGGCCTGGCCAGGAGGCTGGGGGGATGCCAGTGGCACAGAGGGAGAGCTGGTCATATTGCCTGGCTCCAGGAGTAGGAGGGGATGGTCACAGCTGTTATTCTGTGGAGGAGCTGGGGCACGGTGCCCATCAGGGACCTCAAGTATCTGATGAGGAAGGAGAAGAGACTCAATCGGGGGCCTTCTCAGCCTGTGACATCACAGCGACACCCCAGGAGACTCCCTGCACCTTCTCTCTTAGCCTCAAGGATAAAAGACTGTCATTTTCAAGTCATTTGTTCCCTGACCTACCTCCAGTCTAGGACAAACTCTGTTTCTCCCAGAGCACTTTGTTCTTTCCTTGAGGCTTGTTAGTCCAATGTACAGTGACGTTCATTTGTGTGATGTGATCAGTGACCCTCTGTGTACGAGTCTCTTGGACACAAAGTTGATTGATACACAGGGTGACATAAGAGGGGCAAGGTACCAGAACAGCGCACATGCTATAAGCCACTGCAGAATAAATGTGCAGATGGTTATCATACAAACATCGAATACCTATCTCCCTCCTTTTTAAACATCTGATGGCATCTGGACTCCCAGCGAACGAGTTGTGTGCATGTGTTTGAGGGCATATGACATCCTACATATATCCAATTTAAAAGGCAGCCAGAAGTCAGGTGTGGTGGTTCATGCCTTTAATGCCAGCACTTGATAGGCAGAGAAGCAGGTGATTTCTGTGAGTTTAAGATCAGCCTGGCCTACATAGTGTCTCAAAAAACTAAAAAATATTAAGTAAAATAAAAATCAGCCAGCGGGTAATTAACAAACTGAGGCCTGTACCCATCAGAATTACATTCATATTGCCCAACTGCCGTTCCGTAATTGAACTGTGTCAGTATAAAAGTGTGCCCAAGATTGCAAAGGAGGTAGCTGGTCTGCAGGATGGGGGTCAGGCTGTAGATGTCACCCGGGCATGAAAGACTGATCAATGCATGTCACCAGTAGAGACAGAGGGATGGAAGCGGTGACTGTGAGCGAGGTGGCACGAGCTGGGGCACATGTGGGTGAGGGTGCCCAGGCCTCAGGGACGGGTGCGCTGACGGTTTCCTCCTAGCTAGGGCCCTCTCTATGCTCATTTGTCATAGTTGATCTCGACTGTCAATCTCTGGGTGTGTCTGTGAGGCATTCCTTAAATTTGGTTAACTGAGGTGGGAAGATCCACCATAAATGCGCATATGGCACCATTCCCCAGGCAGGGGTCCCAGACTGAAGAAAAAGTAAACTCAAACAGAACACAAGCGTTCATTGCTCTCTGCTTCCTGGCCATAGATGTAATGTGAGCTACACAGTGAGATCCTGATGGGAAAAACATTAAATAATAAATAACTACAGCTGGTAGGTAAATAACAAACTGAGGCCTACACTGAGTATACTCAGCCCCTAATTGAACTGTGTCAGTATAAGAACTGACACAGAACAGAACTGTCAGTCATACCCTCTTGTTGCCATGGCTTCCCGAGCCTATGAGGAACCCGAAAGAAGCATTTCCTTCCTTCACTGTTTTGTCAGATGTCTGTCACAGCAAAGGTAGATAACTGGCACGCCTGTCCCCACCACGAGGCCTTCCCTAGCGACACCCTCCTACTCCCGCCGTTCTTGTGCTGAAGTCCATTTGCGTACTTCCGGAAGGTGGGTGTTTACAGGTCATTGCTAACAGAGCTACAGCCTGAGAGGCCCAAAGAGTGACACTGTCACCTGCCCTCGTGCAGGTGCAGCCTGCCAGTACACTCGGCAGCCACCACTCACCCTCAGCAGCTCCTCTTCACCCTGCTCCTTCACAAATGCCTCTTCCAGCTCCTGGTTGAGCCCTTCTAGACTTCTGTGCAGGCAAGGGCTGAGTCGCAGGACAGGAGATCCTGGGGGAAAGCTGGGAAGGGATGCCTAAGCAGAGACAAATGAAGCAGTCACATCAAGTCCCCACCAAGTCCCAGGCAGTTTCCAGTTATGACCAGGGGTGATGATCATAGCTTTCTTCTTAACCTTTTCTCTACGTTGGGCGGTGGGGGTTGGGTGGGGGGCTGGAATAGCTGTAAATTGCAACAAACACATTCAGAGGGGCTTTCTCCAGGAGCGGAGTTTTGAGGCATCTAGGGGATGCTGTTAGTGTCGTTGCCTTAATTGCACGTGATTGGGGTAGAGGAAAAGGGCGCTAAGAACAGTGAGAGGCCCTTCCAATGCAACTTCTGACCACAACACATTCATGTGGCTCAGTGCTACAAGGCTGGAGAGAACTCTGCACTCTGCACACTCTGCCTGCCAACAAGGAAGACCAAGGGGGCCTGGTGGTCAGGGGAGACAGCATACCCTCACAGCTCCCCGTACAGCGTGGTCCCCTTGGACAGGGGAGCTCCGTTCCTTCTCCTTCCCACTGCGGCTCAGTTTGGTCCTCTGCAGCTGTTGCTTCAACTTGGTGATCTAGCAGCCAGAGACGGAGGAGAAAGGAGGTGAAGCAAAGGCAAAGTATACTGGTTCCTTCCCCTAGTTGAAGCCCCTACCCATGAAGATACAAGAAAGGGACAGGGAGGTCAAGTTTTTAATTTCAAAACAGATCAGTGGTGCGAAATCTCATGACAATCAGCTCCTCAACTAAGCTGGATACCCTGCTTCTAGACTTGATTTTTTTTAATTGCCATGCATCCCCCTAGGTGAATCAGTCTCCAGACAGAAAACATCTAACATCATGGTTATGGATTGTAAGGGACACTCTTCCACTGAGATCATAGGATAGGTATGGTAGCACACGCCTTTAATTCCAGCACTTGGGAGGCAGAAGCTGGTAGATCTCTATGAGTTCCAAGCCAGCATGGTCTACAGAGTTTCAGGACAGCCTGGCCTACATAGCAAGCTCCAGAACAGTTGGCAGTATGTAGAAAGACTCTGTCTCAAAAAATAAAAACAAAAACTGGCAATGGGTGGTCTCTGTTTTTCTATTTTTAAGAACCCTTTCCAGGAGGCTGGAGAGATGGCTTAGTGATTAAGAGCACTTGCCACTCGCTGCTCATGCTGTGGACCCGAGTTCAGTTCCTAGCAACCAAATGGTGGCTCACAACCATCTGTAACTTAGATTCCAGGGGACCCAATGCCCTCTTCTGAATGCTGTGGGCGTCAGTCATGCATGTGGTACATAGACATACATGCAGGCAAAACATTCATACATATAAAATAAATTTAAAATTTTTGTAAATGTTTTCAAATGTTTATTTTTAATTGTGTGTATGTGTGGGAATGTGTGTGCATGTGAGTGCAGGTGCTCATGGAGACCAGAAGCCCTGGATGCCCCTGGTGCTGGAGTTACACGGAGGTGGCTGTGAGCTGTCTGAAATGGGTGTTGGGAATTAAACTCTGGTCCTTTGCAAGAGCAATGCATGATCTTAACTGCTGAGCTATCTCTCCAAACCGGCTGTTTTTCTTTTCTCTTTCACTAAGACAAGGTATCATTCTGTATAGTGTAGACTGACTCTGAGCTCACAACAATCTTCCTGCCTTAGCCTCCTGAGTGTTGGAACTTTAGGCATGTGCCTCCATGCCTGGTTGAAAGTGGCATTCTGAGGGTCAATAATAATTTCTCAAATGATATTCTCAAGTATCCTAAAGGCTTTGAGACCAGAGAGGTTGGCAATCCAACCCTTCCCCTCATTTAAAAGTAAACTACACTATAGAAAGATAAGTTCTCTAGAAGAAGGACCACATTTCATCTGGACTCCCAGGCTCTATAACACTACAGGGTATCACTAATGCTGTTTACGGTCATGGAGGAAAAAGTCTACTGTAATCCCAGCACTTGGAAGGCTGAATCAGAATTTTTAGTTTGAGGTCAGCCTAGGCCTGTATTATCCTGCCCTCTCCCCCACCAAAAAAAAAAAAAAAAAAAAAAAAAAAAAAAAAAAAAAAAAAAAAAAAAAAACCCTAAACCAAACAAATTAGCCCACAAACACTTTTGAATATGATTCCTATTAGACTTGTAATTCTGGGCTTTGAAACCCTGAGCAGGATGCAGGGTTTGAATATGAATGGGAGGGAACCTGATGGAATTCAGAAGGTATATCTGCTGTCCACTGTCTTAAAAGTAACAATGACAGTCAAGAAGAAACCGCTTTGTTAAGTTACTGTTTTAGATTTATCTAGTTTATCTGTATGAGTGCTTTGCCTGATATCCACAGAGGTTAAAAGAGGGCACTGCATTCTCCCCAAACTGGAGTTACTGGTGGCTGTGTGTGGCTACGTGGACACTGGGAATAGAACTAGGGTCCTTGGAAAGAACTCTTAAGCTCTGAGCCATCGCTCCAGCCCCTCGGACATGTTTTGTAATTACCCTGGTGGGGACTGAACCTAGGCTAAGCAGCGTTCTGGGCTGTATCTCCCAGCCCAAGAATGTGCTTTTCGACTTGTACTGTGGATCAACCAGACCATGAAGACCATGACTCCCCACCCTTCCTGTGCAGAATTTGTTTACTCTGCCATTCAAGGCTTTGAGAACATTTTACATTTCCACTTGGCCTTGGGCTTGCGATCCAGTCACTTTCCGTTTTCTCAGTGTTCTAAGCATCAAGGAGAGCAGAAACAGCTTCCCTCTGAATGGAGCAGGGATGAGTCCTGGAAAGTTGACCTTTTCTTTGGAGCTGCCACATGACACTTGAGGTGGAGCTGGGTTAGCAGCCTTGGAATTCCAGCCTATGGTTTTCTCTCTCAGTCTCAATGCCTCGAGCCCTCCTGGGGCAGAGGAGGGCCAAGACAAAGCATTCAGGATCTCAGAATTATTTTTTCTCTTCTCTTAAAAGAAAACTAAGCAGATGATTAAGTAGTAAATGAGGCTGGGAGCTCCTGGTTCCCAGGGGCTTGTTCCTTGCCTTCCTTCAGTCTCTGAATCACTTATCAGGGTCCAACCTCAATGTGACTAAGGCAAACAACTCTCCCAGTCTGGGTGCTAGAACCATCAGCAGCCACTGGCTGGGTTTTCTCTAGCAAGAGGGTCTGTGATCCTACAACCAAGCCAACGGAAGGTTGGGAGTCAGTGGAAGAGCCATTCCCTCAGAAGGAGGCTGGCAGGAGGCAGAGAGACTGCAGTGTAGCTATCCTCATGGAGAACTGTCCCATGGTGCCAGGAGACAGAGGTTGTGGAGAGAGGGCACTTACCTCTTTTCGATGGTCAGTGCTGCCCCAGGACGCTGATCGCTTGTGCATGCAGAAGCTGGCCCGCTCACCTTCCGGCTCTTGCCAGGATAGGGGTGTCTGTAGAAAGGCATGCAGTAAGACAGACAGCTCTGCGGGCAGGAAGCAGTCAGGCAGTTTCCTGGGTAGAGGTGGTGGCCTATGAAACCTTCTCACATCTGTTCATCAGCCTTACGGACACACCCAGCCTGCTTTATTCTTCCAGGCAAGGAAAGCCATGGGCATGGCCTCATCTCAATTTTCACTCTCCAGGAAACCTTCCCTAAGGCCCAACAGTGCCGGCCCCTCTCTCTTTTATTGTGTGTTTGGTACTAGGGATGAAACCCAGCGTCTTGCATATGCTAGGCAAGCGGTAGCACTGAGCTACACCCTCAGCCTTCCCATATCACTTTCTTTCATGTGTTACACTCCCAGTCAGTCTGCGTATATCCCAGTGGTGGGGCCAAGTACTGTCCCACTCCCAAGCAGCTTCAAAAGAGCCCTGCATCCTTTATTCTCATCCACTGTGTGCACAGCCAAGGCCAAGTGCATGGGAGTTCATCAAAAACAAGTCATCAGACAGGATTCCAAGAGGAACCAGGAGAAAGGTCTCCCTGGGTACCTCTGGATGGAGTAGGTAGCAACTGTGTAACATGGAGCCTTCAGCTTATTTCATCACCCAGAGGGAGTGTCAGGGACTCCAAAGGCCTCCTGAACAAGCAAGGAAAAGACAGTTTCAAAAAATGGAGCCAGAACTCTGAATGGCCTGTTCATGCCCATTCCCCACGGGCCTTCTTTGCTCCCCATGGGAAGGACTTTCCGTTTGCTGCCTTCCTTTCTCTCCTGCATGAAGGCAGGGGATCCAAGACGGTGGTGGAGGAGCCCCTACTAAAGGAGGAAGCTATTGGCTTCAAGCATGGCGCTCAAGAGGAAGGCCCAGATCCCCTCCCCATGACCAACATCCTACTTCCATTCCAGGAGAGGGGCCAAGGGGTGTGCCCCAGTGGGACCAGCTCCTCTCTGACTACTGTGCACAGGCTGCCAAAGCCCAGGGCCTGGGAACCAGCTCCTCTAAGAGATCTGCTGACCTCCCCCAGGAGGCTGCTGCACACAGAGAGGGGGAGGATGGGGGAAAATAAGACTCCTCACCACCCAACAGCTGCTAAGACGAGCTCACAGGGCAGTCTGAGCCAGGGCTGCCTTGTGCAACAGCTGCATGCAGAGAAGCCACTGCAGATGGAGCCTCTGGCCCTTCCTGTCTGCAGCTGCCCATAAGCAGGACCTTTACCAGGGCTATGTATCACAGCCAGGGTAGGACAACTGGCATCACCAGGGAACACATCCTCAGGCCCATTGCCATCATTCTTCCTTTATGAACAGGGAAGCCAGGAATGCAGGCAGGTACCCCATAGCCCTCAGGTGAGGCTAGCTCTTACAAACCTGGGAACCAAGTAGCTGATGATCTCCCTCCAAATGTTCATGTCTCTCTAAACCAGGGTGTGAGCCCTCAGAAGAGCAACACGGCCAACAGGGAAGACATGGCCCATTTCTCCCTCGCTTGCTAAGACTCTGCAGATGCCTGCACGCCCACCTTTCCTAGGACGCCTACGCCAAGCTTGCAGATCAGCAGTGCTGCTGGTACAACTGAGTCCCACACCTCCTTCACCCCTGGAAAAGGAGCAAAGAGCACGGAGGAGGGGTGGCAAACCAGAGGACGAGGCTCAGTCCTTGCCTCTGAGAAGCAGGTGGTGGAAGAAGGGGAACACCCTGGGTCAGCTTGCACCTGGCTACTAACACCTCTTCAAATGCTCCAGCTCCCTGCTCCTAGGAGATGGGGAGGAGTCGGAGGGAAGTGTGGACTGCCACAGGAGCGGAGGAAGGATACCAAAACCATGGCGGTTGGGATCTCCTCTCCTCATCCGTTTCTCACCTCTCTCTCTCCTCGGCAACCCCGTTCCACCAACTACCGCCCGCTCTGTGCAGATGTAATATTAAGGGCATCACTTTATCTCAGCATCTATCGCCTGCCCAAGGGGATCATCGCCCCACTCTTCCTCCCAGGTGCTCTCTGTCTTGCCCAGGTGAACACATCTCTCTTCTCACCCACTGGTCTATAAACCTCTTCCCATTTAAGGTGGTGTGCCTGACAGCCATTCCCAGCCTTGCCAGAGTGTCCTTTTGTGAGAAGGGCTGAAGGAACTGGTATATGCTGAGAGGATAAGGCAATGTGACCACTACTGCAGAGACCAGAGCAAGGTGCTCTAAGTTAAGACAGCCACTGGGAGCTAGAAGAGCCAAGGAGATGCCCCAAGAGCATGACATCCTGAGCCAGATGTTGTGCCCCTGCATATAAGTATCGTGCGCCTGCATACAGTACCAACACTTGGGAGGCTGAGGCTGCAGGACTGCAATTTTCAAGGCCAGCCTGGGCTACAGAATGAGTTCAAGGCCAACCTGGGTTCCTAGTAATGACCCTACCACAAAAAGTAAAAGAAAAAAATGGCTTCTGAGAGATTGGACCTGCCAATACTTTCATGTTGAGTCACTGCAACTGAACTCGGAGACTTCTGGAATCCAAAACTCTGAGAGAATACACATCTGTTGTCCTAAGCCATGAAGCCTGAGGTAGCTGTTAAGCAGCCTGAGGAACCTAACACAGCAGGTTTGCCCAGCTTCCAAGCTGCTTCCAGGCTGGTGTGAGTACTGTCAAGCCTGGCTTGTATCATGGCCTAGCTTCCTGACTCGCTAACTGCAGTGAGTATGTCAAGTGGGGGAACTGTGCCTCTGGTTGTTCAGAAACAAAGGTCTAGATCATGGTCTCTTTGGGGGAACAGTAAAGTCACAGCTAAGACCCATCTCAAGGAGGTCGGCAGGTAGGGTCAGGCCAAACTGGAGCAGCAGGTGTAAATGGTCATTCTAGCCCCTTTGTATAAAGGCGAGTCTGGGCATCAAAGATTAAAAAAAAAAGTCAAGCCTTTCAGGGGACTCCTGCACGAGAATGGACTTACTCCACACCCTGGCTAAGGGAGCTACTGAGTGAGGAGTAAACTATGCTCACCATGAGTGGAGCAGCCAGCTGTGCAGCTGCTCAAACTGGACAGGCAGAGGTAGAATATGAATGCCTTGCCAGGGATTGGAAGATTCCAGGGCAACATGTGGAAGGACAGATTGGGCATGGAGGTGGAAGATGGCTTCCCAAGGAGCTAACAGAGCAACGAAAGGAAGGGGGATGGAACCCTCCACACTGGAATGTCTTTCTTGGCCTCCAAATCAGCTAAGTTTCTAGCTGGAGGTCATGACCTGAAGGGGAAGAGTCCAGGCTCCCAATGTCCCCAGTGCCTTGGCTCCTGAGCACATTCTTACTGCAGAGCTGGGTCGGGTCTTAAGAAGATTACCCACTGCTACCTATTGGAAGTAAAGAGCAGCGTGGGACCTGGCTGGAGAGAGATGGCTGGTCAGAAGCCACATGACGAGCTCAATTCAGCAAGCCAGTCCCTTAGGATTCGGGCTAAACAAAAAGTCTCTGGGGGTGGTCCACTGGCCAGCACTCTGGCTGCACGCGGCCAAAGCCACCATTTCTAACTCAACAATGACTAGACGACCCTCAGATTTTCCATCGTGGCTCCATTTTCAAGCATTTGCTATACTGCAGTCAAACCATGTACTGAACCACTGGTCCTGGTCGCTAGTTTGGAAAACAGGCTCTGTGCCCAAGTCCTCACACCCACAAAGAAAAACAGTTTTTAAAGGCATGTGACGGTCACACTGAATTATGTGCCATCAGCGAGCACCAAGGCAATAGCTCAGGGAAAGGGAGGACCCCACACCCCCACCCCTGGCACCACAGGCAAGGAAAGAAAGAAAGAAGTCCTCTCCAACCAGTAAGCTGTCTCCACCTCTGGTCTTTGGGATGCTCTGTAAAGCTGTCTGTTAAGGACTTAGGCTTCCCCGCTCCCAAGGATAAGTTAGAGCTCTATGCGGGGAGGGAGAATCACAAAGGCTTTCTGTCTTACCAATTAATGAAGCAGAAATGGGGATGGAAAGAAGCAGAGTGTGGGTGGAGCCAGGCAGGGCTGGTACCCAAGGTCCCTTCTGTGGGCAGGATGCCACCAGCTGGAGAATTTTGCTCAGACAGTCATCCCAGCTGTGGTAAGCCCACCTCCCCGCCTCAGGAAAGTACAAGGCTTACATGCTTTGCACAGCAAGAAGGGAGAGGGGTGACCACAGCCACTGGCATGTGCTGCTATCGCTGGCCCTGGCCTGGGCCAGCCACTAGAAGAGACCAACCCAAAGCACTTGGTGGCCAGCTCTGGGTTACCAAATGACTTGGGGGAAGGGTGGGCCATAGAGAAGAAAACACACTCAAATAAACCCAGGCCATTCTGAAAACCTCTTCTCAGACACAGGACTTCCCACAGAAAATGGAGATGCCACAGGGGTGGGGCTGGGGGAGTAACTTTCCACTCCTTCCTGGCCCTGATCTCAGGAAGATAATGCTGGTGGCTGTTCACACCTTTCACATTGTTCCTGCAGGCGCGAAACATGCTGGGCTGGAAAGAGAGCTCAGGAGTAGAGCACACGGACCCTAGCATGGGCAGGCCCTGGATTCTATCCTCAGCACTGCAAAAGACACAAGCCGCAAAGCAGAGGACCCCTCCCCAGCTGTCAATCACACCCCTTCACCTTCCTAGGGTAGCTGTTTCCCCAAGTAAGACCCTCCCCTATCCCATTTGTTCCTCTTGCCTCAAATATGTGAGGAACCTAGCTACTGCTGCCCGACGATGGGCTTCTTACTTGACCGAGGGCACAGAATGTGGCCAGGGGTTGAAGACAACGTTGCCATAGACACAAGTGCCGAGTGCATTTAATCGTCTTCCGCCTTAAGCAGAGGCCTGGAGTACACAGTACACCCAGCTTTCTAATGGCAGATGTTCTGCGTCTGGGACCTAGCTCTGACACTGACTTGGAATGAGCAAGGCCCCTGGTCTCTCTAGGGGTTTCTGGGAAGGTACTGCTTAGCCTCAGGCATAACTAAAAAGCATGTCCCCAGGAGCGTTGGGTAAGATATGGTCTCCAACACAAGGCGTTTAGGCACCTAAAAGAACAGTAACAAGTACCCACCAGTTAACTGAATGAAACAGACCATGAAATGCTGCACTGTTAGTTAGGAGAGAAAGGGCCCAAGCGAGGGGAAGGGTGGGAATGGCTGGCTTGCTCAAAGCACCTGGGAAAGGTCTGACATCCACCATTCCTAATGGCTGCAACACTTTTAATGCACTCAGAATGTGGCTCAGTGGTGAGTACTAGTCCTCACCTTGGGCTCTATCTCCCGCATCACAGAACTAAATAACTAACTAACTAACTACGTAAGCTTTCAAAGACCTCTTAAAAGACCTAGCCTAGTGTCCCTCCTCCTCTTTTCCTTTCCCCACACTTCCTGAAAATTTCTTCTTCATTCATCCTTTCTGGGTGATCTCTTGCTGTTTAGAAGGAAGTACAACGTCTTCTGGGGAGATGGCAATTGAGCCGAAGGCTTTCATAGCATAACGCCAGTGCTAAAAATGGCAGCTTGTGCCAGGCTAGGGGCCTCGAGCAGGAATTTGAGTGAAGCCCAAAGCCTAGAAGCAGCAAATTCCCTGAAGAGCAGGGCTGGAAGATGGGCAGAACGCACACTTGAGGTTGGATGCTCACGCTGATCAGAATTCTCCCACCTCTTGCCTGCAGCCACAATATTGACAGGTTGCTAAGAGTTCCTCGAGGGCTGGAGCCCATCCCGGAGAAGAAGAAAGCTGGAGGGCCGGGCCTTGCCAGACCCATGGAGGCACATCGCTGACCTCTGTCTTGCTGTGGCAAGAAGCCCAGACTTGTTATATAAAAGATCTGGCCTGCAGCTGGAGCTGAAGCAAAAACACGCAGTTGAGAACCCAGGCCACTCCACTTGGCCAGAGGACGTCTGAGGCCAGGCCTGCCTAAGGGTGACAGAGAAGACTATGTGAGGAGTGGGACGGTCACTTTGCAGGAGGCTGGCAAACAGAAAGTGACAGAGGTGGGGATAAGTGGGCCACAGAGCTGATGTCTAGCAAAGGGTGCCCATGAGTTCGTCTACTTGAAGCCACCTCAAGCCCCACTCCTGCAGGAAGCCCTCCCGGATTAAGTATATCATCTGGCCTGAGCCAAAGAGAAAGGAGTGTGTCCTCCTAGGTCCACAAGGGAGAAGCATAACCTACCTCATCATAGATAAAGGGGGAATAGTGCTGGACTCCTCTCCCCTCCCCTGCACATCTGACGAGGACCACTGACGTCACCTTACAGGCTTAAACTTGTTTCAATTATTTTTGATGCAACATGGGCATTTCTGGGAGAATTCTGCTCCTCCAAACTTTGCCAGACACCCACCCCATGACATCCCTTGGCTGTTTGTTCATTGGCCTTCAGGGAACTGGAAACCAGGCTCAGAGAAACCAAATCTTATTCCCATTGAAAAGGAGTGCACATTCAAACATTCATTAATACCACTTGAAAATGGTGGTATTTTCACAAAAAGAAAGGAACCAACAGGATGTGCTGAGAAGGAGGCAGAGTAAGTTGCATGGGAAAGGGGCTCCATATCCCTTGGCCATCATGCAGCAGGTACATGGGCAGAGCAGATACACCCTTCTCAGCACACAAAGAAAGAGCTGCCACACCCCATCTTGTCCTGTTACTCAGAATGGAGGGCTGAGGTGAGCTGGGTGTTCTTTTCTGCATTTCCACCTATCAAAGAACAACTCAGGTGTTTGGAAGTTGAGCAGGACTCAGCCTAAGTGGCCCGCAGCGAGAGCCTTGCACTCACCAACTTAACTGCTAAGAAGACTGAAGTCCTGAGTCAGAATAAGAAATATCTTTGGGTGATTTCCAGATAAGATGGCTTCTTGCTCAGGCTAACACTGTCTTATCCAAAGGATGGACACACACCTTTAATCCCAGCACTCAGGAGGCAGAGGCAGGCAGACCTCTTAGAGTTTGAGGCCAGCCTAGTCTACAGAGCAAGTTCCAGAACGGTCAGGACTACACAGAAAAACCCTGTCTTGAAAAAAAAAATGGTAGACACATGGAGCGGATGGTCTGTGGAGGTCCTTCGAAGGACACGACTCTCCATGAAAACACAGGAGAGAAAGCTGGGCTCCGCAGGACTCAGAGGGATGCTCTGGAGCCCTCGTCAGGCTGCTGGCAAGCTCCTCACAAGAGTGCCCTACTCCGATTGCTCCAGTGGGAGGAGACCTGGCTCAACACCTCTTTGACCACTTCCTGGGCTGCTTGGGGGAGTGCAAACTGGACTGAATGTTGGCTTTAATTTAACTTCAGGAAGGCAAAACTCATTTTAAAAATCCCAAATTCCAAGTTGGGCGGTGGCGGCACACGCCTTTAATTCCAGCACTCAGGAGGCAGAGGCAGAAGGATCTCTGTGAGTCTACAAGAGCTAGTTCCAGGACAGGCTCCAAAGTTACAGAGAAACCCTGTCTCAGGAAAAAAAAAAAAAAAAAGCCCAAATTCCAAAGTTGGCTGTGAAGTCTCCCACATGTAAAGTCCCCCCTGAAAGCCAAACTGAAAATCCCAGCTTGACAGCTCTCTTCCCCAGGCAGGTGGGATGCAAACTCTTTTCCACCTACATTTACAAAGAAAAACAACAGCAATAACAAAATCCCTGGTAAACAGTAGAAGATGAGGAGCATCTGTGAACAACCAAAACCCAGGACAAGTCATTTCAATGACAGAATTCATGAATGTTGGACCAGAGGACCCCTCAGCCAGCCCTCTTACCCCTCGATCCCATTAGGTGTCAGCAGCATTACCTGGGTGGCCTTGTCATTGGTACAGCAGGTGAAGGCCCCATCAGCATCTCGTGGCCACTGGCCCAGAAGGTAGGAACTGAGGACGGTGTCCAGGGAGAATGTACGTCGAACCTGGGGTGGCTGAGGCCTACACACTGACTTTTCTGGGGCCACCGAACATGGGACACTGGCTGAAAGAGAGCACAGCCCGCAACGCCTTGACATCAGCATGGAGGAAGGAGTCATGGTAACCAGCCTCCTCTCTTGCAGGACACCTCACCTGCAGGACACGTCTTCATGTCCCCCTCCCCCCGAAAGAATTCAAAGCAGCAAGGGCACATCCTGTCTGACCAGCTTTCCTGACTTCACTTTAGCGCTGGGAATGATTGCCACCATTCACATTGGAATTAGAGGTTATGTTTTGTGTGTTTGCTTGCTTGTTTTTTTGTTTTGTTTTGTTTTTGAGACAGGGTTTCTCTTTGTAGCCCTGGCTGTCCTGGAACTAGCTCTTGTAGACCAGGCTGGCCACCAACTCACAGAAATCCACCTGCCTCTGCCTCCCAACTGCTGGGATTAAAAGCATGAGCCACCATGCCTAGCTTTAGAAGTTATTTTAGACTCTGAGCCCGTAGCTTCTGAGTCTCCATGAGGAGACTCTGTGGAGGAGTACTGGTCCCCAGCCTTTTAGGAGTACTGTTCCCCAGCCTTTTAGGAGTACTGGACCCCAGCCTTTTAGGGAACCGCATGTTCACAAAAATCAAGCTTTCTTATATTCTGCCCTCCTTATTCACCCCTGTATCCACTTTAGGACTTTTGCACTGCACAAACTTTGCTCAATTAATTTTTTAAAAAATATATTTTCTTCTTTTTGTGCAGCTGGGGACTGGCTCCAGAGCCTGATACAGGCTAAGAAGCATTCTGCCACCAAACTGTATTCCACAATTTCATTTTTCCCTCATTTTATTGAGATAACATCTTGCTACGTTGCCCAGGATAGCCTTGAATTGGCTATGGAGCCCAAGCCCACCCTAAATTTTCAATCCTTCTGCCTCTGTTTCCTGAATAGCTGGGATTACAGGTGTGTGCCACCATGCCCAGCATGAAGGAGTCTTCCTATTTCCCTCAGTCCAGCAGTTTCAGCAGGGCCTGGAAAGAACCACAGAACTCCAAGAAGAGGAGTCCAGTTTAGGAAACTATCCAAGTCTGCAGGTCTTTTTCTCCCCCTTCTTTGCCTCTTATCTGAATGGCAAAAATGAAAATAAAAAAAGGGAGGCAATTATAAATGCATTCATTTCATTTTACACTGGTTAAAGATTTCTGGGAGAAATTAAAAGTTGAAACTGTTTTTTAAACGTAAGGGTTCTGGAATCATCTGGAAGTTTCAGTGATCTGGGTTGACCCTGTTTTCCATGGCCACGTTCAAAACATTCCACTATCTGCAGATCTATAAAGAGTCCCCTTTAAACAGAACAGAACGCTTTCACATCTGTAGTAATCCCTTGGTAATTTATGTGTATATCCAGCACAGCAGAGAGAACTAGTAACTCTAGGTATAAATAGACTTGAAGAGGTTTATATTAAAGAGACACAAAAAGATTGGCAGTTCCTCAAAAAATTAAACAGAGAATTCCCTTAGGGTCCAGAAATTCAACCTCTATATTCCCTTCAAAACCCAAAAACAAACCTGAAAGCGGAGATTTGAAAAATTATTCATACACCCATGATCACCGCAGCATCAATTATAATAGCCCCGAACTGGAGGCAACCTGTACTATAGCACTGACGGTGCAAGGCGCAATAACTCGGACACAGAAAAGCAGGCCAATGTCGGATGATTCCATCTCCAAGAGGCCTCTGGAATAGGCAAATCCATGGGGACAGAGGGAGGTAGAGGTGACCATGGGCACAGGAAGAGGGGGAATGGGAGTTATTGTTAACAAATATCGACTGTCTGGGATAACAAACAATTCTAGAAATGATATGGTGATTGCTACACTGTAAATGTCCTGATGCCACTGAATCATAAACTTCAGATGTTTAAAGTGGTCACTTTTACATTGTTTGTTACCATAGTTAAAAAAAAAAAAAAAAAAAAAAAAAACACCAACAATGTCACATTCTCCAAATTAAGTATTTACATATATTTTGAAAGGCTTGTAATCAATATAAACTATTATATATTATATTTTGCCTTATTCCAGTCATTATAAAATCCCATTTCAAAGTATCAATGACCTACATATTTGCCATTTTTAAAGACTGTATGATATCAAACAGTAATTTGCCTAACTTTTTTTTTTTTTTTTTTTTTTTTTGGTTTTTCAATAGCTATGAAGCCAATTCTGGAACTCGCTCTGTAGATCAGGCTCGCCTAAAACTCACAGAGATCTGCCTGCCTCTGCCTCCCAAGTGCTGAAATTAAAGGTGTGAGCCACCACTGCCCGGTTTTAACCATTCCTATAGTACTGAACATTCTTCCTCTCTAATATGGAGCTCATCAATGTTAGTACATAACCAACTTTACTCTTAGTGTTTAATTTGACTTTTGTAATATTTCTAGGTCAACTCCCTTGGCCAGCAAATAAGTACTCACTTAGAAGAACTTAAAAATGACTCTTCATGACAAAAGTTGTAAGTATGATTTGTCGAAAAGTCAAGAAATGTATACATCAAACAAGATACCAAAACAAATCAAGACCTCAATCACATAGCTCAGAGATAATCACTGTCAATATCATGATATACTGGTGGGTATGGTGGCACACACCTCGAATCCCAGCACTCTGGAGGTGGATCTCTGAAATCTGAGGCCAGTCTGGTTTACACAGTGAGTTCTAGGCTAGCCAGGGCTACATAGAGAAACCCATCTTAAAACAAACAAACAAACAAACAAACTACCGGTATCATCATGTCCTCATGCAATCCACCTTCTAAATGTGGACACACATTCATTTTAAAATTGGAAAATGGGCCAGGCACCAGGAGGTGGCGGCTTTAATCTAGCACTCAGGAAGCAAGGACAAACTGATCTCTGGGAGTTCAAGGCCAGCCTGGTCCACAGAGTGAGTTCTAGGACAACCAGGGCTACATGGTGAAACCCTTCCTCTAATTAACTAACTAATTAATTGATTAATAATGGAAGCACATCATAATACTGTTTGGCTGTTTCTACCTCCTTTCCAAATCAATAATTCTGATTACAGCATACTTTTGCAGGGAGGTTGCTTAACAGCTCTGGCTATACTTGAACTCACAGAGATTTGACTACCTCTGCCTCCTGAGTGCTGGGATTGAAGTCATCATGAGCCACCACAGTCCTGTCATTTTTGGTTTCTGAGACAGTATCTCACTACAGCACCCAGGCTAGCCATGAATGTCTAATGGCATGCACTACCACCACCGCCTGGCATTTTTGGCTTTTTGAACTGTTCTCTTTATATAGCCTAACCAGGCCTTAAACTTGCACTCTGCCTGTCCCCAGCTCCTAAGGATTAGCACTATAGGTAGTTATCACCATGTCTGGCAATACATTATTTTAAAAGATCATATAACATCTCTACGCTAAAATTCTCCAAAGGTCCTTTCAAAGCTGGAAGTTGGAAGCCTGCAAGGTGACTCAGAGGGAAAAGGCACCTGATGCCAATAAAGGCCTAAGTTTGATGCCCAGGACTCATTGGTGGAAAGAAAGAACCCACTCCTGAAAGTTGTCCAGGATGTTCTCTGACCTCCACTCTCATGCCATGGCTGTGAATATGTGTAATTTACACACACACACACACACACACACACACACACACACACAGTGCCGAAGGCCCCATGTGTGGCCCACCTCATCCCAGACATGGTGCCCTGTACCATTTCCCACTGCTGACCTGGCTGTCTCTCCTCGGCCTGGTGTTGAAATCTGAGCTATTTGCCAGGCCAGCCTAACTGCTTCCACCTCCTCCCCATCCTCCAGATCCTGGGAATCCCCTGTGAGGAGTGTCTCAGAATGTCTTGCGTTTGCTCCGTATTCTTTGTACTCTTCCCGTACTTGCTGGTCTCTCTCCTGGCTTGCAGGTATTTGTGACCCCTAGATAATGAATAGCCAGTGAGGTCAGGCCTGGCTTATCTTTGTAGCCCCCAGTGGCTACAGCATAGAGCTGGCAGTTGGCAAGAACCCAAGTACTTGAATAAAACTGAAAAGTCTATAGGAGAAAAATAAAGCTTCTATAATTACACCAGTGAATCTATACAGATCCATGCCAGTGCTTAGCTTGAGTAAAGACCCCATAGCCACTTGTCTATCTGTCCCTCTCGGAGGCTCTGGAGAGTTCACCCCCTTCCTTTACTTTCCTGTGGCCTTATTACTGCAGTAAGTTAGTGACAGGCCAGTAGTTCTAGTCTCAAGTTCACCTTCCATACAAGCAATTCAATTGCAATTCTGCACTGGGCTTAAGATGTAAAGTGCTAATTCAGATATTTCTGGGGTTTCTGGTCTACAACAGAAGCCAGCACAGACACTGAAATGCTGTCCTATAGCCCTCCGTTAAGACTGTCCCTCACAGCCCAGTGAGAAGGCAGGGCCCCTAGACAGCACCTTCTGCAACATTACATGACAGATAATTAGAGGGGCAGGTGAGCAAATGTAGTACATAGGCTAGGACGTCATAACCTGGAGGCTGCTTCTTCCTCCTTTTGAAGGACAGAGACTGTGACCCAGGGCTGAGCAACAGCGATGGGGAGGGAGGTCATTCGGAGTCACCTGCCCTGTGCTCTCCGGAGACTCTGAAGCAGCTCCTGCTTATCTGGTATTTCCTGGTCACGCACCATTACTATAAAGCACTCTGGGTTGCAGTTACCTTCTCCTCCCTTGCCAGCCCTGGGAAGGGACAGGGAGACCAAAGAAAGTCAAGGGGCAGAGGAGCAGCGTCTGATGACACCCCTCATCTCAAGAAGGCAGCAGCATCCTATACCTAAATCACGCTTCTTTTCCACCTGCCTGGAGGCTGCTGGACATCTGCAGGGGACTGCCCTTTTAGCTCCTCAGGGACAAGGCAGGGCAAAGGTAGGGCAGGCCTGCTTTCGGGTCTCCTGTAAAGTGTCTTTGTTTTCATTTGTTTCTTGTGAGGAATCTGTCACAGAGGAATCTATCACCTGGGGACAACAGCACCCACACACTTTATATCACCCTAGCCAGTGAGCTACTGCTGGGGTCCAATTTCAAGAACAATGAAGTGAGCAGTACGTCACTCATAGTCCTAACAGACAGTGTCCCGGAAATACTCAAAACCTGGAAGTGGTATGAGAATCAACCATTATTCCACTTGATATTACATTTTCTCCACCTCTCTCTAAAGAAAACTGTTCACACAGACTGTGAGACGTGTTCCTCCATATATACAGAAAAACAACAGAAATAGATAGGAAAAAAGGAAAAATCTTAAAGGAACTAAGACAGAAAGGGAAGGGAGGAGAGAATGGAATGAAGAAAAGCAAGAGTCCTGTGGGAGGCTACCCTGCCTCCCCTGCTGGTGGACTGGCACACAGGCCTGCAAAGACCTCACCACACTGAGCCCACCTGCAGGACCCACCTCGCTCTCCCCACCCCTTTGGATGAGGTTACAGCTGGGCCCCAGCCTTATCTCCACAGTGGCCACATCCCAGGACAGGGTGCTGGCTCAGCTCCTAGCTAGCCACAAGGTAGAATTACCTCCTTTCTCAGTGCCCTGAGGAAGATTCCATGGCCCCTCCCAAATCCCCAAATTCTTGGCATGTCCCAGCCCCTTTGAGGAGACTAAAATGCCATGTTTCTTTCATGCCTAGGAAATAAAGGAGAGGGTACTTTAAAAAGACTGGATTTTTTTTTCTAGTTTAAAAAAAAAAAATCTACTGCTTATTTTGTAAACCTCCCCCGAAATGTTTTGGCAAGCACCTGCTGTGTAGGGCACCAAAACTGATTAAGAGCTAAACCAAGGCATCAGTTTCCCCTAACAACAACTCAAAGCCAAAATCAGATACTGATGTGACTCTGTGCCGTCCTTAAAGGGGCTGCGGGGCCGGGGGGGGGGGGGGGGAGGCACAGCCTGGTCCGGATGCCTGAGAGGGGCTACAGAAGCAGCAGAGGTCTGACAGCTACTCCTCACTGTAGCGGGACTGCAGCCAGCACCACTGCCACCACCAGACCCACCTTCCCTTGGCCCAAGCTATCGCTCAAGGATGCTGAAAAGAAATGCAAATCTGCTTTTGTCCCTTAGGAAGATACAGGGGAGGCGGTGGAGAAAGGAGTCTGCAGAGAAGCCTGCTCTGAGCAGGCTCTACCTAGAGGCCTGTGCCTTCCTGATTGGGAAGGTGCATGGCAGGCCTGGACCTCATACACACTAGGCAAGCACTCTACCCCTGAGCTACAACCCCAGCACTCTCTTCTCTTCATTTGGGGACAGGGTCTCTATAACTTGCCTAGGGTATCCTTGAATTCAATCTTTAGCCTAGAAAAACCTTACTTACATTTACATTCCTTCTGCCCCAGCCTCCCAAGAAGGTTTGATTACAGGCCTGTGCCACCAGGCCTGGCAAGGTACTTGTCTTTACTGTGAAAGTCCTTTCCTTTATAAGGGACAGTCTGCCGTTGTCCTGGATATTGCCTGAGATAAGTGGTGTGAGAAGGCTATCAAACAGCTTGGAGCTAGGCAGGTGGCACACGCCTATAGTCCCAGCACATGGGAGGCAGAGGTGTTAGGAGCATGAGTTCCAGTGATCCCTTGTCTCAAACAAACAAAAAAATCAATAAAACTTCCTATAGACTTGGCCACAGTAGCTGTGGATGAGCGCTTAGGTGCCACTGCTTGACAGGGTCCCCTTAGCAGTCTCACACGTGAGTGCAGCCGTGGCGGGCATACGGGAAAGACCTGGGGAGTGGACTCTGTCCTGCACTTGTGTGATTACGGCTAAAGGATAGGAAGTGTTGAGAAGTCACAACGGTTGCTTGTGGCTGGAAGATGAACTGGTTTCATTTCTGGAAAGCGCCCCTCTCAGATTTGGGAACCCGGGAGAGAAACAGAACAATCGGCTCCTGTATCAGAGAAGACACGCTGGTATCAAGACAGGCAGTGACAAAGCAGCCAGCGCCGGGGCACGGGCTGGGTGTCTGCAGGAGGGTGGAGTGTCCTGTTTACACCCCCACTGGGTATTATCGGCCCATCGCATGCAGCAGCCTCCACAGCTCAGCCACCTGGCGAGGCATCCTGGCACCAGGCCAGACCATTTCACCACGCTGCTGAGCAGTGGCGGATGCTTTGGTTCTTGGGCAACAACAAATGGAAAAAACAAAACAAAACAGCACACACTAGATAAGAAGCCTTAGGTGCTATCTTCCAGAGCCACTTGGCCCTGTCTCCCAACTGCTATACTTGTATGGCTTCAGGGAGAGGGGCTAAGAGAGGAGAGGCCCAGCAGTCAGGTGGTATCTGCCTATTAGGGGACTGTCAAGGGAGCCAGCAGCACAAACAGCAGACAACGCCTTTAGTAAGTAGGTTTGAGTGTCCACTAAGCACCAACTCTCTGATAGTCTCTGCTGATAAGAGAGGCGTAAGACAAGAAGTTACTGGCAGGGTAGAAGAGGGAAGGCTGATGCTGCTGCCCGTCAGTGCCAGCTATCCACCAGCAGGCATACCCCACCAGCAGGCATACCCCGAGAGACTACCCCCAGCAAAGGCCTTTTCAAAAGGGCCGCCTATTCACCTCTACCTCTCCCAAGATCCCCGGCTGGGAATCAACCCAAGCCTGACCCCAGGAGAAGACCTGGAAGGAGAGGTGATGGTGCTCAGGATGAAGACTACTGAGAACGCAGGACATGAGACATTTCTGCTTCTCCTCAGCATGGCCAGGGGTGGGGACCAAGCAATTTGCCAGGGGAAATCAGCCCTGACCAAAGGGCTCTGGCTGGGTGTCTGGGGGGATGATTCCATCACTTCACTGTCTTTCAGGCCACATAGGAGGAAGAAACCCAGGATGGAAAGACGTTACTCTACCACCGTGGCCACGTGCCTAGCCTTCCTAGTGTAACCCTAAAATGAGAGCGAGACATAATGAGATTTTACACCCAGCAAAAACTCGACAACTAGCTGCTTCAATAAACAAGGTATGAGTCATTTTCTCATGCCATCAGGCTTTGAAAACTTCTTAGCACTAGCCTTCCCACCTCCCCGCTTAAATAGAAAATAGCCCTTATTGTAACCAAAGCGACACATGTTATAGGAAATAAGAAAATGCGGACGAGTGAAAACCCCAAACTAAAAGTCATGCGTGCCCTACCCAGAGATCCTTGCTTTTCTCCACGTACATATGCATGCTTCTGTTTATTTTTGTTTTTTAATCAATGGTCTTCACTTAGGGATGAGAAGTAGGCAGGGCCAGGGCAGTATGGCGGGACACCGAGGGGTCCTGCCCTGTCCTGTCCACTGTGGTGCAGTACTTGAGAAATCTGGAGAACAAAATACAACAGGGTCTCAGAATTTCTAAACATTTCCCCGAGAACAGATCTGCAGTGCGTAGAAGTTCCCCCAAGCAGCTCATAGGAACTGCCTATTTCTGGACATGTGCTGGGCTTGACAGGTCTAGGTGGCCTCGTGAGCTCCCTATGGTTAGGGGCCACTTCACTGCTTAACTCGGACACGACACGTGGGTTTTGGGGGGAAGTTATGGTAAAACTGAAACCCCCATATGACTGTACAAGGGTTAGAAGTCCTCCATGGAAAGCCCATGGAGCCCCCATCCTTCCCAGCCTGCTACGTTAAATCTGCAGCTCTGAGCAGGTTGCCTTTGTTCTTTTTTCAAGAGCTGAAACTCGAACTCAGGGAAGCACTCTGCCTCTCAACTATAATCCCAACCCTGACTAACATTTCTCCTAACACTAAATCACAGTTAATGCTCAACTTTCACAGGGAGAAGAGACTCAACAGACAGAACTAGACTGGAGAGGGGAGAAAGTCACATCATATTTCCCCTACCAAGAAGACTTTACCCAGAAAAAAGAAATGGTATTTGTGTGCACAAGAAGAACTTCTCAGCAAAGCCCTCCATCAATCATTGTGACTCCGCATTTAAACGGACAACTCAAGAAAGAGCCAGTGAAACCATTTCTGGCTTCATGTCTGACTTCCCAAATGCAGATCACATCTGCAGGCAGCTGGAGGACTAGGCCAAGAGAAGCTTTTCTGGAGATGTCACTGTGGGAAAAAAATAAGGAATACACTAACTCTGTGTATCTTCCAGGAGGCAAAGGATAACCCCAGCGTGCATGCGCCAGCATCAAAGAAGCAGGGTGCCGGGCCTCTGACATTTGTTCAGTTCTCAAGAAACTGCAGTTAGAAGAAAAGGAAGTAGTGTGAACTTTTTACCCCTTATCTCAGCTCTCTGAAGAGGACGTCTGTAGGATTGTAGCCTTCGAGATAAAACAAATCACCAGCAGTTACTGACTGAAGCATGCTTTCCTTTAGCATCTAATGGGGGCCTTTGTAAGAAGCACACACACAGTAGTCCCCTCCCATAAAGCAAGCCTCACCCCATGGTTGTTTGAAAGTAATAGGTTTTCACCAGTGGTGGTGGCGCACGCCTTTACTCCCCAGTACTCAGGAGGTAGAGGCAGGCTGATCTCTTGTGAGTTCGAAGCCAGCCTGGTCTACAGAAGCTAGTTCCAGAACAGGCCCCAAAGCTACAGAGAAACC
The DNA here is from genome assembly GCF_903992535.2 of Arvicola amphibius. Taxonomy (NCBI): domain Eukaryota; kingdom Metazoa; phylum Chordata; class Mammalia; order Rodentia; family Cricetidae; genus Arvicola; species Arvicola amphibius. The sequence goes on from NC_052050.1 coordinate 26,265,137, forward strand.
CTGTCTCCTATGGTAATGATTTCCATCAAACAGAAAACAACAACAACAAAACCAAAAAAACATGACACCCAGTCAGCTCCTAGGTTAGCTTTTAAAGTTAGTGGGGCAAAGGGAGAACCAGATTTGGGAGGTTCATCTATAATGAAACTGTACCCCACTTTCAGTTTTGATTCTATGCACCCTACATTCTCATGCATTCCCCTATAGGGCAGAGTCAACAAGGCTTTACCCTTTTTTTTATTTTTTAGTTTTGGTTTTTCGAGACAAAGTTTCTCTGTATAACAGCTCTGGCTGTCCTGGAACTCACTCTGTAGATCAGGCTGGCCTTGAACTCACAGAGATCCATCTGCCTCTGCCGCCCCAGTGCTGGGATTAAAGGTGTGCACCACCACTGCCAAACCAAGACTTACAATGATAGGTATCACCTCATATTGAAAGGTGAACTCATGTCTTCAAGGTCAAAGTGCAAAGTGAGGCCCTTTACTTCCAAAATAGATTTGTCAAGGACCATTTCCCACACTTGTAGGTCAGTCAGACTCAACCGTTTCATGACTTTCTGGCTGCCATGGTTCAGGAAACCCTTGCTAGGGATGAAATAATCCTACCGAGGACTCGGGAACATTGCTTCAGCCACTGGGTATGCTGGGTTGGCTGAGGAAGATGAAGACAATTTAAAAGAGAAGTTCTAGTGAGGAAAGTAGAACCGAATAAAAGCGAAATAAGATTATAGATTATTTTCAAACAATCTAAGTAATTTCCACTTTGTGAATAAACCATTATTAGTTTTAACTTTATCCAGTCTGCTTTCTTCCTGGCTTCCAGCAAAATCCTAGACCACAACTCATGTTTAAGCAACTAATATGCAATTTAGTATCATCCAAGCTACACAAAATGCCTATGAATGTTGACAAAATTTGACACCCCCGTTTTGCCCCCTTCCCCACAAAATTGTTTTTGTTATTCCTCTCGTTGAATTGGTAGTGTTCTTTCCAATTCGTGTCAATTCAGAACTGTCTTTATGAAACTCTCAATGTCATATCTCAATCATGAAGAGTCAACAGATGCCAAGACTGCTGGGCCAAAGGTTGTGAGGAAAAGGATATTTACACAACGCCAAAGTGTCGCCCCATAAACCAATTTAGTGGAGAATAATGTACTCTGACAGTGGGAAATCTGGTGGTCACCACCTAAAGTGATCAAATTTAGCATGACTAGGTTGGAGGTACAGCTCAGGGACACAGCACATGTGTGTTAAGCCCTTGTGTTCAGCCCCCATACCCTCTCTTCAATGGCAGTATTACTACCTAGGAACAATCTGGTATTACCTACTTCCAAATATCAGTATGAAGACACACTTTACCCATGGGAAGTTGATTTTTATTTTGAGATATCTCACTATGTTGCCCAATAGCCTGGTACTCACAGAGATTCACCTGCCCTTTACTCCTGAGTGCTGGGACTAAAGGTGTGTGCCACCATCCTGGGGTCAAACGCTCTTGCAGGAATGCTTGGCCTAAATCTAATCAGACTCCAGACCTAACTTCCCACTAATGGAAACACAGGGTATAGAAGTTAAATGACACCAGAGGAAATGGGAAGAGAAGTACATGGTCTAGAAGAGCTCCAAATGACTGCTGGTTTGAGACAGGTTTCTATGTGTAGCCCTGGCTGTCCTGGAACTTGCTTTGTAGCCAAGGCTGGCCATGAACTCAGGCTGTGATCTGCCTGCTTCTTTCTCCTGAGTGCTGGGATTAAAGGCGAACGCCACCACTGCCCAGCCCAAAATGACTTTTGGAAATGTATTATGGGGAAAAAGTGCAGTGAGCAATCAAAATGCATTGTTTATATGTATGAAATTCTCAAAGAATAAAAAGATTAAACAAAGGAATATTATTCAAAACAAACAAACTTGGACTGGCCAGACACCTCAGCAGAATTTCATCCTTTAAACTCACATAATGGTGGGAGGAGAGAATGGACCCCAAAATGTCCCGACCACCACATGGGTACCATGACGTGCACGTGCCCACACATACACAGGATAGACACAATAACTACAACAACAACAACAAGATAAGGGGCTGGGGAGATGGCTCAGTGGGTGAAGTGTTTACTGGGCAGCATGAGGCTCTCCTATGGATCCTCAGCATCCACGTAGAAGCCAGGTGCAGCAACAAACATGTGCCTGTAATCCCAGAGCCCGGAGGGAAGACAAGTGCATCCAGGTGCTCGCTGGCCACTTCAACTTGCCCAAACAGCAAGTTCTCAGTTTGCTAATACTCTGTGTTTAAAAAAAAAAAAAAAAAAGCCAGGCAGGGGTGGGGCACACCTTTAATCCCAGCACTCAGAAGGCCAAAGCAGGTAGATCTCTATGAGAGCAAGTTCCAGGACAGCTAAGGCTACACAGAGAAATGAGAAACCCTGTCTCAAACACACACACACACACACACACACACACACACACACACATACACAAAAGTAAAGATATCTGATAGCAATCCCTGGCATCCACAAGTGTATATGCATGTACATGTGCAAATCATCTCTCTTTCTCTTTCTCTCCCTCCCTAGTGTGCACATTCAGAGTAGGGAAAAAATCTGGATGGAGAGGCTTTTTAAAAAGATATAACTGATAAACAAAGCTAAACTGAGTAAGATCCTCTGTGCTGAGGATGTAGGAAGAGCACTTGCCTAGAACGTGTAAGGCCCTGAGTTCCAACCCCCAAACCCAAATTACAAAGCAAGCCACCAAATGGGAAGTGTGAAAACAGGCTAGATATTAAATGATACACAGTCACAGTTAATTGCCTTAGGCATGACAATATTGTGAAGAAAACTGTATTCTCAGGAGAAACTGCTGAAGGAAAGGGGAATGTGTCATAATTTCCAAATAGCTCACCCGAAAGATTGCATATGGATGTACACACATGAAGGTCTGTCTAGACACACATACATTGATACATTGATGAACACAGGGGAACAGACAGACTTAAGAAACTTGGTCTATAAATTTAATGCTAGTTCCAGGCTAACCAGGGCTACATAGTGAGACTTTGTCTTTAAAAAAAGAAAGGTTTAGGGCTGGAGAGATGGCTCAGAGGTTAAGAGCATTGCCTGCTCTTCCAAAGGTCCTGAGTTCAATTCCCAGCAACCACATAGTGGCTCACAACCATCTGTAATGAGATCTGGTGCCCTCTTCTGGCCTGCAGCCATACATAAAAAAAAGGAATGCTGTATACATAATAAATAAATAAATAAAAAATAAAATAAAATAAAATAAAAAAAGAAAGGTTTAGCTGGAGTCTAGCTTGACAATGGGAAGAACTAAACTCACGGAGCACTCAGGGGGATTGTAAAGTGGTCTCTCTCTGAAAATAGGACCACCAAGAAGAGATCGTTACAGGTTCCTAACTAAGTATCTCCCCTTGAGGGCAGAAGGTTCCAACTGCTAAAGGGTAGAGAGAAAAGGGCTGCTGACCAGCGCAGCTGAAGTGGAATATCAGTCTGTGTTATCATCTGGGGCACGAGAAAGAAGGGCAAAGCCAATGGTAAACATGCTTTACTGAGGCAACGAAGACAGCTGTGTTATAGGCTCCCACATGGCCCTACCCACCTCCTCCCAAGCAGGAAAATACAAATAGTGCTCAATTTACCTGCGGCTGGCCACACCAGAAAGCCTGGTCACATGGCTGGGCAAGCTGCAGTAACCATCAAGCATACTTAGGGGCACAGAGGACACATAGGTTACTGGCTACACTTCACTAGCTTGGACTCTGTCAGGATCTGCTGCACTTAACCTTGGTTTTTGATTCACTCTGCTCTGGACTGGGCTAGGGACACTTACAAGGGACAAGGGCTCAGTTGGGTTCCTCAGAACCAAAAATGTCAGTCACCGAATCTGCGCTGTTTCATCCGTGAAAACCTGTGTGAAGGGTATGAGGGTGCAGTTCAGTAGGACGGCATGCATTTGCCCAGCATGTCTGAGGCCCTGGGTTCAATCCCCAACACCGCCAAACACACAACACAACACAACTGTGTGAACTACCTTGTTCCTCCTGCAGAAAGTCTGACCACCATCTCTTTGCTCGAGCTCTATCTCATGTCCCCAACTTCACAGAGGAGATAACCACAAAGACATCTGACCCAGTGAATCCCTAACTGGGCCCTGACCTTCTAGAACCGAACTAGAAATAAGTGGCAAATTACCATGCTGTGGAAAAACCCCAAAGTGTGCTGGGGAGACTTTTCAGGGCAGCCCCTGCTCTGGAGCCCTGGTCTCACCATGCCAGTTGTTCAGACTTCCTAAGAGAGGCACCAAGGTTATGCAGTGCCTCCAGGGTAAGCCAGCCCGAAAAGGCTAAACAACAGCAAAGAGAAGGAAGCAGCCAAGGCCTTGTTCCCAGGTTGCCTCTCCACATGCATCTTCCAGAGGCAGACGGTGTGGCCACGCACATTACTAGAAGGTAGGTGACAAACCAGGCCTTGTCCCCCAAGTTGCTTCATGGTAACGTCACCTTCTATCAGTAAAGAGAAGGCGTATCCTACTGATACAAATGGATAATTGGATCCAGGGGAACAATATGGGATATTAACAACCCACATGCCCTATCGCAGCTTCTGAGACCCAGAAGGCAAGCTCAGCTAGTCCGTTATAAGCAGACAGCACAGTTATCATCGGCACAGTGGCTCCCACTGGACAACTAAGCTCCAAACAATCCCCTGGGAGCTGGGGGCAGCCTCGTGTCACCCTCTTCTTTCTTGTGCTTATTCTGGTCGCCAGTCACCCATCAGTTACTTGGGGTCAGGACAAAGCCGGAAGAGTGGAAGATACAGGCAGATATAGAAAGAAGGTCACGGAGGGAGTCTATATAACTTGATCAATTCCTAAGGACAAGCAATCTGAATACAAGCGGGGACACTCACATAGTAAATGCCCATAGGTCTATTTCACATAGCTGGCTGAGCCATGAAATAATGCTTCAAGGACAGTTTACTTACAGCCAGCAACAGCAAGCGCCTCAGATAAAAGATGCACACCAAAACCAAAGATTTCAAGAGAACTGCCTTTTTAAAAAATAAATACATATTTTTATTTTTAATTATGGGTGTACTGTACTGGTGTGTCTGTGTATGGGTTTGTGTATTGTGCATATAGATGCCTATAGAGGTCAGAAGAGGGCATTAGATTCCCCCGGAATTGGAGCTCCAGGTGGTTGAGACCTACACAATGGGCACACTGGGAACTGAATTTGAATCCTCTATAAGAGCAGCAAGTGCTCACACCTCTGAGCCATCTCTCTAGCCACAGAAAACATTTTCCCCTATGTTACATAGTAAAGTAGGGCTAAGTGTGGTTACAGATATCTGCAATTGCCCACAGCAATCAAGAGGTAGAGGCAGGAGGATTGCAAACTCTGCAATAGCTTGGGCTGCACAGTAAGAAGCGGCTCAGCCTGGCGGTGGTGGTGCCTTCTTTAATCCCAGCACTCGGGAGGCAGAGGAGGACGATCTCTGTGAGTTCAAGGTCAGCCTGGTCTACAAGAGCTAGTTCCAGGACAGGCTCCAAAGCTACAGAGAAACACTGTCTCGAAAAACAAAAAAACAAAAAAAAAACAAAAAAAAACAACAACAAAAACAAAACAAAACAAAAAAAGAATCTGGCTCAACCGATTAAAATAAGTAGAACAGGGTTCACTTGTGCCCTGCAGCATAAGCAAAAAAAACGACAAGAATGACTGAATGCCTCTAAGGATCACAGCCAGATAGCTGAAGGGTTTGGTGTGAGAGAAAGGGTGGGATTTAACAAGGTCTGTCTGTTCCTCTAACTTTGATTAGTAATCCCAGAGCCAGGCTCCTGGGGCCTGGGGTTGAGGAAAAGCTGGACCAAAGGGGACTTCCCTTAGCGTAAGCTTTAACACCTGCCCCACTTGGTACAACGTCCTGCACTAAACCACACAAAGTCCCCTGAGGCCTACCGTATTCACAAGGCAGAGGGTACAATATCTGCCTAGTATATATCACAGAAAAGCCATCTGGCCTGGGCCTATAACCTAGCACCACTCTCTGAGCCAAACTCACTGATTTGCCCCTCTGTACTCTCCTATATAAAAGTGCAGTAGGTACTGCATGGCTGTGGCACCGAGGAGTCTTCTGAGTGTTTTAAGAAGTGAAGAACTAGGTGAAGAGCAGAGGAGAGTGGTAGAGTTTCAACTCTAGAGAGGAGGCACGTTCCTTAGAAGACACTGGCCTCGCGGAGCATGCTCAGTGCGGGGGTCCTGCTCAGTAACAGCACATTGGGGCAACCCTGACGACTCTAACGCTGGGTCAACATGGAGCAAGGGCTGCACGTGCAAATACAGAAACTGGCACCCAGTCAGTTCCCAGGGTCTGATACCAATTTTATCCAATTGGAGGACAAGCTGCAGGCTCCTGAAAGGCAATCTATCACAGAGGCAAAACCCTGACTTCACCCCAGCATGGTATGTGAACTCAAAACAGATCCATAACTTCTTGGGTATCAACTGTTCCATCTGTTAAGTGGAAAGAATAGAGATGTTACAAGCATGTAGAAGCAACCTGATGGATTAGCCTAGTATTTATTGGTCAAATGTTTATTTGGAAATGATTTGAAACTGATTGTTCAAGAATAAGCATACAGAGCTGAGCAGTGGTGGTGTACACCTTGAATCCCAGCACTTGGGAGGCAGAGGCAGGCGGATCTCTGAGTTTGAGGCCAGCCTGGTCTACAGAGTGAGTTCCAGGACAGCTAAGGCTACATAAAGAAACCCTGTCTCAAAACAACAACAAGAAGAACAAGTACGCAGGATACTTACACAATCTAGATTTGCCTACTAGCACACCTGCCAACTGCTCGCTGTCACAGGAATTTTACACACTCACATACTTTCCTACACTCATACTTGACACCCACATGTTCACTGGAAACATGCACACACACGAGAGAGAGAGAGAGAGAGAGAGAGAGAGAGAGAGAGAGAGAGAGAGGCTGATTTTTATTCCTAGAAAGGAATAGGCAACTATGACAAAATGGGAGGTTGGCAAATAAAGAGACAGCAAAAGGTTTTATTATCTAGTAAGGGTTTATGGATTTCTGCTCCTTTCCCTGCAAATGGCAAGCATTTAAATGTTCACTGTTTTACACGGACAGTGACCACACAGTTCAGACAAGTTACATAAAGTAATAAAAAAAAGTCAGTTTCTATCCTTCCTGTGTTATGGTGTGCATGTACTTGTATGTGTGCATGTGTGTGCACATATATGTATACATGGAAGCCAAAGACCTCCTCAATTGCTTCTCCACAGTATTTTAAATTGTTTTGCTTTGTTTGGGGAGGACAGGTTCTTTCTATGTAGCCTTGGCTAGCCTGCAACTCAGAGATTTGTCTTCCTCTGACTCTTGATCATTGGGATTAAAATCATGTTCCACCACACTGAAACTAACTTTTAAAAATTATTTGTGTGTGTGTGTGTGTGGTGTGTGTGTGTGTGTGTGTGTGCATGTGTGTGTATGATGTGTGTGAGAATACAAGGAAGGGATTACACAGGAAGTCGAGATTGGAGGACAACCTTCAGGGGTCAGTCCTCTCCAACAATGGAATGGAGGGATTGATGTCAGGTCAAGTGTTTTTACCACCTGATCCTTCCTACCAGCTCTAAATCATTTTTGAGTCATGGTCTCTCACTGAACCTGGCACTCACAAGCGAGGTAGGCTGGCCAGCCTATGAGCTCAGGGGTCGACCTACCTGCACACCCTGGTGCTAGAGTTAGACGCGCACTGCTGTGCCCTGTACTGACACAGGTGCCGGGGATCCGAATCCATCCTCAGGCTTGGGCAGCAAGCACTTCACCAACTAAGCCATCTCCTAGCCCTTCCTGCTCTTTTGTTTTTTACTTAAAGACACAAAACTTACAAAACAGACAATGAGAAAGCATTAGATAAATGGAAACAACTTTATTATACAGAAGTGCTTTTATAATGTTTGTTAAAAAAGATTTTACCTTACAGGGTTGTGAAGTTAATGGAAACAAAAGGTCACATACAAGCATACAAACATTAGAACATGAAAGAGTTCTAAAGAGAGAAGAAAGCGATATTGTAGAGGGGATGAGTTAGTTCCAAGGAGCCAGCCAGGCAATGCACCCTAGATGGAGCTCTTCCAGAGTTCAAACCTCCATTGTTCCCTCTACTGGGTGCTAGTAAATACCACAAGGACCCTACTCCTAGTTAGCCAAAAGCAAGACAAGGGATGTGCTTGGGCAGATCGTGAGCCCCAGGCTTCTTTCCCATCAGAAATGTAGGCGTGGTGGTGCCAGGGGCTACCCTACATGGGGGACTAAGCTGTTTTCATGGCACAAGGCCACTTGTGCCCACCCCCTTCTATAGGAACGCACGACCACATTTCCCCCCAGGTGCTTCTAATGGTTTCACACAGTCACACAATAGAAAGACAACCGTCTAGGCATACAACTGCCAATCAGTACCCACAACCATGACTCCACAGAGGCAGAGACATCAGTCTGCCTCAGCTCCCCACCTGTCCCTGGTGAGCTACTCATTCCAGATGGCAATGGCAAATCTCACACCAGCCAGAAACACGCAAAAGGCACCACCACATCACGCACGCAGTGTTGTACTTGCCGCCATCGTCCCATTATCTACCAATCCACAGCTCCCGGGACAAGGTCAAGGTGTGGAAAGCCCATGGTGTGATCACCCTGGGATGCTGAAGAAAGACTTATCTTTGCGCCCATCGCCAGTTCTCTTCTAATCAGTTTATCAGGTGCACTCTGAGCCTGGAATACAGACATACAAACTAAAGGGAAGCAAAAGCTGGAGATGTGCTCGGCAGGAGTGGGGATGCCATGCGGGACCAAGTTCATGGCACACTTCCATGTGCGGGAAGAGACCTTTGCTTAATCAAGCAAAAAGGTTTTGTCAATCACATGGTTGTGGGCACGTTATTTCTTTGCTGGGTCTCAGTTTTCCAGTCTGCAAACCCTCACCAGCAGGACGCAGTGAAAGCAAACGCAATACGTTGGAGTACCAACTATGAGCAGCAGGAGACAAACAAATGAATACTGTCAAAGCTATTCATGTCTCAAGTTCTTGGAACAATACAGGTGAATCTGGGGCCTTTCAGACTTGGGATTCTCGGGCTCTTACTATGGAAACAGCCCTTTATTACTTTTATGCTGGGAAGACAAAACGACTCTCGCGACAGTTCCACTGAGAAAGCGTCCATACGCTTCCCTCAGGCTAAGAGGTGCTTGTCTCCGAGGATGTGGCTCCCACAGTCCCTTTCTCCCCTCTCCATCCACACTCTGTTGTATTTACTGTAAAAGACCTCTGGCTGCATCCCCTCTGTCATGCGTGCTATCCAGCACCTCCCCATCTCCTGGGACCTAGCTAATGGGCATGAGTTAAGCAGGTGATCCCCAACCTGGGGTGGTATGACAGGTTTCTGTGCCTGCAGCTGTGGGGCAGGGAACACGCGTGTTATCCAGGGTTGTTCTCTCAGAGCCACGTGGGCGAACAAACAGGCTCAGAGAAGTCTAAAGTGGAGGGAGTGTGGAGGAGGGCAGAGAGAGGAAGGGGGGGAGGAGGGAGAGGGGGAAGAAGGGAAAAGAGCTCCAACTCTTCTAATCTCATGTTCATGCTGTTCAGTCACACCCAGCTGGGCAGGTTTATTAAACCTTTTCGTCTAAGTCACCAGAGCCATGGTTGGCAACAGGGACACAGACTGGATACGTCTAAATGTCCAGAGTTTGAACAATGATTATGAACACCGCTTTCCTGTATTTCTCCACGTTAGCCGGGTAAGGGAACAGCAATACCTGATGTTATAGGATGGTGCCTGGCATGGGGGAGGGGACTTTCCACCTGATCACACTTGGGAAAGCCATCCTAGGGTCCAACTAATAATTCTGCTGTCTGGCCTAAAAAGTCACCGACTCATTTTGCAATCCTGCTTTTCCTTGCTGTACAGTACAGCAATACCAAAAAAATTGGTACTGGTCTATCTAGCAAGAATGGACACTGGGGACTCCTCTCAGTCTCCTTGGCCCATCAACTACACCTCTTTCTAAGACAAAAGCTAAGTAGTTCAGACTTTAAACAAAACTATAGCAAAATCCTACACATTGTCTATTTCCATCCATGGATCAACCTGGTGATTTATCCCCTCTCCCCCCACATTAAATGTTTTGGGAAGAGAACCTACAGTAGCAATGACTTCCATGGAAATGCAACATCTTTGCCACCAGCTGGGCTTGAAGCCCAAAAACCAGGATGAAAAGGAGACCAATGATTTAAAGAGAGAACACTAATGCTTTGTGGAGTGGGCAGGTTGTCCTGCAAGTAGCTGGAGAGCTACGATAGAGGGGAACAGTGTATGGGGACTAGAAGTGGGAAAAGCCATTACAAGCGAGCCTGGGGGAGGTGTGGCTCCCTTCTCCACTCCACTGCCTTTTCAGCAACTCAATCCAACAAGTATTTATTGAGCATGACACTCCCCATCTGCCTTGGCCCTCCCTTAGCAAAAGCACTCAAATCTGTTCAAGCTGCAGGGTGAGTTCCACTGTACTTGAACTTGAAACACGAGGTACCTACCTCTTAAAGAGACAAGCACACAATTTCCAGGACGGGGTAAAAGGAACTACAGGATTTGAGAACTGCTGAGAAGTTAAGTCTATAGTAATGGCATTTTCTCTGTGTGTGTGTGTGTGTGTGTGTGCGCGCGCGTGTTTGTGTGTGTGTGTGTGTGTGTGGTGATGGGGATAATGCCTATAGCAATGGCACATGTGTGTGTGCGTGCGTGCATGCGTGCGTGTGCGTGTGTGGTAATGGGGATAGACCAAAACTTTGCACACGCAAAGCACATGCTCTACCACTATGATACATCCCAGGCTCTAAAAATGTCACTTTTGAAAGAGAAAGGATAGACGACCATAAAACCTAATTTAACTTTAGAGAAAATACTTGGCCAATTTAAAAGAAAAGAAAACCTATTCAAAAGCCAGTAGGTCTCTAATTAGCCCACCACACACCGAATACTCCTTCATTCTGCACTTTCTCCAGCTTGCATCTATAATGCATTTACGTGTGGATGTGCTAGCACCTGCTTTTAAAGCTCTGTGTCATAGCCCACCTTTGGTCTTAACACTTCAATGCTCTCCTGAGGGCTGTCACTTCTGATCATAAGGGATTCAGGTGGCAGAGCTGGTAGTACACTAACCTGTGCCCTAACAAAATGGTTCCCTGGAAAAAGCTGCCTAACATTTAGCAGATAGGGAGCTATGGTCAGAGGGGAGGCACCCTAAATTTACAACTCTGCTCTGCCAAACACTGTCCACCATTTAAGATGACACATTCTGGCAGCCTCCAATAGAATGCACCCCCAACTCTTAATCATGGTCCAAATGCATGAGAGCAATCAAATCCCCAGAAGAGTCTTCCCAGGCCTCCACACACACCCATTTTAATAGGGAGCTGGAAGCCTAACCTGCTAATGTGCAGGCGGGTGAAGCCTAAGGCACTCCATCCTCCCTCCCCCAGAGCCAGCTGTCTAAGGCTCCTGAGCAAACCCACAGACCTGTGTGCCTGAACAGGGCCAAGACTTCAGCTCCAGCTTCCCTAGGGCTGGACCTGCACTTTTCCTATTATGAAATACCCTGATAGTGTTCTTTTAAGTTCATTTAAGCTGCTCCTGATTGGCTGTGGTACTCCCACACAGGAAAGTCAACTGAAGCTTACTAAGCCCCAAGGAGAACCATTTACATGACTCCAAAGCTAGGTATTCGACTTGCTTGCGACTGTAGGGAGAGAGCGAAGTGCCAGAAGCCAGGATGTCCAGTGGGCACTGTGAGCTGGAAGGCTTCGTGTTCACAGCCAGCTGTGCCCAGGAATGACAGCCCATCCAGACTGCCACATGGCAGGAGGAACTGGAGCACTGATCATTTACGACTTCAAATAGCATCCTCAACTCTTCCCTCTCTGAGACCAGGATTTGTTTTTGACCTGACCATGTGAATAGATTTGGCTAGTGAATAGATTTGGCTAGTGTTTGGTTAATTCATACTCTGCAAACCAAATAATGGAATCTCTGTGAGGCTGCGACTCAGGCAGAGGAGAAAGCTGAGAGTAGTTGCTACCCTTGGCTTCTACTCCCTTTTCTAAGACAAGAAAGAACAAATTCTGTATCAGAGGAGGGCAGAAATGACTATGCCTTCGTGAGATTGTCCACACTCCTTAAATTAACTTACTGCTTCTGGGCATCTGTGTAGTTAATTGTGATTGCTACCTTGTCAGGGTATAGAGTCATGGAAGAAACAAGCCCCTGGGTATGATCTGTATTAAGTTAAATTAAGGTGGAAGACCTCCCTAAATGTGGGCGGCACCATCCCTTGGACTGCCTAAAGAGAAACTGAGCTGAGTACCAGCACTCTTCCCTCTCTGCTTCCCGAGCACAGATGTCATGTAAGCTCCAGCCCCTTCTCCTGTCTTCCCTGTCCTGATGAACTGTATCCTTGGACTATGAGTCAAAATAAACCCTTCCTTTTTGGCCAGGTATTTTGTCTCAGCAATGAGTAACAAATATGGTATCCATTTGTCCTATGAAATTGGAAAAAACCACCAGGTTTACCTTCTCAGCCCTCAAAAGGGCTCCATGCTGCTCATAGAACAAGAGCAAGACCAGGTAAGCCCAGGCAGAACACAAGCTAGTGTCAAATAGTGCTTGACACATGTGACAGTACCTAGAAAAACTCCAAAACCAGACCTGTAAGAGGATGCCACACCACGAAGTCTGAATCCTTTGGCAGAAAGACTCAATGTGAGACTGGTCAGAACCTAGAGGCAGCTGTTTAATTCCTAACAGTGCTACTAAGATCAGGGACTGGCGTGGGCCTATATGACTCAGAACACATTGACTACAGCAGAGAACACAGGCAGAGAATTCTCCTGGCTATTAAGCCCACCAACCGCTTTGACAACTCTCAAATTCACATCACTATGAAATTTTTGTAACCCTTCCTAGAAATCCATATCTGGAACCAGAGAGAGCAATATCCACTTACCACCACACCCCACAACGTTTTCACCCCCTTCCTCTGGTCTCTTAACTGCGTTATATAAGGACTCCTCAGACTATCTAATATTGTGCTATCAAAAAAAAAAAAAAAAAAAAACAAAAAAAAAAAAACCTCAGAACGCATGGACCCACACTCATTTGGGTACCCAGACAATCACCACAGCTAATGGCATCCTAGAAACTGGAAGTCCCTGACTTCAGGAAAGTTATCACTACTGATAATTGTTTAAGGGTCAGGTGCTTCAGAGATATGCTTCTTACTGACCATTACTGGGCCTGGCAAAGCTATGGAAGACAGTAGCTAGCAGTATCAGGCTAGGAAAAGCCTGAGGGATTAATGCTTCCCAAATAGAAGCTGTCTCAATCACAGGTTACAAGCGGATGACTGCAGTTCTTTAAGGATTCTAACTGTACCCCAAGATGACTCCTTAGCAGAGAAAAGTTCCATCTCTATTTTAAACTTCCAGCTGTTTGTGGCATCACTGGCCACAAGGACAACGGTCTGAAGAGCACCTTCTCACAGAACCTCTAATACACAACCTCTTTGATGTGGCTTCATACCCATCTAAACACCCATCCTCCAAGGGCTAAGTTTTCAAAACAATACAAGGAAAGGCATTAAATAATTAGCAATGACATCCCTAATAACAATGACACCTTATATTCAGGAAATAGCCACTCATCATAAATACTAGATGTCCCTCTGGGGAATCTAGTATTTTAGGGCAACCGTGACTACTACCAGCTAGTTCTCAATGATCTGTATGGCGAACTAAAAGGTAATGAAAAAAAATTCAATACAGGAGATAGGTCTCAAGTGATTTTCACATAATTTTAAAACTATGTTCTCTGCAGTGTGAGTTGTTAGGTTGAGGGTAGGGGGCCATAAGGAAAGAGGGGGAACAAATTTGCTTAACAGTTATGCTTTTGTGTAAATTCAAATGAGCTATGTCTACTGAACACATGTCACCTGACCACGGGGGTGGGGAATTGGTACTCACACGTGCTGATCTGCCACAAACACTGAGGGCTGACTAGAAACAGATGGTTCCTTTTCCCCTGAAATATGATTGTTACCTTACTCTACCTTAGGGTTTTCTGAGGAAGCATAAATTATACACTCTTGAAACTGATTCTTACATTGGAGTAAGAATCAAGTGTACAGTTCGAGACAAGGAATGATGAACTTCTGTACAATGAGTAAACTCTGCCAGTGACAGCGTGAAAATAGACACAGCTAACGTCAAAGAGGGTGGCTGTGTTCCAATAAAACTTTATTTACAAAAACAGGCTCAGGGCCAGGCATAACCTACAGGCTATAATTACCAACTCCTGGTTTAAGAAGGTTTTGGTGGAGTTTATTGGTCCCCAAGCAGCATCTGGTTTCCCAGGTTCGCTAGAGAAATAATTAGGAAAAGTTTAATTAAGTGTTATCTTCATGGGATGGGAAATGTGGCTATGTGTAGTGTTCGTGTGGCATGCACAAAGCCCTGGGTTTAGCACCACAAAGCGATTGTTTCCAGTCTAGGGATATGGAGGCTGAAACACTTTTAGGATAGGTAAGAGCTGAACCCAGAAAACTTCACTTCCTACTCCTGTTTTATTTATCATCATGGGTTCTGGAAGAACGCAAAAGTTAGCAGCCTCAAACTGGCTTCAGACACAAAAGAAAATTTAATTCAGGGGGCAATTGCAGTAAGAACTGTATCGAGGGTTTCAATTACCCACCAGTGGCTCTTAGCTTTCTTAGAGTTGGCCCTCATTTTTCTCATAGCTCTTCCAGCTCCAGCTCATAAAAATGAAGCCGTTCCTCGCTTTATGAAGACATCCCTTCTGGATGAATGGTCACAGAAGGTAAACCCACTCTTTGCACCATAACCCTTTATACAAGGCCTAATCTATCTTGTCAAGAACACAGCAGGGTGTGCGGTGCAAGATAACTGCACAGGCAGAGTATTACATCATTTGGGATGGGAAACAGAAACAGTGACGACACTTAATTGTTCCTGAAACCCAGTCCTGGCTCGCAGGCCTTTTTAAACTGTTGTGTTTCCGAGCTCTGTTTAGAAAGCTCATTTTAAAAGATGACAGAATAAAAATGCAAGAGGCCCTGAAATTCTGAAACTTGCAGCACTGGTTTCAGACCAATGTGGGTTTGCTCTTTGAAGCCTGAAAAGGCAATGGACTCTCCCCAGCAGTGCTCTTAGAGTAGCTCAGCGCGGAGAAGAGCAGCAACGCAGAGCAGCAACGCAGAGCAGCAATGCAGAGCAGCAATGTAGAGCAGCAGCATGCGCTTTTGAAACACAGCACAGCTCAGAAAACCCTAAGCACTTCATGAGCTTATTTAGTTCTTATGACATAGAGATTGTTGCCCACAGAAGAAAGGGAGTTCAGAAACTTCCTCAAGACTACACCAGCTGGTAAATGGAAGAGCCTGTATTCAAAACCCAGGCTACTAACATCATTCTTTTCAGGGTCTATGGCAGCAAGGAATTCCCTGTTACATGTCCTAGTGGCCTAGAGGAAAACACTTCTGTCACATCTCAAGGTATAGAAGGAATAGAAACAACCTGAAAATTACATGAAGGTGAGGCTAACATGCACAGGGCTAAAACGCCCCTAGCCAAAGACCAGGGGCCCCTCCCCAACCCCTTTAATGTTTGACCACAAAGACCAATGGGCTCAGGCTACTATTTCCTTTCTCTCTCCTACCTACTGAAAACCTAACGATAATCCTACCCACATAGGCAAATGTCTATTTAATACCTCTGGGATATTAACAGGTGGAGAAGCAATGGACCAACCAAATACATAATGTAGGAATCCATTCAATCTGCCCTAAGTCACCTGACAAGTTACACAGCCCTCTAGTTTCCTGTTTTCATCAGTATCCTTATAGAGACCCTGAATCTGCAAAAGGAGCAGGCCATGTAAATAACCCAAGCCTCCAAGCCCACATTCCTCCCCTCTGCACAGCACCCACCAGGGCCTTCTCTTTCAATGCCAGCTCTGCAGGAATCACAAAACAACTGCTCTTAAAATGGTTGCTACACAGTTCCTAACTACAGCACAGGCAAGGCTTCTGTTGATTTCTACCAAGTGATGATGGTTCTGGTGCTTGCGGCTCTAACTTCCCTGGGTTTCAAGGAAGCCCAAACAAAACCAACAGGTTTGTAGTCTTGTGGCTTGCTTTATAGCTGATGATAGGCATGAGTTTGTCTGGGCATTGCCTTCTTCTACACCACCAGATTCTACACATACTTTGACTACTTGGTCACCATCTTGCTACCAGATTTGACCAAGTTCTGCGTTCCAGGATGTGATATTAACATATACAGTGAGGTACAAATAGACTTGGCTTTCTACCTCAAAGACCTGATGAATCCCATCCTACTTAGCAAGACTCTTGTAACAGAATACCTTCAGGAAGGGGCCATGCAACATCCAAGCTTAGTAATCTCCAGAAAGCTTAAGAGTCTGGTTTAGAGAATGTCATGTTAAGATGGCAGGGACATAACTTTTGTACATTTGGTACAAACTTAGGCTTAGGAAGTGTGCAATGATCCTTTCACATCTGGTGAGAATCAAATGCAAACTTCACTTTTAACTTATTGCCAACCTCCTCATGCAAGTAGGTTCCTTTTCCGTTCCAAAGGGCCTGCATTTGTGGGTCCCATCGCAGCCTCCAGTGTGAAAGCAAGGTTAAATTTGCTCCACCCTCGTTTCCCCACACCCACCACATCAAGCTGCTATTAAGAAACTGCTTCGGCGCTGTTCAGAAAGTGGGGTATTTGCCATAGCATACTTGATTGTAAGCACTCCGCTGCCACGTTGGCTGGGAACGCTCACGACAAAACCACCTTCGGAGGGGGTGGGAGGTAGGGTGCAAACTGCCCAACTCCTGTACACAAGCACACACGCACAGGATGACTAGAATGAGACAGCCATATTAAGCAGGTCAAATATATGGGAACATACAACTTCTGGGCTACATTAGGAAGAACGTAGAAAATCGGGAACAGAGGTGCGTTTGCACCGCAGTAAAAGCCGTTAAACTAACTTATCCCAACGGGCTGGGATCAAATCAGCTCTTGGAAGAGGCATAAAGGGAAGCGCACGTGAAGTGGTGGAGAAAGGAACTCCAGAGCCATAGAAAGGGACGCTGGGGCCAAACTCAAGCTGGAGAAGTAACACATGGCTCCACCCGGCTCTCTTCCATGCCCCTCCCCCTCACCGAGCAGGCGTCTAGCGCCCACCGGCTCCCAGTGAAGCAAGCCCTCGGCTCAGGGAGCCCACAATACTCCTTGCACCCACCCCAGCACTTCTCACTCCCTCCCCCCCCCCCCGGGCAGAATGCTTCGGGCCACTTTTCGGTTACGCCCCCCATAGCTAGTTTCCATCTGCCAGGTCCCTTCCCTCACCTCCCGGCTCGGACTCCAGGCCCCCTCCTTCCCAGAGTTGCACCCCACGTTCGCAGCTGCTCGTCTTGCTCCCTCCGTCCTCGGAACTCTGCGCGTCCCCTTTTCTCTTCCCTCAACTCCCATCCACTTCCTCTTCATACTTCTCCCAGTACTCTCCAGACCCTCGCCCCTGCACCCACTCCGACCCGGCTCACCTGCGCGGCCACCCCCGTCCCGGCGCTGGTGCGGCTGCTGCAGCTGGAAGGGGACTGTAGCCCTGAGTGGCTGCAGCCCGGCCCGGGGGGAGCCAGCGGGCGCCGGTGGAGAGCATCCCCGCCGGAGACCCCCCGCCCCTCCGCGTCCCGGCCCCCAGGAACCTCCGCCTCTGCCGCCCGCTGCGGCTCCGGACATGGCCCACCCGGCTACCTGCAGCCTCAGACCCACGGCGAGCCCCACACAGCCCCCAACCCCCGCGGCCGCTACTTATGTGCCCTGCGGGCGGGGACCGGCCCCCTCAGCTCCGAGTTCCAATTCGCTTACAGAGTTCCAGTACCGCCCCTTAACCAATCTACGGCGAGGCTCTTCTATTCCGAGGATGATTGGTCCATATGGTCAGCCATCAACACAAGATCCCACCTTCCTGCTTTTCTTTCCTTTCCTTTTCTTTTTTTTTTAACGTCCTTAAGGCTGCCGATTGGTCCTTCCGGTATAGGGCAGGTTCTCCGGCACTGCCAATGAAAGGGCTCAAAGAGGAGGATCGTCACACCCAGTCCCAGGTAGTATGCAAATGATGCCACGTGATGTCAGACTGTGCAGGGGGCGGGGCTGGATGCGGGCTGGACTCAAACACTAAAGAAATCTTTATATGGGGGTAGTGTCAAACTCTAAGCAGTTCTAGAGGGAATGAGAAGACCTAACTTCAAAAGGCACTAATTTAGTTTAATCTAAAAACAGTACTTTTCAAGTCTTATGAGATTCCATTGCTGTTGGCAAACTCCAAACTAAGATTTTATATATTTATACAAGGTTTGCCTATCATTTGCATGAACTTTGCATTAAATTCGCACATTTAATGGCTACCTTACCTCGTGTGGCACATTTGTCTTTTAAGTTTCCAAGTCCCCTCCTGAGGCTGGTCCAATCACAATAAAAACAGCTGTTAGCCTGTAAATTAACTTGAGACTTTAAAAGGGAGCTGGGAATTTCCCTTCAGAGCCATCCATTGTAAGTCCACCTACCAAAACAAAGTGACAGATAAATCTGCCCAAGTTTGATAGTGACTCCATTAGGAAATTTTTGTCTTTCCAGCTCAGTGCTCTCTGACCTACAATTCCAAGTAAGACCAGATGGTCTCCAAAGAGAATACTTGCAGTTGTGAAAATTATATGATATATATATATATATATATATATATATATATATATATATATATATATATAAACATACTAAGACATTTGCAGGAGGGGGAAAAGCATTTAAGATACTATTAAAACATATTGCTTCTCACAAGAACAATAGATTACCCTTGGCATTTTGTTCTATATATGGAAGACACAAAGTCAATCAACCCTGAGTTGTCTGTGAGAAGGGACCATCCAAGTAATTGGATAATTCCCTCTAGATTTATATTTAGTTATGAATTCTAATTTTGACCTTGCTACCGATTTGTCTATTTCAGTCTTTGCTGAGTTTAGTGCTAAAAGAAAGGCATTCCCCTCGAGCCACACTTACTAATCAGAGGAGAGGAAGTAAACCAGGAGTGTGCTATGAGGGTCACTGTGGAATTAAATACTGAAAGCAGATAGTACTCAAAGTGGGAATTCAAGAGTTGGTTGGATATTAAAATCAGCCTATGAATGCGGAACAAGCAGAGGCAACAGAACACTCTGTAGAAAAGACACTGCTTTCCTGTTTGAAGGATTTGCTTCGAGATCTGACATATAGATTCTTTACAGCTGGGGCTGGAGAGATGACTCAGAGGTTAAGAACACTGGATGTTCTTTCAGAGGTCCTGACATGGTGGCTCACAACCATCTGTAATGAGGTCTGATACCAACACTGTACACATAATAAATAAATAGCAAATCTTTAAAAAAAAAGATTCTTTACAGCTGAAGAAAATAACTCCAAGAAGGAGTTATTTCTTATCAAATGCCGATAGGAATCATCATGCCTGATGATCTGAGTTAAAATTCAGCCACTATCAAGTTAGCTCAGCTTAAGAAATATCTATCTAATGGCTGGGAATGGAGGTCAATGGGACAGCACTTGTTTGGCTTGCTCAAAGTCGTAGGTTTGATTTCTGGCATGGGGGAGGGGAGATGAGAGCAGCTTGTATTCAGTTTCAGTTAGTTCAACATTTTATACACTTAAAAAAATTCCTCACGGGGCTGGAGAGATGGCTCAGTGGTTAAGAGCGTTGCCTGCTCTTCCGAAGGTCCTGAGTTCAATTCCTAGCAACCACATGGTGGCTCACAACCATATGTAATGAGATCTGGTGCCCTCTTCTGGCCTGCAGGCATACACGCAGACAGGATATTGTATACATAATAAATAAATAAATATTTTAAAAAAATTCCTCACGACTATCTGGAAAAGGAAAAACATAAATTCTTACATGGTACAAAAAGAAAAAATGAGGTTCAAAGAGTCCTTTTGATTCCTATCTCAGCCCTCTACCGTGCCTCACACCCTCAACTAATAAAATCAATACCAAATAGCATCTAATATTCAATGACATTCTTTCTCCATGCCAGGCACGTATGAGTACTGTGCACATTATTTCATTTAGGGTCCATGACTGCAGTGGTGAGGTTGCTGTTATACCCGCTCTACTGCGTCTTTGGAAAGAAGCGTCAAGCTCTTGGCTGTCCTGCAGGCTGACCACAGAGCTGAGCCTTGCCTGATCTCTATGCTCATTCTCCCTCGATACGTATCGGCTGGTGTGTTGACATCCGTCTAGTGCATTACAGCGTTCACATTACTGTCTTCTTTAATTCTCACAATAGATCTGGAATGTAGGAAATGCAAATAGGATTGTCTTCACTCTACAAGAGGTTAGTTAGGTCACAGCGGCTGGAATGCTTGCTCAAGATCTTTTGGCAGACGCAGGACTTACAGCCTAGGTTTTGACTCCAGCTTCAAATACTTTCCCAACTAACACTCAACTTCCTGACTGCTGGAACTGCCTGAGAGAAAAAGGGTGAACTGTGTGGTCTCTTGAAAATCTGTCTGATAATGTATACTATTTTAGGACTCCTCACATGTATATAGATCCTTAGATAGTCTCAGCCATGATGAGTGGCTTTTATTGGATGAATATTTTAAGTGTGTGTTAGTGATCAAAGCCTTGGACTAAGGGATTTTGAAACATACTAGGCAGTTGGCTTCCTCTCTGTGTGCAAGAATCACCCCAATCCATCAACCTTACAGACTTGTCATTAAGAATAAATTGACACATTATTTTATATATGTAAAAATGTTATTTTGCCCGGCTGGAGAGATGGCTCAGTGGTTAAGAGCATTGCCTGCTCTTCCAAAGGTCCTGAGTTCAATTCCCGGCAACCACATGGTGGCTCACAACCATCAGTAATGAGGTCTGGTGCCCGCTTCTGGCCTGCAGACATACACAGAGACAGAATATTGTATAATTAATTAATAAATAAATAAATAAATTTTTTTAAAAAAAGAACCAAAGTTCCTTAAAAAAATATTTTGTCTTAGAAAGACAAGTTAGAGAGTTCAAAGAAACAAGATTTAAACATTTTTCCAAAGCCAAGGTAGCAGTATTGAAGACCTAGATGGTAGAAAAAGAATCACTAAAGGTGGCACAAATGAAAAGTCCGATCTTTTGAGTACAGAAAGCTATGGTCTTTCCTGATAAGTTGCTGGCACAAGATACTGAAGTTGACCCTAGCTCAAGGCATGGAAGGCAGGCATAAATATAACCCTTGTCCTCTATTAGGTATCATGCCCAAACAGCTGTCTCTTGTTCGCTTTTCTATACCTGATAGCTTCCCTTAGCATGGGTATGATGGCAGGATAAGGACCTCATCTGAAGCTTGGTCCTTGTTTGCTTCTACTAATGAAAGAGTCCACAGTCAAAGGCTCTGAGGAGGCTGTGTGATACTCAGGGGAGATGCCTCCCATTACAAAGCACCTTCTTGCTTATTATTGTTTTCATTGTCATCCTTATTAACATCATTGCCAACAATTCCTTCTTCGCAGATCTGTTGAGATGACTACTGTGTGTCATAATCCAAGCTTAGGGAATAGCAGAAATGTTCAAGACGGGCTTCCTAGGAGAACGACTCAGCAAATCCCATCAAGCCTGACCACCCGAACTGACTTCCACGGTTGTTGTCTGTACCTCCACAAGCATGTCAGGACACACACGCACACAAACACACACAATTAAAATGAAAAGAAGTGGTCACAGCCCAGAAGGCTTTGAAGCTTATACACAGGAATGATATGAGCTAGACACTTTTCCAATAGGAGGTCATGACCTGGTTTCTGGTTTCAGAGACTTTGGAGAAGATGTAGTTCAGTCAGTAAAGTGCTTGTCTCCCTGGGTTCCATTCCCAGTACCATATCATACTGAGCATGGTTATAGAAACATGCCTTTCACGGAGGATCAGGAAGGAAGTTTATTAGTTTAAGATCATCCTTGGCCATTCTAGGATACGTAAGACTCTGTTACAAAAAGGAAACAACAACAACAACAACTTTGGCCAGAGTCAGGTACTCAAAAACATCAGAGGTAAAGGATTACAAACAGCAAGTATATCAATAGTTTTTCATCTATTGCATACTGAATTGTTTAAGGTTTTTGTTTGTTTTTGAGACAATCTCACTATAGAATCCTGGCTGGCTTGAAACTCTATAGAGAGCAGGCTGGCCTCATAGAGATCTGCCTGCCTTTGTTTCCCAGGTGCTGGGATTGAAGAGGTGTACTGGCACACCTGGCGTATAAGGGGTCCTAACAGCAAATCCAGAAGACCCTTGATCTCAGGTTGCTCTTGGGATGTCCACAGCTGCTGTAGGTAAGAACTTAAGGAACTGGAATTACTTTTCCTACATGCATGAGTCAGAACAGCCATTCCTCAAGCAGACACTATAAAACCCTGGGGCCTTAAAAGACCCTGAGGGATTAAAAGGCTCTGGGGAAACTGATAGGTCAGAGTCAGCAGGGAGGCCTTACAGTAGCAGCCACTAGATTAAGAAAGGATACAGTAGCCAGGGGAACGTCACAATTTTGAAGGCTCAAGTTCTGCCCTGGGCATCCATATATGCCACAAATATGGCATTTCTACCTTCCGGAATATGACAACCAGTAGCAATTCATTGTTCAGCAGAGAGTAGAGAAGTCTTGATAGCCTTTCTTCCCTAGGGGACCAGCTCTGAACTTCCTGGTAAATGTCTGCACACTTACGTCTTTGGCCCCATAGTTCCAAAATAATAAAGCAGAATATAAAGATGACACAGGCACACAGTGTCTCTTTCTGACCTACCTCCTTTCCTCAGCCTCTGTCTGAAATGTCAGACCTGGCTCCTCAGGGAACTAAATCCTGAGGAAATGGGGTCAGAGCTAAAGGAGCAGAGCAGCCTGAGAGGGATTGGAAAGGAGGGTTAAGGAAATGAATGAGGTTATGGGAACAGAAGGTGGCGGGGTCCTATCCCTTAGCAACTTTCCCCATTCTGGTAGCTTCTATCTCCCTGTATCCCTTCCCTTACTCCCACAATAACCTGCTGGCCTGGATTTTGACCTTCTATATTCTTTCTAATACATTTTGTCCCTTGCTGCAGCCCACACATCTGTCTTCCTTGCTGGTTCTTCTTCACTTTCCCTCTCCCTAACCCTGATTTTGCATTCAGCAAGAAACTACTTTTCTTGTTAAACCACAACCGTTGTTTGTTTTTTGCTGTTTAGTTTGGTTGGTTGGTTGGTGTTTGGTTTTGGTTTTTTGTTTTTGTTTTTATTTTGAGACAGGGTTTTTCTGTGTAGCCCTGGCTGTCCTGGAACTAGCTTTGTAGATCAGGCTGACCGTGAGCTCACAGAGACTCCCGGTCTCAGCCTCCAGAGTGCTGGGATTAAAGGCCAAGCCTGGCTCAGGCTCGTCTTTTAAAAGTGTATTCCCTTCGGGTACTGCTGCAAGGTCCTCTTGGCATTAGTTGGTCACTTTGAGAGATATAAAACCTGAACTTTCAAACACAGAATACCTAGGATGACTTCTCTCTGTCTCTCTCTAAAGTTTTACTTTGTGTGTGTGTGTGTGTGTGTGTGTGTGTGTGTGAGTATACATGTGTGTGTACATGTGTGTAGGTGCCAGCAGAGGCTAAAAGGCATCAGATTCCCCAGAGCTGGAATAACAGGAGGGTGTGGACCACTCACACGATATGGGTGCTAGGAACACAACGGGTCCTCTGGAAGAGCACCAAGTGCTCTTAACTGTGGAGCCATCCATCCCTCCAGCTCCTGCATTTCTCATTTTCGAGAACAGATAAGCTTCCTAAGGAAACTAAGGCTACATTGCTTTTGTTTGAAGTGTATAATGTTTTTAATGCATGCAAGTATGTGCACCACATGAGTGTCTGGTGCCTTTGGAGACCAGAAAAGGGTGTTGGATCCACTGGCACTAGACAGTCGTGATCCACCATGTGAGAGCTGAACCTGTGTCCTCTGCTAGAGCAGTAATCGCTCTGAACCACCACTGCCTTACTTTTGCTTTTGAGCTGGGGTCTCGTATAGCCCAGAGTACCCTCCAAATCATTATATCACAAGGGCTGCTCTCGAATTCCTGATCCTCCTGCCTTCACCTCCCAAGGGCCACCTTGCCCAGCTGAAAACAGGTGTGTCCTACTCATTACTTCTCAGCCTAGCGCTGTGACCAGCATGCAGATCGTGATTCACCACAAAATAAATTCAAATATACTTTAGGGCAGGTGATATGGCTCAGCAGGTAAAGATGCTTGTGACCAAGCTTAAAAACCTAAGTTCGAGTCTTGGAACACACATGGTTGAAGAAGAGAACCAAATGTTGCCCTTAGCCCTTCACAGGTATGGTGTGGCTTGCTTACCCCCACCCCATGTGTGCCTAAACAAATAAAAATACACTTTCAGGGCTGAAGAGATTGTTCAGCAGTTAGGAGAGCTTGTTGTTCTTACCAAGAATTTGAATTCAATTCCCAGCACCCACATCAGGTGACTCACAAACTCCTGTGACTCCAATTCCAGGGAATTGGATATCTTCTTCTGGCCTCTGTGGGCACCCACAATCTCATGCACGTCCTTAAATACATACACGTAAGTAAAAAATAATCATTTTTATAAATATACTTTAAAGCTGGGTGTGGTGGTTCACGCCTTTAATCCCAGCACTTGGGAGGCAGAAACAGTTGGATCTCTATGAGTTCAAGGTCAGCCTGGACAGGATAGGCTGTCAGCCAGGATAGCCAAGGGTGCACAAAAAACGAAACAAACAAACAAAAAAAAACCCCACCACTTGGGTCCATCATGGCACCTTGGAGAAAGCAGTTGGCACCCCACACCTAACTCCTGCCTCCAAGATGGAAGTCCCTGGGGAGGTCATGTTAGTTCAGCACACTCTCAAGGGGCTGTGTATAAACCTCATGCTTGCTTCATTCCTACTTCAGATTTCCCTCTGCTCCACCACTGCTCTCATTTAGAGCCTTGATGTTTGCCTCAAAAATGTAATTGCCCCTGGGCCAAAACGCTACAGCACTTTTGAAATTCTCCATCTGATTTCACACGCAGTCCCTCTCTTACACCGTTCGCCAAGCCAGGCATCAAAAGCCACCATAGATACAGCAGTTGTAACACTCTGTTGAACGTCTGTCTTTAGCCTCATTTCCCTCGTACCCAGAGCTTAGGCCCCAGATCCTGCTTTCAGAGCCAAAAGTATTTCCTACATAGGCTTTAGTAGTGAGTAGTGTGGTGCGTACCTTTAATCCCAGCACTTGAGAGACAGAGGCAGGTGGATCCCTGTGACTCTGAGATCACCCTGATCTACACAGCAAGTTATAGGCTAGCCAGGGGCTACAAGATGAGATTTTTTTTTTATTTTTCTCATTTTTTTATTCAAGATTTCCATCTCCTCCCCTCCTCCTCCCCCTTCCTTCCCCTCCCTTCCACCCATACCCCCACTCCACCCCTCTCCAAAGACAAAGAGCCATCAGGGTTCCCTTCACTATGTTAAGTCCAAGGTCCTCCCAGCTCCCCCTAAGTCCAGGAAGGTGAGCAACCAAACTGACAAGGCTCACAGTGAGCCCGTCCATGCTGTAGAGTTCATGTTCATTGCCATTGTCCTTGGTTTCTCAGTCCTCCTCCACCGTCAGCCACATTCAGAGAGTCAGGTTTGGTCCCCTGTTCCATCAGTCCCATTCTGACTGGACTTGGTGGTCTCCCATTAGATCTGTCCCACCGTCTCAATAGGTAAAAGCACTCCTCGCGGTCCTGGCTTCCTTGCTCATGATCTCCCTCCTTTTGCTCCTCATCAGGACCTTGAGAGCTTAGTCTGGTGCTCCTATGTGGGGCTCTGTCATTTTCTCCATCCAATGCCAGGTGAAGGTTCTATGGTGATATGCAAGATATTCATGAGTATGACAATAGGATCTGAACATTTCTGGCACCCCCTACAAGATGAGATCTTGCTCATAAATAAATAAAATTTGAAGACTTTTGTAAGAAGTAACTATAGAGTGAAGCTATAGATTAATTATTATTATTATTATTATTATTATTATTATTATTATTATTTTGGTTTTTCGAGACAGAGTTTTGCTGTAGTTTTAGAGCCTGTCCTGGAACTAGCTCTTATAGACCAGGCTGGCCTCAAACTCACAGAGATCCGCCTGCCTCTGCCTCCCAAGTGCTGGGATTAAAGGCGTGTGCCACCACTGCCTTGATATTTTGTTTTTTGAGACAGGGTTTCTCTGTGTAACAGCCCTAGCTGACCTGGGACTAGCTCTTGTAGACCAAACTGGCCTCGAACTCACAGAGATCCACCTGCCTCTGCCTCCCGAGTGCTGGGATTAAAGGTGTGCACCACTAGCGCCCTGCTAATTTGTGTATTTTTGAGACAGGATTTCATTATGTAGCCTTGGCTGGCCTGGAACGTACGACGCAGACCAGGCTGGCTTTATGAAGAGCTCTGCCTACCTCTGCCTCCCAAGTGTCAGCTTTATCTTTTGAGGCTTGATCAGTGAGACTTTCCCATGTCCTGTAACTCTGTCTTCTTCATGATTATTTGTTCCCACTTCCACCTCTATTTCATAGTCTCTGCATGTGCCCTGGCTGATCCTGTAAGAGACCAACTATCCTCTCAGGACTAGGGGGCTAGTTCCTTTCCTACTAACTCCTAGTCACCTACACTATTTCTTCCAAGCATATGTGTATGTGTGTTTGTTCTTTCTCTCCAGCTCTGAGTAATGGGACCTCTGCTATCTTATCAGCAACAAGTGCAAGCCACTGCATCCAACAAGGCTGAGGTGGTGACAGATAAGTGTCTGTCTCGTTAACATTTCTGGTCACTATTGAAAAGTCTGTATTAAAAGCCATACAGGCCAAAAGCAGGAAAGGCTTCAGGTTTTGTGAGGCCTAATGCTACGGTTGATTCTTTTTCTCTACTCCCCTCCTTTTTCTTTTGTGTATGCTAGATGAGCGCTCTATCACTAAGTGACAGTGCCAGGCCTTCAAGAAAAAGCATGTGTTTGTATGTTTTATGCATATGTGTGTTTGTGGATGTATGAGCCCATGGATTTTTGGGGTCAACAGGAAGTTGCCAGGTGTCCTGCTCTATCAGTTTCTACCTCATTCCCTTCTTAGTGAACCTGGAGCTAGGCTGGCAGATAGCAAGCCCCAGTCATCCTCCTGTCTCCACACCCTTACAGTGCTGGAGTAGCAGTCACCCAGCTATGCCCGGCCTTTTTTTTCTTTTTAATTAATCTACTGGAACATAGTTGGTGGAGCATTTCTCTTTAACAATTTATGTATTTTTATTTTATGTGAATTAGTGTTTTGTCTGCATATATGACTGTGTGAGGGTGTTGGATCCACTGGAACTGCAGTTACAGACAGTTGTCAGCTGCCATGTAGGTGCTGGGAATTGGACCCAGGTCCTCTGGAAGACCAGCCAGTGCTCTTAACTACTGAACCATCTCTCTAGCCCCTATGCCCAGCTTTTTACATGAATGCTGGGGATTTGAACTCAGGTTCCCAGGAAGGTTCGCATGGAGCCATCTCCCTAGTCCTAATCCCAGCTATTGTGGCTGTGTTTCTCTGTGTAGTCTTGGCTGTCCTGGAACTAGGACCAGGCTGGCCTCGAACTCCTAGAGATCCGCTTGCCTTTGCCTCCTGAGTGCTGGGATTAAAGGCCCAGCCCAGTTTCTTCTTCTTCTTCTTCTTCTTCTTCTTCTTCTTCTTCTTCTTCTTCTTCTTCTTCTTCTTCTTCTTCTTCTTCTTCTTCTTCTTCTTCTTCTTCTTCTTCTTCTTCTTCTTCTTCTCCTTCTCCTTCTCCTCCTCCTCCTCCTCCTCCTCCTCCTCCTCCTCCTCCTTCCTCCTCCTCCTCCTCCTCCTCCTCCTCCTCTTCTTCTTCTTTTTTAATAAAGAATCATTTTGGTGTTCCTCTTAATTTTTCTTAAAAAGATATAAATGTAGAATTAGGAGGAGAGCCTTGGAAGGGACCTTTGACACTGTTTCATTAGCGTCTCAGTAAATCTGTTCTGACCGAAGGAATAAAGCCTGCTTACATCCCAGCCAACTCTTCAGATCAGACTGAATTCAGTGCCTATTCCTGGCTTTTCCTGTGGATTTCCTGTACCCAACACATTTATTCCACAAAACGGCTCTGGCGCAACTAAATGGCCTTGACAGCCAAGTCTCTCGCTAATGAAAAGTCCCGATGTGCTGGATTACCACTCCTCCTACTTAGGTTACCTGCTGACACTTAGGACAATGCTGTTTTCAGAGCAGGTGGTTTCTCCTGCTGCACACAGAAGATCTTAAGAGTCCATTCCACCAGTGGTCTCCGAGAGGATCTGCTTCCGTTCACCTTTGGCAAAATCCTCATAGCTTATGGAGCTGTTTGTATTCTTTTGGGGAGGAAGCAGTTTAGCCTTGCTTTTCCCATGCCACTTTGATAATATCACACAAGCTGGCACCTTTCCTGGAGGTCCCACCCAAATGTTCTGTCCAATTCTCTGGCCTCCTGAGTTGGCCCAGAATGTTGAGTCAGAGTACAAATACCAACTCCTGTTGATTTCATGGCTCTAAGCACCCAATTTTGAATTTTCCCAAACACATTAGAAATCCTAGTCTTCCTGAATCGGTGAGGGCATCTGTGAAAGTTCAGGGAACCCCTTTACCTCTAAGGACATGGGGGCTCTGGATGCAATGTCACCATAATGCCATGGGCTATGTGCCCCTACCTTACAGAAGACAGGAAGCCTCTTGCGCATTATCATATTTAATTATCCTGCTGTCTTCATGGGCGGCTGGGCCCTGAAAGTGCAGTCTCCATTTACATCATGATTATTCTATATAATATACTTATATTCTATTATTATAGTCTATTATATAATATAATATCTTATTCTATATAGCAGGCACTGTTACCCTCAACATACTGACAAGTGACATACGAAGAGACACAGGAAGTGACAGCTCCACCTGTTTTCAAAGACCGCTGCATAGTCAATGGGAGGCAGTGTACTGGCTTAGAGGCGCCCAGACCCACAGACGTATTCCTGACACATTAGGCCATACAGGCGACACTAGTCACGACATAATACAACTCCCTCTGTCCCTCTGTCTCCCACACACCTAAACTCCGAAACTCTGATTTTGTTCATGCTACTCAGAAATTATGGAGGTAAGTTTGATAGAATCTAGCTGCCCCCTGCATAGGAGTTTAATTTCTTCATGAAAATATTGTCATGTGTGTGCTTTGGTGGCTCGGTTAGGGTCAAATCCATTTTTCTGAGTTACCTACCTTGGAAAAAAAGAGAAGAATGGGGGTTGGGAGGCCACACCAACGAGAACCCAGAAAAAGTCCAAGGGAGATGGGAGGGTGGTGCTACTCTGTAAGGGCTGCCAGAACTCTGTAAGAAGCATAAACAGTGTGCAGGGCAAGTGGGAGCTCATTGTGGGGTCAATAGAGGCGCTGTTAGAGGAAGCCCGGGGAATGACTTGGATGAAAACAGTAGGAGCAAAGAGAAGAATATATCCAGACTCAGGAGAAAGAGGCAGGTGGATCTCTGTGAGTTTGAGATCAGTCTGGTCTTCATAAGGAATTCCAGGACAGCCAGAGCTACGTAGAGAGACCGTTTCAAACTGTTTCCAAAAAAAAAAAAAAAAGAATCTATTTAGGGATGAAAGTGTGTTCTAATTCTGAAACCACTATAAATCAAAAGAGAAAAGAATTTGCCCCTTCGTTCTGTCTCCCTGTCTTGGACAGCAAACTAAGGGGAACTCATGCCTGATTGGACTGTGTTCTCTCCAGGCCCTGAAAACCCTGGCTGCAATGCCTGCCCAGCCTGCCAAAATGCTGCCAGGCATAGTGACTGGCCACCACTCTGGTTGATAAGTGAAGGGTACCGCTGTTTGTTGCCTTTCTTTCTTTACTCCCTGCTTAGTGTGCAGTCTCTGCCTGGCAGGGAGCCTCCGAGTAGGGGTTGTAGAGTAGAACCCTAAAACCCAGTGATTTATGAGCCCCCTAGAAGGAGCTAGGTGGGAGAGCTGAGAAGCCTCCAGACTACTGACGAGAGTCAAGGTACTCATCTTCTCAATGTCTGTGACTTCAGACCAACTTTGGGACAGGATATAGCCTTCACTTTTCCTGGGGCCCAAGCCCCTGGCTGTGGTGAAAAAGACCAGTGGAGCAGGCCGGAGTAAGACTAATGGATTCCATGCCAACCCTTGACCTTGGAATAAGCAAAGTGAGCAGCTCAGTAATGCTAGTTTTGTAGGATTTATTTTTTTTAACATGAAAGAATTCTTTTGAACCCTCCACGACTCCAAGAAAAACTATTTAAAATGTCCCTTCTTATGGGGCCATGAGGTTAAGTGCCAGGGATGGTAGGCTAAATGCCAGGGATGCTGGTTGCATGGATCTTGGGAGCAAGGCTAATGGCATCCCTGCTGTGGACTCAGGAATACCAGGCCTAGGCACTGGTTGCCCAGAGAGATGCAGTCATTTTTACTTCTAACTGAAGGACACCACCTTCTGGGATTTCCCCTTCTGTGGTGGGAAATAGAACAACAGATACCCAAAGAATCAACAGGGCCTGTACCCAAAGTATAAGATTGGGAAGGAGATCACATGAGAGCCCAGGATAGGGTAATTTATGTAGTTAAGGATTTGGGTCCTGCTGGTAGAAAGAAGATGCATTTTGTGAGCACTGACTGCATGGTAATTGCCCTTCATAAGGATGATCTCAAAAGGTCAGGGGATGGGTCTTGAATAGCTCTAATGTTCCCGAAACAGTCCATTGTGTAGCTATTGTCTACACACGGAAAGGAACTCTTCTTGACCCTATTCACACTTTTCTTTGTGGCCCCCAGGGTTTCCCAAATGAAAAATTACATACTACTTTATTCTAGAGCAAAGTCTATCTCTTTTCAATAAAAATAGTTCAATACAGATTTCTTGAACTCCTACTGGGTATCAGGTATTATGCTAGGTTGGGGGACATATAGTCGAATAATACATGGTCATCTTTAGGGGGAGTTTGAACCCTGGTTTTCAAAGTATTTCCCAATGACCTATGGAATATAGTAAGCAAATCTGCATCTATCTCTTTACAATCCATACACATGGATTACAAACGGCCTCCATCTTCCTGTAATCCTTTTAAAAACTTTTATTTATGTGTATGTGTATATGATTACATGAATTTATGTGCACAACATTTGTGCAAGTGCCCACAGAGGCCAGAAAAGGATGCAAGAGCCTATGGAACTGGAATTACACAATGTAGGTGCTGGGAAAAAAACCCGAGTCCTCCACAAGAGCCACAAATGCTCTTAACAGCTGGGCCATTGCTCCCTTCTTGCAGTCTTTTAACTTGGCCTCACATGGTAACCTCCACTTTGATCAATTTGGATAATTCCTCTGTACTCTAATATGTCTTCCTTGGCAGACAGAATAACCAGAA
This sequence comes from Arvicola amphibius, assembly GCF_903992535.2. Lineage (NCBI taxonomy): Eukaryota > Metazoa > Chordata > Mammalia > Rodentia > Cricetidae > Arvicola > Arvicola amphibius. Next base: position 26,296,822 of record NC_052050.1, read on the forward strand.
TTAGGCACTATCCTTTAAATGCAAGCTATATGAATGTGTACATGGCTAAGTTAATTAACTTCCTTTATCCACTTGATATTCGTTTATATACCCAGTAGTTATTGAATGCCTCTGAGGTCATACATTCTATTAAGCGAGTATACATTGCCCTCATGGAAGCCACCATCTGGGTATGTGTTTGAGAAACAGAAAGTAAAGACTCCAAATATCACACAAGTAAATATGTAACTATGAACAGACAAACGTTATGAAGAAAGTAAAGGGTGCTGTGGGTGTAAACGTGGTATTGTGGTATAGTCTAGAAGGCTTAGAGAAGGGTCGCTTGAGGAAATGACATTTGAGCTGAGATCTGAAAGGTTAGTGGAAATAGATGAAGCAGAGTATGGGGGGAAATGTTCCAGGCAAAGTAAAGGGCACATACAAAGGTCCTGTACAGTGATGTTTCATTTATGCTTATAATTATGTTTATAAATAAAGCTTTCCTGAAAACAGAAGGTAACACTAAGCCACTAGAGACCAGGCAGTGGTGTCACATACCTTCAATCCCAGGATTTGGGAGATAGAGGCAGATGGATCTCTGTGAATTCAAGACCACCCTAAGCTACACAAGATCAATGCAAAAACAGATCCAGGTGGTAGTGGCTCACGCCTTTAATCCTAGCATGAGAGAATATAAGCTGGGATGAGACAGGAACTCCTCTCTTTTAGTCTGAGGAATTCTTAGAGGTAAGAGCTCTCTAGTGGCTTGGCTGCTTTGCTTTTCTGATCTTCAGGTAGAACCCCAATATCTGTCTCTGGATTTTTTGTTTGTTTGTTTATTTGTTTTGTTTTGTTTTTTTTGACAGAGTTTCTCTGTAGCTTTGGAGCCTGACCTGGAACTAGCTCTTGTAGAACTCACAGAACTCATAGAGATCCGCCAGCCTCTGTCTTCCAAGTGCTGGGATTAAAGGCATGCGTCACCACCGCCTGGCCTGTCTCTGGGTTTTTATTATTCGCACGACAGTCCTGTGAGAAGGGGAAGCAGTGTACCTCAAGAACTGCAGGAAAGCCCATGATGCTGTAGCAAGAGCACACTCAGAGGGTTGTATGGGAAGGCTATGGACAGTCAGCCAGAGGACTGAACATGCGCTTGCTGCAGGCCTTTCCCGCTGGGGAAAGGCACATGGAATGGAGGTTTGTACAAAAGAGCCAAAAGTGGCTCCCTTTCTCAGATTATTGTTGCTTTCTTTTTTCCTCCCTTAGCAGCAATAATGATAGTTTGAACCATTAAGAACTTTCCCAGTGTCCTGGCATAGTGTGGCTATGCCTGGGTGGCAGAAGACGCCCCCAAACTATTGGGTCTGCCTCTGTCAATGTGGACAGAAGAATAGGGTGGAGGGTGGGTGGGGTGCTTTGCCTGAGGTATCAGCTCTACAGTGACGTTTGGAACAGTCCCAAGACTATAGTCCTTGTTCCCAGATAACTCTATCACACGTGCCCTCCTACCCCCACTAGAATGTTCCACCTGCCCGGCCTCCCTGCTGCAGCTTTGCTCCCCCACCCAACAGGGGAAGGTATCTGGATAAGAATTCTGACTCTGCCCAGTTCCATGAGTCTTGTTCTGAGGAACTTAGGCCACAGTTTTGCTGAGAAGTGTGTTTATGTATATCCCTTATCGTTTCCCAGAGGTACTATGGAGGCCATGAGGAAAGAGTCATAATGATCAGATTTGGCCTTTGGAAGCCCTTCCATCCATCCTAGATTTATCTTAGGAGCATGCGACTTGGTGCAGTGACATCTGCTGGCAAGGCTGGGCAGGTAATACAATGAACAGATGCCCATTCATCTTCAAGTAATTTCCAGAGTAATAAGTATGTCATCATAGTAGATCTGGTGGTATACGCCTGGGATCCCAGCTACTCACAGGGAGAGGCAGGAGTGCAAGTTTAAAGGCCTGCCTGAGCTATAGAGTAAATTCAAGGCTGCCATAGCAATTTAGTAAGGCCTTGTCGCAAAAAAAAAAAAAAAAAAAAAAAGAAAAAAAAAAAAAAAGTGGAGGGGGATAAGGCTATATATTGCTCATATTTAGTACTTGCCTAACATTTGTGAGGCCCTGTGTTCAATCCCCAGTACCACACATACTTCTGAGATTGGACTGGAGCCAGTTAGTTGGTCCAAAGCTGAAAGATCAGGGTGGAGAGATGACTTAGCTGTTAAGAATACTTGCCACTCTTCTGCAGGACCTCCGCTCAGTTCCCAGCACCTATGCTGAGCAGTTCACAACCTGTTGTAACTCCAGTTTTGAGATCTGACGTCCTCCTCTGGCCTCCGCATGTCCCCACAAACAAGTGACATGTACTTTCATAGATACATACTCATACAGCACTTACAAAAATAAAATTTTAAAAAATAAGTAGAGAAGACTCGGGCGCCAGTGCCGCAGGAGGCGCGAGGGGACAAAGACGTTCAGATGGCAGAAAACAGTCTTTCAGATGGAAGCCCTGCAGATTCTGTGGAAGCTGCTAAAAATGCCAGTAGTACAGAAAAGCTCACAGACCAGGTGATGCAGAACCCACAAGTGCTGGCAGCTTTGCAGGAACGTCTCGACAACGTCTCTCACACTCCTTCTAGCTACATAGAAACTTTACCCAAAGCCGTCAAAAGGAGAATTAATGCTCTGAAGCAGCTCCAGGTGAGATGTGCGCACATAGAAGCCAAGTTCTACGAGGAAGTTCATGACCTGGAGAGGAAGTATGCAGCCTTGTACCAACCTCTCTTTGACAAGAGAAGAGAATTCATCACTGGTGACGTGGAGCCCACGGATGCAGAGTCAGCATGGCACAGTGAGAATGAGGAAGAAGACAAGTTGGCTGGAGATATGAAGAATAAAGTAGTTATAGCTGAGAAAGAAGCAGCAACAGCAGAAGAGCTGACCCCCAAAGGCATCCCTGAGTTCTGGTTCACCATCTTCAGAAACGTAGATATGCTTAGTGAGCTGGTGCAGGAATATGATGAACCAATTTTGAAACACCTGCAAGATATTAAAGTCAAGTTTTCAGACCCTGGACAGCCTATGTCTTTTGTGCTAGAGTTTCACTTTGAACCCAACGACTACTTCACCAATCCTGTCCTGACGAAAACATACAAGATGAAATCGGAACCAGACAAGGCTGACCCGTTTTCTTTCGAAGGTCCTGAAATTGTGGACTGTGATGGGTGTACAATTGACTGGAAGAAGGGAAAAAATGTCACAGTCAAAACCATCAAGAAAAAGCAGAAGCACAAGGGCCGGGGCACCGTGCGAACCATCACCAAGCAAGTGCCCAATGAGTCCTTCTTCAACTTCTTCAGCCCCCTAAAAGCCTCTGGAGATGGAGAATCTCTGGATGAAGATTCCGAGTTCACCTTAGCTTCTGACTTTGAAATTGGGCACTTTTTCCGTGAGCGAATCGTGCCACGGGCTGTCCTCTACTTCACTGGGGAAGCCATAGAGGACGATGACAATTTTGAAGAAGGCGAGGAGGGAGAAGAGGAGGAATTGGAAGGAGATGAGGAGGGAGAAGAGGAGGATGATGCTGAGGTTAACCCCAAGAAAGAACCCAGCCAGCCGGCAGAGTGCAAGCAGCAGTAAGAAGCAGCGACCCTGAGGGGCCATCTTGTGGACGGATGTCAGGACCCCAGGCCGCAGGCAGGGTCCTCAGTCCCTGCCAAAGCAGAATTTTGTTGACAGTGCTGTGACATCTAACCATTTCCAAGTGCATGATTCCTCTCCCCCTTCCCTTCTTACTTTGCTTAACTTGTACAATGGAGACTAGGCTGCAGTTCAGAATAGGAGATTTAGTTGTAGCACCTGCAGCCTTGGTGCCTGAAGACCATGTAGGGTGGGCTGGGGTTGTGCCTGGGATTGGCAGAGCCTGGTGATTCTGTGTACGCTACTGAAGAGGCTCGTGGTTTTCAGCCACTGAACTTCGTGGGAAGCTGCTCCAGCTGCTGTACCCTAGTCATCTCCCAAGCACTATAGAAGAGGCTGTGCTCGCCTTAGAGCGTGTGGGTTTTTTGTTTTTTTTCCCTTTTTTCTTTTTCTCCTCACCCCCCTCCCTTGAGTTTTGGTTTCAGGGCTGGGTGGGTTGTGGCACACACCTCTGAGACCAGAACTGTCTGGTTCATCCTTGTACTTATTTATTCACTTGTGCTTGGGGGGCTTTGAACTTCACTGTCCTCCTCCTCCCATTTACGAGACCATGTTGCTGACTTGACCAGAAGGATATGGCATCAAATGGAGTGAGGCCTGTGGAGGAAGCCCTGCTGCCTCCTGCCACTAGCTGTCCTGTGCCATGCTGACCACGTATTGTTGTCGCCTCCAGAGTGTGCGAGGCTGTAGCCGGGAGGCTAAAGTCCTCCCTCACTAGGGATGGCTGGCCTGTAGAGCACAGCTTCAGCTTGCACACCAGGGCCACACCTGGGTTTGGTGACCAGTTGGTGGTTGGTGTGTGGGGTTTCCGTGTGTGTGGTCTTTGGCAGCCAGGACAACCATGTCCACAGTGACCAGCCATGTAGAGCGTGCTCAGCCTTACCTGATAACACATTTGTAACTGAATACGGTGTTTTCAATTTGTACAGAATAGTTAGAATATTCTATTAAAGTTGTGAAACATGAAAAAAAAATAAGTAGAGAAAAGAAGAAAGAAAGTAAAGGAACAAAACATCTTAAAATACAACTTTAAAAGGCAGAGAAGTCTAAAGGTGTAGGTTTAAACCATAGGCTAGTTTGTGCTAAGTGATGAAAATGCCTTTTCTAGTGGTAGCTCACAACTCTTATGTTAGCCAGTTGATTCTCATTTAGGTACAGTTAGTCAGAGAGGAAGTTTGGGTAAACACGTGCAAATGACTCAGGAGGACCCATGCCTAGTCCTCATTTCTGGGAAAGTTTATTTTCACAAATAAGACTCATATTTTAAAAATAGGAGAAAGCAGTCTTTTTTTTCCTATTTTTAATTAATGAATTTATTTATATTATTGAAGCAGGGTCTCTATGCAACTTACTGTCCCAGAACTCTCTTTGTAGACCTGGCTGGCCTCCAATTCACAGAGATCCACCTACCTCTGCCTCCCGAGTGCTGGGGTTAAAGGCGTGCCACCAAGCCCATCCAGTCTTTTTTCTTTCTTTCATTCTTTTTTAAATCTCCTTGAGGTTGACCGGTTTGAGAATCTTTTTTTTAAAGTTCTTTCGGTTACCAAGAAAATGGTGTCCATAGAAACACTTTCATGGTTCTGGCAATGGGTAGGAAGAGTTTAGCCTTTTTTTTTCTTTGGTCCTAGGGACATTACCTCACAGATACCAGACAAACACTTTGTCACTGAGATATGACTGCATTTATGGTGAGCCGTCAATGCTGTGTGGGGTGAGAATGAACCTGCCTCCCTGCTTCATGTACTTCGTATGTGTGTTCTGTTCAGTTTCAGTCCGTGTTATTACCATGTGCCTTGACAGAACTCAGCAATGGTGGGAGTGGGAAGTCAAAGAGAAAGAGAGTGCAGACAATACTAGAGAAATCGTTATGAAGCAAATATTCTGTCTTCTTAATAACAATTCCTTGTAATTGAATATGGCTCAGATAAAAACCATGCCACCCCAATCTCTATTTCTTATTCAAACTTAAAAATCAAGAGTCCAGCCGGGCAGCAGTGGCGCATGCCTTTAATCCCAGCACTCGGGAGGCAGAGGCAGGCGGATCTCTAAGTTCGAGGCCAGCCTGATCTACAAGAGCTAGTTCCAGGACAGGCTCTAGAAACTACAGGGAAACCCTGTCTCGAACCCCCCCCCCGCCAAAAAAAATCAAGAGTCCATTAGAGAAGCTGGAAATGAACAAGATTTCACAGAAACCACACACACACACACACACACACACGCACGCACGCACACAACTACAGTATCATCCTCCTAAGAAACAAAATCAGAAGAACATGTGAGGGACTGGGGATGTGACTTAGTTGGTAAAAAGAACTTGCCTAGCATACACAAAGTGCTGGGTTCAATTCCTAGTACAGTATAAAAATAGGTGTGGTGGCATATGCCTGTAATTCCATCACTTGGAAAGTAGATGAATTTGAGATTGGCCTGAGCTACATGAGGCCCTACTTCATTAAACAAATTTTAAAAAAACCAAATAGTTTTTGAGCTATAGTTTAAAATTTTAATTCTGGAACTATCTTAGGTTGGCATTCATGCACTAGTGACTATGCACAACTCTGAGGGAAGAAATAAGAACACATTTGAGGGAGATATAAAAGCAGGAAGGAGCAAAGGTGCAAGCAGGCACTGCCATGTTCTGACATAAAAGATCCTTAATACTAGGGAAATGAGAACACATTACACATCAGAACCACAGTGTGATGTCACATGGTGGCTTCAGCTCCAGTTATGAAGACCACAGAGAAACACAGAAGATGATGCGTGTTCTGGATTGCTTCTTAGTTGCTGTGGCAAACTCCAGGATCAAACCCAGTTTGGGGAAGGAAGAGGTTCATCTGGCTTACAGGTTATAGTTCTAGGGAGGCCAAGGCAGGAATTGAAGCAGAGCTCCCTGGCCACCTTCTTCACACAGCCTAGGACTATCTGCCCATGGAGGACACCACTCACTTTGGGTTGGGCCCTCCCACATCAATCATGCCCCTTAAGAGGGCTGGAGAGATGGCTCAGTGGTTAAGAGCACTGACTGACTGCTCCTTCAGAGGACCTGGGTTCAATTCCTTGCATCTACATGGTGGTACACAATGATCTGTAACTCAGTTCCAAAGGACCCAATGCCTTCTGCCCTCTGAGGGGTCATGGTGCACAAACATACATGTAAGCAAAGTATTTGTGCACATAAAATCTTCTGTCTGTTGCGGGGAGGGGTCTTTAAAGTAGCAGTATATTTTAGGAAGTCTCCCTTTCCTCATCAGCTCGTCGTGTGTTGTTATAGTGGGTTAATAATTTCTGAAAGGCAGGGGGGACTGCAGCAGGTGAAAGTCCTGCTCCACAGCCCCCTCAGCACAACCCCACAACAGTTGTTCCAAGTTGTGTTCACTCAGCTCCCAGCTCGATGCCCACCATATAGCAGATGCTTAATATGTGATTGAGAAATAAATGAAAATGCCTACAATCTGAAGTCTCAGTTCAAGCTTACTATGTCCATTCCACCTTGAAGTATTAAAAAAGAATTTGGTTCTCTTGGAATAAAAAAAAAATGAAGGGCCATCCATAATGGTAATTCCCTGGTCTCCTTGATATAAGTGAATTTGGGCACGGAGAACCCAAGGAGAGACAGTCTGTTAGAGAAAACCCAATTACACTGAGGAACATATGTTGCCCTGAGGCCTCGGCTGCCGTAACAACATCATGTAACTATAACTACAGCCCTGGAGGGCCCTGGCCCCGTCAAATATGGAAAAGGATGTCTTCATCATAAGACAGCTTTGTGCTCAGACAGACTTCCCTGGAGGGCTTGGATCAGGGAAGGGAGATAAATTAAGGGGAAGAAAAAGCAGGATGAAGGTCAGGAGAGAAGGACTTGCTATTAAAGCAGCACAATGATTTTTTTTTTAAAGCAATTTTCAAAATGTGGTTATTTGACTGTTTAGCTTTGGTGGTTATTTATAACCCCAGCTGCAGAGGCGGGAAGCTGTGCTGGCGCCTGCTGGGATCTATCCAATAACTTCCCCTAGGGTGGGGGCTAAGGACACACAAGAACCAACTAAGCCAGTGGCCAGAACATTAAGAGAAGCTCCAGGCCATATCCAGCAGGGGAAAGAAAGAAAGGCCCACCTCTGACTCTATTTTTTTTTTTTTGTTAAAAAAGGGTCTGTGTAGCTCTTGATGACCTGGAACTCTGTATAGAGAAGGCTGGCCTTCAACTGCTTGCATCTGACTCCCAGTGCTGACATTAAACTAGTGACCGTCACCCCCACCAACACACACCTTTTCAACTGTGTCTTGCTAAGAATTCCGGCAAATCTGGAGCTTACTATGTAGATCAGGCTGGTCTTGAATTTGCAGTGATCTGAACTTGCCTTTGCTTTGAGATTGCTGCCATTAGAGGTGTGTTCTATCATGCCAGACTGACTCTTTTCTTAAGGCAGATGTAAGGAAAAATGACTTTAATATGAAGTATGGTGACATCAGCAACCTCTGAGATTCTCCCAAAGGGACAGAGGATAGAGCAGCACTTTTAGATAGATGTTAGAGATGAGATGGGTCTAGTAAGTAGTATTGTCTTGAAAAGGCAGGCTTCTCTCACTTTCCACGACAGTATCTGCACACAGAGGGAATGTCTTCTTCCTAATCCTGCCAGGATATACACCTGTCAGAGAAGAGAGGATGACTGGTTCTTTGCAAGTTTTTCCAGCTAGTCATTACTTGGCACTGGAGTCAGGAAAACTGAATTTGGTACCACTCCATTTACTGAGTCCTTTATATAGCAAGCAGCAGGAGTGAAGCTGGAGCTGGGCAGTGGTGGCACACACCTTTAATCCTGGCACTTGGGAGATGGAGGCAGGCGGATTTCTGTGAGTTCAAGGCCAGCCTGGTCTACAGAGCAAGTTCCAGCACAGCCAGGACTGTTACACAGAGAAACCTTTCTTGAAAACTTAAAAAAAAAAAAACTAACTAAAAGGGGAGTGAAAGGGGGGGTGGCCAGGTGGTGGTGGCGCACGCCTTTAATCCCAGTACTCGGGAGGCAGAGGCAGGCGGATCTCTGAGTTCGAGGCCAGCCTGGTCTACAAGAGCTAGTTCCAGGACAGGCTCTAGAAACTACAGGGAAACCCTGTCTCGAAAAACCAAAAAAAAAAAGTGGGGGGTGAAGCTGGAAACTGTGATAAGCCAGACGAAGTCCCCAGTTTTCATGAAGTCTAAGGCTCCCGAAGCAGCCAATGAGCAATCACATTGTATTTGAAATATGGCACCTATCATTTTACTGGCAAAGGACTATTTTTTTACTCTTTAAATTTCTTTTAATAAAATCACTTTATTGTAATGAACTCACAAATAAAACATCACACAGCTAGATTAAGGGAGCTGCTCAAACGCTTGTTGAGTTCCAAACTCTATCCCAAGCTCAGTAAACTTCCAGTTAGAATGTCTATAGAATGGCTATTCTGGCACACTGGAATTTGGCTCAGAATTTTACACTTTCACTGTCGGATACATTTTACTCACCTATGCACTGAGAAAGAAAAAAGAAAAACTATGACAGCGTTGAAACTAGGAAAAAATTAGCCTTATACTCCCTTTCATGATTTGCGTCCTTTGGCCTGCACTGTCCTTCCTCATCACCTTATATTAATTACCCTTTCTTGGTGGGTTTGAAAGGAAATGGAGGAACTTTTTTCTTTCCGCCCAGCTAAAATGAGGAAACTTTTTAGGGCACTCAGAAATGCTAACTGAGGAGACAAGACACAGACACAAAACAATATAAGACACACACGATTGTCCACACTATCCTGGTCCACTTCAGCTACCCTTGTCCTTGGCTAAGGAGACTGCAGCAGCTTTTAACTAATTTTCTCTGGGCTCCCCTGCCACTCTAAGCTGCCGAAATAAAGCTCTAAAATGCAAGTCTCATCATGGGACTTCTCTGAGTAAGCACTGCAGCACTGGCCACCACCTCCAATCCAGTCTCCTCACCAAGGCATAGAAGGCTCTGCATGAACCAGTCCCGAGCACCATTTTGGCAACCATTTCACTCTCTCTTGCCAAGTAAGTTACCCCAGACACGATGCTTGCTCCACACCTCTACTTCTGAACATGCTGTACTCTGTGCATGGAAAGCCCCTATTAAATTCCATTTTTCATCCACTCTCTTCAGAATCTTCTCCTAAACTTCTCAGATGAAACACTCCACCCCTTCTCTGTAGCCAGGGGACCTTCCCTCTCTGTTTGTTTTTCATCCTCCTAGCACTTTAGTACTATGAGCTTACTGCCCAGTTTCCCGCAATAGACTCCTAGCTCCACTGAGGGAGTTGGTGTTTTCTTCATCTTGGTGTGACTTGATGTCTGTGTTAATTGTTGGGTTTCTAAAGCTGACGAGAGGTTAAATAGATAAATGCAATCACTAATACCATGTGAAATCACTAAACATTAGGATGTTATAGTCATGTTTAGGGAGACTATAAACACAGAAGCCATGTATTGAGCCCTTACTCTAGCTCACGAACTCGCTGAGTATTTCAAAACACTCATTTCTTTTATTAATTACAACCACTTATGGTCATTAGCAGACACTTCAAGATGAGAAAACTCAGATCAACTTAAAAACTTGTCCAAGAGCCGGGCGGTGGTGGCGCACGCCTTTAATCCCAGCACTCGGGAGGCAGAGGCAGGCGGATCTCTGTGAGTTCGAGGCCAGCCTGGTCTACAAGAGCTAGTTCCAGGCCAGGCTCTAAAAAAAAAAAAAAAAAAAAAAAAAGCTGCAGAGAAACCCTGTCTCGAAAAAACCAAAAAAAAAAAACCAAAAAAAAAAAAAAACACTTGTCCAAGAGCAACCCACAGAGAGAAAATGACTGAGTTGATTCAAACCTAGATCTGACATCAAGGCCTAGTGCTCGATGACGCTAGTAAAGCCGGTGAGTAAGGGGATGGGAACCATGTTCCTCTAGGCTGCACAGTGGAGTGGGGGCGAAGTACCCGCCGAACTTTGAGAGAACATACAGTGGTCACTGCTAAGGGGTATGTCACTGAGCTCTACCGCCTCACAAACAGTAAATCAGAAAGGAAAGTAACTCTAGGGGGTTGGAAGATTCATCTAGGCAGGAATGTCACTGCTAAGGGGTACGTCACTGAGCTCTACCGCCTCACGAACAGTAAATCAGAAAGGAAAGTAACTCTAGGGGGTTGGAAGATTCATCCAGGCGGGAAAACTGAATCTAAGGAACATTGACAGGCAAAACAGTGGTGAGTGCTTAGGTCGCCTGCCAGATGAGGAGAAGCAGAGAAATCTGGGTGAAGGATTTGAGACCAACGGTTCCTGTTTGTATCATAATGAAAATAACTCTCAGAGTAAAGATTACAATTGGAGAGAGTGGAAAAAATAAGAATAGGAAAATCAGGAAAAAAATAATTGGGGAGAGAGGTAGAGGCAAAGACAGTGAGAAAGGGAGAAGGGGAGAGAGAAGAAGAGAGAATGAGAACGAATGCAAAAGAAAATGCCTTTAAAATTCTACTTTCCCTAAACGTCCCATTCTCATCTCAAGATACTTTTGTTATATGATCATATTTCTATCCTAGTAGTGTTAGTTCATTTTCTTATTCTTTTTCTTTTCTTTTTTTTCTTTTTTTTTTTTTTTTTTTTGTCTTTTGAGACAGGGTTTCTCTGTGTAGCTTCAGAGCCTGTCCTGGAACTCACTCTGTAGACCAGGTTGGCCTCGAACTCATATAGATCTGTCTGCCTCTGCCTCCCGAGTGCTGGGATTAAAGGCCTGCGTCATCACCGCCCAGCTCGAGTACATTTTCAAAAGATAAGAACCATATCTAAACAAGATTTTACACTAACAAAAACGATGAACACCTGTAATGATGTAAATGCTAAGAATAATCTGATTGAGTAGCAATGTTCACTGTGGATTGAACGTGGAGCGGGTACTCTGGAAAGGCTGGTATGGAAAACCTGAAATACAAAATAAAATAATACATAAATTTCTCTTCTTTTTTGGCAGGAGGGAACGTTGTTTTTTGATAGTGTCTCCTATAGCCTAGGCTATAATCATGCTATAACCATGTAGCTGATAACCTTAAACTGAATCTCATGCCTCCTCCTCCAAGAACTGGGATTACAGACGTGTGTCACTACAGCTATCTTAAAATGATATCATTTAAATATAGTTAGGGAGTTAGAACATTCCAGAGTAACCCCAGGAAAACATCTGTAAGTGTAAAAAAACAGTAATGCCACGGAACTAAAGGCATGAGCGCTAAAATCCTAGAGGGAGAAATGTGAGCCATTTTCAAGTAGGTTTTTATGTGCAGTTCAATTCACATGGATTATTCAAAGGTATTTATGCTAAGTACTAAAAATGAAATACTAAATGCTGCCTGTGTCAACAATGGCTCAAACTATCCCCAAGGCTAGTGGGCTAAGGGTCTAGAACTTTTAACTCTAGAGATTCTCTGTTTAGCATATCAATCAGGTGTTTGTATTCTGTTCTTTAAGGCTTTCTCTAGAGCTTAGCTGGTCGCAGATAGAAATTCTGATAGGGGCCAGTGAAAGGGCTCGCTGGGTAAAGGCACTTGCTCTGCTCAACAAGCCTGGTGGCCTGAGTTTGACCCTGAGACCCCATAAAGGCGGAGTGAACCTACTCCACTCCACGAAAATTGTTCTCTGAGCATTCACTCAGTCAGGCCTGTACACACACACACACACACACACACTTAGTCAGGCCCGTGTGCGCGCACACACACACACACACACACACACACAGCATAAACTCAGTCAGGCCTGTACACACACAGCACTCACTCAGTCAGGCCTGTATACACACACATACACACACAGACACACACACATTTGAAGAAACTAGAATCCTAAGTCAGTAACTAAGCTTGCTTTGATCCCACCTAGTCACTCCTCGCCTGAGGTTAAAACTTCAAGGCCTACTAACCACTTGCCTGCCTTTTCTTTTTTTTTTTATTTTTTATTTTTTTTTGGTTTTTCGAGACAGGGTTTCTCTGCAGCTTTTTTAGAGCCTGTCCTGGAACTAGCTCTTGTAGACCAGGCTGGCCTCGAACTCACAGAGATCCGCCTGCCTCTGCCTCCCGAGTGCTGGGATTAAAGGCGTGCGCCACCACCGCCCGGCTCTGCCTTTTCTTTTTTGAGACAGGGTCTGGCCGGCGTAGCCCTAGGCTAGCCTTGAACTCAGAGATCTGCCTGTCTCAAAAAGCGCGACCTACACGCCCGGTTCCACGCTTTTCTTATGGCTCTTCTTCCAGCCTTAATCAACTTCTTTCCTGTGTCCTTTTATTATTTTTAAATACCCACTCCTTTTGGAGGGCTCCAGTGTCTTTGAAAATACTTCTTTCTCTACCTCCCATTCCCAAGTCTTGGCTCCTGCTTTTGGGCTAGAGGTTACACGGGCCGAATGGCGTTCAAGGCTTCTCCGACTTTGGTACAGCACCCAGCACCCTCGTGTTCATATCACCTCCTCGGCCCCTCTCCAGTCACCCAAAGCTCGCAAGCCATAGCAGAAGTCGGGGGCGTTTCACCGCAGAGCTAAACTGGGAACTCTTTGGCGCCACGGCGTTCGGAGAACAGCTCTGCATCATCCTGGAACGTGAACGTAACTTACTTGCTGTTTTCTTAATGCAAGGACAATGTCTCCTCTACCAGACAGGAAACTTGGTGGCTGACAGAACCCTGCCAATCCTTTATTCAAGCCCCCACTGGCCCTACTCCGGAACACAGAATAGGCCTTAGAACAGTTCCTTAGACAAAATAGTTTTTCCCAGCTCCGAGCTTACATGATAAACGGAAACGACCTCTGATCGACTAGGAGACAAAAGGGTTAAAGCTCGACAACCTGATGGATTCTGGGGTTTTCCTTCCTCCACGGCAGAAATTAAACGACCAGGAAGGGAGATTTCGCCCAAGGTAAAGATGAAAACGGTTAACTTCAACTGTCAGACGTCTGCCCCAAACAATCATGGCTACCTAATCCCACAAAGGTTGCCACACACCTAACTAAAAATGGCTGGCCCAAGGTTTCACTATCGGTGTGCTTTCCTGCCCAACTCCAAAATGGCGCTCACTGGCCTCTCTACAAGTTGCAAACTTTCCCAGTATCCTCTCTGGCTTAATCGTCAGGTGACGCGAGCCTCAGCCGGAAGTGAAGGAAAAAGCGCTTCAGCCCGCGGCGCCTGCGCAGAAGGCTCCAGACGCTGAGAGGCAGGAGGCACTTGGGATCGTCCGCAGGGTTTGGGATTGCTACAGAGGCCGCCACGGAGCCCGCCGGAGCCACCGTTCCTGCTGCTGCTGCTGCCGCCGCCCGAATCGGAACCGTCGGGCTGCAGCCGCCGGCAATGCCGCGAAGGAAGGTGAGAAATGGCAGAGGAGGGATGGCGGGTTTCTGAGGCGAGGCGGTTGAGTAACGTGACGCAGCTGGCCACGCCTCGCCGTGGTCGGCTTCCAACTTCCCGCTCCCCCGAACCCAGCCTAAGCACCCCGTCGCCTCTCGGTACCAGACAGAAAAATGTGGGCCCGACCCTGGCCTCGGCCTATGCTTGTAGCTATTCCCGCCCTCTGCTTTCCTGGGCCGGAGGCGTTCTTCTTGTTAATTGGTCGCCGAAGCGTCTCGAAGGATATTGATTGGATGGTGACGCCGCCTATTTGGGCTCAACGGTCACCTCCCCGCGTGCGTGGGCGGCGTCTGGGTCTGGCCCCGGTGCTCTCCGACTGGCTGTGGAGGATGCTCGCCCTTTCCCTCATTGGCCCAGCGTCGCAGTCTGTTCTTGTGGCGGGTGCGGTTTAGCAAGGCCCGGATTGGGTCGCCCGAGGCCCCGTCCTTCCGGATAGAGGTGGCGTTAGGCGCAAAGACGAGTTTTGCAGAGCCCACTTTCCCCTCCAGGTGGGGAGCACAACAAAACAGAGGAATGGGTGGTGGCAAAACCAGCGCCCACTCCCAAGGGGTACCTCGCAGGCCTGTTGCATCGCAGACGCCGTCTTCCCCTGACTCAGTTTGACATTGCCTGGAAAGTACATTTTGGAAAAATAGCAACACAAGACTTGATAGCTAGAAGGGTTTTTTTTGAATTTTGAAATCATACAGGAAATATATGATCGTGTGTGGTGCGTGCTCTTGAGGGTGCGGGTGCGGGCGACTGACGTATATGCCTGAGCAAGACATCTTCCTCTATGTCTTGCTTACTGAGCCAGAAGCTAGGTTTTCTGGCTTGCAGCAGGCTCTCAGGACCCACCTGTCATGTCTCCCCAGTGGTAGTGTTCTAGGCTCGTGCTGGTTTTTTTTTTTTTTTTTTTTTTTTTTTTTTTGTGCATGCTGGGGATCTATACTGAGGCTTTTATGCTGACATCTAAAGCCGGCTGTCCAGCCCCGAACCTACTCATTGCATTCTACAACTGAATATAGGAAGGATAGCTGACCTGCATCTAGGCCACTTGTCAAGTGCAGGCAAGCCAGAACTACAGAACAAATGTAATGCAGTTCCGCAGATGTTCGCTGACCTCTTGCCACATGCTAGTCATTAGGAATTTAAAAAGTAGGGATGATCCCTGGTTTACGGGTATCACAGTTGAGTGGAGAACGCAAAGAGGTAACCACAGAAGGCTGCAGTACAGGCTCAGCTGGAAATTACGCTGTGAGGAAGCAGTTAACTCAAATAAATGGCGAAGAGCTGGCTGTCAGGGTGAAGCCCTGAAGAATTGCTAGAAGGTCGTGGATTCCCATTTGGTTCATTGGATGCGGAGACTTTAAGGATTGCCTCTTATTTTAGTGATACTCTATGACTCTGGAGCCAGATTATGAATGAGATACATGGATGGATAGATGGTTGGTATTCCTGTTTCTGCAGAAATCATTCTTCATGGAGGCTTTTCAAGAAGAATATTTATATTAATGTCTTTTAAAATGACTGAGTTGACAAGTTGTGTTTATGACCAAATACAAGAGACATACATACGGGTACATTGGAAGAGGTCCGGTATCCTTTTAGCATTTTCCAAATAACTAGAGTCCTGGAAAATGTAAATTCTTACTGGGTATTATGGCACAAACCTTTAATCTCAGCACTTGGGAGGTGGATCTCTGTAGTTTGAGGTACACCCTGCACGCTAAGAGAGATCCTGTCTCACACATTCACACACACACACACACACACACACACACACACACACACACAAACAAGAAAATGTAAGCTCTTGCTGGTATAGTGGTACACACCTATAGTCCTAGTTATTCTGAAGGCTGAGGCTAGCCTAAGCAATATAGCAAGATCCTATCTCAACAACAACAAAGCCCCAGATGTAAATAAGTTAGTATCTTGTCTGATGGCAGATCTGTCCTAAGTTATCCTTAGACTATTTAATTTTTTTATCTATCTCTTTCAGTGTAGTACTATTCTATTTGCATTAAAAATATTAATGTGTTTAATGAGGGGGTTATTTGCAGGACTTGTGTTCTTTCTAAAAATCTAAAGACTGAGAAGTCGGATCTCTGTGTGTAGCCTGTCTACAGAGCTAGTTTCAGGACAGCTAGGGCTGTTACTCAGAAAACTCTCCCACCCCCAAAAATCTAAAGGATTTTTTAGCTCCAAACATACTTGGCAGCTTATTTTTTGAATAATGAATTTTGACCTAGAGCTAGGGTAAGCTCAGTGATACATGGTTAGTGCCTGGAAACCCCAAGTTTAGACCTAGTGCATCCTACTTTTTGCCCTGCCAAAAATATTAGGACTTAAGTTTGAGGTGTTGAAGTGATTTCAGCAAATTTTCTTCTATTTCTGGTTTAGAAAAGGGCATAGTGTAAGTGCTTAAATGATAAAAGTAATCTTCGTGGCTAATCACTCCGCTGGAGGCTAACTGACGATTATGACTAGGATGTGAGGAGAGCTTTTAAAAACCTGACATGTGGGGCTGGAGAGATGGCTCAGAAGGTAAGAGCACTGGCTGCTCTTCCAGAGGTCCTGAGTTCAATTCCCAGCAACCACATGGTGGCTCATAACCATCTGGTTTTTTGTTTTTGTTTTTTGTTTTTTGTTTTTTTTTTTTTTTTTTTGGTTTTTCGAGACAGGGTTTCTCTGTGGCTTTAGAGCCTGTCCTGGAACTAGCTCTTGTAGACCAGGCTGGTCTCGAACTCACAGAGATCCGCCTGCCTCTGCCTCCCGAGTGCTGGGATTAAAGGCGTGCACCACCACCGCCCGGCTTTTTTTTTTTTTTTGGGCTCACAACCATCTGTAATGAGACCTGGTTCCTTCCTTGCCAGCAGTACATTGTATGCTTAATAAATAAATCTTTAAAAAAAAAAAAAAAAACCTGACATGTGAGACTGGAGAGAGGGCTTGGTCCAGAGCATTTGTTGCTTTTACAGAGGGCCTGGGTTCATTTATGACTCCAGTTTCAGGGGGTTTGACAATGTCCCTTGACGTCTAAAGGCATGTATGTGATACACAGACATGCAGACAAAGCTGTCATACATATAGAATAAAATAAATGGGGGCTGGAGAGATGGCTCAGCAGTTAATAGCACTGGCTGTTCTTCCAGAGGTCCTGAGTTCAATTCCCAGCGCCCACATGGTGGCTCACAATCATCTGTAATGAGATTTGGTGTCTTCTTCTGGTGTGCAGGCATACATGTAGACAGAATACTGTATACATAATAAATAAATCTTTAAAAAATGTAATTTCTTTTTAAAACCTGGTTTGACTACCTATGAGTCTTTAGTATAAATTCCTTTTCTAGCACTTAAACACCCATGTATAGAAACTTCAAGGACAGGTGACTCAAAATAATGTGTGTCTTTTTTCTTAATTTTTTTTGAGATTAGAGTTATAGACCATGTTAGTTTGATGTGTCTTTTTAGATTTTTTTTTATGTATAATATATGTGTGTGTATATACTTGAATGTATATAGATTTACCACATAGGTACCTGTAGAAGCCAAATGAACTTGTTGAAGTTCCTAGAACTGGAGTTATAGGTAGTTGTGAGTCACTATGTGGATGTTGGGAATCAAACTCAGGTCCTCTACAAAAAAGCAGCATATGTTCTTAAACAGTGAACCATTTTTCCTACCTCAAGGCCATATTTTGAAATGATGTATTTTTTAATGTGTTGTTTTGTGTTGGGGTCAGGGTCTTTCTGTATGTCACTCTAGATGTTCTGGAACTCACTTATATAGATAGATCAGGCTGGCCTGGAACTCACATAGATTTTCCTACTTTTACTGGGATTAAAGGCATGCACCACTTTGCCCAGCTAATGTGTGATTTTTCTTGATGGAGAGTTTGAACAAAATTTACCCTGACGTTAAATGGGGCCTAGCATTAACATTTTATTCATTGTCTTGGACTTTTTAAAAAAATGATTTAGTTATATTGCTCTAACTATGTGTATGTATGTATGCCCCAGGAGGCGAGAGGACAGAGGCATTGGTTTCCCTGGAGCTGGAGTTACAGGCAGTTTGTGAGTCACTGTGTAGCTGCTGGGAATTGAACTCTGGTGTATACAGCCTGAGCTGTATACGCTCTTAGCCAAGAGCCACTGGTTCGTCTCTGCTTTTTCTTTTCTTTTCTGACATGGTTATGCTAGCCAGACCATTTGATTTTGGTGTTTTGTTGTTAGATTAGGTGCTTTTATTTCCAATTTGTTGATCTCTTATGAGAGTTCTAATGATTTAGTCCGAATTGTTTCAGAATTAGTGATAATACAATAAGATTACTTCTTTTTCCAAGTTTATTTAGCACAAGTGTCTTACTTATTTGTAGGTTGTTCCACTAAAATGTCTGAAATGAAGGACAGTTCCTCTGAGCAGTAAGGGGAAATTGTGGTGGAGTCCTTTCTTACATTGGAACTTGATACTTCAGCTTCACGGTTCATTTTACTTCCAGTGCTAATAGAATCCCGCAGTAAATGCTTCCATGCTAATGTCTGGATCTATGGTATTACAGAGAAATGCAGGCAGTAGTTCAGATGGAACCGAAGATTCCGATTTTTCTACAGATCTCGAGCACACAGACAGTTCAGAGAGTGATGGTACATCGCGACGTTCTGCCCGAGTCACTCGCTCTTCAGCCAGGCTAAGCCAGAGTTCTCAAGGTAAAAGTCATTATTTTTTTTCCTCACCGTTCCTCACACTGGACAGATTGGTACCATTTTATTGTTCTAGTTCATAGGGATACTGGTCCTTAGGCTTGGTGTAGATAGACTGTGTCAAAGTGTAAGGCAAATACAGAGATACTAGGTCATCAAAATGTTTCTGACAGATACCATGTCCTATGTATAGGCTGTGGCTTGCATAAATATGAGACACAGGTGTCTTGAGTCATTTTTTAAAGACTTTATGGTATTGTCAGTCATAAAATGGTAAAATGGGAATGTTACTTTAGCTCTTTGTAAAATGACTTAGGGCCTTTAGACGCGTATTTCATGTGTTGGTGAGGCTTATTGCTTCTAAAAGAACATTTAATTATAGAATGTAGAGTCACATTTGATAGATGTGTGAATAAATACCCAGACAGTGTGTGAATAAATACCGAGAATTTTGCTTTGGTCATAAAAGGACAAAAGTCTTGTGTTTGGAAGGTAGTTGGAAGGCTCTTTAGTGTACTTAGCCGCCTGTTTGGGCTCATTTGGTAGGTAGCCTTTGCCCCACCAAATTTGTGTGGAAGAGAGGTCTTGCTAAAACACGAAGGTGACTCAGTCTGTGATGATAGAGTAAACGGAAAAATCATAATATGGGAGTGGGTATGGTAGTGTATGCCTTGACCCCCAATACTTGGGAAGCAGAGGCATGCTTGCAGAGCTC
This sequence comes from Arvicola amphibius, assembly GCF_903992535.2. NCBI lineage: Eukaryota > Metazoa > Chordata > Mammalia > Rodentia > Cricetidae > Arvicola > Arvicola amphibius. Next base: position 26,316,305 of record NC_052050.1, read on the forward strand.
TGAACTCAAGGCCATTCTGGTCTATATAGTTCAAGACTAACCAGAGCTTCATACTGAGACTCTGGATCACCCTCCCCCCAACCCCCCCAAAAAAAAAAAAAGTAAAAAGCAAAGAGTAATTGATAGGTAGGTAGATACAGTTACATGGATGTTTGTGTGTGTGTTTGTACACACACAAATAAATGTGATTTGTTAAAGAATCCTGTGGAAGCCCAGAGGTGGGGCAACCACATTGTTATCTGGTAGCAGTCTAATAGGAGTTTACAGATTGAAACCTAAAGGCAATGGATACTCAAAACAGCTTGAGGGGGGGATCCTCTGCAGTTATTTTATTTCCTGGCCATGGAACTATACAACTCTTGAGCATCAGCACAGGGTAAGACTGCCCTCCCTATGTGAAATAAAGACAGCCTTGTGAAAAGAGCCCCCAAAAGTATATGAATTTGGGGACCTGTGTACAAACATCTCTCTGGACAGCTTGAGAAACTCAACTTACATTTCACACATTGTTATAGTATGTGTTTATATAACAATCTATAGTTTCAACTTTGAGTCTCTTTTCTTATTGGAGATGTGAAGGTCTATAAAGGCTTTAGAATAGGTTTCTCTATGGGAACAACTTAAGGGGCTGAAGTGAGGGCTCAGCAGTTAAGAGCACTTAGTTGCTTTTTCAGAGTACCTAGGTTCAGCTCCCAGCACCCACCTAGTGCCAAGTAAATCCAGGGAATTTAATACTCACACACATAAAAATAAAATAAAGCACCAGGTGGTGGTGGTACACACCTTTAGTCCCAGCACTTTGGGAGGCAGAGACAGGCTGATCTTCGTGAGTTTGAGGCCAGCCTGGTCTACAAGAGCTAGTTCCAGGACAGCTAGGACTGTTACACAGAGAAACCCTATCTTGAAAAACCAATAAATAAATAAAGTTTTTTAAAAATCCAAAACTTAAAAACGATAAATTTCATTTGTTTTGAGCCAGTTTATTCTTAGGTAGCCCAGGCTGGCCTGTAAGTTACTATCATTCTGCCTCAGACTCCCGAGTACAATACTTATGTCACTAGGTTTGTCTTAAAAATTTTTGTACTTTTCGAATACATTATAACGTCACATAAAAATGTAAGGACAATTAGAAAGACTAAGTAAACCCCCAATATAGTATGTATTATTCTGTTAGCTTTAGGGCATCTGTATTATGATGGGCTGTAGCAAGGAAGGAAACAGGTGGCATAGTTAAGTAAAGAACTCTCCTCATAATATTGAGGAATATGCAGCTAGTGTGTCCTCCCCCCCAACTAAGGTAAGTATTTTTCTTTTTCATAGATAAAGAAGCAAACTTGGAGACATTAACTTGCCCAAGATGCCACACATGGTTTCTGTGTGGAGTGGAATCTGAATAGAGTTCATTCTTCACTACAGAGCCTAAATTTTCATGTTCTGCTCTTATGAAATTATTACACCTGAGCTAAACTCCTGTCATGTGTCATTTAGTGAGATCAATATAGTCTAAGGACTTGTTGGGTTTGTGAAATAATGAAGAAAAGGAACTGCATTCTTATTAATTGTGTGGATGAGAATACAATGGCTCTTCTTTTTTCCTTTATTTTATGACCTTTAAAACTGGGATCAGATTCTAGCCCTGTTCGAAATTTGCCATCTTTTGGTGCTGAGGAGCCCGCATATTCTACCAGAAGAGTGACCCGTAGTCAGCAGCAGCCCACCCCAGTGACTCCAAAAAAGTACCCTCTTCGGCAGACTCGCTCATCTGGCTCTGAAACGGAACAGGTGGTTGATTTCTCAGATAGAGGTAAGTGGATGTGTATGACTTGTTGGTATACAAAGGATCTGGTCAGTTTCTCTTAAGGCTTTGATGCTGCTGATAGTCAGAATTTAGGTAAACAAACACTATTTACTTGAGTTTTGTTTGTTTGTTTGTTTGTTTGGGGTTTTGTAGATGGAACGGCGGGCCGCTTCCCTCCACCTGGCTTTCGGCCGCCTGGCTAGCTTATGCTCCAAAATAACAACACACAAATTGTATTCTTTTAAACACTGCCTGGCCCATTAGTTTCAGCCTGTTGTTGGTTAATTCTCACATCTTTAACCCATATTTAGTAATCTGTGTAGCACCATGAGGTGGTGCCTTACTGGGAAGAATCTTAGCATCCGTCTTGGATAGGAGAGTCATGGCGACCACCTGAGACGTCTGCCTTACTCTGCTTTCTTTTCCCACAATTCTGTTCTGTCTACTCCACCTACCTATGTTCTGACCTATCAGGCCAAGCAATTTTCTTTATTAATTAACCAATGAACAACAGATACACAGATGACCCTCCTCCATCAGGGTTTGCAGCTTTGTTTGTAGTTTATGAAATGGGGTTCACAGTAGATAGCCTCAGAATTGTGATCCTCCTGCCTCAACCTCCAGAGTGCTGGGGCTGCAGATGTATGCCACCATGTTCAATTTATTTAATTTCTTACTGTCTTGCACAGTCTGTTTTGGTTGCTACAGTGTTAATGTCCAAGCAGCTAGAGTGTATTAGATTGGATGTGTAATGGGGGAAAAGGAGGTGGGGCCTTCTGAGCCTCAACATGAAGAAGGCATGGCCCAGATTTTACTAGCTCTGTGATTACTAGTCCATTTTCCTCCAGACTGTTGACTAGAAGAGATCTTTGGTGATAGATAGTGGTAAGTTATTTGGTTGTGACTCAGTTACTCAAGAGCCTTAGAGAGAGGTGTTAGAGTAGATCTTACAGGCTACTGAGATAATTCAACCAGGCAACATGGTTGGTTGGTTTGCACAAATTCAAATGGTTTAACTCTATTAGTAATACTTGGAAGTACAAAGATTTTCATATAAAAATTTGTACTTATTTTTAAATTTTTATTATATTTTATATGTTTGGTCTGCATATAAATCTTTGAACCATGTTTGTGCTTAGTACCCAAGGAGCCAGAGAGGGCATAAGATTTCCTGGGATGAGAGTTCAAACTGTGAACTGTTGTGTGGATGCTGTAATGAAACCCAGGTCCTCTGGGAGAACAGCTAGTGCTCTTTAACCAATGAGTCATCTCTCCAGCCCCAATACTTCATTTTTTGGTTGTCTAATTATTTTTGCTTTGTTTGGTTTGAGACAGGATCTCTATGTAGAGCTGGCTATCCTGGAACGTACTATCTAGATCAGGCTGGCTTTGAACTCACAGATCAATAGTTAATTTTTAAAACAGGAAAGATTTGGAAATACTGGTGGCCATTTATCCACAGTAATTATTAGCTGGAGCTGAATAGTAACTGTCACCTTTGGAGACAATGAGATTATTTGACCATCTTCAGCTCTATAGGTATCTGGCTTGTAATCCTTGATTTAAGAGTGTTCAGTTGGCCAGGTGTGTTGGTGTACCCCTTTAATTCAAATACTTGGGAGGCAGAGGCAGATGGATTTCTGAGTTCAAGGTCAGCCTGGTCTATAACCTCTATAGAGCTAGTTCCAGGACAACTAGGGCTTTACACAGAGAAACCCTATCTCAACAAGCAAGAGTGTGCAGTTTCTGTGGCCGGACAGATGGCTCAGTGGTTAAGAGCATGTATTGCTCTTTTTTTTGCAGGGTGAGGGACAGAATTTTACATATCCTTGGCTGTCCTGGGATAGCATCGCATAGACTAGGCTGGCCTCAAGCTCACAGAGAGCTCCCGAGTGCTGAAATTAAAAGCATGAATCACCACACAGGACACTGCTCTTGTAGAGAGAGGACCTGAGTTAGGTTCCCAGTACACATGTCTGGTGGCTCACAACTGCCTGTAACTCCAACTTTAGGAGATCTGATGCCCTGTTCTGGCCTCTGCCAGTATCTACATTTTGTCCACATACACATAATTAAAAATGAGATCTTTAAAGAGTATAGTATCTTATCTAAGTGTTTGGGAGGTAGAGACAGGTAGATCCCTATGTGTTTAAGGCCACCTGTCATACATAGAAAGTTCCAGACCAACCAGGGATAAATAAAGTCTGTTGTTTTGTTTTTAAGAAAAAAAAAACCAAAATGTTTGAATTCCAAGATTATGAGACCCCAGTAACTTCAGGCACATTGAGTATACACACATACATGCAGACAAAACATTCATACACATAAAATAAATATGAAAAATTTTAAGTCAGTTTCATTCCTTTTTTGTTGTTGTTGTTGTTGTTGTTGTTGTTGTTGTTGTTGTTGTTGTTGTTGGGGTTGGTTTTGAGACAGGGTCTTTCTGTGTAGCCTTCCTTGCTATGTAGTCCAGGCTGGCCTTGAACTCAATCTCAGAGAATGCCTGCTTTTACCTTCTGAGTATTGGTATTAAAGGAATGTACTACTGCACCCAGCTTATTTATTTTCTGTCTTGTGTATCTCTAGGAAGGGAAATGGGTTGATTATTTAGTAACTTATTTTTTCCAGTAAAGAACATAATACCTTTTGGTGAATTTTTAAAATGACAGTAAAAAGTTTTAAGTTTTACTGCTAAACAACACTTGGGATGGTGAGAACACGGCTTTGTGATATTTGGGTGCTTTTGAAGACTTTATATTCAGTTTTTGATTACCCTGGATTAAAAGCTTAGGAGAAACATAAAAAAGTAACATGTAGTAGGAAAACCCCAAATTTACATTCAGCCAGAATTTACAGTTACATCAAAGTGATGGTTTCAGTGTCTTATAGCAGATAAGTAGATAAAAATTACTGGTTAAGATCTTGGAGGGTTATATAGACATAGCTCATTTGTGGACTGCTGGCATAACATGTATGAGGCCCTGCTGGGCCTACCACTGCAGAAAACTAGGTGTGCTGGTACATGCCTATAAGCTCAGAACTAGAGAACTAGAGGCAGGAGGATGCAATCTATAGAGTCTGGGCTGCTTGACACCATGTCTTTTTTAAAAGCTGTAAAAAGAGAGCTGCAAAGTCTATAAACTCTTCAATCTAATGAATCTTCAAGTAAATAGACCCATTCACCAGTTCTACCAATTGCTTTTTTTAGAAACTAAAAACACAGCTGATCATGATGAGTCACCTCCTAGAACTCCAACTGGAAATGCACCTTCGTCTGAGTCTGACATCGACATCTCTAGCCCCAATGTGTCTCATGATGAGAGCATTGCCAAGGACATGTCCCTGAAGGACTCAGGCAGTGATCTCTCTCACCGTCCCAAGCGCCGTCGATTTCACGAAAGCTACAATTTCAATATGAAATGTCCTACGCCAGGCTGCAACTCTCTAGGTGAGTGTGCCCCAGCTTCGTGACTGTGATACAAGGATCCCATTGTGATCCAGTGGTTGTGTACTCAGAGCAGTCATAAATGAAAACTGTTCTTGGCCTATTGTTCGTACATAATATCAGATGTAGGGAAATATAACTATGATTAACTGTTCACTGCATGCTTTTCCCAGTGAAAAAGTCCCTCCTTTCCTCAGCAGAAACAAAAATGGAAAACTAGTTCTTTTGAAATGCCTTATCATGCAGCACCTGGTTTATGCTTCTGAGGTCTGATGCAGTATAAGATAATGCCTAATAATGGATGCATGGCCACCCACAGCTGATACAGAAACGATGAGAACATATGCATGAGACCTGACCTTTCATGACCAAGAGTTTTTAATTTCTAAGCTTTGTGTATTAGGCTAGTCTAAGTGGGAAAAACTTCTCTGATAAATGTCTTGTTTTCTTAAAACTTTTAACTTTTAGGGAATCACTTTTGGGATTCTTGCAGTGATTTGAAGCTTATTTGTGCTGCTTGAATGAGCTGAGATGTAGCTGTTGTGAGTGAGCCTTTGCCTGAAGTTGGAAGGTTGATAGATAAAGCACCTTTTAGTATGGATTTATCTTTATTCTTATACTCTGGTCATAAAGGGTGCCAGCAGTGTTGTGTGCTTTTTAAAAGTAGATACTTTTAGACATGCTTTGACGATACTAGTGAATAAAAGCAGTTGGTAAATTGGTGTCAGTAGACTTGTTAAACAGAACTGCCATAACCTTCAGTTTGTAAAACATTCAGTCTCTGAAAACAGGTTTCGAAGTAGTGGCGCTGCACTTTACATGCTGTGTTTGATTAGAGAATAGTTTTTTTTCTGTCTAAGAAATGGCTTCATGTTGCTTAATGGCAAGGATATGTTTTGAGAGCATATACTTTGACAAACTTTGATATATCCTACTGTACAATTAGGCTGTTGGATGGGTGTGTGTGTGTGTGTGTGTGTGTGTGTGTGTGTATTTGTATATAGCACAGCCTATTATTTTTATACCCCAGTGAACAAAGCAACCTGTGGTCAGTCAAACATGAGAACACGGCGCAGTTTACAGACTCAGTAAACTCAAAATGTATGTGATGGTTGCTAGTGGAACTTGGATGCTGCTTTACTAGGAACTTTTATTTAACAGGATTGCACTGAAATAAGGATGAGCTGGGTATGGCGGCAGGTGCCTTAATCTCAGCACTCAGAAGACCAAGGTAGAAGGTGGCTGAGTTCAAGGCTGGTCTAGGCTGTCTAATGAGACTTTCTAAATAAATAAAAAAATGATGAAAAGTATAATGCCCTAAACCAATAACCTAGTTGCTTATATTGTCAGTCATTATATGCTACATAGAATTAGTTGTATGTGCTATGATCAGCTTAATAGATTTGTTTATATTAGTGTGCCCACAAGTACATGAGTTGTGCATCCCACTTTACACATTGCAGAAACTGCAAAATCATGAACTGATAGGAACTTTTCAGCCCCACTGTAATATGATGGAACCCTTATTTGTGTGGTCTGCTATTTTTGTTCTTAGAGGTCCACTGTTAACTGAAACATTAGACAGTATGTGTCTCTCTAAAGTTATAATCTTTTCCTCTCGTCTTCATTCTTTTGAAATAGGTTCTTGGTATGTAGCCCTGTTTGGCCTGATAGTCACTGTGTAGCCTACGTTGACCTCAAATTTATAGAAATCCTCTTTTAAAATTTTTTTTAAAGAATTTTTTTGTTGTTTTGAGATTTTATGTGTATGAATGTTTTGCCTGTGTGTATGTCTGTATACCACATTTGTGTCTGGTACCTGAAGAAGTCAAAAAGGTTATGGGATCCAAACTGGAGTTAAAGGTGGTTGTGGGTCCTTGGATTAAAACCTGGGTCCTCTGGAAGAGCAACAAGTACTTGAAATTTCTGAGTTATCTCTTCATTCCCTAGAGAAATTGTTTCAGTCTTCCAAGTGATAGCATTACAGGCATGTTCCACCATGCCTTGGTAAAGTACAGTCCCAGTGAACTGACAACCTGAGTGTCATAAATACCAAACTTCCTTTGGAGTTGGATTATTATCAGCCTTCAAAATTTACTCTATGGATTATGCTATGGTTTTTTTTATCTTGTTTTTTATTTATTTATTTTTAAGAATTTCATGCTGTATATTTTGTTTAGATCTTTTTCCCCAATTCCTCCCATATTCAACCCTTCCTCCCTGCTGTATAATTTTTAAAATCCCAGTGTCTCCTTAAGCCCAAAGTTAACAGTTTTTTACTTTGAAAGAATGGTGAGCTTTTTGAAAGAAAATTGTGCAGTGTGTTTGCAGGTACTTGAGCCAGATACACATCTGTGGGAGCTAGATGAGTATATTGGATGTTTTTAAAAGGGTGAGGAGTTTTGTAGGCTTGCATTTAACTTGACTAGTTAATCTTTTTATCTTATTAGCATTGTCTCTCTGCTCTTTGAATCATTGGTGTTTTATAATCCTCTTAGAAGAGGTATATAGCAAAGAAATAATGTTCAGTTTTCTGTATTTTTAAAGTTTGTTATTTATGTATGTAGGGTACACTTGTCATAGCATGGGTGTGGAGGACAGAGATCATATTTTTGAAGACTGTTCTCTCCTTCACCTTTTTGTGGGGTTCAGGGATTGAACTCATGTTGCTGAGCTTGAGAGCAGCCAGAGCTACATAGTTAGACCTGTCTAAAAACAGAGAGAGACAGAGACAGAGACACACAGACAGAAATTGCCTAAGGGGACCCAGGAAAATGACTCTGTAGGTAAAAGTGCTTGCTGTACAAGCAAGCCTGACAATGGAACCCTCATAAAGTGAATCTGTTAAGCCTAGCACCCCTACTACTCTGAGATAGGAGGCAGATGTAGAATCATTGGTGGAATCTGGAGAGCCCAGGAGTACTGATACACAGCACCCAAAACAAGAAAGATCCTGGCTCAACAAGGTGGAATGCAAAGAGACAAATACCACTTTTAACACATGTAAACAAATGTACATATGAGCACAAAATAACATGGAGAACAAGAAAGGGTACATATTAAGTGAAGGACTGAGTGCAAGTAATGGACACTTAAGTCATGAAAGAGGGTATGAAGCTAATTTTCCAGTTTTAACTCTCATGGGTTGTATTTGGTTTGTTGGTTGAAGAGAAGTGCATATATTTAATAGTGAAAGTGTGAAATCCATTATGAAACTCCACAGCTTCAGATTGGCTATCCTAACTGTACAGAAATTTATTGGTTATTCCCTGTATGATTTTTTTGTATGCAGGCTCTTTATAATATTAAGTTTTAATAAATTATAAGCAAAACAAAAAACAAGGTGGAAGGTAAGAACCAATTTCCAAAAGTTGTTCTCTTCAACACACACATTAATAATGACAATAATAATAGCACCTGTGATGGTGGTGATACACAATCTTTACTTCCAGCACTCAGGAGGCAGAGGCAGGGGGATCTCTGTGGGATCGTGGCCAGCCCAGTCTGTGGAAAGAGTTTCAGGACAGCCAGGGGTACACAGTGAAATCCTGTCTCAGAAAAAACAAGAACAAAACAAAAACCTATCTGAAAATAGAAACATGAGTAGAAATATGACTCTGTAATAGAGTGCTGGCCTAGCATGGCTTAGACCCTGGCTCCCATTCTCATTCATCAGTGTTAAAAAAGAAAGAAAAAAGGAACAAGAGAAGGAATACAGGAAGACTGCCCTGTAGTTAGAACAAACTTCCTGTGTCGTCCCTGATATTTTCCCCAAGAAGGCCTTATGCAAATTGCCCTATTAACTTAGAGTTTGGTTATAGAAATTCAGATCTTTAAATATTCATTCTTCAAAAAAAGTATATTGAATCTTATTCAAGATTATCAGAATATGTTTTCATATTGTAAAAGTGGCCATTTTCTTTTGATTATTCAAAGGAGTTAAATGTAGAGTAGGTTAGTTTTGCATAGTAGAAAGAATTAATATACTTCTTTTAAATTCATTAGACTGGATTAATTTAAGAAAGGTTTTGTTCGTTTGTTTTACTTGTTTTTTGAGACAGGTTTCTCTGTGTAGCCCTGGCTGTCCTAGAACTCACTCTGTAGACCAGGCTGGCCCCAAACTCAGACCTGACTGCCTCTGCCTCCTGAATGCTGGGAATAAAGGTGTGCACCACCAGGTACAAGTCATGATCTTCTAAGTTTTCCCTCCTTTAACAGGACATCTTACAGGAAAACACGAGAGACATTTCTCCATCTCAGGATGCCCGCTCTATCATAACCTCTCAGCTGACGAATGCAAGGTAACTGTGTGCTCCTTTTTTCAGGGCGTGCTCTAGAATGCTTGCTACTTGACCTGCACTTTGCTAAGCACTCGGGGTACAGCAGTAACAAGGGGACAAGGTCTTGTTCTTACATGTCAGTGGAGGAAGCAATGAAAAAAAGTTTTTTGTTTTTTTTTTTAAACAAAATCTAGCTACATGGACAAATAAAAGAATATCATGTGTAATGAGTGTTAGGGAAGAATTAATAGAGATTTATCTTTAGAATATTGGGAATTTCACCTCTAGCACATTCATTTCCTTGGTAACTGACTTCATAATCTGCCAGGGACAAATCTTTTCTACTCAAGCAGAATTTGCATAGATAGTTGATCCCATTGTTCCACCTCAGGCTTTAACAACTCTGTGAAGTTGTTTTGCTTTTTCAGCCATTTTCAAATGTTTATTCTTCTGTTCATTCTTCAGAATACTATTCCTATCTGTTCCTATCAGTCACAATCTATTCTTGGCTAGTTCTTTTACATTCTTCAAAAACACAGTTCCTAAATAACCTTTGGGACTTGGGTTAATGTGTTTGAGACTCCAGCCTAAGGTCCTCTTTTGTTCGTTCCTGCGTGGGTTTCTGCTACCAGGGTGGATCATGCTAATTATGGGGAAGCAAGAATTTCAAATAGTAATTAAATAGAGGGCTCAGGTAGTCTTTGGACAAGTTATCCAAGCTAAGTACTTTGACTGCACCAAAGTGTTAGCTGCTGTTTTGTTGTTGTTCCTTTGCTCACAAGGCCTGGGTCACAGGATTATGCTTGTGCGAACAGGTCTCATTTGGAAAAGAATTCAATTTCCTGTTCTTTTTGCTTCAGGAACTTGTTCATATTTACAAGGTCTTTGGGTGGAGATGGGAAAGCGTTTCTTCACATGTTTAAATTTTCACCAAGTAAAACTTGAAATGCTTCCATGTATTTTTCATGTTGTCAAAGACCCTGCTCTTTATTTCCATTCCAAATCTGTCTGTAGGAGGCAGCGTCTGTGTTGGTTTTGTTTATCTTCTCCCTGTCTTCCATCAGCTGGCTGAGAGTAAGCATGGTGCTGTCAGCACCCAACTCAGGCGCTGACCAAACACTTCTTTTTCTGAAAATAACTGCGATGGTGTTGTCGTGATGTTCCTCTACTGCTTATCTTTAATACAGCAATCTGATAGTGCTTTGTTTTACATCAGTCTACCTGAAACATAACTTTGAAGAACATGACATGCAGCAATATTTACCAAGTACCTTAAGCAGTTTATTTTAGAAATTTAAGGAAATTTTTAGACCAGGGAAGAAAATCCTAAATAAAGGAAAAGGTTTCTGTTTTAAATTTTTCCTGTGTGTCCTGTACAGGGAGATACGACAGGCATCATCTTTTTACTGCTGGGCTGTGCATGCCAGGCAGATGCGCCATTATTGAGCCACTTCCCTGATGAAAGCTCTTAAATTTTTTTTTTTAAATATTTATTTATTATGTGTACAGCATTCCTTCCATGTGTGCCCACAAGCCAGAAGGGGGCGCCAGGTCTCATATAGATGGATGTGAGCCACCATGTGGTTGCTGGGAATTGAACTCAGTACCTCTGGAAGAGCAGTCAGTGCTCTTAACCACTGAGCCATCTCTCCAGCCCCCTGCTCTTAAATTTTAAACAGCCCGCATATACATTATTGCTCTTGCATTTTCCAGCAAACATTTTTTATTGTGTTTTTTTTTTTTTGTGTGTGTGTGTTTGGCTGCATATAACTTTTTATGGATAACAAAGGATTCAGTTGAGTAAAATAAAATAAAAAACTAAAACACTTGTGATCAAGGAGTTTGCATTCTCATGGGGGGGAATTGTGAATTAATAAGTAAATATAAGTTTATGACACAATAAACACCATGAAAAACACCAAAGTGGGAGTAGCATATTGTTTTTACTAGAGGAGGTCAAGGAAGCCCTCTCTGAGATTGGTATGCATTCTAGAACATGGGTGGTGTCAGAGGAGTGGAGATAGCTAAGAAGGAATATGAACTGGAGATAGACTGTTGGGCTTGAAAGTAGGTTGTGTAACTGGAGCATGATAGGAAATGAAGAAGCAGGATTGAGATCATAAGGCCTGTAGGTGTTAGCACAAGGATTACATTTTTATTCTGATGACAGTAGAAACATTTGGAGGGTTCTGCAGAGAAGAGGTAGTCATTGAAACAACCATTGTGGAGCATGGCTGGAGAAGAAAGAGATGAGACAGGATAGATGGATTGGAAGCTATCTTAGACGTTCTTGCAGTAAGTGGTAGCTTGGACTGTTGTGATGGTAAAATTTTAAGAACAGATTGGAGTCAGGATGTGTTTTGAAGGGGAGCAAGCTAGTAGGAGTTGGGCTTAGTAGAGATAGGAGAAAAAGAAATGAAGGATTACATCCAAGTTTTGAATCAATCAGTTGTTGAGATGGTACCATTTGTTGATATTGGAGAGCAGTGGAATGGAGCAGATGTGAGAAATATTGGTATTCTTCTTTGAGGCTGCTAAGTGATTAACCCAGTAGGCAGGTAGATATGAGATGTCAGTTTCCAAAGGGTGAAATTGAAATTAATGAGAGCTAACAGGATTTCTCTGGGGTCTTCTGTTTACAGAGTTGTGTTTGCCTGTAGACTTGAATTAAGGTTTTCCCATCTTTCCTTTCCTTCAAGCTCCTCCACCCCCGATCCTTTCTTAGTTCTTGAGGCAGGATCTAGTCTCCTTATGCTGCATAGGCTGGTCTTAAATTCCTCTAAGCTGTCTCAGCCTGTTTGCTAACTAAGACTATGGGCAAATGTCACTGTGCCCATCCTGAACCCAGATTTTTCTGATGTTTTCTTCATACTTGCTTATTCCCTTGTACTTCTTTACAGTTTCCTATCAGCATAGTGGAAGAATTTCAGGCCAGAGCCATCATTCCTACTGAAAGTCTCAACTTTACAACATTTAGCTTTGATAATTTCTCTTCTTTGATATCTAGTGGCTGAGAAAGCACTGTGTGAGCCTTGTCTCACATCTTTCTGATAGAAATAGAAATAATCAATAATAAGAGTACTTTAAAAGAGTAGTGCAAATACAAAGGATTATCACAAATTCTTATGCTTTAAGTATATGTAGTCTTAGAAGCAGGTGAATTTATTGACATTGTTGATGGTTGCAGGTGAGAGCACAGAGCCGGGATAAGCAGATAGAAGAAAGGATGCTGTCCCACAGGCAAGATGACAACAACAGGCATGCAACCAGGCACCAGGTATGGGCCTTGTGAAAGCTCTGGCCAGCCACAGTTTGAGGTCTGTCTTTTTGGATCTCCTTTGCCCCATAACTGTCTTTATAGGCAAATTCATGCCTCTTGTTTCCCATGGCACATCAAAATCACTGGTCTTTCAGACATCAACTTGAAATCATGTTTGGCTTTCAACTAGTAATTTTTCATAAAGCATATAACATTTTTCTCATAAGTGGAGGACTCAAGCTATTTATAATAATAGTAACAGTAGCAATAGTATAAAAATTTGTAGTTATTTGAAAGGTTCCATTGCATTTCCATTTCCTTATTTCGCAGCCTTATTTTTAACCATTGTGGTTGGCTTCCAAACACCTTTGACTTTGCTGGCATATTTTCAACATCACCAGTGGCATTTCCTCAGTATTTGACACTTGTCAGTTGTGCCAGTTTTTACTTCTGTTTTTCTGTGATTTTCAGAAAGCATCCTTGTTTTGTCCTAATCTCCCACTCTGAACATTCAGGCTGCATAGACTGTACTTAATTCCTTGCTTCTTCCTAAAGGACTTTGATCTTTCTGAGAACTCTGTATCATTACCACGAAGAGATTACATATATATCCTTCAAGGCTTCAAGCAAGTCTTAGCTCTTGTAAGAATTTTTCTAAGACCTTCTTCTGCAATTAGTAACCCTTTCTCTGTATTCTTCTCATATACTTTCTTCCAAATGTCAGCCTTTGTAAAGTATTAGTCATAGCTGTCATCTAAGTATCTGTTTCTGCAGTTGGATTGTACATGACTAGCAGAGGAGTCACAGTGGAAAGAAAGATTCTGATTCTCTCATTAGCTGTGTTGTCCTGGGCAGGCCAGCTACGAAACTTCATGAATAGTGCCCACCAGTCAGGGTAGTCATCTAACGTGTGTGATATCTGACCTCAGTGCTTGGCAAAAGCAGTCTGTAACTCATCCTTATCCTTTTTGATTCTGTCATAGGTTTTATTTTTGCTGTTTTTTTAATGCCGTTATTGATGGAACATTAAATAATAGTACTTAAAATCAGTATTTGTACACTTAAAATGATCTTTATTTTTATTTTGGTAGAGATTTCCATCTTATTTTAGTTTTTTGATAGGAATTTTGACATATAGCCCTTATAGGTCTGGAACTGGCTATGTAGACCAGACTGGCCTGGAACTTACAGCAATCATTCTGGTTCTGCTGGGGTTATAAACATGAATCATGATGCTCCTGACTCCTCCTTCGTGACTTCACTCTTTATTCATATTAATTAAAATAAATTTGCATTCCCGAAAGGGCAGTAAGAACATTGGTTTGAATAGTAAAAGACTACCAATTTAGGATTATAAAATTAACATATTATTAACTGTGTGGTGGTACTGTTCCTGGCAGGTTTTTTTTCTTTAGAATTTTTTTTCCTTTTTTTTTTTTTTTTTTAAATATTTATTTATTATGTATACAGCATTTCTTCCATGTATGTCTGCAGCCCAGAAGAGGGCACCAGACCCCATTACAGATGGTTGTGAGCCACCATATGGTTGCTGGGAATTGAACTCAGGACCTTTGGAAGAGCAGGCAATGCTCTTAACCACTGAGCCATCTCTCCAGCCCCCTTGTTTTTCCTTTTTTAAAGAAAAGAAAAGCTCAGTATTGTTGGTGGTCCATGTCTCTAATCCCAGCACACTAGAGACTGAGAAAGAGAAAGAAGGATTGGCCACCAGGACTATTTAGAGAAGACCCTTTCTTTCTCTTTGAAAAAACAAAAAACCTGACATGGTAGATTGGATTTGTAATCCCAGCACTTGGGAGATAGAAGCAAGAACAGAGGTTCCAGGTTTGGAGGCGCCCTTGGGTTTAATGAAATCCTAAAAAAAAGAAAAACTTAAAAGACATTTTGATGTTTTAAAACTTATCTTCATAATGAGTTTTCTAGCTAGCTTCTCTGTTCTGTTTTTCTTTTAGGCACCAACAGAAAGACAGCTGCGGTATAAGGAAAAGGTGGCTGAACTCAGGAAGAGAAGGAATTCTGGACTGAGCAAAGAGCAGAAGGAGAAATATATGGTGAGGAGAAAATCCAGTCCTTTCTTAACCTGAACCCAACCCTCACACTTGAGCCTAAGCGTCTGCCTTTCATATTATTTAGTTGTTTCCTATAAGGGGATCCAGTGAATTCTGAGGGGTTCTTTTATGTCATTTAGTAACCTGCCCCAAGTTGGAGCTGTTGAGTGGGAGACAAAGGGGCTTATACAGATGAAACAGGAGTTTGTTTTTGGACATTCCATCCCCTAGGCCTTGTGGATGCAGCTCAGTTGGTAGAATCCCTTCACTGTAGTTTTAAGTAAAAACATTTAAAGAGATGTGGCTCTGTAATAATCCCAGCTGCTCTGAAGGCTGAGGCAAGATGATGAGCTCCAGGCCTATCTGGCTACCAAGTGAGTTCCAGGTCAGCCTTAGCAGTCTAGCAAGACCCTGTCCCCAAGTGAAAAATGAAGGGCTTGTCATATACATCAAAGTGGCCTGGGTTCAATCTGCATACTGTGGGAGGGGAGCAAATTTGCCTACTAGAAGAAATACTGATGACATTAGAAATGTCTGTATACAATAAAATATTTAGGGGCTAGAGATACAGCTGAGCACCAGAGCACTAACTTTGAATATAATATCATTTTATAGTAAAAATCCGGACTAGTATACAGAAGATTAATCTACCCAAAAATAGCCACAACTAGCATTTTTGAAGTTTCTAGCTTTCTATATTGTAACTACGTAATTTGTCATTTTCATTATATGTCATATGCCATAGCACCTAGTTGTCTTTTCACTTGAAGATCTTTAACTAATGTCTTCATGGTAAAGTCTTCAAACATTTTCTGCATAAAGTATAGCCAGGCAGTGATGATGAACACTTTTAATCCCAGCACTCGGGAGACAGAGGCAGGCAGATCTCTTGAGTTTGAGACTAGCCTGATCTACAGCTAGGGCTATGCAGAGTAACCTTGTTTCCAGTGTGTGTGTGTGTGTGTGTGTGTGTGTGTGTGTGTGTGTGTGTGTGTGTGTGTGTGTGTGGCTTTTTAGGTAACAATTTATTTTTACTGAAAATGTATTAGTACTTGTTTTCTGCTGAAATATAGCCAGACATGGTAGTATATCCAGAGACCAACCTGGGCAGCATAGCAAGACCCTGTTTTGAAAACAAAACAAAAGAAAGGAAAGTCAGGAGTGATTACGCACACCTGCAGGAAGGCCATGAGTTTGAGGCCAGTGCGGGCCACAAAGTGATATCTAAAGCATCCTGGACTATAGAATGAAACTCTGTCTTGGAAAAAAAAAATGAAGAGAGATCAAAAATTTGAGACTATTTCCAGTAAAAATCACCCACCCAAGATACTACATATTAATAACATGTTGATATGTGTTCACTTGGTCTTTTTCTGAGTATTTTTTTTCTTCATAGAATTAGAATGCTATTTTGCTTTGTCTTTAGAATAGGTAACAAATGAATGATTTGTAAGTTGTAGCTGAACTTACTGAGAATCTGTAACTAAACACATGTAGTGTTTTGTTTTGTGTTTTGAGATAGGGTTTCTCTGTAGCTTTGGACACTATCCTGGAACTAGCTAGCCTGCCTCTGTCTCCTGAGTGCTGGGATTAAAGGTATGTGCCACCACTGCCTGGCAACACATTTAGTTTTATGGATGAGGTGGAGGGCTCTGGTAGTGGGCTTACCAGATCGGGATGCATGCTTATTTTTTGTTTGTAAGTTGAGTTGGGGAAGCACAATGATGTGATTCACTGAGAGACTATGATACACTATTCTTCACCCAGGTGGCAGTCCCATAAGATGGATCTGTTCACTCTGGGAAAGGGCTTAGAAAAGGTAATGGACCTTCAAATTAATACAGGTAGAAAGAGCATATAATATAAAAGCTCTTGAGCTGTTTAACCTTACAGACATCTGCTTTTCACTAGCTTGAGATATGTTATTTGGATCCTTCCTGATTTTAAAAATTCTAGATAGAAATTTTTCTTGTTGCTGAGTGCTGGTGGCGCATGCCTTTAATCCCAGTACTTGGGAGGCAGAGACAGGGCGGATCTCTGAGTTTGAGACCAATCTGGTCTACAGAGTCAGTTCCAGAACAGCCAGAGCGACACAGAAACTCTGTTTTAAAAAACCAAAAAAGAACTTTTTCTTGTTGCTTATTTTTTTTTTTTTTTCTTTTGAAATAGGATCTCGCGTGGCACAGACTGGCCTTGAGCTTGCTAGTCTGTGGCCAAGTCCAGCCTGAAACTGATTATACACTTCCTGAGTGCTGGGATTACAGGCCTGTGACACTGCTCCTGGCTGATTTGTCTTTGTTTTTAGGTCTGGGGAAGTGGCTCGGTTGAGTGTTTGCCTAGTGTGTAGCACATTCCAGATTTGATTCCCCAGCACTGTGACATACTTGTAATTCCAGCACTTTGGAAGTGAGGTCCTATCTCAAAAAGTAAGAAAAGGGGGAAGGTGCAATGACATTTTCAAACTAGAAGAACTCAGTAATACTTAGAACCTAAACTTTTAAGTCATAGAGTCCAAATTTCAAAAAGCTGCAACAGATTGACTCAGTTTAGCTGTAGGAAATGTTCATAGGGTGAGTGCTTTCTTCAGACGCTGATGTGTTTGTTAAGTGTGGGATGTTCTTCCTGGGGTGAATCTTCCACTTCTGGCAACTCCCATTGCTGCTTTTCTGGGGGAGGTGGAGCCTAGCGTGGAGAGAAGAGAGCTAGAGCCAGGTTTAAAAGAGAAGTCTTCCTCCTCCACTATCCTTTCAGGGCATGAATATTCGTAGTGACCAGCTTGGTCAGGTTTGAAATTATTTTTAATTTTTCTTGATGTTTAACAAGACATTGTTAGAGATTCTAGCTGTGCACTTGGGCAAGGGCTGTAACATGGGAGCCTTACATGGTTGCAGTCAATGAGGTAGTGTCAGGAGGAGTTTCCTAAGGACTGCTAGTCCAGCTGCCCTCCTTGCTGCAAGGTTTCCTTCCAGGCAGCATCTTCAAGGACTAAGTTTTAGAGGATCTATTTATTCGTCAGGGATTATCACCAGCTCTAGGATTCCAACATCTCTGGTGCCTCCTGGGGGCTGCTGCCCTTTGTGTTGTTGAAATCCATAGGGCGAATAGGGGCAGCCTCTGACACTGACCTGTTACCAGTTGCTTGAGCTCAGTCCCCACACCCAGTGTTTAAGTCCTTTGTAAATCGTTTTTAGTTCAGCTTGGCATCTATGGAAATAAAATGAACCAAGTTCTACAGATAGTATCACCTCTGGTTAATTTTCCTAGGAACACAGACAGACTTATGGGAACACTCGGGAGCCTCTCTTGGAAAATCTGACAAGCGAATATGACTTAGATCTTTTCCGAAGAGCACAAGCCCGGGCTTCTGAGGATTTGGTGAGTATCAAGAACCCCAAAGTGAGGGGAGGACCTTTATGCAAAGCCCTTAGAACTACCAAGAAAGGTGATTAGCAACCAGTCTGTTGGGAGTTGGGTATTCCACTGCTTCATCTCTGCCCATCACAGCCTGTCTTTAGAGATAGTCTTCCCATTTCCATAGAAAACACATCACCTTTTTCTTATCCTGTTTTCTTAATTTTTTTTCTCTTATCTCCCTCAACTGGAAGATTCAATTTGGCTTGAGGTAGTGAGGCTAGTTAAAACTCTGGGTGCTCTTTTTGTCTTGGTTGAATAAAATTAACAATTCTGAGAACCTAGGGACTTGAAGGGCTGCAGCCTTTTGTAGGGTTTCTTTTCATTTTAATACATTTACCCTAGAAGCATAAAAATAACAGTGAAGGAAAGTGGTGAGGAAGACTACAGTCAGATAGTTTATTGAATTCATTGATTTTTGATAAGGAGGGGAATCTCATCTTGTTGTCTAAACAAGTTTCAAACTTCTGGGCTCATGCCATGCTCCCACTAATTATAGATGCACTCCATATCCTTGCAGAAATGCCCTTTTTTGTTTGCTTTTGATAGAGTTTTATACACACACACACACACACACACACACACACACACACACATATACTTGTGACTGGCTTAGAATTCACTAATACTGGCCACTGTTTCTACTGCTAAGATTTCAGGCATGTTCAACTGTCACCTAGACAGAATTTTTATCAACTGTGATTTTACAGCTGTGATAAAACAAATTAAATGTGCTCAGGGAAATTTAGTTTGTAGTGTTAATTTCATCTCCACTCCTTCCTTTTATTATATCATTTGCAGGAGGCAGGCTTTGGTGGCTGTCCTCTGACCTCTATTTGCATTTACATACACACAATAAATTAGAAATTAATTTAAAAAATTTAAAACAAACAGAACCAGGAATGGGCTAAGATTGTAGCTCTTTTGGTAGAGTGCTTATCTGGGATCCAAGAACCCTGGGTTCTCTCTCCAGCACCACGCAACTCTATGTTATGGTGCACACCTTTAATTACAACATCTGAAAATGAAGGCAGAAGAACTAAAATACAAGAGACTTCTTTTTTTTATTGTACGATTCTGGGCAGTATAGCTGGGAAGTTTTCTGTGTAAACTGCCTGATTTTCCATGTTCAGGTATAGAAGGAGTGGCGGGCTTCATTTCCCGCCTGGCTAGCTTATGTCCGAAATAACAACACACAAATTATATTCATTTAAACACTGCTTGGCCCATTAGCTCTAGCCTCTTACTGGCTAACTCACATCTTGATTAACCCATTTCTAATAATCTGTGTGCCACCATAAAGTGGTGGCTTACTGAGAAGATTCTAGCCTGCATCCATCTTGGAGAGGAGAGCTATAACGTCTGCCCCACTGCCTTCTTCCTCCCAGCATTCTGTTCTGTCTACTCCACCCACCTATGTTCTGACCTATCAGGCCAAGCAGTTTTCTTTATTAATTAACCAATGAGAGTAACACATAGATGACCCTCCTCCATCATTCAGGTAACTCTCATTAGTGGCTGTCTCATGGATAAAGGCCAATCTAGCCGATTATTTTATAGCTTAGCCACCGGCCTAGCAGAGTCTTAAGAACAAGGATAATAGGAACTCTAGATGGCTCAGTGGCTAAGAACACTTGCTATTTTTGCAGAGAGCTGTGTTCGGTTCCTAGCACCCACCTGATGACTATAGTCACCCGTAACTCCCAATTTCAGGCATCTGATGCCCTTTTTTTCTGATCTCTGCAGATACTAGGCACGCGTGTAATGCACATATGTGTATGCAAATAACATCCATACACATTATATAGATAAAATCTAATTTTAAAATCAAAGCTAAGGAATCCTAATTTTTATTTGTTTTGGATAATTCCTTGTTGTTTTGGTGTCTTCTTGGCAATAGGAGAAGTTAAGGCTTCAAGGCCAAATAACGGAGGGGAGCAACATGATTAAAACAATTGCTTTTGGGCGCTATGAGCTGGATACTTGGTACCATTCTCCCTATCCTGAAGAATATGCACGGCTGGGACGTCTCTACATGTGTGAATTCTGCTTAAAATACATGAAGAGCCAAACAATACTCCGCCGACATATGGTATGTTTTTTTGAGTTCTACTACTGTATCCATGGGCATGAGGGTGATGTTATAGGATTTCCCAATTATGTCCTAGAGATGACATCTCCCAAGTCGTAGCAATCGAGTGGAGACTTAAGGAATTGAAAGTTATATTTCAGGGGGGCCACTGCTGCAAGGCACCTTAATTACATCCTGTCTACAAACATGTTTTTTTCTCTTTCCAATCTTTTGTTTTCTTCCTCAGAAAATGAATTACCTCTCCCTATAGTATGTGTTTGCCCCAAATTCCAAGAAAATACATGTATTTCATTAGATAAGACAGGACAGTGTAACTCATATTTTAGGTGGAGGGTGTTTATGGAATGTGTGTTGAATGAATGTATATACAAGGGAGATCCACTTAGAATGGATGATGAAAGTAACAGAATTGGTTGATAGTTTGTCTTTCTGAATGTTATTTGTATTAAAATAGGAAAGGATTGCACACTTTGGTCTAGTGAATTATATGAGTATAAAAGTCAGATTTCAGGAAATACAAGCTTGTTTGCATTCCCGTTGTGTCAGGTGTAATCACTTGTAATCCCTGAAATGGCCTCTGTTTTCATGCTGGCTAATGTTTTCAACAAATAACTATTGCATTGGTTTCGTTATCGTGGAAAAAACCAGCAAGAGTAAGTGTAGCAGGCTTTCTTGGACCTCCAACCCCCAAATCAGAACATGGAGACTTATTATTAGTTATGAATGCTTAGCCTTAGTTTAGGCTTGTCCCACTAGCTCTTATAACTTACTTTAACTTGTTTCTCTTCCTCTCTGTTTTTCCTTGGGGCTTTTTACCTTTCTTTATTCTGTATGTTCTACTTTCTTGCTTCCTTTATGTCTGGCTGACTGGTGGCAGCCTCGCTGGCTAGTCCCTAGTGTCTCCTCTCTTTCTCCCTCCTTCTTTCCTCAAACCTGGATTCCTCTTCCTGCTTATTCTCTCTGCCTGCCAGCCCTGCCTATTTCTCGACTGCCTAGCTATTGGCCTGTCAGCTTTTTATTAGAACAATCAGGTGTCTTAGGCAGGCAAGGTAAAACAAAAGTACCACATCTTTACATAGTTAAACAAATATTCTATTTCTTAGAAATAAGGGGAGGAGATAGGAACATAGATGGAACTTTGAAACAATTCTAGTTAATGAATTTTTGAAAGCCGGGCGGTGGTGGCGCACGCCTTTAATCCCAGCACTCAGGAGGCAGAGGCAGAGGCAGGCGGATCTCTGTGAGTTCGAGACCAGCCTGGTCTACAAGAGCTAGTTCCAGGACAGGCTCCAAAGCTACAGAGAAACCCTGTCTCGAAAAACAAACAAATAAATGAATTTTTGAGTTACCTATGAAAATTAGAACATGTTGTGTATGCCTTAAACAGACACACACACAGGCTTGAGCGCCTGCCTCTGTGCTAGGGAGGGAATGCAACCTCATGCTTACTGGGTAAGTACTTTACAATATACTGTACCATTGAGCTACGTTCCCAAACCTGGAACATAATTCTTTTAAGGTGTGTATATAATGTTTGTTTCAGATAGGGTCTTTAGCTCAAGCTAGCTGTTTTCCTACCTCTGTCTCTTGAGTACTTATATTACCAGTGTGCACCAACCACGTTGTCCAGTGGATCTTTATTCTTAAGTTGTCAAAAAGATGTAGTAAAATGTTTAATAAGAGTTTTTCTATATGTGTGAATATGTATGTGTGTGTATGCATGCTGATGTGTGCACACGTGAATACATACCATGGCGTACATGTGAAGATGATAGAACAACTTGTGGGAGTCAGTTCCCTCTTGCTATGTAAGTTCCCAGAATTGAATTAGCCATCATGCTTGGCAGCAAACACCTGTACTTGCTTAGAACTTTTCACCGACAGAGTATGAGGACTTGGCTTGCTGCCTAAGATGCTGGGTACTAGCCCCAGCACCACGAATTGAACATTTTGAGAATAAGAAAACGGGGTTACTTTGGAGCCAAGTGCCTTCCAGCTTCCTGTTTCTTTGCCAGGCCTTCTACCTGTTAAAATAAGCCATAGAAGGGATTTCTTTTTCTAGCATATGACAGGAGGTGGGCAGATAGTGAGTGACTCGTGATTGCACATTTATTTTCCAGGCTGAGGACAGAAGATGAAGGTAGGATGGTACTGGGAAGGGACTGGTAAAGGTGAGCCTAGCATACTTAGCAACACTAAGCTGCCAAAATAAGCTGCTTAAGAATTTCCTGTTAGCATGAGACATTTTATTGTAAGCAAGGATATTCTTATTAATCTGGCTTTTACGTTGTCGGTGATTTAATATCTTGGACTGAGATAATGCCAAAAATAATCCAGAAAACTTGAACCAAACAGCCAAAGTAATGCCATTGATATGTTGCAACAGCTTAAGAAGGCTTTAACTTTTCTGAAAATGATTGATTTCACTGTCCTCAAGTGTGTTCAACTGTCCATTAACTCAGCCAGTTTTAACCCGCAGTTCCTTTTCCCTCTTGAGGAACAGGGTTGTAGGAAAATCTGATTGTTTCATGTGAACTCCATTTTCTTGTAGGCCAAGTGTGTGTGGAAACACCCCCCTGGTGATGAGATATACCGCAAAGGCTCCATCTCTGTGTTTGAAGTAGATGGCAAGAAAAACAAGGTAAAAAGTGGTGTCTTGAGAGAAAGATGCTAGTGGCAAGCATTGATGGGGTTCCAAAGGATTGTTTTATCTTCACCAAACATTTGTGTGGGACTAGGGATTAGTTCTGTTTCAAAGTAGTGCTGGTACGGTTATTGTTTTAGGCTTTGCTTTGGGTGTTTTCTCAATTCTTCTGGTCATTGGCTCTTTCTCTGTTTCCAGATCTACTGCCAAAATCTGTGCCTTTTGGCGAAGCTTTTTCTGGACCATAAGACGTTATACTATGATGTAGAACCTTTCCTGTTCTACGTTATGACAGAAGCAGACAATACTGGCTGTCACCTGATTGGATATTTTTCTAAGGTCAGCAGGATCCTGGTGATTTAGAAGCTTAACAACCACAGCAGCATTGTGGGTATTGGCGTTAGAGAACTCAGATCTCTGATGGGGAAGCAGACAGTGGTGATAGGCTTCTTGTAAACTAAAGAAGAAAGGCAAACATTACACATGCATTACAGATGGCTTCGTGCAAGTATTCTGTTCAGGCTCTGCCTTTGTCACCCAGGCTGGCCGGGAATTGTTGTACAGCTAAACTGGCTTCAAACTCAGGCCCAGGACAGTCTTCCTGCCTCAACTTCCAAAGGGCTGGGATTACAGATGTGAGCCAAGACACCTGGCTAGTGTTATTAGAAGGTTCTAGTTTATTTGTTTTTATACTTTTGGATTGGAGCTATTAATTACTGGCCTGGACCCTCCCTGTAAACTTAAAACATCCAGTAGCTGAAGCACCTCTTCTGGCTTTGCTTCCCTCTTTGTTATTAGGTTAAAACCAGGAACATAAACTGGTCAGTGGTGGTGCACACCTTTAATCCCAGCACTTGGGAGGCAGAGGCAGGCGGATCTCTGTGATTTCAAGGCCATCCTGGTCTACAAAGCAAGTTCCAGGACAGTCAGGGCTGTTATACAGAGAAACCCTGTCTCCAAACAAACAAAAAGATGGAAGATTAACATTGTGGTCTCCAAACTGACTATTTCAAAAGTATTTTTGTCTACTTGTTCTCTGTTGTATGATTTCAATCCAGATGATCCTTTCGTACCCGAGGTTGCTTGGATCTACAAAACAGAGAGATAGAGAAAAGTACAGCAGAATAGCTAGCTCCAGAATGAACTCAGAAGTATGTGATGTAATTAAAGAAATTATTGGATAGCCTCTATAGATAAAGCTAGGGAACTCTGAAAGAGACAGTCCTTTTGATTTCCATTTGGCTGCTTTCTGTGAGCCCACTCCTCATTTTTCCTGTGCACATGTTTATCTGACATAGCAGTGCTGTGTGCTGTACATTGAACAACAAACTAGAAATACTGTACTTCTTTTTTTTTTTTTTTTTTTTTTTGGTTTTTCAAGACAGGGTTTCTCTGTGGCTTTGGAGCCTGTCCTGGAACTAGCTCTTGTAGACCAGGCTGGTCTCGAACTACAGAGATCCGCCTGCCTCTGCCTCCCGAGTGCTGGGATTAAAGGCGTGCGCCACCATCGCCCGGCTGAAATACTGTACTTCTGTACCCACATTGTCTCCTAGCAGAGAAGTGTGTGTGTGAGAAGCCAGTTCTTCAGGCATATCCTAGGTGTGAGACTAAAAGCTTTCCTTGTTAACCTACATTTGGATAATGGTAAGACATGAGGGGTAGTGGGCACACAGTGTGGGCTTGGATGGAAGGAAAAAGACTCCAGTGACCCGTAGGAGATTGTTCTTAAGTGGAATCCATCTCATTTCAAACAGTCATAAAAAGCAAGGTGAAGAACCTGAAGCTGTTTTCGTATTCATTTCACCCTGAAGGACCTACAAGCTAGGTAGATGTTATGACCAAACAGATTAGACTCTGCCTACATGCTATATTTTAAGGTCTAAGTTTGACTGATAAACATTTAAATGGACTGGAGCAGTTAGCACATAAAATGCAGTGGGCTTTATTTCCAATACTCACCTTCCTGCTCTTTCAGCCCTCCTCTTTTTTTAGCCCCTTTCCATAATCTTTGGTTTGTATGTGGTTTCTCAGTTAACACATAGTTGATAGCACTTATTTTTCTTAAAAACACTGATATAGGCCTGTTTCGATGTAAGGCTGAAAATTCATTTGATGGAAATACTTGTGTGTATTTAAAGACCCAGTTGCTCCTCTGGAGCTTGTACACTCAAGAATGATTAATCTGTGCAATAAACTGACTACCATAATCATTACATATTAAAAAAACAAACAAACAAAAACAAAAAAAAAAACGTGCAAGCCCAGATCCGGCTTATGGTTTTCTTTCGTTTTATTGAGGCAGGGTCTCCCTGTGTAGTCCTTACTGGCCTAGAACTCAGCATAGATTTACCTGTTTTTGCCTCCATGGTGCTGGTATTAAAGGTTACCACAGCTGTGGTTATGGATTTTAATGTACTGTGACAACTTAATTAAAACACAGTGCACCATACAATTCATCCCTTAAACTGTTCAGGGCAGTGACTCCTAGTATAATGACAAGTTGTGACTGGTGTGGTCGTCATGGTTTCCATTGTTTCAAGAAGAGACATTGCAGTCTGTTCCTATTTCCTCTTTCCCCTTCCTGGCACCTCTCCTACAAATTGACTTATTCTGGACATTTATAAACAGAATCAGGTATTGTGTGATTTATTTGTCTTTTGACCTTCCAGGGGAATGTGGTTTGGTTTCCTGTCTTTCTGATGGGCAAGCTGTCTTCTGAAACAGTGCTTCTTAGAGAGGGCTCCTAGTATATCATCCCAGCACTCTTGGCTTTGGCATGCTCTTGGAGTTATCTCCTTAAATTGGCACTGGAGGTCTGAGCTTGAAGATCCTTAGGTTAATAGCTTTGGCCATCATGGTGTGGTAACAGCTGTCACATCCTCAGACTAACAATATTTTGATTTACAAGGCCTTATAGCCTTATTTTTTACTTAGGATGGGGATGATTTTAGTGGTGAAACTTTTGGTCTCATCGTCTCATGATCTGCTTGTCTGTTTTTGATTTTAGGAGAAGAATTCATTTCTCAACTACAATGTGTCCTGTATCCTCACCATGCCTCAGTATATGAGACAGGGCTATGGCAAAATGCTCATTGATTTCAGTAAGTGATGCTGCTGAGCATCAGCTCTTCAAGGCTGGGACCCTGGGGGTATCGTTGGGCACTTTTGATGTGTGCTCTTGATAGTTCCCACCATGTAGTCGAAGTATCCTGACAGCTAGTTAGTGAATGGACAAAGTGGGGGAATACGCACATTTACCAATGAATACAGAACCTGAAGTTGCTACTGACTTAGTAGGAGATGCAGAGAATAATAAAGTAAGCTCTGCAGGATTATCCCATTTGAGACTGAAACGGCACGTATGCGTGGCTTAGGCTTAAATCTGTCCTTTGATGCTTGGGATTTCACTTATGTAAGCACTTGTGGAAATAATCCATGTACCTGATTCAGGCTTTGGGTTTTATACTCACTCTTCATTAATCGTGGGTATCGGGTTTGAATTTGTCTAACCCACTAATGTGTGCCTCCCATGTTAATGGGGGGAGGGATTTTATTACATTTGTTGGTTTGGAGGGTACATGTGGAGATCAGAGGACAACTTGCAAGAGTCTTCCTCCTCCATGTGGGTCCTGGGTTTGAACTAAGATCAATCACCTTGATGACAAAAGTGCCTTCATTAAACTGTCAGTTTAAAATGACTGTAAGCATTGTGCTGAAGTAATGGTCTTTAGCACAGGAAGACTGATAAATGCATGTGTTGGACATGCTCTCTACAGACATGAATTACAGTACTATGGGTTGTGAGCCTCTGAATCAACAGAATGTGTTGTAAGATGTTTTTAAACGGGGCTGGAGAAATGGCTCAGTGATTAAGAGAACTGGCTGTTCTCCTAGAGGACCCAAGTTCAGCTCCCAGCATCCACATGGCAGCTCACAACTGTCTGTAACTCCAGGATCTGACATCCTCACACAGACAAACATGCACACCAATGTACATAAACTAAAAGTAATTTTTTTAAAAAAAATGTTTTTAAACAGAAAAGAACATTAGACAGAAAATTTGATGGCTCTGGCCAGAGGTGCTCAAGAAGCAAACTTCTCTCCTATGAGCAGTGATTCAGTATTTCTAAGTCTGCATAACCACTGTGACAACGAGAATCAGCTGTGTACTATCAGCATCCATGTATTGAATTTTAGTCACAGGAGAGTGGAGGCTTAGCTGGAGAGATGGCTCAGTGAGAGGGTAAGAGCACTGACTGCTCTTGCTGAGAGCCCAGGTTCAGTTTCTAGAACCCACATGGTACTCAGAACCAACTGTAATTCTAGTTCCATGGATCAGATGCCCTCTTCTGGCCTCCACACATTGTATACATACATAAATTCATACATGTAGGCAGACACCATACACATAAAAATAAATGTTTTTAAGTCTATTTTTGGTCATGAGTATATCTGATAGGCCTGTGTGTATGTTCACATTGACAACCAGAAGTTGATTGATGTGGGAGAGTCTTCTGTTTGTGTTGATTTCATTTGTTAATAAAGAAACTGCCTTTGCCCATTTAATAGGCCAGTCCTTAGGTGGGTAGAGTAGACAGAACACGAAGAAGGAAGTGAGGTAGATGGCTCAGACAGTCGCCATGCCTCTCCTCTCTGAGATTGACGCAGATTAAGATCTCTCCTGGTAAGCGACCACCTCGTGATGCTACACAGATTACTAAATATGGGTTAAAACAAGATGTGAGAATTAGGCAATAAGAGGCTGAAACTAATGGGCCAAGCAATGTTTAAATGAATATAGTTTCTGTGTAATTATTTCGGGTGTAAAGCTAGCCAGGTGGCGGGACACAGCCCCGCAGTTCCATCTACAGTTGATAGTATAGTATCTCCTCCATTTTTGCTTTATTTATTGACAGAACATCTCTCACTAAACTGAGAACTCAATTTACTTTGACTAGTCTAGATGGCCTTGCATGCCTATCTATGCCTCCAGAAAGCTGAGGTTACTGGCAGCCACCATGTCTTGCCTACTTTTTTGAGGATTCTTGGGATCCAGACTCTTGTTTTTATGCTTACATGGAAAGTACTTTATTGGGGCTGGAGAGATGGCTCAGAGGTTAAGAGCACTGGCTGCTCTTCCAGAGGCCCTGAGTTCAATTCCGAGCAACCACATGGTGGCTCACAATCATCTGTAATGAAATCTGGTTCCCTCTTCTGGCCTGAGGGCACACATGGAGACAGAACACTGTAAACAAAAAAATAATAAATCTTTAAAATTAAAAAAAAAAGTACTTTATTTGCTGAGCCATTTTCCTAGTCCCTAAATATTTTTTTTGTTGTTGTCTTTTTGTTTGGTTTTGGTTTTGGTTTTTTCAAGATAGGGTTTCTCTGTAGCTTTTGGAGTCTGTCCTGGAACTAGCTCTTGTAGACTAGACTGGCCTTGAACTCACAGAGATCAACCCACCTCTGCCTCCCGAGTGCTGGGATTAAAAGCATGTGCCACCATCGCCTGGTTAAAAAATTTTTTTAATTAATATTTAGTTAGTTTGATTATTTTGAGGCAGGGTTTCTATGTGTGACAGTTCTGGCTGTCCTGGAATTCACTCTGTAGACTAGGATGGCCTTGAACTAACAAGATCCGCCTGCCTCTGCCTCCTGGGTGCTGGGATTAAAGGCATGCGCCACTACCACCTGGCCATATTTTATGTACATTGGTGTTTTGCCTGCATATATATCTGTGTAAGGGCTTCCAGTGCCCTGGAAGTAGAGTCACAGACAGTTGTGAGCTGCCATGTGGGTTCTGGGAATTCAATCTGAGTTGTCTGGAAGAACAGTCAGTGCTCTTAACCGTAAAGCCATTTCTCCAGCCCCAAGGAATATATTTTAGACTAGACATGGTGGGTTGTACATATAATGCTAACACTCCTGAGGATTATCACACTGTCAGCCTGGTTTAACTTAAAAAAGAAAATGATTGTTGTGTTTTGTAATAAAGCGACTTCCATCTCTGTTCTTAGCAAACACCTACAGAACCATTGCTATTAAAGCTTCTTGTGACGGCTTCCAGGGTTGTCTCTAAGTGCCGGTTATAAGGCATTTAGTTAGACTGTAAGTACACATTTCCTCCACTCTTGTTTATACAAAGCCAGTATGTCTTCACCAGCCACACAGAACATCTTTGCCAAATAGCTGGCTCTCTGGTATTGCAAAGCAGATGTCCTAAGTCTTCTGTGTTTGCAGTTTTTTGCTGTTAGAACGAGGTTTAGTGTTACGTGAAAAAGTCTGGCTGGGCTTCCCAACACTGTGGAGGCAGAAACAATGGGGAAGATTTCACTGCAGGTTCAAGGCCAGTCTGGTCTATATATAATATGTAACAGGCCAATCAACATCATATTGAGACCTTGTCTCAAAAAAGCCACCTCACCCAAGGGCTGGTGAGACAGCTCAGTGAGTAATGGCATTTGCTGCCAAGCTAAGGATCTGAGTTCAGTTCCCAATACCTACACAGTAGAAGGCGAGAACTGATTTCTGCAAGTTGTTCTTTGATTTCCACATCAGCATGTCCACAAAATAAGTAGACAGAATTTTTTAAGTCCTCTCCCTAAATAAAAAGAATGAAATTCAAGTCTGTGTTTTTCTTTTTTTTTTTTCCTTGTCAGGTTATTTACTTTCCAAAGTGGAAGAGAAAGTCGGCTCTCCAGAGCGCCCCCTATCAGACCTGGGGCTCATAAGCTACCGAAGCTACTGGAAGGAAGTGCTGCTCCGGTACCTGCACAACTTTCAGGGCAAGGAGATTTCCATCAAAGGTAGGTCATGCTTGGTGACAGTGGTCCCCGTTCTGTTTAATCTGACTATGATTAGAGAGCATTGCAGAGACCCTCACTGCAGGGCTGAAGCTCCCAGAACGTTGGGTCCTAGAATGGTTGTAAAGTGGTTTCTCCCATCTGGAGTTGTTAACACTCAGTTCACGTAAAAACCAAGAAGAGGACCTGGAGAGATGGCTTAGCAGTTAAGGGCACTGGCTGCTCTTCTGGAGGAATTGGGTTCAATTTGTAGTACCCATATTGAGGCCCACAACTACATGTAACTCCAGTTTTAGCATACATACACACAGACATACACTTGGGCCAAATGCCCATATACATAAAATATATTCATACACCTGTGAATATATGTCATTTCTTTTAAAAATCAAGAAGAAAGACTTCAAGTATTTTGAAACATTGGAATTTTAGGAAAGACATCTGGCTCTCATACAGGAAGAATTTAGGATTCCAGTTTGATTTCTGAGGATCTCAAGAGTAGCGTCTTACCATTATATCTGTTTTTGGTAGTTAACTTTGGCTGGTCAAACATTCTGATCAAGTAGCCTAAGTACCTCAGATTTGTGCTCTGGAAACTCCATGAAAATGAAAGAGGGCCTTGGGAGGCATGGGTGTGGGTTCTATGCTTCAGCTGGGATCTCAGTAGCTGCTCTGTTACAGAAATCAGCCAGGAAACAGCTGTGAATCCCGTGGACATCGTCAGCACTCTTCAAGCCCTTCAGATGCTCAAGTACTGGAAAGGCAAGCACCTAGTTTTGAAGAGACAGGTGAGAGTTCCCTCAGCTGCGGGTGGTGTCCTTAGAATTTAGAGCTCATTAGGGCTGCACTACCCACAGTTGACTTCCCTTAAAGGGTGTGACTGGAAGCTTCTTCTAGCCTTGTTCCAGCTGGCAGTGAGGTCCACATGGCCTTTGTTTCTAAGCTTATCTCCTCCCTTGTCCTTATCAGAGCTTTTGGTAAGCTCTGTGAGATCTGGCTGACAAGCTAAGAAGCTTTGTGTGGCATAACATTTCTGCCCATCCATGAGCGTTCTCGTGAGTCCTAAGATTCTCATAAGTAGTTTGGGATTATTTTGTTAAATGCCACCTCAGCCCATCCCCATTTTGCATTTTTAGTTATTTACACATAATAAGCATAAATGAATGGTTTTCAGCTCTCATTGAAGGCAGAATAGGAAGAAATAGATTAGGAGGAAAGCAGTTTGCAAATCCAAAGATAATATCGTGTTTTACCTTTAATAGATTATTGGAACCTGGGAGAATCTGTTGCTGGTCATTTTGGAATCTTTTAAAGTGTGTTAGCTCCATATATGTAATAATTGCTCCTTTTTTTCTACACAGGACCTGATAGATGAATGGATAGCCAAAGAGGCCAAAAGGTCCAACTCCAATAAAACCATGGATCCAAGCTGCTTAAAATGGACCCCTCCCAAGGGCACTTAAAGTGACCTGTCATTCTGAGCCAGCGAGCCCCAGCAGTAGGAATCCGTACCCTAGGGATCTGTCTGTCATTTCTGTTGCTCTTGTGATTGGCAAGTACAGTATCCTTTGGGAAGGCCACCCCCTCAGGACTGTCCTGGCTCCGACCTTCGTGTACACTGCAGACACTGGTTCTGAGGAACTGTTGTTTCGGCCTCAGTGAGGTTGCCTGGACGGATCTGTATTAGGCTCAAGTACAGATCCTCATAGCACTGACCCAGGAGTTGTGTTATGGTACTGTACCTGTCCAGTCACTGGTTCCCTCATATTCGTTAGCCCCGTGAGGTTTGTTGTGTCCTGAACTTTGTGCTAGTGCTTTTTCCTGCCTGGTTACCAGACCTCCAAACATGGTTGCAACCAAAAAGGCTCTTTCCAGTTATTCCTTACACATTCTTTGTGAAGGGCGGGGAAGAGGCAGCACTTATGAGTATATGTCTATCTCCTGGGAGGGTCCATTCATCCTGGATTTCATCTCACTGTCACTTATTTTTCCATTTTTGTCCAATGACTTGCCTTTGGTCAGGATCAGACTGGCCCGAGCTAGGTATTCCTAAAACGTTCCCAGGGGATCACAGCAGCTGGTCCATCTGAATGAGACAGACTGAAGAGGAAGAGGAGGTGATTCCATATTTTTCTTTGTGCTCACTCACGGGCACTGGGGCAGTATCTTACTGGAAGGAAATGGGTAATTCTTTTTTCACAGCAGAAAGTACCCCCTCTTTTTTTATTTCCTGCCCCCTTTTATGTTGGCAGTCGCCTAGTATTTTAACAGTTTTCTTTCATGCCACATGGTAGTTGATTAATCACACTGCAGCTATTTCCACCTGCCTTTGCCAGTCTGGTGTAGGGCAGATAAACTTCCACGTAAGTTGCACTGATTTTGTCCAGAGCTTCCTGGGAGAAGTGGAAAGTGGTTGAAAATGAGTTCTGTTTCTCAGCCCATGACTCAGCAAGACAGAGTGGCCACACTGCTACGGTTTGCTTCCCTTCAACAGTGCCTCCCCCTACAACAGGCTGAAGTGCTTCTGTCCCTCCAAGAACTTCATTGCCCTTTTAGAACTTGCCACCATCATCCTGTTCTCTGGTTTCCTATTTTTGGTGGTGTTAAGTGAAGGAAGAAATGTTCCCTCTAATTTCTCCCTGTCCCATTATATAACCTGCTATCTTGGGGGCAGCTTTTGATGTCTGACATGTCACCCTTCCCAACTTGGTCTCCTGCAGCACTGCTGTCTTCACGTGGCACCCTCACCACAATCCTAACTCTGGTCATTTGTGCCTTTCTCTTGTCATCTCTGTACACTACTAATATCCACTGTGGGTTGGAGGGAGCTGATCTTAAGCATGTTCAGTGGCGGCTCCCTCCAGTTTCAGTGTCACTGTTAACATTTATCCAAATGCTGTTCACTGGGGATTTTTCTTAAGGGATAAAGGCCTTTTACAGATGCTGAACCCTTCCCCACATGTGGTAGAATGTGCTCTTCTTTATCTACTCAATAAAGCATGTTCTCTGCTCATGTCTGAGTAATCTGAAGCTTGTTTATGTGTGGAAATGGTATGATTGATCTGTGGTTAATGGCTCAGTGAAGGGTTAGGAGTGGGGTTTGTAACTGGATTATTTTCCCCATGTGAAACAGATTGTTGACAGAATAAGTGTTGACTCTGAACTCATTAATTGGTAGGACAAATTGAATCTGCCTCCCTTTGGCTCCAGGAACTAGTTATACACAACAGTGACTAGCTAGTATAACATTCTTTGATTCTTCTGCCTCTGGTTTGGGGGGTGGAACCAGTGGGGAGTTAAGGTAGGTGGGGGTACCGTACTTGCTTATAGGAGGCAGAAACAAGTGTGTTCTTTTTTCTCGAGGTGTGTCTACCAGCAGTGAGCCACGTAAGCCATGAATCTCTAATCATTCCCCAACTCAGACTGTGCTTCTGGGAATAGTTGCATTTTGCTTGTGTTTGCTTGTTCAGGTTGGGCACTGCCATCTGTATGGTGGAAGAGGGGCTGTGTTTGCTGGGGTGGTTTTGCTCACTGGCAGGCCCTCCTACTGCAGTTGGGAAATACAGTGGAGAAAAATAGCTTACCCTTTTATTCATCTTAGAAAAGGTTTGTTCAAGTCTCTGTGTTATAAACATTCACAGCAGAGGGAACTTTTGTTCTTTTACAGTTTGAAGATTGTTAATGTGGACCATGAGAAATGAGTACTAAGAGAGAAAGGTTGTGTGGTCCTGATCCTGTCTCTAGACTAGTCATCACCACTAAAGTTTGACACTACCCATTTACAACCTACTTGGCTTTCCAACCTGTAAAAGAAATCTGGAGAATAGTCTACAGTTAGTTGTTTCTGGGTCTGACACAGTGAAGGACTGTGTGGGACAGCATCCTGTGTGCTTAGCACTATTTTCCCAGGCCCTTGCATTAGCTACATGCTGTTTGCTCACACTGGTTGTACAGGAGGAACTCTGGAGCCAGGATGCCAGAATGTTCACTATGCTCTGTCCCAGGTGAGAATCTGTACTGCCTCTACCATTGCCTTCTTCAGCTTCAGTTCTGTAGTGTGTAATCATCCTCTCTCTCTGCTAGGTAGATACACTTATTAGAAACAGCCATGTTGCTGGGAGGTGGTGGCGCACGCCTTTAATACCAGCACTTGGGAGGCAGAGGCAGGTGGATCTCTGTGAGTTCGAGGCCAGCCTGGTCTACAAGAGCTAGTTCCAGGACAGGCTCCAAAGCTACAGAGAAACCCTGTCTCGAAAAACCACAAAAAAAGAAACAGCCATTTTTCTAGAGGCTTCGTTGAAAGGATACTCATTAATTTGCTGAGAACTTTCAGATACTGAATGAGAGCCTTGTATTTCTTTTTTCTTTTTCTTTTTTTTTTTTTTTGGCTGTAGATAGTATCTTTTTTGTTGTTGTTTTTTGAGCCTTGTATTTCTTGCCTCCAAAAGGCATGCCGTGATGAGGTCTGGTCACCTGATGCCTGTTTTCCCATTTCTCCTGGGATTATTGGGTCCTGCAGAGTCATTTTTAGCAGTGTAGTGTTTGCTTTGTAGAGCACGGTGGTGCTTCCCACTTGGGCTTGGCTGGGATTTGGTATGCTGGAATGTAGTTGTCAGTCAGGCTGATTGTCTAGATCAGTGGTTCTCAACTTTCCTAATGTTGCAATCCTTTAATACAGTTCCTCATATTGTGACCCCAACCATAAGACTATTTTTGTTGCTACTCCATAACTGATTTTGCTACTGTCATGAACTGTAATGTCAATATCTGATATGCAGGATATCTAATATGCAACCCTGCTAAAAGGGGTAAAAGGGCCATTTGACCCACAGTTGGGAACTACTGGTCTAGATCTAGTTATAGATAAAAATTGAGCACAGTTTGCTTGCAGCACCATTGCTTCTGAACAAGAAACCAGTGGGAATAATCATTTGGTTGCCTTACAAGAGTAGCCCTAGACCTTCCTGCTCTTAAGAGGAAGAGCAGTTGCCAAGTCAAATGATTAGTTAGAGTGACTGTTCTTACAGCAGGGTCAAGCAGGAGGGCTCCGAGCCATGATCTTCTGTTTATGGCCTTTGGGAAGCTGATAAATACTTTAGGGGTACGTGTGTGCATACATGCATGTGTGTGTACACTTATGCAGAAATGCACACATTTATTTACAGTTTAGGAAATTGCCTTTCAAGTCCTTCCCAGACATGAGGTTAGTGAGGCCTGATTTGAGAGTCTTCGTGGTTTAGCAGGAAACATTCTGGCTGCTCTACTCTTACTCAGGACTCTGAACTGGTTCTCGGGATGTGCTTGAATGCAAAGAACCGATTCTGGTGAGTGGTGAGGTATAGAGGGAGGACTGGTTCACTGGATGCTGGACTCACAGGGTGCGTGTCTTGAGAACAGAAGATGAGAACACCTTTACTAAATAATAGGATGTGATGTGCTAGGAATGGGATCTCAGCTGGTTTTACTCAGGACTTTTTTGGCCACAAGCTTGCAAATGACTGCCTCTCGCAGACTGAGGGGGGCAGTGTAAATTGCTCACTTCCTTTGTGGTATCTTAAGCAATGCCAGTGAATGTCACTAAACCAAAAACAAGGCTTAGCAGTGAGGAAAATGCCTCCCTGGGGGAAGCATCAGTTTGCCCCTCCCCTCCTGTTCAGTGTGTGCCTTCAGGTACATGTCCGGACACCTGGCTTTGTTTACTTGAGCCTCAGAATAGAGAAAATAACCTGGACTGTTGACCACTTTGGCTCCATGGTGTCGCCTCCCAAGTGTCCCTTGTGAGTGATAAGCATCGCTATTCTCTACAAGTCACGTTCCAGTAGGGGTTGTTTCTGGAAACAGCTTACCTTGGACTCAACTCTGCCACAAGTTGTTGGAGACTTGTTCTCATCTCAGTATAGAGTGTGCTAGATACTACTTCATCCCTATGTGCATGGGGGCCTTGTGAGTGGTTTACTTCCTTGAGTGTGTGTCAGATTTGGGATTTTGGAATGATGGTTTGGTGCTTGTAGATCAGAAACAGAAGTTGACCTGCAGCGTATGGAGAGACTAGACAGAACTGGGGTACTCCTGCTGACAGCACCAAAAACTCAAACGTGGGGTTGAAGATGTCACTCCCAACCTAGCTCAGGAATTCAGAGTCTGGCTTTGAATTCCTAATCCTCCTGCCTCCACCTTGGAATGCTGGGATTTCAGGTGTATGGCACCACACTCACTTGAGACATGACTTTCAGAACTATAACTTTCTTCTTGGGATGACCACTATTTCTGTTACCTGTACTGTGTAGCTCCCTGGAGACAGGCCTGTTGGAAGCAGGGGGTGTTAATCCTTCCAGATACTCTCCAAGCACTTGCCAGTACTGACATTGAGCTGGCGTTAGATCCTGTACTTTGAGAAATCCCACTGTACTGAGAGACGAGCTCAGTACTTAGAGCACCAGCATTATCTCACCACTTCACAGTGGGCATGGGAAGAAGAGGACACTGAGGCAGCCAAATGATGGCTCCCAGTTAGAACCTTTACAAAGCAACTGGCTTGGCTACTCACTAGAAATCACTCTGATGGAGACAGTGTTGTGTGCAGAGATCAGGAGCTTGGGGTAACATGCACAGAAGTGGGCTTTCAGACATCTCAGCTCTTTCCCAAAAGCCATCAAGTCTTCCAAGGCACCTGGGATGCTTGGATTGGGAAGTGAGCAGATGAAGTATATCTACCGGAAAATTCTGCTCTAAGGTCAGACTCCAGGGAAGAAGTCCATACTGTCCCCAACTCGATATTCATCTCCATTGTGAGAGAAGGAAGAAAGGCTTGAAGTTGGCTTGAGTTTTAATGGTAAACAGGAAGTTTTAGAACAGATTTACTATAGGTCTAGAAAGTAGGCTGGCTGGGCATGGTGTACAGAGCTGTAATCCTAGCCTGGGGTGGCTGAACTTGGAGGATTGCAGATTTTTTTTAAATTTATTTATTTATTATGTATACAATGTTCTGCCTGCATGTGTCTTGCAGACAGAAGTTGACATCAGATCTTATTACAAGTGGTTGTGAGCCACCATATGGTTGCTGGGAATTGAACTCAGGACCTCTGGAAGAACAGTCAATGCTCTTAACCACTGAGCCTTCTCTCCAGCCCGGAGGACTACAGATGAAAGGCCATCCTAGCTGCCCTGTCTTAGGAAAAAAGAAAACGAGAAAAAAAAAAGTGAAGACTTCCTTAGTGGTAGTCTTAATTAATTTGATCACCTCTCCAGTGTCCTCTGCTGTCACCGCCCAGGCTGTGACAAATGCTTAACTTCCCTTCCTGTTCAGTGTACCTTGCTGCCACTCGACTTCACACATGGAGGGGAACAAGTGCCCCCGGAAAGATAACCATTTCCTCTTGGAATGAGGGACACAAGATGAACATATTTTTGTGGTTCAGTGAGTAAGTGAATGAGCTTCCTTTTCTGTAAACCCTGCCCATGTAATTCCAATATATTTCTAGTTCATCCCTATCACGTATGTTCCTGTGTGTATTTAGGTACTTGCATGTGTATGCACAGCATGAGAGGGTCAGAGGACAATCTTGGGTATTGTTTTTCAGGTGCTAAACACTTGTGTTTTTGAGACCAGATCTCTTATTTGCATAGAGCTCACCTATCTCTGTCCTCTTTCCCTAGCACCATGATTATAAACACACTACTGCTGGGCAGTGGCACATGCCTTTAATTCCAACACTTGGGAGGCAGAGGCAGGTAGGTGATCTCTGAGTTCGAGACCAGCTTGGTCTACAGAGTGAGTGCCAGAACAGGCTCCAAAGCTATGCAGAGAAATCCTGTCTCGAAAACAAAAACAGAATAAAAAACACACACTCTACCATGCTCTGTTTCTTTTTCCTGTTGTTTGTTACATTTGGTTGGTTGGTTTTTCGAGACAGGGTTTCACTATACAGTTCTGGTTGTCCTGAAACTCACTCTGTAGATCAGGCTGGCCTTGAGCTCACAGAGATCCAAATGCCTCCTGAGTACTGGGATTAAAGGTATGCATCACCATCATCTGGCTATTATTATTTTATTCTAGGGATCAAACTGCGGTGTTCATGCTTACATGGAAAGTACTGTGCTGGCTGAGCTGGCTCCCATCCCCTACCAATCTTATTTCCAGTGTTTGCCCCTGGATTTCATTCTAAGGGACTTTATAAAAATTAAGTTTACTAACTGGGTGTGGTGGCGCAAGCCTTTAATCCCAGCACTTGGGAGGCAGAAGCAGGCGGATCTCTGAGTTTAAGGTCAGCCTGGTCTACAAAGTGAGTTCCTGGGCAGCCAACGCTGCACAGAGAAACTATGTCTCAAAAAGCCAAAAGAAAAAAGAAAAATGAACTATTTTGTGTGTACACACGTGAGTACTACATCACGAGGTGATCAGAGGATATGTTTTGAGAGTTCCTTCTCTTCACTGAGTGGGTCTTGGAGATGGCATCAGATTTGGTAGTAAGCGGTCTACTCTCTGAGAGAAGTGAGTCAGCTCACTGGAACACCACTTTCTCTCCCCGGAGAGTCTCAGCATGTTGTTCAGGCTGA
The DNA here is from genome assembly GCF_903992535.2 of Arvicola amphibius. NCBI lineage: Eukaryota > Metazoa > Chordata > Mammalia > Rodentia > Cricetidae > Arvicola > Arvicola amphibius. The sequence goes on from NC_052050.1 coordinate 26,354,659, forward strand.
ATTCCTGAGCTTAAGCCTCAGCCTCCTGCGGGCCAAGACTGCAGAGAAATACCACCATACCTAGCCTCTGACGAAATTAAACATCTCAGGGTCCTCTGTCATAGGTAAAGTGTTTCCCCCACTAGATTGGGGCTCTGAGGTTGCTGCTGTTTTTCTTGATCTCTACCCTGGCATACGAATGGGGACAGCTAATTGTAAAAGCCAAGCAGTTGAAGGGCCACCTTATGCAAAAAGATTGAAGACCTGGGACCAAACTGCAATCAGGAGGACTAAATTGGAGAGGGTGACTTCATTGGGTTTTTTTTAATCTTTTTTTAGCTTTATTTTGTGTCT